>NC_081555.1:0-1200000 GCF_963082655.1 Stomoxys calcitrans | reverse complement strand
CTCGGTCTCCTCGCAGTCGATCACGTACAAGATCTCGAAGTATTTCACGGGAACGTAGTTATACACCACCCAAGCGGCAAGCAAACGGTGGCCCAAATCGTAATGACCGCTTCGATCGTGAACGCGACCGAGAGCGAGAGCGCGATCGCAATCGTGATCGTCCTGGCAATAGTGATAATAACATTCGCATGACGCGTGCTAATAGTCGTGATAGAGACGAGCGAGACAGGGAACGTAATCGCCCTATGGGTGGATATAATAATCGTCCAGGAGGCATTGGTAGTGGTGGTGGTGGTGGTGGTGGTGGCGGGGGCTTAAGCGGCGGAAATCGTTTCAGACGTGGCAATAGTCGAGATCGTGACTACCAAGGAAGTGGTAGTGGTGGAGGTAATTACGGCAAACGTCGTCGCAGCAAATCTCCCTCGCCCAGCAACAGAGGTGGTGGTGGAAACTTCGGCAGAGGTCGATACAACAATGAACGTGATAAACCTGAGGTAATTAACCCTAGATAATAGACTCATTCCTTTTTATGCGACCAAACAAAATGTATTGCATACATTAATTTCATTTAAATTTGCTTTTTATTTATTTATATACCCTCACTCATCGACTTATTAGTCTGAAACCTTTTAATTTAATTCTTAATTCCAACTGCAGGTTGATGAAGATGAAGAAACCAGAGCATATCGTCTTCAAATTGAAAAACAAAAGGCTTTGCGTGAACAAATAATGAGAGATAAAGAAATGAAACGGCGACGTGCTGCAGAGGAAAAACAATACGAGGTGAGTAAAAATGCTTTTTTTATTCCATATCATTCCTCGAAAACTTACATGTTCATATCCACAAAAAAATACAATAACTGAGACATAACAACCTTCATATGCGAAGCTGCACGGCGCCTGGCAAAAAAAGCAAAATTTATTCAAATTCTCAGACTTTAAACTATGTGTCACTGCGTGGCACATCTCCAGAATTAAACATTAAAAAGGTGCAACATATTGCATCAATGTTCGTTTCGGTTGTTAATTTTATAAATCATACATACATCAAATTCCGCCTGACTTATAACAGGCAAGACGATCGCCTTGTTTCTTTAGAGAGCGTTTACGATGAAATATTTTTACAATCCAGATAGATAAAGGTTTTGAAGTTCACAAATAGACTGCTTGAAGGCGCTTATGAGAATAGATAAATGTGAGTTATCGTAGTTCATGCCGCAAGCAGAATTCTGCACTCAGTGTCATGCTGTTTGCGTCGTTTGCATATTCTAAATATCCTTTATTTCCTTTCCCGTGAGGGAAACTATGGCTTAATGCACGTATAAAGGGTTTCCTGAGTCTTTCTTTTATTTTGTTTTCGCTGTAAATTTGAGCTTTTTATTTCATCCACAGAGCTGTTTGCTCTGCGGACATCTATAAGCTTGACATTTCTCGAATTTTAGGAAGAAATTATAAACTTCTTGCAAGCTTGCCACATATTGTTTGATCGCGCTGAAAACACAAACCCTATGTGTTCTTGGTTCTCTTGACATTTTTCATCGATTTAAACCAGTTCGTTCATTTCGTTATTTATCGAAAGAGTGATAAAAAGTTTGAACGAGTAAGCTAAACGTTTGGAATTTTATGCAAACAGGTACCTCTTAATGCTACAGATATTTGAGGATTACAACTTGGCCATGTCGGTTCATCATCAAGTTTAGTTCCTACATAAGGGAAACTTCTGATTAAAAATTTTAGGCCCCTTAAAAGCCTAAATTTCGCCAAGTTTGAAAGAGATTTGGTATAGATATGATTTTGAATATCTATGCAAAATACGGTACAGATGGGTTAATATACCGATATCCCATACAAACTGAATGCCCATTTGACTTTTGTGGCCCCTGCTGAGATATAGCTCCCATATATTGTATATCAATGCCTGATTTGGTTGAATTTTTGGAAAACCAGATGGGGTGTATAAATTAAGACTACCATTATAGGAATCAATGCCCCATTTGGCTTCTTTTCCTCCTAATTTGTCAAGCAAACAACTTTTATGCCAAATTAAAAGAAAAAACCTTGGTAATGCGAACTCAAGATCCTAACCCAAAAAGCGCTGTCCATTCTTAAAACTTACAACTGTATTTGGGAAACACCAATGCACACCGTATAGCACATTGTTGTGTTTATACACAAGAACATATGCATGTGGGCTTGTGAACACTAGGTAACAATAAACTGTACCACATTATCATTGAGTTAAAATAATTGATTCGCACAGCTCTCACTGATATTGCAACAGTTTACATACTGTGCCTTAATGGAATGGTCATGGGAGACCTTGTAAAGAAGGATTGGCCCGCCTCAGTGTACAACAACAACATGGATTACTTTCAATTGAGTTCATTCGAAAATTTTAAACCAAGTGAATAAAAAAAAATTGAAAATTCAAAAGTGCCAAAGAAATAAATGTTTAAGCTGAGTCAAATTGAGATGGAAGAAAGGAAACAATGGCATTACTAAAAGTGAAAAATAATTGAAGCTGTTCGGTCGATATAAGTTACAGCTCAAGCAACACCTGGGAGCTGCAAATTAACTGTGACCTCGATACAAAAAAATCATGTGGTAGTTTCAGTTTTCAATTTGTATTTTAATTTGTCAATCAAGTGTCTTGTCAATTTGGGAATATTTCATGTTTTCCGCAGCATTATTTTGTAAGGTTTCAACTATTAAGGAATAAATCGGGAATAGTAATAATAAGTCAAGAGACCATAGTAGCGCAGAGTTTAGCATGTCCGCCTATGACGCTGAACGCCAACATTTGAATTCTGAGGAGAACATTAGAACTAATTTCTAGCGGAGGTTATCGCTTCCTAATGCTGGGCAAGTATAACAGGTGACGTGTGTCGTGTGGTCACAATTAGGACACACATCCTGAACTTTGGCATCGATCTTGGCTCCGTGGGAGTTGAGGCGACTGCCAGTACTACCATGTTTTGCCGGTGAAGGTCAATTTCTTCAGGCGATATTTGTGAGGTACTATGCCATGTAAAAACTTCTCGCCAAAGAGGTGTCGCTCGGTGACACGCCGTTCGGACTCGGCTATAATAAGGAGGTCCCTAATCAATGAGTTTAAAAACGTGAATCGGATAGATGTGAGAAGTTTGCTTCTGTTCCTTGATGGAATGTTCATGGGCAAATTTTCAATTGGTCGGTACCATTATGTAGAGAAGAAGCACATGAGAGCAGCAAGATAACTTTGATTTCAATATAGCAATGCATGAAGAAGTAGTTAAAGGTGTTTGCCGATTGGGACACTTTTTAGCCAGGAAACAGCGGGGAGCCGTGAACAAACTGTCGCTCCATTAAATAATATATCATGTAGTATTATGAGGAGCATTTTGTTCGGGGCCGTGAACTTTTTTGCTGGGAGCCGTGAACACACTGTCGCATAGAATACATCATCAACACATAACATAAGAACTGCATGCAATGCAAAATAGAAAAAAAATTATGACAAATATTTCCAACATAAATCTTAGGATAAACGTGGTAACAGTGGACAACAAGGGCTGAAAGATGATCAATCGCAGACACAGCAACAACAGCAGCAGCAACACCCGCCGCAAAAATTTAAGGAAGTGATTCCTGAGCGCAAAATTATATCTCTCAAGAAGCGTCCGACCACTCATAACGATAATTTTGTAGCCGACGAGCATATGAGCTCCCATAGAAAGGCCATACCCACAGCAAAAATATTACCCGAAGCTAAGAAGACACTTACCGAGCATTTGACCAATAATGTCTCGGCCTCTTCGGGGGGTAGAGGCGATCATTCGAATAGCCATAACGCTAATACGGCAGTAATAAAGCCTGTCATAAAAGATACCTCTTCGTCAGCGACAGTTGCTGCCATTAGACCTCAGCCACAAAATAATCATCATCATCAACCTCCAAGGCGTTTGTCATCGCGCTGTGAAGACGAAGTGCAGCTGGACTATGACGAGGACGATTTATTGCTTGACGAAGAGGATTTATTAGCTTCCGAATCCGAAGCATCGCCACCCAGAGACATAGGGGCGAAACAGCGTGCGGAATCGCATACACCTTCGCCTGAGCCAACTGCGAAAGCTCTAAGTCGAAGACCTTTACACACACGTGGTACTGGTGGCAGTGGCGGTGCTGGTGGTGGTGGTGGAACCTCGAAGCATAGCTTAAGTTCCTCTAATCGGAGAATAGTTTTAAAAACATCATCAGGTAGTAGAGGCCACACCAATCCGTCTGGAAATAGTAGCAGCCGCAGGGTGATTCTGGATCGTTTGGATGGGCGCAGCAGCAGGCAGCAGTCGCCGGCCCATGGCGGAGACACAAAACGTAAACCGCAAAGGATTATTTTAAAGCATGATTAAAACAAAAATCTACCAAATGTTTTTCTTCAAACACTCTTCTATTCCGCTATTTTTTTTTATAATTCCCTGTACTCCTGAGATAAATAGTGTGATGTAAGAGAATACATTTTGTCCCCCCACACACACCCACAGATATAACATGTAGAAATGTATCCACCCCCTCCCTTTTGAGATCGCTTGTAGTTTTCTCCTCTAAATTTTATTTTTATAATTTACTCTATTATTACTACTACTACTACTACTACTACTACCCATTATATAACAATAATATAATAGAACAAAAGTTTATGGACAAACTTTTCCTAAAATTTACAATTTACAACATTAAACTATAGTAGTGATGGCCGGAGATGATAAAAATTTACTAAATGCATAGCAAAGCCAAAATAAGTACATGACATATTTCTTTATATGCTAAACACATTTCGAAAATAATAGCATTGTTGCATAAAAAACTATTTTTTTTTCTTATCATTGTTTAAGCAGAAATTTTGTTTAAAGCTAATCTACAAATTTATATCTATTTTTTGTAATATTGACCTTTATTTTTGAATATTGTATTGGGAGATAGAGAGTAAGAGGGAGAGTGAGAGGGGAAGAGAGATTTCTCTTTCGCTGCTCCTCCATCTCTAACTTAAATCTCTCTAAGGTGAATTGAATCCAATTTCGATCCAAAATAAAGGATACATGTGAAAGTTAAGTCCCCTAACCCCATCCCCTTGATGAAGAACGCATTTTAATTTCTACATATGTTATTGTATGTAATGTTTTATAAATGAATTTATTTTAAAGTTTTTTTTTTTTTTGTTTTAATTTTATTTCATACATGAAAATGTTTTTTGTTTTTAATTTTAAAATTATATTTTTTAATCAAACTTTTAATTTTAAATGCCCTTTCAATTATTTTGACCACTTAGTTATATTTATACATACATTTAGTTATGACCATTGACGACTAACCTGTAGATCGTGGAAACCAAGGACAATTGTAGTGCTATGATTATCCTTGAAAATTGTATATCTATCCTTGCAACTGTTTACATTTTAAGCATTAAATCAATTATTGTTTTTGTCTTTTACAAAGTAAGTCCCCTACACCCAAACTCACTTCATCCATACAAGCCCCCCGCCTGCCCGGGCATAATCGCTCGGGTGAAGTTATGCTACTGAGTTGGCTTAAACTTTGCCTAAGCCTTCATACTAATGCATATGCAGACATATAAAAATAAAACTTTTGACCATAATTTTTGACAAAATATTTCCAAAAAAAAAATTATTTTGTTTTGCTTCTCTACATTTTTATTGATTATTGTTAAATTTGAATTTAAGCTCTACCTTTTTGCTATAAGATCTCTAGCTATAAGTTGTAGCTACTAAGTTAAGGTGACTAAAAACTAACACACACACACACACCCTTATATGTAAGTTAAAAAGAAAGAAAAGTAGAAAAAAATGCCTGGAATGCCGAAAGCATTTTTAATTAAGCACCCCCTTTCCTCCCTCTTTATATATGCATAAATAAAATGCTTTGACTTAACCCCTGAAGCATTATTACTGTATTAGAAGCTCAAGCCATTAGTCTAGTTTCTTCGACTCATGCGACATCCTTTCAAAATAAGAGCGTTGACTAAAGATCAATAACAAATCGGGGTTTCTCTTGCTCTAAATCAATTGATCTAACACAACGGCATAACTACAGTGATAGCATACCGCATGCGTTTCAGTTAAGCTTGAAAGGCATTTTTGCTTCTTGCTACTTGATCCTTTAGAAAAAAGAATCACAAATCATCATGTCTCAAGTCAAAGTTTTCAAAGAGATAACATTTTCGCTATGAGGGAGATTTCTATATATCAAATTAAAAAAAAAAAAAAATACACAATTCGCCATTGGATTTGTGATCGAGCTCTTATAGATGATAAAAGCAAGTCTCTAGTAGACATGGAGAAACTTTAGTCTCAATAATAGAGAAAAACCAATATTAACCCCCTTGTTTGTTGCCCTACTATACTGTAACTTACTTGAGACCATAGGTTAAGATTTTAAGATTTAGAAGACCAGCCATGTAAACAACAATTGAAAAGTTTAATTTTCTTTAAGTAATCAACACAAGAACAACAACAAAAGTAGTACTTAAAACACACCCAATGCATAAATAATAAACTACACATACTGTATTACATATGACATTGTTATAATTTAAGACATTAAACAAAACGGAAAAACATGTGTGTCTAAAATGTATTTCAAACGATACAAAATATATATTTATGTTTGTATATCTCTGGGAATTTATTGATTGTAAAAAAGAAAATCATTGTGGGACTTTGAAATTTGAACCTAAGGCCAAAAATAATGAACCTTTAGAGATTGGGTACCAAGAACCCTATGAACTATCTCTTCTTTTTTTGTTTTCTTTTTCTTGCTAACAATGCTTGCAACAATAACATGCCGATAGTAACATAACGCAATTAAGAAGTTTTGCTGCCGCATAGTAGATATACATACTGTAATAACATCCCTGTAAATTTGTTGATTAACAATAGTCACATTGTTTAAGTATTTTATGCAGCCCTAAGCTGCGCTCTATCTGTCTGTCGTGTCTGTGGTTCTTTGGTCCCTGGTTAAGTAAAAATTCCACATGGTTTGTTTGATTAGTTTTATCGCCAAAAGCCTTGTTTGGTTTTGGGCAAAAATTTGCAAACAAACACACACACACACACACACATACGAAGAAAAACAAAACAAACATGTATGTGTTTTAATTTCAAATTGCATATGCCTATAGCTGTAGTCCATAGAAATCAACATTAAGCTGCATATATCTGTATTTATTATATTCATACTCTTTCTATATACTACATAGAAAATAATTATAAATGCTAACCTTAAAGAAAAACAAAAATTTATTATTAATAAAACAAAAGTTTCTTTAATATTATTAAAATTTAACAAAACAATTTGAAAGAATCTCTTTTTAAATCCCCTTAAAAATAGTAAAACAATAACTGTGATTTTTTTGATTTTTATTTTTTCACATTTTTTATTGCATAATTGCATTTATACAACAAAAACATGTACAAAAATACAATTACCAAAAATCATAACTTTTTAGACAAAGTTGAAAAAAAAAGCAAAATACATACAGAAAAAAAAATTATTCTGATTATTCATAGAACCAACAAAAACAACAACAAAAATATGATAACTAATTGTGATATCTGCATTTATATATATATATATATAATTTTAATTTTTTCAATTAGCTAAAACAAAAACGAAAGAACTTATTATTACTTCATATAGCGAGCGCAGTCCTTTTAAATTCTCACCTCCATGTTATTCCACTTTCCTTAACATTCTCCCAAGACTCGTTTCCCCATTGCAGATTAGCAAGCAATCAATGTCTTGTATTCATAAATTAAATCAAACCTATCATAGCCATGTCTCTTTTGTAAGCACGTTGACAATGTGTTTTTATTTTCACCATTCTATTTATTATTCCATTCCATTTCATCTACACAAAATATTTGTCAACTTTGAGATTGTGTGCCTTAAGCATTGAAGTACAGATACATTTTTGCGTTTTATTCACGAATTAACTGCTATATGATCTCGAATCATATCAATAATTGTTTTGTTTCTATTGATAATGATGATGATGATGATGATGGTGATATTAATTTTAATTTCTCCACTTACTTTACATATTTATTTGTTTATTATTATTATTATTTCTCTTTTTTTTTTATTAGTTGGCAATTGTACTTTTATTGTTATTGTTATTTTACTTTAACTTTGTTTTGTATAGATTTTTTATAAAGATTTTTTCTTGCAGCTGCCTTTACGGGATTCGTTTTATGAATCCGCAAAGACACATGAGTTTGTTTCAAAGTGTAACAGTGTGAAAAGAAAATCTACATATACCGAAAATTGCTTGGCCGTACTCGCTTGCGATTCGGGCAAGCAAAGTACAAAAAGAGGAAACAATAAAACTTAGATTTTTTACAGCAAAACCAAAGTTTGTGTGTCTTTCTTTAATGTGGGGTTGATTATTTGTTTATACCGTTTTTCTGTAGATTTCTGTAGACAATTTGAAATTAATTTATATGAAAATTAAATTTAACAATTTTTTCAGGCATCATTGTCAGAAGTTGAAGTTTTTATCAAACTGAACTCTTTAATATGAGAGAATTATCCATGTTCCCTAATGGAAAATGCATATATAAAGACGAAATCGGACAACCTTGAAAAAAACGTAAACGTTGTTGTGTTCTATCTTTCGTCTGCTTGATTCTTTTGAGTACTCGTATCCAGATCCAGGAACTCTGCGACTAAGATGGGGTGCGTCCAGAGGGGTCTGGCTGGGCAGTTAAACAGGTGACGTGTGTCGTGTGGTCCCTGTTCTGTAGGAATTGAGGCGGCTGCATCTGCCGGATGGTAATTGAGGCAGCACGACTCTGGTTTGTCGGGGGAGGTCAATTTTTTTCACGCACAATGGGAGACAGTCGTTCTCCAAGGACCAGATTCACCCGGTAGCTATTCATGAATGTTGTCTAGACCCGCTTGATACGCCGCTTCATCTAGAGGCTCTCTCTTGTAGCGCTGGATCTCACGCTCTAGATCATGTAGATCTACCTTAAGGCGTTTGAGCGGTGAATAGCTACCTATCCACAATATAATGATTTTGATGGTCTCTGCGATAACAGCCCAGAAGGTATTGCTTAGACAGCATACAGTTATGTCTTCGCACTGGTAGAATCTTTGTCCGTTTGTTTTTTTCGGGTGCAATGGGAGGCGGTCTTTCTCTAAGGACCACATTTACCCGGTAGCTATTCACCGCATCTGCTACCATGTCTGCATGAATGTGGTCTAGACCGGCTTGATACGCCGCTTGATCTAGAGGTTCTCCCTTGTAGCGCTGGCCTTCACGCTCTAGATCATGTAGATCTACCTTAAGGCTTCTGGGCTGTGGATAGCTATCCACAAGGTAATGATTTTGATGGTCTCTGCAATGAAAGCCCAGAAGGTATTGCTTAGACAGCACATAGTTATGTCTTCGCATTGGTAGGATCTTTGATCTTTGTCTCCTGATGGAGGTGGTCCACGTGAGAACTGAGAAGACAGCCTGTCGCAGTTCGAAGCTCGGCATTCTGACAGATCTGATTATTATTCCACTGTGTGTCACGGAGCTGACGAGACCACACTAGCGTTGCATAACTGACCACAGACCGGACAATTGCTTTGTATGTGGTCAACAAGGTTTCCTTGTCAGCAGCACAAATGCTGCCGGCAAGTGAGGAATAGAGGATAGGTAGATGTTAAACAGTGCCGATGATATCACCCCACCTTGGGGAACTCGCTGTTTCACTCTACGGTGCTTCGACTTCTTATCCCTAAATTGCACAAATGACTGGCGACCACACAGATAATTCAGGACACAGCATTTCAGGCCAAGCTGGAGAGACTTGTTGGCGATGTCCTCAAATAGTTTGGCGTGGCTGACCGTGTCCAATGCCTTCGATAGGTCCAGTGCCACAAGGACATGACCTCACATGGCCTGGGCTGATTGAAGCCACGGCAAATGTATGTGGTGATAGCATGCAAAGCAGTTGTTGTGCTATGCAGTCTTCGAAATCGGTGTTGATATTCCGCGAATGGAAATTGTCCCACGAGGCTTGGGAGGAGAAATGCCTCAAGCGTCTTTGCTACTTGGGGGAGAAGATCAGTCTGTACAACCCCCCAAACTCGGGTCCTTTGCAGGCTTCAGTAGCGGAATCACTCTGCCCATTTTCCAGACATCAGGATCTATAAAAGTGTTCAATAACAGGTTGAGGACGGTTGTAAGATACCATGCTTTTTGGATATTTTCCCATAAATGTTTTTATTACTGCAGGGAAGCTTAGAAACTTTTCGCTTGAGTACAGCCCAAAGGTTTTTAATGGGATTGAGTTCGGGGGATTAAATTATTATCCCGAAACTATTCTCTCTAATTTTGACGAGAGTTTCGGGTCATTATCCTGTTGAAATCTCCATACAAGTGGCATATTTCGAATCTATCCATTGTGTTTTCAATAAGATACATCGAACCGAGAGTTTCGGGTCATTATCCTGTTGAAATCTCCATACAAGTGGCATATTTTCCTCAGCATATGGCAACATAACTGTGCAATCCCATGGCAGCCGGTTGTACGTACCGGATTGACCCGACGGAGTTCTTTATCGGATGGGCTGCCGCCCCAGCGTATAACACACTGCTACAACAACAACATAGCTGTGTCCAATAAATCCTTGTAAATAAATTTATCCATTGTGTTTTCAATAAAATACATCGAACCTTCTCCCGTTTTTTTTTTTTTTGTAAATCTGTTTCGGATTTCTTTCCCTTTTGGACGACGGACATTACTTTCTGCATCATTACCAAACAAATTGACTTTTACTTTCGTCGGTCCAAAGAATATTTCGAAACTTTTTTACTCCTGGTCCGCACCATGTTTTATGAGCCAAGGCAAAGTTTAACCTTTTCTTCAAATTTCTGTCTGAGTAAAGGGATTCCCCTTTTTTATTTGAGAACAGCATTGCCAGATGTAAAAGTTTATTGTGTGCTTGAAGAGAGCTAATTTTTAAAATTTGTTTGCTTAAAAAAATACCTATTTTACTGTCCACATGTGTATACCGATATATGTGAGTAAAATTTGCTATAATAATTAATAGTCGATGACCATTTTCAGAGGCAAAAAAGTATTTTTTGAACTTAACAATATTCAAAAATAAAAATTGAATTTTATGCCCAGGATATTGGAAAGCTCAAAAAAAAAATTGCATCTAGGTGGCAACTCTGTATTTAGAAATCATCTGGAAATGCCGTAAGTTGTGTGTGGTGTTTAATTGTTGTTTATTAAAAATAAACATTTGAGAGTACAAAAAGTTCAAGTGGATTGAAACGTGTAATTGTGTAATACATATTTGTGTGTTAAAGTGCGTTGTATTTTACGCAATTTCCTCGCGTTTCTTGGAGCACAAGTTTGTTCGTTCGTCTTGAAAGGGTCTTATTGAGCTAAAGTTACTTTACGATTATCCGCAACTAGAGAAGTCTTCTTTTTTGCGCTGCGTCTCTAAAAATCTCGTAATTTTGGTTTTAATGCATTTGATACAAAGTTTTCAGATTGTCCTAACAAGAGCCTTTATCAAGAGTCCTTTTCAGAGCCTTTATCAGAATATTTATTAGCAGGGTTTCTCACAACTTTGCAGATTGTCTTCTTTGATGACTTTTATTACGTGTACTGATTTTGGTCCGAATCGTTTCAGATTTAGATATAGCTGGCATATAAATAATCATTCGATTTTTGCTAATATTGGTATAATTTTGTGATTTGTTAACTGAACCTTCAACAACTTAGCCTGTCTATCCAATGTGGTTTAGGCTAACAAAAGGTCAATTTTGCACGACTTTCGCCTGTGCCTTCTTGTTTATAAAGAACTTTTACAGTCTTCATTTGTTGATGGGGAAAAAAAAGAAAATTGTCTTCTATAGAGACATCATAATTAAAATCGATTATTTTTATTTTTCCTCTTTAAGAAAGTTTCTTACCTCTGCTGCTGTTTTGCATTGCAATGCCAATAATCAGGGGGGAATTTAGAGTTTACATTGAATAATTTATTTTCCTCTGAAATAATATCACTATGAATTATGTATGTGTGTAGGTATGTCTATATAAATATGTTGTTTTAAAATATGTAATAGTTGTAGTTGGAGTAGTAGTAGTAGTAGTTTAGTATCTATATCTATGCAGTTACACGTGTTTATATGATTGATTGAAATGAAACATTTAATAATAACAGTTTTAGCTTGAACAGAGGATGGATGAGAGGTTGGGGGGAGGAGCGGGAGTATTGGCGGGGCGATTAGATGGACTAATTCGATTACATGTTTACTTAATTACTCGGTATCACTATTTACACCATTTTATAATACTGCACCCTGGGAGCTATGACATAATGTCGGGAACCTTGGCCCACAGAAATGGCTCGCAATTCTTGATGAGCGAGTTAGCCTGGTCCGTCAATAGGAGGGTTGCATAGTTTTTGTGTCTTTCTGTACACTTGGGGTACTACGAAAGGACAATAATTAACTTAAGGACTAATGTACTTTTGGACGAGGTTCATTGAGATGGGGAAACTATAACTAAGGTGGGGTGTATTTAGGCAAAGGGCGCTGATTCAGTTGCTGCAGCTGGTTCATTCACTGGTGTTGGCTCAGTTTCAGTTGTGGCGGTATCCGGGGAAGCAGCTTCATTATTGTTAGACCTCACATAGACGGCACTGGCTTCGATGACCACAACGGGCATGACGGATGATTCGGCTGGATTGTTGTTAAGATCACTTTTGTCTTCGGTTATTGTTACGGCGGCAACACCAGCTTCCGTTACAGCTACTGTTTCTGTTACTGTTGTGGCCGCGGGTTGATCTTCAGTTGGCTTCTCCTCCACTTTGGGCTCTTGTATTTGTGGTGTTGTTGCTTCGGATTGTGTTTCAGGAACTTCACTTTGTTTTGGGACTTGCTCGGGTGCTGCAGGCGTATTAGCAATTTCCTCTGCTTTGATTGGCTCTGTGCTTGCGTTATTACTATCCTCCGGTGGGGGCTCGTTAACTTGCTCTGGATCTCTGCTAATTTGAATTTTTGGTGTTTCTGGTTTGGGTGCTCCATTGCTAGCAACTGGAGCAGGAGAAGGAGCTTTAGTGGAGTGGGAAGTTGAGCCCGTTTTGCTGGCATCCCGAGCTGGAGAGGGGGCTTTAGATGATTGGGGAGTCGAGCCGGTTTTGTTGGGGTCACGCGCTGGAGAAGACGCTTTTGATGACTGAGGTGTAGGTGTACGCGAGACTGATGCGCGAGGAGTGCCGCCTTTGGGTACATCCAAACCATGAGCTTTTTTATCCAATAACACTGAGGTAGCTTGCGGTGCTGGACTGCCACATCTTTTGATGCTCTCAATCTTGTCGTTCATTTCACGACGTATCTCGGCTATCGGCTTCAGCAAAAATATGGGGACATCGTCATCGCGTCTTTGAAATAGCATTTCACCTTCAAATTCGACCAGTTTGTGTTTACGGGCTCTAAGCAAAATACCCACAACTTTGTCGGAAATGTAATTGTAAATCTGCAAGTATTGAACAAGAAATGTATAAAAATTTGTTATATTGAACTCACACAGTGGGGGACAAAAGTGTACGTACGAACTTAAATTTCAGTAAATATCTACTCCAGTGTCATTATAAGGAAACGTAGGGTTACAGTCTAGTTTATAACCAATTTTTATTATTTATCGACTAAAGATTTAAAGATGCTATTAAGCAAATTATATCGTAATTGTAGTTGTCCATTATATCAAGCGATTCGTTAGATTACTAAATTTAAGTCATATATAGCCTTTTGTAGCCCACTGTACATAAAAAGTTAACAATTGTCTTCTTACATTGAATAACTCTCCAAAGGGAATGACACGCATTTCTGGCTCGTCCTTGACATTGTAGCCCTCCGAGTCGATTATCTGACAGAGCTCTAACATTTCTTTGAGCACATGAATGTTAGCCTTTTGTCCTCTCATCTCAGTCAAACTTCCTGCCAAGGGTCTAAAGAAAAACAAAAAAATTATTTCACATTGGTTTGTTTTCCTACTTTTTAAGAGTGCTAACGTCCACACTTACTTGCCATATTCATCTTTGGAAAAACTGGGCTTAGGGGAAGACCTTCCATCCGTTTGGGCGAAGGGATTTAAGAGTTGAGACTGCTTATGGGCACTCACTTGATTATTGAACATAGCTACTTTCGAAGATAAAGGTGAATCCTAGAATGGAGTAAAATCGAAAAATGTTTTTTTTTAAGACAAATAGACAAAAAGTTTTGAAAAATTATCGCCAACAACATAAGAAAAAGATTTTTTTTTGTGAATTTTTTAAATTTATGCTTGCTGTGTTTTTTTAAACGAGTTTTCCTTTTTTATTTGGGCTCACATGCCTTGATGCGTCTTTTGTTGACATTTTTGCCATTAAAAAATCACATAAAATGTTCATGGGACAAAATGGATTTATTCAATGTTGCTGCCATCAATCAAAATTAATTTGATTAAAAATTTGATTATAATTAACGCAGTGGGCAATGCGGAACTTGCTTTTCTTTTGCCCACAACAAGAGAGAAATAGTAGACAAATGCAATATCGTGCACATAAATGATTGGCTCTATTCATCTTTCCTTCTGTGTGCTTGCAAATGACACTTAACCATTGTGAGGCGCAGTGTAACATCTGAACGGCCTTCAGGCCTAGTTCATTGCTGTCACGTTTCGGATACAAAAGCAAGGAAGAAAATAAAATGTGCGTTAATCAGACGCTAGTGCGTCTAATGCACTTGCATAATTCAATTTCTAGTCAGGTGATGTGCAAAGGAAAACATTTACACCGCTATTCACAAAACTAAATGCAAATGTTATAGATAGGTTTATTTGACAGATTTCCTTTATAGAACTCTCGCATAAACTTATTTTAAGACTTCATTTAGTTTTGCGAATACGGCAGATAGAGTTTTCGTCCCAATTTGCAATAACCACCACTATCTATGGGGATGAAGGTCAGTGTGTAACACTTCTATTGCTACTCGAAATCACGATAGTGCTACGATAAGTGATACTGGTTATTGAACTAGGTCGTTGGAAACTACGATTTTCTCATATCAGTTGACAGATCATGCATGAATCGATTTGAGTTTTTTGACCCCCGCACCCTTAATTTTTTACCATTGAGCTGAAATTTGTTACTTGAAGTAGTGGGTGAAGTGAAGCAGTAATCCACTTCAAATTCTAAGAATGGGTCAAATATAAAAATGGATCTCTGGACTTAGATCAAACCGGTTATTCCGGTTTGATTTTTTTAGCTTTTAGAGTTCTCAATTTTATGTTTTATGCCCTTATTTATTAACAATTCATAAAATTTTAATAAATTCAGTTAAGCAATTGTACACATTAACATTGGTAATCGAACCTTACGAACTAAGAAAACCGAGGGCTATGTAAATCGAAAACTATGTATACCGGGGACTGGTTCTACTGGAGCGTGATAAAATTAATCATATAACACACTCCTCATTGGTTTGGTGGGCTGCATGGAGAAGAAGTGCAACATAAAGACATTACAACTGATTCAGACAACATGTTGTCTTGGCATAGTCAAAGAGGAACACGCCTACTAGTGCACTAAGAGACTATTCTATATACAGATTAACACCGGTGTTAATGTAGGTTTGCAATAGGTTTATTTGACAGATTTCCTTAAAAAGAATTGTCAAATAAACCATTTTAAGGCTTAATTAATTTTTGTGAATGAGGCCGTATATTAGGAAAAAAGTTTAGAGTTTGCGAACGATTATATCGAAATATCGGATTAGAATTTCTCCTTTATTGTGCAAAATCATAAATCCCGCAGGAAGCATACCCATAGTACTTATTTCTTGACTAATACAGGTGTGTCTTCCAGAGAGGTTTGTTGAATATTTCTACATGATATATTTGCAGCCGCTTTAAAAGACGTCCCCGTATGACTGACCTAAGCATAGGTTTCTCGGTAGTACTCGTGGGAATTGTGTGAATAGCTTAAGACTTTCGGTTGTTGTTCCCTTTTGTATTGCACATGAAGTGTATGCCGGGTCTGCCACTTATTTATATTCTATTATATTTATATATTAATGTAGATATACATATATGTGTTCAAAATATTTGATTTGGTTTCTTTTGTTTTAGCTGTGAAAATTTATGGCAAAACATCTGCAGACATGAAACGAAATTTAATAGATATGATTTAAATAGGAACAATTTCTTGAAGATGATTAAGTGAAATTTAACATTGTTTATGATTTGCAATAAATTCCGCGGGAAAGAAGGGCATTTTGGTCGAAAGGAACAAATCATAACTACAGTTGGGAAATTTCTGTTTGAAATTTATAAGTTTGTTTGCTACCTTTACAGGATTCACTAAATAAGGTTAAGCCAAGCGATCAGCCGACATATATATTTTTTTAAATGTGGCAGTACTTGGCATTTAGGATGTCAACTTTTCTCTTTTTACATTCATTCTTTGTTTACGTTTTCTCTTATTTGATGACATTTTCAATCGGCAGATTTAACATCCTCATCCTCACTTTATGTTTGGGCAAATGACCTAACCTAATATTTGATTGAATTTAATAACATCTCATTCGTGTACCAATTCTAAATATTAATATGGGGAAACCCAAATGGAGTCAGCAGTCCATTTATCTAATTCATACTAATATCAATAACATTTATTTTGGCGTTTTAATGGAGCTCCTTCCCTTAATTACAATGTGAAAGGGAAATTTATAGCGTCGTAAAGGAGCTTCAAGCATCTTTAAGTTACTAACAAGGCTTTGGATACTTTATCACCGATATCAATGTTGATATTGTTGATGAAACAGCAAAGAAAACTTTAGTGTTTTTTTGAAGCCTTTGGGTTTTTTGACAGAATTCACTAAATAAATGTTGAAAAACGTTCCTTTCACACTTTTAATGAATGTCAAATTTCCACTCAGTGAAGAAATTAGCAACGCAAATGAAAATGTTTTCACAGTTTTTTTTTCATGGAGTTTCACTGTGAACTCTAAACTTAATACCCACTTTAAACTTAATACCCTTTGTTTACGCATCCTATTTGTTGCTTTGAGTGAATCCTGGGTTTTAGGTTTTACATACAAGTTCGAAGTAATATTTACATATTTGAATGGACTTTTATGGAAAATTTATATATTGCTATTTTTTTTTAATTCGTTCCTAATTTACAAGCTATTCAAAGTTGTCTAGAATGTTTCTAAATTTTGGTTAATTTTAATCAAAATTATTCCCCTTCATTCGATAAGATCTATATTTTAGGAATTACAAGAATTTTAAGTTGTCTAAATTATCAAAGAAAAGAAAATTTGCCGGCAATTTTTATTATTCATCGATACAATTAGTATTCGATTTTGAAGTAATTTCTATGATTAGAAAAGACACAAGAAATGCGGAATTATAACCAAACATTGAGTAATCTGCCTTTAAATTCTGTCAGCTTGTGTTTTATTTTCTACATAGAACTCACAAAGGGGTTAAAAGCGGTGTCTAATCCAAAAACCGGTTAAACAGGAAAGAATTGCAATTACGTTAAATGTTGTCCACTGTTTCTATGTTTTCACCTTCACTTTCTGTTAGTCCATTATCATGGTTTCACATCCTCTCAAATTCCATGGTTTCTCAAGAGGTGTTAAAAATTTGTTTTTACCTGTTGGCGTTATCCGAAATCGTTTGACTGACTACTGAGAAGCTTTCCCCCTGAGTCTCTTCAATTGCACTAATATAATTTGGCAAATTGGTGAATTTTCCTCTTCAATTGTCTAAAGGTATGCATTCACAAATAAGACGTAAATAAATCACATTTTTTGTTTAAATCTAAACAACAAAAAAGGAAGGGAAAGAGCCACATTTACCCACTTTAGTTGGCAGCCATCAAAGGATAGCAACACCAACAGCAACCCGAATGCCACAACACTTGGGGCATTAATTGATTTTTTTAGAGCCAAAATTCTATGTTTTGTCTGCTCGTTTCAATATCATGAATGAATTTGGGGCCAACAGAAGGGAAAATTAAAAACAAGAGAAAAAACTTGGCATCGAATCGACACCAAAGGTGGCACGAGTGCATGATAGCACTTTAAAATCATTACAGGAAATATAAATAACAACCAAGTGAAGTCAAAGGAGAAAAAATTAACATTGACCAGGCCCAAAGGATCTCAACTGAGACCATAGGACATCTGACTCGTGATGACTCATGGACTCTGGCAGGGAGAAATTAAATTTAGATTATAAGAATTAAAAAATGCATTTTTATGTCGAGGGCAACGAAATCAAAGGAGAGAAAATTAACATTGACCAGGCCCAAAGGATCTCAACAGAGACCATAGGCCATACCTGACTCGTGATGACTCACCATGGACTCTGGCAGGGAGAAATTAAATTTAGATTATTAGAATTTTAAAATGCATTTTTATGTCGTCGACAACGACTAGTATGAATGTTTGCGGCGATATAATTTTTTATTATTTCACTTTTGTGTCAACCCGTATGTCGTTTGGGAGAGACAGAGAGAGTGAGAGAGAGGGAGAGAGGTGTGTGGGAATATTTAAAAGTTTTGAAGTCTTTATGGTTGAAAATGTTTGTTTGTTGGATCCGCCGTTTGGCTCTCAGCCAATTGTTTTGCATGCATGTGTGTGTGTGTGTTTGTATTACTTAAGTTAAATAAAGACATAAGTATGGACGATATATCATCTGCAAGTTTTGTGATTGGTGGTTATAAAAGTCATTAGCGGCAAGATTGAGCTGCTTTATGGCGCCGGTATTTAAATGGTCGCATGCAGATGAAAAACATCGGATTAATCCCCTATAAATTGTCACCCCAGGCAAGGGAAAAAATAAAACGTCCTTGTTTTAATAAAAAGAGAAGCATGGCAACAATTTCATTCACTATTTTGGGTCAGAGATTCACACACAACAGCATTTGCTAAAGCGCACAAAAGGATTTCAACCAAACAAACATTTTTATAGAGGGCACCGAGTCGCAGACGTTAGCATGTCCACATATGACGCCTAACGCCTGGGTTCAAATCTATGCGTGAGCATCAGAAAATTTTTCAGTGGCTACATTTGTAAGGTATGCTGCCATGTTAAAACTTCTTTACCAAATTGTGTCCCTTCATGGGAAATTAAGTAAACATTTTTATACCCTACACCACTACTATGGTACCGGGTATTATTAATTAGTGCATTTGTTTGTAACACCCCGAAGGAAGAGAGGTAGACCCATTGATAAATATACCGATGGACTCAGAAACACTTTTTGATTCGATTCGAAGTGCCTAAAGTAATCAGTAATGCCTGCTTTCCAATTTTCAGCAGACAAAAACTGCTGTTTTAGCAAACATTTTTGCTGTTTTGAATAACAAATTTGGTAGAGTTTGTGTTTTATTTTAGTACTGGAAAGATAATCCGTGAAGGGCAAAACAAAAACGCAAAAAAAGTTTCCAGTGCAAGTCTGTTTGTTTGCCATCAGGTGGTCGCCATTTGCCAGCCTGTTCAAACAACACGAGGAAAAAAGTGCAAATATCTGTAAAATTGACAACTAAAATTTTGGGCATGGGCATGTGTGGGCAAAGAAGTCAAATAAAATTTAATAAAATTTGTGCAATCAATTTTATAAATAATTAGTTTTGATTTTGCAATATTTCTGCGTTGCACTGCTCTATATAGTACTAAAATAAAACTTAGCTAATGATTCCTTGCTTTGTTGTTTTTGGTCTATTTTATTTAGAAAGGTATATGGTTTGTCTATATACATACCACATTGCAGAACAACAGGGAGACTTCGCTCATATCAAAGAGTGCGATCGATTCAAGTTTTAGTTCTATGATAGGCTTATCAGTGTCAACGGCGAGTCGCTCAGGAAAACCGTTTCGAAGATCAGTTTACCTGGCTGAAGGCCACGCCGCACAATGTTGCCTCTTAGTGTATTCGTTGGAGAAAAATAGAGTTAACATGTGGCTCTAAAATTTTTAAGAGAAGTATAATTGAGTGTAATTTAGAAAAAAGTGGAGACTGGTCCAAATTGGTCTAAAACCTGATACAGGTCCCATATAAACTGATCTCCCAATTTAACTTCTTGAACCTCCAGAGTTCGCAATTAGTACCTGATTTGTCTGAAAATTATCATGATGACATCTGTTAAGAGTCTCAACAACTATCACAAGCATGGTCCAAATCGGTCTATAAACTGATCTACCGATTTTACATCTTGAGCCTCCAGAGGGTGCAAATATAATCCGATTTGGCCGAAATTCACTTTGTACCAGGCCTATTGCGCTTTTTGCGGGCATTCAGACCAGACCTATCTGCATCTGCAAATCCCATAAGTGTAGAGAAATAGCCCTATTTACCTGAGCCTCTTTTAAGTCCATTATTTGTATGCCGTTGTTTTACTTAATATGCAAATTGTAAATTTCCTTGTACCATTCAAATTTCTCTGCGGTGAAGATGATCCAATTAAAGAAATCTTAAAACAAAAATACCAAATTGTTTACGTCGCTGTCTGGGACTTGCGGATATTATTGAACTTAGCTTGTGTCTGTGTGTTTTTGTTCGATAAGTTTCGGTATTTGAAGAATTTCCAAATGTTTTCCAATAAATCATTGGGAATTCCTTAAATTGTTGTTAGTGATGGGGAAAATATTCGTGTTCTAAAAACACACACGCACACATGTGCATACCCAGACCCGTCGTATGTATATTTTGTGGCTGTAGTTTTTCTCTTTGAAGAAATTGAAAGAAAAAAAGGTCTAAACCATTTAAAAAAGCAAAACACTTGACCAGTTCATATCAGTTTTTGAAATATTTTTTTTGTTCCACCACTTTGTGTGCCATATGTTGTTGTTGTTGTTGCCGCGGATTGTTTTTGACTTTAAAGAGCCAGAATGAAGTGTAGCAAACGGATCATCGCACAGATTCCTAAGGGGTTGTTGTTTAGTGAATTAAAATATTTTGGCTTTTCGAATTTTCCGCCAAAGCAGCAACAGCGGACAGCGGCAGCCAGCCATGTGTTGACGACAATGCCAAGAAAATATTTGCACACTTCCACAAACATGTTCACGTACAGATTCTCACAGCTATACGCGTTTGTACTGTATGTTTGTCTTTAGAATTTTGCTTTATAGCGCTGAAAGAAATCCGCAACAGAAATGTGGATACCTCTGTAGATGTGGCGTTTGGGTTATCCTATTAGGGAGCCTCATGTGTAAAATTCATTAAGAAAGAATAATAATAATAGAGGTGGCTGGAGGCGAGACCAAATGTTTGCTTTCGAATTTTTTCTTCAATACGCTTACCAATTGAACGTCGAATTGCTTAATCTGCCTTCTCTTGGCCAATACAATCGGACAGTTGCACTTTTTGTTGCATTTGGAATGGTAGCATCATTGAACAGCTTCCCTTCAAGAACGATGATAGTTTCAATTCAAGCTTGCATATCGACCAGCTCAGTCACGCAAAGGGAACATTTAGAAACAGTTACTGTCAATTAAGATCATGTCATTTGAGATGACATGAATAAGTCTTAAAAAATTTAGACTTTCAAAATTTTTGAACTTCTAAGCAACAATTGAGCATTTGCTATATGCTAATAAAAAAATTTTTAGGAGCTAATTTCTTGTTTAAAATCATAATTACAGTAGTGGTAGTTATTTTGTCTGCTGTTATTTAAATTCGATCAAAAACTAGCAAATTATAGAACATTGGAAAGAATTGTACGTTATAGCTTGTAAAATTGAAAGATAATATAAAATATATATTTTTTTCAAATATTTAGTACATTGTTGAACTGTTTTTACTTTTTAGAATTTGAAAACGGCAGAAAATGTTTGCAGTTTTAGCAAAAAATTACTGCTGTCCAATTTTTAGCAGACTTTGTGCTGTTGCAGCAAACATTTTTGCTGTTTTTGCTAATAAATTTCTATGAGTGAATGCTTTCTATCAACACTGCCATTGCTATTTTTGCTCAAACATCTGTTTCTTAATTTTAGGATTTTTAACCCAGGATTCACTGAATAAGGTTAAGCCAAGCGATCAGCCGACGTACAATTTTTTTAATTTTTGGCAGTACTTGGCATTGAGGATGTCAACTTGCTCTCTTTTTACAAACATTCTTTGTTTACGTTTCTCCTCTTTGATGACATTTTCAATCGGCAGATTTGACATCCTTAATAATGTTCATGAGGCCTATCCACTTTATGTTTTCGCAAATGTCCTAACCTTCTATTATTGATTCCTGACTGGAGACCCAAAATGGCAGAAATACTCATCAAACTTGTATATTACATTGTTCATCTCCTTATTTAGAATTTTTATGGCGCAAACATTTTCATATATACATAGCTTTTCAAATCATATGTATGCTTTTAAACTAATTATCACGAAAATTGGAAAAAAAACTTATGCAAATATATGTCGCAAGTATTGTTATTCTTTTTTTTTCACAGATCCAAAACTTCTTCAAGAGTAAAAAACTTTATTTAATATTAGCAGCCAGTATTTGTTCGTAATACTAAACTTATTTCACTGGATGTATGCTAAAATTGAACTAGAGAAGCAGTGTAGTTCTGGTCTCTCTCTCTCTCTCACCAATCTAGGTTTGGGTTGTTGAATTAGCTAAAACTTATTCGAATTTACGATTTTAGCTAAAACCATTTTTCACTCTGTCATAATGCAAATTTGTTTTTTTCGATTTTTTGGTTTATTTCGATGAAACCCGCATTGCCGCCGTTTCATTTTCTACGACATCAACTCGGATATTTTATTTTGCCTTGCTGTCCGTCCCCTTCTATCTTCCATGCTTGAGACACATGCAAAATGTCACATAATTTTGTTTTTGTGATAACCGCGTACCACAATGTATGAAATGGCGAGTGAACACATTTGGCGTGTCTCTTTCGATGCGATTCCTGTTCACTTGGCTTTGACCGTCAACGAGGTTAAAAATGTACCGTGTCCGTCCGCTAGTTTGGGTGGCTAAGATGAATAAAAGAAAAAAATGGCGTCGCTATTCTTGCCTTGCCGGCATTGTGTGGACTTGTCGAGCGATCATCAACCGAATACAGAACAACTCAATAGGAATTTGGGGCTTATGGGAAATAGGAATTTGTGATTTGTTTCTTTTGTCAAAATCCGTTCATATTTGGGATCGCACGTACACGCTATGTGTGTGTGTGTGTGTGTGATATATGCATTTCATATTTTCACTAATACACATGCTTTGGGATCGAAGAATCTGTTTCAGTTTTGCGTATGATTTTCGTGATTTTTTTTCTTTAATTGACAACAGACTCTTAATGCGTCAGCTAACGCCAGGGGGCATAGCGTCACCACCGGGAGCCAACTCTTTGCCTTGCTTTACTAAATTCCCCTACTCTCAAAAGAACAATAAAAAGTAAATGGTGGCTAAATCCTCTGGTGTTTACACATATTTTGCGTTGTATTTGAATGAATGAATTGATGATTTATGAGTTTTTGCTTAGTCTCATTGTCAAAATTGTCTCACCACTTCCGGTGCTATTCGAAAGTCAAATCGGAAATGCGGACAATCTATCAAGCTGCAATGAAACAACAAGGATTTAGAAAAATTTTAGCGGAGAGCATTTTTTAATAAGACGTTGGAGCATTTCCAATGTCATTACCCGGCTTTCGCGGCTAACAGACACCGGCACTTAGGTGGGGACGAAATACCGGCACTAAGGTGGAGACGATATACCAGATATGAACTAATTTAGAGACGTGGTATGGAAAATAATTAGGGATTTTGTAAGTAGCACGACATTCCTGACTAAGATAAAAAGAGGGTGCTGCAATCCGCCCCATGCCACTATGGACATACACCTTAGTCAGTAAGCGGCTTTTCTGCGCTCGAAATACCAAAAAGTAACCTCGAAAAGTAACCAGCGAACTGCTCAAATATAAACAGTATGCCTTTGTCAAGAGAAGGTCGGTGAAGACCAATTTGTACGTCTTGCTATCGAAGGATTCTTCTATTTTATGCATTACCTCGTGCGGGGCAGTTCCCTTAGACTCTTAGTATTGAGTACGCACAAGAAGCCGATTATTGGCTTAGGTGTATGTCCATAGTGCCATAGGGCGGATTAGCATCCACGCCCTCTTGTCAACCTAAGCTAGCTCGGTTACAATAATAAACTTTCGTCCCAATAATTTTTAAAAAGCTCTGTTGCCAAGACGTACTTTTTGGCGGTATGCATTGACATCGTGCTCTTAACAATGTGTGGACCGACACACTTATCCAACCCTTAGATCATTATCGGGTGGACCGGGTCCTGAGAGATGGATAAATTGTGCGTCCTATCACATAAAGACTCAGGAGTGATGTTGGAAAGGAAACTGAACTACAAGTGTCCGAGAAGGTACACAGAGTTGGGCACTGTGCAGACCGGTCGTAGGCTAGAAATAGGCTTCCATATAAACCGTTCTCCCATTTAGTCTACGTCTGCATACTGGTAGGTTCCCAAGACTCGGCCCGGCTGAACTTAGCACATTTTTACTTGTTTATACTCAATTTTAATTTTTAATTTTCGTTTTATTACGTTTAATTTCTCTATTGTAGTTTAACAGTATTTCAATTTATGTAAATTTTTATTTTGTATTACATAAAAAATATGTTATAAATTTTCCGTTTTAATGTTTTAAATTGTAGGGCTTAACATTATTTTATTTATATTATACGAATTATATCAATTATTTAGATATGTTTTTTTTTGTTATATTTGGGCAAGATTCAATGCAAATTCTTTGTTGAAGTGTCAAAAAGTATTTCCCAGTTGTCCAGCACATTTTGAATGATTTCATCTAATGGAATTTCTCTAACGATTTCCCTACTTAATTGTGGTGAAACTTTGGGATTTTCTGATATGGTTTTGTTTCGCCCATCGACAATCGCTAAATTATGCATTCATATCTCTAACCTCACCCCAATGCTTCCATTATTCTTTCACATAGAGATGGCATGAATGGACGAATGAATGGCAGCGAGAAAGAAGCAACGTGAAGCAATTTTCCCATCACCAGTGTGATTAGGGTGAGATTATTCATCTCTGTCGTGTGATGTGGTCTTGTTTTGTTGAGGGCTTTTGTAATTCATTTGGGACAGCTCAGCCATTGTGTTTTTCGGCTAATGTCGTTGGCTTTAAAGGTTTTCCAGTAATTAATTATACACTCTAAGAGTCAGGCAGGCGACTTTCTCTTTAAGCCCAGAAATTCGCTGATAGTATGATGAAAATGAGACATCATAATTAATCAAGGTCGTGTCACTGCTTGGGTCATGTACGCTGTAAGCCAACATCAGAGAACAAAGAAAGAAAACTGGAAAGTGCCGTTCGCAAGTTGGCGACATTTGCATTTCTCCCCAAATGTATGTAGTTTAGCATACTTAGAAACACACCAGTTTGTTGTAGCACAACAGATGTCGATAAGCCTCTAACTTACCGCTCCTACTCCAATGAGCTGACAATTAATTCAAATTGCAAGAATAATTCCGTTGTTTTGAAATCAAAACTAGTTTTTGGTGTCTCATCAATGCGTTTAAAAGACGATGTGGAGTTGGAGTGGAGTGGAGCCTCTACTTAAGTCAAATGGAAAATAGTTGCAATGCAGCCGTTTCTATTTTCTTCTATGACAAACTAAACCAGTTTGGGTTTATTTTTCAACTTGATATTTTTTCTTCTAGTGTAAACTAGTCACATTGGGAGTCATCACTTGACCGCAACTGGATTAATGCTAGTTGGACAATCAAAACTCTTAATTTCTCTCACAATATGAGTAGAAAGCCCAAACAAAACGGAAATCGTCTTAAAAGTTTCAATTCTTTTCAAATTACGAATTTCTTTTAATATTTTGCAGGCGTGTGCGAATTTCAATGAATGTCATTTGTTTAGTGCGTTTTTTTTTAAGTTTTGTGGAAGATCTTTTGTTATATTTTTCTGTTTCATACAAACATTTGGTTTTGTTTGCTGAAAAAGATAGATTTATTATTTTTTTATACCCACCACCATAGGATGGAGGTATAATAATCTAGTTTTTGCGTTTGTAACACCTCGAAATATTGATCATTTTGACATTCTCATTCGATCCAGCCATGTCCGTCCGTCCGTCTATGAAAATCACTATAGTGGTCGAAGGCGTAAAATCAGCCGCTAGAAATTTTGCACAGATACTTTTAATTGATGTAGGTAGTTGCGATTTGGAAATGAGCCATATTGGTTCAGTTTTGGGTATAGCTCCCATATAAAGTGGTCCTTCGATTTGACTTGTTGAGCTTCTAGAAGCAGCAATTATTACTCGATTGGGCTGAAACTGTTACCACTTCCAACAATAGTGCTAAGTATGGTCCACACCGAGCTACAACCACATATAGCTACCATACAAACTGATCTTTCAACCTGACTTCTTTCGCTCCTAGCAGCCGCAATTATTGTCCGATTGGGTTGAAAATTTACAATTAATGTTTGGTTATGATTTTCAACAATCGAGGTAAGTATGGTTCAAATCAGTGTATATCCTAATATAGCTCCCATATAAACCGATCGCTCCATTTGACTTTCTGAACTCCTAGAAGCCACAATTGTTGTTTCGATTTGGCTGAAATTTTGCACGTAGTGGTTTATTATTTACTTACAACAATCGTACCAAGTATGATCCAAATCGATGTATAGCCTGATTAGACTCAACATATTTTGTTATTCAAAACAGCTAAAATGTTTGCTAAAACAGTTTTTGTTTGCTGAATAAGGGAAAGCAGACATATTGCTGCTGCTTTAACATTTCGTACTGCAATTTCAGCTAACAAAATCTGCTGTTTTAAATACAAAAATCTGCAAAAATATTAATTTTTTTTGTTGCTTTTCATTCGATGCTATTATTTATGTTTGCCTTTTTCTTTGGGCATTGTTTTCAAAAGGAGTCTAGCTACTGGCCATGACAAATTATGTTGGAAGAGAAGATTTTAATTTCTGATATATAACTGTATGGAAGATACCTGATTAACAGATACTTGTACACATAGCGGCCGTTGGTATGAAGGTGGCGATAAGTCTCTCGTCAATGTTATTGATATAAATCATTTTGCTTATATCGTTATTATATGAAAAACAAAATTATGGAACTAAGACAGCCAGTGAGACACACATCTCCATTTGCCTACTGGTTATTATCTTATCCAAGAACTTCTTTAAATCTGGTTGTCCAGATCCCTTATCCATCTCTCGTATGCAGTAAAGTAGAACAACAACAGCGCAAAGGTATATTAAACAGGGAAATGCTGCATAAGTGATTTATACCTACTTGGTGCTTATGACGCACGTGTGCTGTGTATTCTTTACAATAACGATGACCATTTTTACTATGTCATAAAACTATGCCTCAGTAGACTGTTTTCAATGAGTGTAGCTTTCGTATAAACCAAGCAGAATTAACTACCAATTTTCAGTAGACTTTTTTCTATGAGTGTAGCTTTCGTATAAGCCAATCTACCTGTTGGTCTACGTCTTCATGGTGGTGGGCTCCCAATATTCGGCACTGCCGAACTTAGAACATTTTTCTTGTTTTGGTATATTCGTTAAATCCATAGACGTTTGGCAACACAATTCAAGCCATGTAAATGTTTTGTTGTTCCGCGTCACGATCATAGTTTTTCATGTTTCTTTGCGTATTGACAGAACAATTGTATCACGTTTACAGTACAAAACGCCATGCACAACTGGCGGATATTAGTCAGTTGTGACAATTGAAGGATATCCAATTTCGATGTTGAAGGAATTAAATCAAATAAAAGGGTTCGAAAAAAATCTAGCCGGGATGCCAGTTTTTGACCACCAGTATTATTTATTTTTTAGTTTTATTTATTTTTTAAGTAATATCAATTTTTTTATCTGGCACATATAAAAAATGCTTCCAAAAAGAAATATAGAAAGAAAAGAAATATAGAAGACTCTCAAATTTTAGCAAATATTGTTGAATGTTTCGCTATTCTTGCAGGGTTTTAAAAGGAGCCTACGTGCTATTTGCTAAAATTTGAGAGTCTTCTATATTTCCTTTCTTTCTATATTTCTTAAAAATTAGATATTACTTAAAAAATAAATAAAACTATCCTTTTTTGTAGATCCAAAAGAATTTAAAACTGGCTCTTTCTTTTAAATCATAGTAAGCGCATATAATATTAAATATTTTTTGAACAAACTATTGATAATAATTTCATTAATTCATCCCTAAAACCTAAATACATATAAAGGAAATATTTATTCGGAACACAATCAAAATGTCCATACGTAGTATCCATCAAACGAGAAATGCTATCCGCTCTGGATGGTTCAATTTAGATACTGCTTCTATTTGACTGAAATTGAGTGCGGCAGTTAGGTAAGATTGCGACAACGAAGTGGCTTACCGAAAGTGGTCTAGGCGTAAATCTATGAGGATATACATGTTACCTACAGTTACACCTGTCTCCTTGG
The DNA here is from genome assembly GCF_963082655.1 of Stomoxys calcitrans. Lineage (NCBI taxonomy): Eukaryota > Metazoa > Arthropoda > Insecta > Diptera > Muscidae > Stomoxys > Stomoxys calcitrans. The sequence continues at coordinate 1,171,459 of NC_081555.1, read as the reverse complement.
GAGGAGAAAATGTTCCATTTACTGCCGACCACTGCTGTGAGGCTAGCAGTCAGAAGGCGTTCCACTTCAGGTTCTCATTTCTTTGAGAACTTGTCCGATTTAGCGGATGTGAACATTGACAAGTTGTTGGACTTTTTAAAGAGATCTGGATGGTTCAACTATCGGAACTAGAAGACATATTGCTTCTTCTATTCCTGTGGTAAGATTAGATTATAGCTAATCGTTAATGTGGACTTAACAATTTTTTTTTTCACTATCCCCGCACTTAGCTACCGGGCGCTTGTGCTGCATTTATGTTATGGTCATTCCACGTATAGCATGCTAAACGAATTTGTTGACTTCTCAAGTTTCCTTGCATCCGGCATGCCTTCTGAAAGAAGAGTGTTTCTTCTGTACATTTTAAAAATCAATTTGTCAAGAACCTCTTTTAGAACGTTTTTTGGCAAAGGATCTCTCGCATGGCAACTAGCCCCAAAGTTCAAGCAAATGCCGGATTTTGGCAAAGCATATGTTCTGGCGTCTTTTTCATTGTATTTACCGATTTAAACAAATTGCAATGAACCACTGGTTTTTGTTTTTTCCAGGCAGGTTTTACTGTACTGTTATGAGAGTTTGACTTTAATACTCACTCCATTTGTTTTTCTCTAATATGCTTTTCGAAGGATTTTTGATTATGAGATAAATCATAAAAAGATTATATTCGCAACGCAAGTTGCACGTTAAGGAATTCGAAAGCATTCTTCCTGAGGAATTTATGTAATTCAATCCCCCGCAAAGCATCAAACCCGGTTTCAAGCAAACATGATATGTATTTCACACGCTTGGCATGCCATGTCATTGAAGCCCAACTAACTAACGCGAGGAGAATGTCAGCTATAAGCATTTAGGTTTTCTCACATGTTGAATATTGACTACATTTTACAAACATTTTGATGAAAATTACCGACACCTTGTTTAATTGGTTTTAATAATTTTTTATAGGCAGTATTTAAAATAAATCCCATAAAGATTACTTAATTTTCTTTTCTTTTTTTCTAGATCAGACGCATTCGTATATATTAAGGTAAGTGCATTTTAATTTACTATATTTTATATTCCATGTTCTTAAATTTCTTGATTTACATTTGGTTTATTTTTTGTCTTGTGTTGTAACAAAACATAACATATGCATGTTTCGTTCTATTCGTACTTACCACAACGAAGCGCAGTGCTCCCAATTCGTGTGATAGATCCGCCATTGTTAATGATTTGGTGTGGCTTACAAACAAATCGATTTGAGAAAGTTAACAAGTTGTGGATATAACACAATGTATATATTTATGTTTTGGTTTTTTGTTTTTCTCTATTTCTGGTTGAGCTTAATGGATTTTTCTTAGCTTTTGGTGTTTTTTTGATTTCTTAATAAATGCAATTTGGTAGGTTTTTGTTTTTTAGATCAGGGCAATAAAGAGCGAGTAAGTGAGTGACCGCTCTTCAAGTGACTGATGATGTTGTTGTTTTTAAGTCTTTGTAAATCTTGATTTTAATAACACTCCACTGGAAAGGGGCACATGTGCGCAACGATTATGAGTGACTAACGGCCAAATGTAACACTGTTGCTGCTGCGTAACAATGAAACGGAAAAGAGTCGTTAACAGCAATCAAAAATAACCGTTATAATTTGAAACCGACTACACCGTCCGTACACAATGCCTTGGTTTTTTCTTTGTTTAGTTTTATTTCTATTTTGCCGAAAACAGAAAAGCACCAAAATTATATCACTTTCAAATAATATGCGATGCTTGAATAGTGGCTAAATAGTGCTTTCTTTATTCGTCGAGAAGGAGGAGGAGGTGGAGCACTAGGTTGGTTGGTTGTTTTGCACTTTCTTGGTGATTGGTGTTGATGGCTGTTATTTCTCTTGTTGTTGTTGTTGTTGCTTTGCAATTTGGCGTTTTATTTGAGGGAAAATAGATTTATTTATTTATTGTCTTTGAGTTGTTTGAATTTTTTCTTCGGGGGGTTTCTTTATTATATTTTTTTTTCTTCTTAAGATTAATATCTTTTCACTTTGACGAGCGTTCAGCAAATGATGCCTTTTCAAAAGTTTTATATGGCTTTTATTAATAAGTATGTTTTTCAGATTTTCATACTTAGCAGCAGCGGCAGCAGTGGCCAGAATTGATACTCTACGTAGTATGTGCGAATGTATATTTAGTCAATTTTCTATATGCTGGCTTGCCTATTCCCATATATATATATATACTAAACAAGCGACGACGACGGACACTTATGTCAGTATGTACTGGCTTTGCTCTATGTATGTATGTCGACTTCTTAACCAGATTCATTCATTCACAAAAATTCCACGAGAACAATTCCTTTTTCTTCTTTTTGATCGTTTATTTATTTATTTTTTTTCGTTCTTGTTTTTCTTGTCTATTTATTTGTGGGCTCTCGTTTGTTTAATTACTTTATATTCACGTGTTGTGTTGTTCTGTGTGCTTTCTTTCTTTTGTCGCCAAAAAACTTTCCTGAGCAATACTTGTTGGCCACTGTGGGTGCAGTTGCGTTCACGACTACGTACAAGGAGTAATTTTTGTTTGCATTTGTTTCTATGTGTGGTGTTTATATTTTGTTTTTGTTTTATTTTTCGGTGTGGTATAAGAAACCACTTCTGGGCCGCTTGATAACCGGGACAAAAGTGAGCATATCTTGGTAGGAATTTTTCATTTTATACCAAAAAGAAAAGATCATTCCATTCGTGTTATGTTTGACAACAAAAAGGTCGATCTTGTTGTTGCCCACCCAACAACCCCGCAAACGAGTGTTAAGGCTTCACGAAGCATCAACCATTGGGCTCACACACAACGTCACACAAATGTGTGGGGGAAAACATTTGATTTTCTCTTGGCCATCAGTCGCTGCACGCTTTCTTTCTCTTATTTTCGCGGTGAGGCGCTCACTTGCATCGTTGACCGATATACTCATGTATGGGTGAATTCGTTTGGACGAAAGTAAGCAAGCAAGCAACCAACTAAGCAACAAGCAGCCAGCCATACATATTTTAGGCATGATTTGGCTTTGTTTTGAATACTCTTTCCGTTGTGATGGCTCTCGGCGCATAAGCACTGAAAAAATATTTCCGCCAAACAAAGGCTACAACGAGAGAGTTTTCTTTACTCCCAAAGAAAAAATATGTTCGATCTCATCATTGTTGAGAGTGCGGCAATGCAAATTTGCCCATGAACTTTCCATTAAAGAACAGCGGGGGATACTTCTATCATATCAATGAGTGCTATACGACCTCCTTTTTATTGCCGAGTCCGAACGGCTTGCCGCAGAGCGATTCAAGGCGTTCAGCGTTAAAGGCGGACATGCTTACCAAAGCAGCACAATGGTGCGGATAGGGGAAACAGGTGGCAAAAATCAGAATTTTATGTCCGCCAACGAAATTTTGAAAAAACCTATCTAATGTAAAACCTTCCAATGATTTCAAACATGCTATCCATGTTAGATATTTAGTTTAGAAGATATGACCGTTCAAAGTTAACTTATTTTCGATTTTCAAAAAACACACAATTTTTAGGCAATTTGGTCCGATTTCAAGTGTAATATCTCTAAAACTAGATAAATTTCACATTTTATTTTCTCATTGATAGACATACTTAGGTTAGGTAGGTTAGGCTTAAGTGGCAGTCTGCCATCAGACTCACTCAGATGTTTTCGTCCATTGTGATCCCACAGGAACAGAAGAAGGCAGATGCCTTCTTGTTCCCACCATTCAACCATCCATATCGCTTTAAAAATACCAATAACTTGCGAATGTTCACATCCGCTAAATCAGACAGGTTCTCAAAGAAATGATAACCTGAAGTGGAACTCCTTCTGACTGCTAGTGCGGCACACACACACAGAAGGTGTTCTATAGTCTCTTCTTCTTCGATGTCCTCACAGCTTCTGCAAAAGTCGTTGCCGACAACCTGCAGTCTTTCAGCATGTTTTCCGATTAGACAGTGACCTGCCATGACGGACACAATGACTGAGACGTCTGTTCTAGCCAATGACAGCAAAGCAGTAGACCTCTTAAAATCTAAATTAAGCCACATCGTTTTGGAATGCTCACAGCCTCCTCGTTTTCCTTCGGGCCTGATCCTGAAAACTTGGCTTATATGTCGCTAGAGTCATACCCACAGATTCCAGTATCCCTGGAATGTGTAGGGTAGTTCCAAGTATCGCAAGCTCGTCCGCCTTACAGTTCCCTGGGATATCTCTGTGGCCCGGAACCCAGAACAGGTGAATTTTGAACTGTTCAGTCATTTCGTTGAGAGATTTGCGACAGTCGAGAGCGGTTTTTGTGTTCAGAAATATATTCTCTAGGGATTAATTGCCTGCCTGGCTGTTTGGGAAAATATTTATGCCAAACGTCGCAATGACATTATATCTTAGCCATTTCACCACATCCTTAATTGCAAGGATCACCGCTTGATTCACACTGCCGTGGTCGGGTAACCTTTTCGATATGACCAGTTCTAGATTTTAAGAGTACACCCCAAAGCCCACCTGGTCGTTTAGTTTGGAACCATTCGTATAGAAATCTATGTAACTTCTGTTACCAGGTGGTGTAATAGGTGTAATCCACACTCCCTGGAACAGCGGATATTGTATCAAGGATAACACAGTATCCGTTGCCGCCACATGACCAATGAGAAAGATCCCTTAACCTCACGGCAGTGGTCGCTGCAATTCGGGTAGCCACAATGTATAGAGGCATAAGATGTAGCATTAAATTCAGTTCAACAGATGGTGTCGTCCTTAGTGCGGCTGTAATGCACAAACAAGCCATCCTTTAGATCCGGTTAAGTATTGAGCAGTAGGTGGACTTTGAAGCGCCGTCCACCAGACCACTACACCATATATCTCCGCTTGATACGCATTATAGGTCTGACAACTGCAGTATATACCCAATGCATGACACGCGGTCTAAACAGCCAAATTTTGACAATGGCTCTCTTGAAGGTGTATATGGCAAGAGTTGCCTTTTTTGCCCTTTCCAAAATGTTGCATTTGAAGTTCAATTTCCTGTCCAGCAAAACACCCAGGTATTTTGCGCTTTCTGTAAATGGAACATTTTCTACACTTAAGGAGACAGGTTCCACTGTAGGCAACTTGTATCTCCTGCTGAAAAGAACTACTTCTGTCTTGCACGGATTTATACCTAGACCACTTTCGGTAGCCAACTTTGCTGTTGCACGTAGAGCTTCCTGAGCCACGTCATCAGCATATGCGACTACTTTAACGCCTTCTACTTCAAGAACAATAATATATTGTTAATGACTGTAATCCAAAGTAGAGGAGACAGTACAGCTCCTTGATGTGTTTCTCTGCTGACCCATCTCTTTAGATCCACAGATCCCAAGCCTGCTGTAATGTATCATTTAGTAAGTAAGTTATTAATAAACTTTCTTCCGGTAGAGTTGATGCCTAGAAACTCCAACTCCTTCATGATTGACGTCGGTTTTACTTTATTGAAAGCACCTTCAATGTCAAGAAATGCTACCATTGTGAATTCCTTGACAGCTAGAGAACCCTTTATGTAGCCGACTAGGTCGTGAAGGACTGTTTCAGTGGATTTGCCTTTACTATATGCATGCTGCTGCCGCGACAGGCGATCTCCAGGGGTCTTTGCCCTAAGATATGTTTCTATCAACCTATCTAATTATAGACTAATAAGACGAAAATCTTTCGCATTCGTGTGGTAGGGTTTTCTTGCTTTCGGAACATACATTACATACTTAATAAATGTAGAATTACCAAACAAATATAATAATGATTTTTTGAGCTTCTCTAGGTAAATCATTATTTAAAAAGTACCCTTTTTCACAAATTTTCCACGTTAAAGGAAAATAAAAAAATCGACCCTTTTATACACTCGCCATGATTGTCCTTTGTACTCTTTGATTGTACCTTGTCATAATTCGAAAGAGTTTAGCTGCACGTACTTCCCCCTTTTTTTTAGAGGCAAAAATTGATAAAAGATGGAGCTCTCAAAATCATACAAAAAATAAGCCTACATATTTGGAATATCTCTAACGGTTTATGAGATATTAGATATTACCCACCACCGAAATATAGGGTTTATTAATTTTATCATTCCGTTTACAAAATATCGACATATCCATTTCCTATATAATACGATCAGCTCAATATCATAATTTTTAAAGATTGTAGCGTAATTTTAACAGACAGACACACGGACGGACATGGGCTGAAACTTTGCTCAGATTCTTTTTTGTTCATAGACAGGTTAAGTTCGAAGATTTTCTATATTGGACTATATCTTGATATAGGCCCCATATAAATCGATCTGCGATTTAAGTTCTTAGGCCCACGAAAACCACATTTTTTAAGCATTTATGTCCGAAATTTACTGAAATTTGGGACAGTGAGTTGTGTTAGGCACTTCGACATCTTTTTCGATTTGGCCCAGATCGGTCCAGATTAAGATATAGCTGCCATATCTCTCTGCCGATCTCTCGATTTAAGGTCTTCGACCCATAAAAGGCGCAATTTTTGTCTGATTTCGCTGAAATTTGACACAAACCGCGCAACTGCGCAACGGTTATGTGGGGTGTCTTACAAAGATTTTTTTAATAAGAAAGCCACTTATAGTGTGTGACGTATACGTTGCGTTGATAGCACATAATAAAAAGGACGTATACGTCACGAAGGACATTTTGAAATATTTTATTTGTCGAAGCACTGTGGTCCGGAATGGAAATCCATCAGTCATATAAAGATCCATACATATATTTTTTATTCACATTTTCGGTGCAATTCGGGGTCTTATATCAGTGTTGGCAATAAGAAAGATTTGGTGGTGCGGAGTGAGGATAACAGTAAAAGTAACAGCTGATAACTGACAGAAGAAAGAATGCAATTACAGAGTTACAAGCTGTGAAAAAATTTGTCAACGCCGACTATATGAAAAATCCGCAATTACTTTTTGGGCAACCCAATAGTATAGGGTTCCAATGCCAAATACTTTTCATGTCATTGCATTGATGTAAATTGTGACTTTGAGAAAACAAACTTTATTTTTAAAAAGGGTAGAGAGAACCTGCCAAATGGCCCACTAAGTGGACACCCAATTTGTCAACTTTTTTTAAAGGAAAAATTTCGTTGTTAAAAGATTTAATATTTGATATTAAGGAAGTTTTATCTTAAATGTAAAGTATAGTAGATTCTTAACTTTGTATCTTGGTAAAAATGGGAAGAGGAAAACATTGCACAAACAAGCATTGCAAATGGGAGCGGCTTTAAATGTTACATCCAAAGTTTAACAAGTAAAATAAGAACTTTTGAAAACCACCACCTCGTATACATGTATTAACCACATTCCGGTGAAAAAAGCACCATTTTTGAACTCATGGCAGATATATTGAAATATGGACTAATTGGTCTAATACAATTCCAAATTACAGCTGTATCTGACAATAAATAAGCTTTAATAAAGCTATATCCTAACATGGTCATGGAATTAAATGGTTCCAACACAGATAAATTTGGCAATAAATGGGCTTTTTGTGGGTCCAAGTTCTTATGTCGGGATATCGACATATATGGTTGCTATATCCAAATATATTGCGATCTTGACCATACTCAGTACTGAGAAGACAATGTGTTGAGTTTCTGCCTAGTCGGATAAGAACTTAAATGCGGGGATCTGTATATATCGTTCATTCGTTCGCTTCCACCCGCCTCTGCCGACCGAGGGGACGCCGCCTCATGCATGGAAAGCACGTACACACCTAATTACGGAATGTGGCGGGTTATTCGTGGCTTTATAGTACCGGCTACTGATAGTACTTTAACCAGTATTGTGAGTAATACATACCTACATAATAACAAATAAAATATAATCAGTGATTTCCAAAAACAACACATAACAGTGAGGTAAACATAATTACAAGATAGTCATTTATTACCAGTATTTTACTGGTCCGCAGAGGGAGTTGTAGAATAGGTGCCAGATGATCAATCGCCCTATGCAATAGGCAAAGTTGTACTGGACCTCAGATGGAGTTGTAAAGTGCCAAGGCCCATGTGAGTGGCAAATAAATAAGGACAATGATTCCTAAAAACTGAAAACTACTGTTAAAAGGCCAGGTTCTACTGTTCCGCGGAGGGAGCTCTAAAATATGATGCCGTAAATATTGAACCTAGAAAGGTGAAACAAATTAGCTATTAACTACAAAGTGAGCAATAATTAGGAAAATGAATGCCAATCATAAAGTATACAAATCAAACAAGGCTTTTACTTTGCACACAATCTTACAAATGCAATATCAAATTCTTTATGAGGTGCAACATATAGTAGTACATAAGCTATTGTATATGGCTCATAAGGACCACAATGGGTTACTAATCTCGTAATTAGTTCTCACGAGCGACAACCTTAAAGGTTTAAAATTGCGAGTTCTCCGAGAGGGAACAATAAATGTTATCTCGGCTGTCAGGAATGGAGAATCGATTAGAACCGGTTGTAATTTAATGATAAATAATGCTCTTAACATAAAACGTCTTCTTTTAAGTGTTGAAAGACCAATCAACAGTAAACGAATAAGCTTACAAAAAAAGCTCTTAGTTACATAAGGGTCATTGAATTCCTTGGACCAACATTTAATGAAACCTAATAAATAATTAGCTTTATTAACGTAAGAATCGATGTGTAGATAAAGCCATAATCAAGGATCTAAGGGTCTATCTAGTTTGTACGAGCCAATGAAGAAATCCGAAAGTATAGGCTGGGATCTAAAAAAATAATATTTCTTACATTTCATTAAATTAAGGGACATTTCATTTGCACTGCACCAATTGATATGATAGTGTAGATCGCACTGCAAGTAAGTTGAACCCACAAGTTAGTTCGTATGAAAAAAAAGCTTCACATCATCAGCATACATTAGAATTTTAGAAAAACGAATTACATCATTAAGATAAAGAAAAAAAGTAATGGACCCAAGTGACTTCCCTGTGATATCCTTCGAAAAAGACATTGAACAGTACTCTTTGAGCACGGACCTCTAAGGAGGATAATATCCAATCTAGAAGAGCCGTCGGAAAACCCATAACATCTAGTTTAAGGAACAGAAGCCTGTGTATCACAGTCTGTCTGTTCCCCATTCACAAAACCCTTATGAACGTAGCATATAAATTCCATGAGGTTAGAAGATGTGGATCTACCCTTTACAAAACCGTACTAAAAAGGTGTAATAACAGCCTTTTGAAAATGTGATATTCTTCGAGAAACATGAAGTTCGAAATTGTCTACAAAACATCTATTAGCGGACTTATTGGGAGGATAACAAAGTTCGATCTCCAATAGCGTGGGAAATATGTCGTATTTAGTGAGTAATTAAATGGCAGATATATCCAAATAAATCCGATCTATACCCTATTTGGTACAGGTGTGAATTTTTTCGGGTTGTAACATGAAAACTTCACCACACTGTGTGTATCAAGATTTTTACCCAAATATTTTGGGCCAGGAAATGCAATTAGGTACATGTACAGAAGCAAGGTATACAATTTTCTCAAACATATGCTGCATATGTATCTTGCATCTTCTAGTGGACCAAATGATTCCTCTGCGTCAAATTGATGCAATATAATTCAACCCGTTTATCAATAACATAAGTAGATATTTTATTTTGATTTAATTAAAATAATAAATATAGCCAGCGCATCTTAAAAAGAACCATCAATGCCAAGTTTATTTAATCAAATTGCCGCCAATCCAATCTTTGACGTCATAACTTTCGGTTACATTGATGTCATGCAAGTTGAATGCAATTTTTTTGTCCGATTTCTTGGTTGATTTATATTTTCGGCATTCCGTTGATGATATTCTGTTGATGGTGACCATCGACAAAAGAAAATAAACAACCACAACAAAAAACGATCCCAAGAAAAATGATGATTTTGAAAATCACTCATTCGAAATTTTTGTGTTTTATTATTATTATTACGAATGAATTCCGGCCCAACAAGCCAAGGCACATAGAATGTGAAATGCGCAGTATAGCCAAATTTGGTAAGAATTGCATGGCATTGCTTTTCGTTGCGTTGCATTGCTCGATATAATCAGTGCGAATAAAGGAATTACATGAGGAGCGATTGCCAAAGTAAAACAAATGGATAAATGTGTTGTTATGAGTTTAGGCAATTGAACAACTATAGCCGCTTGTAGTAAGGTCCATACAAATCCTTTTTAAGAGGAATACTTCCTTCTTTTCTGTTGCATTTCATTGCATTATGGGCTTGGAGAAAATATTAAACGAGATATGAGATTATAAAAATACTTTGCACGCATGGGTAATTGGAATGGGGAATGAGTTGAAAGAAGCAAGTAAATAGGCGAATAGTGCGTATTAAGTTGGAAGTTGGGTTAGAAATGGATATAAAAAATTGATCCGTCCATAGAGGCCACTTTGCTGTTTTGGGAATGTTTTATAAAATATACAACATTTTTAGCATTAGTAAAAGCACATTTTTGAATATTTCGGAATAAACTTGTCTAGTAACATATTTAGACAAATTTTACGCGTTTCCTATCGATACAACTACTACAAAACAAAGAGTTTATGATCTCTTGTAGTCGTAATACATACAATCAGATTTTAAAAATACACAATCTCTTTATAAAATTCGGAGTTATACTTGATCTTTAAATATTAGTGTAGATTTTCAATACATTCCAATCAATTAAGAATATCACACCATCGCAGATACATTCTCTCGTTTATTAAGATGTAGGAAAATTTATAAACAATTCATCTAACCATCCGCACATGTGAACATACATACATGCATATTTACTTTTAGATTATATTGTGATTTTCCTATTATGAAACATGGAAAAAATGCCAAATGATTATTTTTCACCAAGTATCTCGAACAAAGAATTGCGAATGGGGAAAAACAAGCGGCAAACCACTAAAAGAATAAAAAAAAACAAAAAAAAAAAACTCTAACGACGACAAGAACGCCATACGTAAATGACGTAAATTATCCACATAGATCGAGCCATTAAAAGAAATGAATTTTTCATTCAGAAAATATGCAAAAAACAACCAAGAGAGTCAAACGTCTTTTTTTGTTCTAGATAGTTTGCCAAAAAAAAAAAAAACATCAACGCTCTTTATTCAAACTCGTCTACAAAAGAAAAGTGGCGACTTATTATTGAGTTAAAACTTGAATCAAGCAACTACTGTTTACATATGTGACGAGTTTATTGAACTAAATTTTCTAAAAATATGAAATGCCACCATGTAACACCCATTAGTACGATTTTTCCCGGTGTTTCATTATCAAAAATCAAGGAGTTTCTTACATTTTTCCCACCAAATTTCGTTTCAACTTATCGGAAAGCGCCTTTACACTGCTCACTTAAACGTGTTTTATGGCTCTTTTCGCCATTCAAATGCTAAATCCTATTGTTTTTGGTATGACGTATCGTTCAAAATAGGTTAGATTGGCGGAGGATGGTGCCAAGACCTTTGTAGTCTAGGGATCCGCGTTGGCCAGAGTAAAACCCATTGTGATTCCTCAACTTCCCTCTTCACCTTCCGATGAATTCTCTCCACGAGTTACCGTCTGTTAACGTACTTTATAATGCCACCCGAATGAAAATGGATACCCATAGATATTAATAGTAAAGCAATACCGTATGGTAACAAAGCAGTACTGCATGGTATGGATATATAAAATGATTTAGTACCGTTTGGTACTAGCTTTATAACCGACTGATTTGAATACCAAACTGCTATTGGTTTTAGTACCAACCCGTTATTGTTTTCAGTTCCAAACCGTTATTGAATATTCCATCCCCTAATGATTCAAAATAAAATACCATTGAAAAAAATGTTTATTTTATTTTATTTCGATTACATATTTATGTTATAATTACAATTAAATAAATACCAAACTCGATTCTTCGTGTTCAGCAATGGATTCCATAGCCATTGTTGATTCCTAGAAGTGGTTTTCATATTAATACACCAACACAGCATCCTTCACCACACAAGAGACTTTATCATGTTTTTGATATAGATTGCTTCCTAAAGTTTGTACTACTTTCATTTTCACCGCTTTGGAGCATTTGAACACGTTTTAACGCCCACAAATCTAATGAAAACAAAAAATATTTAATAGCGTCAATATTTTAAGTACAAAGCTAAACAACACGTTTGTCGTGATGATAAGAATACAAATGTGACACCGTCAATTCTTACATCGAAAGAAAAATGTGTACACACGGTAATTATAGTGAATTAAAACCAAATTAATACCGTATGGTAGGTATGGTGTAAAGCGTTATTGATACCATATGGTATTGTTTTGGGATTAATTCAAGGTGCTGCTTCACTATCAATACTATATGATATGCATTTTTCTTTCGGTGTAATAGCCTTCTTCGACTGGTATTAAATTGAATCCAATTGGTATTAAAAATATTTGCCAATAACGCGAATAAAATAATACCCGCCAGTATTGGCAAAGTTTCATCCATTTTCTATCATCATTCAAACGCCTGCGTGGATTTATGCCTCTCAATGCTTCTAGGCCATCGTAGCTCAGAAGTTAGCTTGTGTGAATCCTGGCGAGAACATACAAAATTCAGCATTGGATATTCCCCCCTAATGCTGGCGAGCTTGTCCGAATCCTGGCGAGAACATAAAACAAATCAGCATTGGATATTCCCTCCTAATGCTGACGAAATTTATGAAGTACTCTGCCGCATTACGCACCGCCGGTCGGATTCGGCTACATATGGAGGTCGCTTATCATTGAGTTTAAACTTCAATCGGACAGCACTGATTGGCAGCACTTGTTTCCTGTTTTTCTAGTGTCCCTTTTCCATAGTGGAAAGTTCATAAGCAAAAATTTGCAAAATTTGAAATAAAACAACGAAAAATGGATGGATACCCACCACCATGGATACATGTATATATTACTCTTTCTTTATTATAACTAATATATCTATATTAATATCTAAATAAAATATGGTCTGATGTGGACCATACTAGGTTCAGATATCGGGTGGCTTAGTGCAACTCACTGTACAAAATTTTTAACCAAGTCGGGTGATAAATGCGCTTTTTATGCGCTTAAAACCCTAAGTCGGCACATCAGTCTATATTATAGCTTTATCTAGCTATATTGTCTGATGATATTGTCTTGGTTCAGTTATCGGGTGGCTAATTTTAAGGGCTTAAGACCCCAAATTCTATCTATATGACAGCTATATCGGAATATTATCTAATCTTCACCATATTCGGTTCGGATGTCGATGGCACTAATAAAACTCCCTCTTCCAAATTTCAGCGAAATCGGGTTATAAATGTGGCTTTCATGGGCTTAACAAATTGAATCGGCAGATCGGTCTATATGTTAGCTATATCGAAATATGATCCGATATGAACCATATTTGGTTTGGATATCGGATAATTGGATAAATTTCCGCGAAATCGGGTTATAAATGTGGCTTTAATGGGCTTAAGACCTGAATCGACAGATAAGTCTATATGTTAGCTATATCGAAATATGCCTGACAAGAACCATATTCGGTTCGAATATCGGGTGCCTTAGTATAGTTCGTTATTCGAAATTTCAACGAGATCGAACAACAATTGGGGTTTTTTGGGCTTAGGACCCAAAAACGGCAGATCGGTCTATATGGCAGCTATATCCAAATATATATCTATTTGCCCGATTCAAGAACTTTATCTGCGTATGGAAGAAATACGGGTCTATGCAAAATTTCAACTCAATTCCTCAAGTTTTTGAGACTACAGTCAGAGTGATTAAAAAACTCGTCTCAGAATTTTATGACGATCCCAAATTTATATTCTTTGTAGGGTTGGAAATTGATATTTCGATGTGTTGCAAACAGAATGAACAAATGAATATACTTATAAAGCTACTTAATTCCATGAAAATTCTTCGATATTGACACAAGGCAAATTGTACATCCGATCTTGCAAGCAGGTCCTCCTTCTCGATCCTTAAAATATCCGCATGTCCAGGAACCCAATACAAAACCAGGTTATCATAACCTCGAAAACATATGAACATCTCGCCAACGACCCAAAGCTTGATCCTACGCTCGTGGTCTTAAGGCTTCTTAAAGCCTATCGCATATAATATCGATATATTCTTCTGGATAGCCCAATCTCTGCTGCCGTAGTTATCGCAAACACTACTGCTTGGAAAATGCAAAAGTCATCGCCTCAAAACGTAGTACGACCCTTCAACCATTCCAGAGTCAGAGTTGGTATCTTCATATATAGTCCGAGGTCTGCGTTTTGTGTGTTTGAAAGATCGACTGCAGGTGTTTCAATATGCTTGTATACGGGTTCGTCTAACTGGAGTTCTCCTAAGTTGGTTGAGCTGCAATAGTCTTTACAGTGTCCTCTCTACCTCTTGCCTAATAAATAAATCGATCGGTTGGCTTCCCATCATAACTTCTAGGAACCTTGTTGAGGTAGTGCCCTTAGCCCCACGTGTGACTCTATTCCTCACCGGAAGCGTCTTCAACTACGGTTCACTGTTGTCTTGTCCCAAGGTAAATTTCCTAACTTTCAACGCTATTTTGAACTTTTAGATTTAATTTAATAACAAGACGCAAAGTAAGGGATCTGTTAACCCACCATTTAAAATAAAAAATCCTTAATATGAAGGAAAATATTTTTCACAAAAGGAAATGTTAAAAAGTTGGAAAATTGATCATATTTAAATTAAGATTGCTAATCTTTGGCTCGAATCTTTAAAATTAGGAAAATGACATTTTTTAGTGTAAAGAGCCTCAAAAGCCTTCTTTAACCGAGAGGTTTTATTCAAATTCCAGTCCAACTTGCTACAAAAATAGATTCCATTTTTGCTGGATTTACTTTAAAAACCTCACATAAATCGGGGCGCGAACTACTGCATACGTGAACGAGTAAAATCGTTCGAAATCTCTCTATTATGAATGATGTATCTCTTTATTGAAAGAAAATTTTTGAAATTAAAGAACGCGAATGTTTAAATCTACATTCCTTAGAAAAACTTGAACATACAAATTTATATACAAGTGGTATAAGGCCCATTAAATACGAGATTAAATTTCATTCAATACGAAAGCGCACTCAATCACGGTTGCGATAATTTGACCCCAGATTCAATGACTGAATAATCGATAAAAGCTTCAAAAATGCTGCTATTATCAAGAATTGTGCATGGATATGTGTGATATGCATGTATGTCATTAAATTACCGTAAACACAGTGTAAACGGTTTGGATTTATTCGCGAATTTGTTCAATTCGATCTAATTTAATTTGCAATGTAAACGTGCTTTAATGGTTTTTAGCAATCATATTTTCTTTAAGCACTTCACAGTGTTATCGACAGTTTTTATGAAATTATTCAGATCAACTATAAAGTAGAGAGTATATATGACTTATTTTATGGTGAACAAGGCTTGCTGTTTACATTTAGGATTCCAACAACACTTAGTATTGTCAGATGTTGACTGCAGCAGCCATTAAAGTATTCAAACAACTTGTGGTGGAGTTGTCTCAATTCGAATGCAGAAAGACATTTAAAAATGGATTGAAGCAAATGCAAATCCTTTTTGAATTTGGAATTCAAATGGAATTATTGAATTGAACAATAAAATGCCTTACATAGTATGTTAAGTGTTAACAGACTTAGAGACGTCTTTTCTTTTATATCATTAAATGTCTACACAACTTGATATTCACCATGCAATTGTGCACAGCAAATACTGTTATGTGCGTTTTGTATTGCATCCTAGGCAAAATGGATGCCATTAGAGATTGCCTTCTAATTTACATGCAGTAACATTCCTTATTTTGATGTAAAGCATTGCGCATTGCACTTTCTGGGATGGCTTTGGCAAAGCGATTTCATCAGCAACATATTTAGGCAGATATCACACGCCCCATTCCATTCGTCGCCCTGTCTTCGCCACCCAGCCAGCCATATGTGCTTGTATTAACAATTAGCGTGAATCACTGAAGCAAAAATAATTTCAACAAAACAATTATGAAGAAAACCAAACAATAATTTAATTTCCCGTATGTACTAAATATAATATTTTAGCTATGAATATACTCTAGGACTAATACATACATATGTATTCACACTCTTATTATGTGTGGTTAGTATGTAGCATTGTGTGGTGCTCATTGCACACGTATGGTTTAGATAATTGAATGACATTTTGTTTAGATCCGTCCTACACAGACCAACAAAAAAGATGAGCAAACTTCAATGTAGCAACAAGAACCGCTCTCAGGTGTTAAAAATTTCCATTTTGCTTGGCATAGTAGGATGACAGATGGCGTCATGTGGGCATTTCCTAATAAGAAGAATTTTTCATGTTTTCTCTTTTGCCAAAACAAATTTGATAAGATTCACAATAACATAATTCTAAACTTAGCAGTGGGGAAAATAAGGAAGTGCAACAAGCAAAGGTGCGTGTGTGTGTTTTACCCAAACCTAAACTGTGGTATTCCCTGAAAGCCCTATAAGTAATCGTAGGCGTATAGTAAAAAATCGAATTGCACACTAAAACACGACTAGCCTTTTTGTGTGTCAAAAACAAACTGACAATCCAAAATGGCTTATATTACCAACATACATAATAGATATGTGTATGAACATAACAAAAAAAAAAAAGCGAAAATCACAAAACTTGAAAACAGCGGCTATTTTTTGATCAGACCTCGTACATATGTACATTGCAAAAGCAAATTTGCCCACGAAGGGACAAACTTCTCGCATATCAATGAGTGCTGTCCGATTCTAGTTTAAGCTCAATTATAAGGGGCTTAATTTGTATTGCCGAGTCCGGGGAGAAGTTTTAACATGGCTGACATAACAATTTTTCAAATGCTATAGTACCTCACAAATGTCGCCACCATTAGGAGTGGAAAACCACCACTGAAAATTTTTTCTAATGTTCTCGCCAGGATTTCGGATGGTTCGGTTTTTTCCTTTTGAACAAGGAAATTTAACTACAAATCCTACATTTTGAAAAGGGAAAGAACATAAAAAAAATCAGCGGTGGTTATCTCCTCCTAATGCTGGCGACATTTGGCATGGTACCTTACATGCCATGCAAAAACTTCCCCCAAAGTACCTCACAAATGTCGCCACCATTAGGAGTGGAAAACCACCACTGAAATTTTTTTCTAATGTTCTCGTGAGGATTTGAACTCAGTCGTTCAGGGTGACTGTGGTGCAGTGTATGGTTTTTCCTGGTTCGGGTTTTTCCTTTTGAACAAGGAAATTTAACTACAAATCCAACATTTTGAAAAGGAAAAGAAATGCAACTCTTGGAAAGGAAAAGAAATGCCATTGGCAAAGTTTGGTGTTCAAACCGCGTGTACTGGCTGTATACAGTAGGTGTCAGACCTATAATGCTTTGCTGGGGGTTTGAATCCTAGAACACCAGAAAAAAATTTCAGCGGTGTTTATCTCCTCCTAATGCTGGTGAAATTTGGCATGGTACCTTACATGCCATGTAAAAACTTCCCCGAAAGACGTGTCGTTCGGACTCGGCTATAAAAAGGAGACCCTTTATCATTGAGCTTAAACTTGAATTGGACGGCACTCAGTGATATGTGAGAAGTTTGCCTCTGTTCTTTATGTTCATGGGAATAATTTATAATGCTATTTGGTGTTGTGATCTGGTAAGTCGCATCTAAACAATGGCTTGTTTGTGCATCACAGCCACATTGTGGATTGCAGCAACTGCGACACTGCTTTGAGGCTAAGGGCGGCTTTGGTGGAGAACTAAGACTGAAGAACCAGGGAATTGTAGAGTAGACGAGCTTGCGAGTCTAGGAACTACCTTACATATTACAGGGGAACTGGAATCTGTGGGTAAGCCTCTAGCGACGTGTGAACTTAGTCTTTAGAATCAGACCCGAAGGGCAATACATGACTGATGGTCACAAAGTGCAGGTTGTGAATATAGTCGAAACCGCATACTGTAATACGCTTTAGCGAAAAAATCCCGCTAATGTGTAACTTAATGGAATCTACCATACGTTTTTGGTGTTATTCAAGGCCATTGAATTCGCTTTAGTGAATATCGCTTTACTGAAAATATCGCTAAACTGAAAAAGTTTTCACACCACACATTTCGCTTTTATATGAAACTGAAACCGCATAAGTAAAAAATGAAAAAGTTTTTTTATCTATGGGAAACTATTTAGAATTTAAAAAATTCGCTTCAAAAATACATATTTTGATACATCGCTTATGATTGATTGTCTCTGACTTTTCTACTGAGCATTGCTCAAGTTATTTCATACATAATTAGTATGATGACGTGAAAATTCACTTGCATTTCTTCTTATACAGTGGTTATGACTTTCATAGGGTAGAAAAGTGAAACTCGCACTTATCTTTAATGTGTCTAACCGCCAAAAAGAGACAGTTATCCGATTCGCTATTCTGCCACAAAATTGGCTATTAGGTATAATTCTTAGTCACATATTTCTTACTTTTTTGGGAATGTATGACTAAGTTTTCTACTATTTCACACAAAAAAGTTCAGCATGTGTGTGTGTGTTTGACAACTGTCGCGTAACTTATTTAAGATTTTTTTTTGCGTCTGGTAAATAAAAAAAACTTAATGATAATCATGATTTGAATAAAAACGTCTGGAAACTAATTTCACTTATCCGAATTACGCTAAACTGAAAACTACGGATAAGTGAAACCAAATTTATGTATTTTTTTATCGTTTCATCTATCGCTTTTGACTATACTGCAAAATTATGTGTCCTCATATAGACTTGAAGTAGTCTATCGCTTAGCTGTCGCTGGCTAGAACAGACATCTCAATCATTGTGTCCGCCATGACAGGTCACTGTCTGATCGCCATACATGCTGACACATTGAACCACTTTGGCTGAAGCTGTGAAGACGTCGAGGAAGAACAAACTATAGAACATCTGCATCGCATTGGCATTCAGAAGGCGTTCCACTTGAGGTTCTCATTTCTTTGAGGCCTTGTTTTTATTAGAAATGTAATCAAATCATGATTTGAATCAAAACGCCTGAAAACTAATTTCACATATCCGAACTACGCTAAACTGAAAACTACGGATAAGTGAAACCAAATTAATGTATTTTTTATCGTTTCATCAATCCGGTTTCGACTGTACTCCAAAATTATGTGGCCTCATCTAGACTTGAAGAGGTCAATCGCTTTGCTGTCGCTGGCTAAAACAGACATCTCAATCATTGTGTCCGTCATGACAGGTCACTGTCTGATCGGAAAACATGATGACACAATGAACCACTTTTGCTGAAGCTGTGAAGACGTCGAGGAAGAACATACTATAGAACATCTGCATCGCATTGGCAGTCAGAAGGCGTTGCACTTTAGGTTCTCATTCCTTTGAGACCTTGTCTAAATTAAACGCTGTGAACATTCGCAAGTTGTTGGGCTTTTTAAAGCGACTTGGATGGCTCAACGGTAGTAAATAGAATGCACCTTCCTTCTCCTATCCCTGTATTATCGCAATGGACGATGGCAGATTCCACTGAGAATCCTAACCTTACCTAGAAAGCTAGAAGCATTCTTATATTTGATTTCGAACCTTTTTCAATTTTGGTCTTGTTCGGCGTTTTAAGATTCGTATATTTGAAAATTTTGTATTTAATTGAGGCTTTGCACCTTTAAAAGCTTTCTAAGATCCCTTCCCTTTTTAAATAATTGCTGATCTCTGTATGAACAGTGTAAACAGGAAACAGTTCCACACATATTGATATTGTCATAGTCTGCTAGGTAGGCTAGCAGCTGGTAGGAGGATACATTGGGATCTTTTCCCAGCTAGATAGACTGCTCTCTTACCTTAGCACATGATAAATGAGTGATCTGCAGCCGTATGCAAAATGACGTCCATTGAACGACTGCATAATTGAGATAAACAACAAGGGTTGGGCGTTAGTTAGTGTTGAACGGTAAGGGTGGGTATTGGGGTATTGCACCCCCCATCTATTATACATCCCAGGCATGAGCCAAAACAAAAAATCGACCGTGCCTTTCTTGTTGTTGACTGGTTGGGTGTTGCTGCCATCGCTGGTCTACCCAAAATCTATTTGTGTGGTGACTTTTTTCATTTTGTGTTATTCTTGTATTCAAATTGAATTACAATTTATAAGCATTTCATTATGTATAAGTGGTCGCTCATAGATTTATTTAATTGTTGGCCGTTGTCATGTTGACATTAATCTTCTTAGCATCGCATGTATTGTACATCCTTTGTAGCATGCGCCTGCGGTAGAGAGGACATGGCATAGTGTGCCACCATTGATTCAAAGCAAATCCATTGATCCTTCCAAGAATTGTCTGTTGACCCTGCGCTCTCTTCTTTACGGCAGGAGAAATTTCATGTCTCATGCAGCTTTTTTATGTCCTATGCTAATTAAGAGGGAATGACACACCATCAACGCTACCAACGCCGCAACAGACATTGGATTTCATTCAAACGATTTTTCTGGCATTCGTGAATGCCAGGACTGGTCGTGCTCATGTGTTTGTTTGCTAGCACACACATAATATTATTAATTAAAGACAAGTGTGCTTTGTCTACATCATCTTATACAATGCAGTGCATACATATATCTACAGTATATCCAAATAGCATTTTGTACAATGGCCACATTTTGACATTACATTCAAATCACACAAAGGAATGACTGAAATGTGCATTTACCAGTGTAATTTTAATGAAAATCACTAAAACACATCAACAAGAATAACAATATATTGTTAAAAGAAATTCAAATTTAATGGTCATCTTCTTGCGCACCGCCTTCCACACCAAAATCCTTTGCGCCCACATCTTTCTTTGTTACTTTACTGCACAAACTGTGTGCCATCTCGTATTCACACTTTGTATTCGACAATTAATGTGAAAAATTCAATAGCTCTGAAATTACGTATCTAATACTCTTTAGATGTTTTTACAAATGGGAATTTAGAAAAAAAATATTTAATACGTTTAACAACGTCTATGGAACTAAGTTTTTTCCCGTTGATATGCCTTTCTAGTTCTTGTCAGCTATATAATTCTTATTTTGAAGCCTAAGCCGATGTCATGTACCACAAGCGACATGGCGCCAAACTGTTTTCAGTGAAATAGGCAAATTGATTAACGAATTAAGATTAATAGCTCGTAACAGAAACAACTGGAAATCTTTAGTAGAAACATTAAGCTTCTAATTTCAAGCATGGAATAAAAAAATTCCGACTTCAAGGCCAGATTTCGTTGGCAGTCTGTGAGAATGGAAGTAAGAGAATGGCTTTTATTGGGTAGCGGCAGAGCCAACCCTCTGGTGAAAATCGAATCTAATCGCACTATACAGTCTGTTACCGTGGCGTTTCTTTACCAAAGCTAACTTCCCTACCATTAATGATGCTTTTCAATCTTTAAAGACGCAATTAATGATTGTGATTTACATTTCCGACCCTGACAATACTGCTGTCGAATGCAAACTGGAACTTCTGTGGGAAAGTTTGATATTTTAAAGAAGTGATAGGTACACTCACACTACAACACAATATTGCCATGGCCAAAAACATCCAATTAAAAAAATTTTCTTCAAAGACAAATTGAAATCGCTGCCTTAATCCTCTATGAACGGAACCCAAACAAAGCGGATCGTGCCATCTGTTGTGACCATACCATCCTGGTCAGACAGTCGGAAACAGATCTCAGTTTACATGTCATGTCAGTTGATTATGTCATGAGACCCACAATCTACACGCAAAACAAATAAAACGTTCACAACATGAGAAACAAATCTTTTATATCGCAGTTTTTTTTATGGTAACTATTTAACGTTTCGCTTCAACACATCAAACGTTAGCCATAAACGTAGTATTATCGAATGTAACTAACTTTGTTCATTGTAAATCCGCCTATGGTTAAAGTACCTTTCTTTTGTTGTAAAACCAAAAATGTAATGGCAAAAGTGTTTCAATAGCCGCAAACGATTATTCGTTTACAGGACCAATAATTATTCTCTTGTGTCTCTCTACTTGAGAGAGAGAGAGGGGGACTATTAAGGAGTATAGACAAGTGATGGATAAAAAGTGTTGGGCGGATGGTAAATTGTGTTACAACATTAAATTGAACTGGGTAACCTTTTCAATACGCACAATTTTTTTAAAAATTTAAAAGAATATACATAAGCACGACGTTAAATTAATGTTTAAGCAAAAAAACTAGTTTAAATACCGAATAAGATGTTCTATACATCAAGAATGAAAAATATTGTCAGTGTAGAAAAAACTTTATATTTGTCACCAAATCTTGCAAGAATTTATCGCAAAAAATATGAGCTTTTATCGTACAAAATCTACGTTTTTTAAAAAAAGAAGTTTACTTGGCGAAATTTTCTTTAATATGAAACGAACTATTTTTTTTGCGTGTATACACCTATTTCTTAGCAATCGTTTTATACGGTCTCTAAGGACACGGTCCACTCGGTACTGGTCTGAGGGTTGGATCAGTGTTTCGGTCTTCACTTTATTAAAAACACCCTCGATGTCAACGCATACCGCATATGCATAACCGTCTTGGCATCGAATAATGCTTCTATTGTATGCACAACCTCGGCACGGGATAGCTGTGAGCACCATACCGGCTAGAACATTAAAGTCCGATTTGTGTGGTGTTCATTGCTGTCAGGAAAAGCTTAGCTGCGAGCTACCGGGCTCGTCCACGGGTCGCGGATAGTGTAATGCTCCATACGGAGTAGCTGCAAACGGCAGCCGCGGTCAATCAGCGGTATCGATCGGAGAGTCTCAATGAGAGGCCGGGCGGCACCGGCTCTTGCACAAATAGTAAGTGCCTATGATGCTCGATATGACAAGGCGAGTTATTGGCGCCTTTAAATAACCAAAGGCCACCCTGTTTCTGCGGCGCAATGCTGCGGTTCGCAGTCGGGGCAAGCGGGCTCAACTCTGAACCAAAGTCCGGCTCAATAGTCCGACTTCGACTCCGGCCACAAAAACTCGATTCCGGTTGACTTTGCAGCCCTACTGCGGCGATCTGTCCTTTGGACCGGAACAAGCTTTCTCACCGACAGGAGCTTGACGAGGATCGCCACCTCCACATGGAAATGTGGCTACAACAACAACATGCACAACCTCGTACAGGACAGTCTCCATGTACCTTCCTTTGACATAGGCATGTTGTTTGTATTAGATCAGTTCTCTGGAAGGCCTACTCTTTATCATGGTATCCACAATACGTTTGAGTAGAAATCACGTAAGGTTTATATGTCCGAGAACTTTGTTGTCGCATAAGTTGCTTTGCCGAGCTTGGGATTATGGTTTGAAGCGTGGCTATAATTACAAAACCAACGGTTTTCTTTTCATATTCATAATGGAAAAATATACATCACACCATTTTACTTAACGAAATGACCATATAAGCAACTTTCGCAATCCTTTTGAATATTTTGTATCAAATCAATGTAGCAAATATATGTACATACGTCTCATTTGAAATATCGACAGAAACTTGTAGTTTCATATAGCAAGTATCAGCGATGAGCTGTTGTTTTGTTTTGCTTCAGTATACGTACAAACATACATATGTACACTTTTGTGTATGTGATATTTTTTCTATTATTTTTGACGTACTCAATGAATTCCAGAGGAATTACGCACATGCCCATAATGATAAACTACATAAATTTTCCTCAAGCTAAAAATAACTAAATTCACAAATATTTGTTTATATTAACCAAACACACCACATCTATATTTAAAATTTTCCTAAATTTGTTTACATTGACTTTGAAAATGGTTTAAGTAAAAAATGCCCAACGTAACAACGTCAACAGACATTATAAAAAAAAATTCGCCATTTGGTTTTGATTTAAGTATACAACGATCATGGTGTGCCCTTCACTTCTGAAACTCGGATTCACTTTGAGAACTTGTTTACCACCAATATTAGTGATAAGTGTTGGATAGAATTGTTGTAAACTTTACAAAGAACAATCAGCAAAATCAACAATTCTATCCAACATTTACCACACATATTGGGGGTAAATGTTGGATAGAGATGTTGATTTTGCTGATTGTTCTTTGCAAAGTTTAGAAACGTTTAAATTCAACTCGACTTCCGTAGTTGAATATCATTTTCAACCAATTTTAATGATAAATTATGGGAAACATTATTGAATTCAATTCTTGTACGGTGTGAATGAAGATCCTAATTTTCAGATCAGCAGTTTCACTTTTAATGTAATGTAATTTGACTTCTTGTCCTACAGTTCAAGAAGTGAATACAATACTTTCATTATAGGTTTTCATAAGGACTGTACGTATCTCCAATCCAACAATCATTTTAACAGAAACTATTTAAAATCGAATTAGTGGACATACGCTTAAATTAAAGTTTAAATTAAATTGAATTCAAAAAGTTTGAGAAATTAAGTTAAAACAATTTGTGAGAACAGTTCGAGGATTAAGCCACAGTAACTACATTGAAGGTATCCAAGCTCGAATAAACCACATATGATCTAGACTAAAAACGGTTGTTGGTTTACTGTTATACCTTATCCAAGTCTATACTAATTTCAGTAGGACCTGCTCTTCCTGTTCAAACAATCTGCAATACTAATCTTTCGATATAGCTTACCTGTGCTGCATTTATGTGTGTATATGCCGCCACATAATATCCTCTACACATTTTATGTGAGTAATCCGCACATCATCATTATCAAAAGAAGAAGAAAAAGAAGCAGCAGGCAAACGCAGTGCCGTCAGCATCAACATCATTCGTCGTCACCGGCAAGCCTTGCCGGTTGCTGTTGTTGTTAGGGTAAACAAACTTTTTGTGGTGCCACAAACGAAACTACCTGCCGCTGTTTCTTTTTCATTCTTTCCTTTTTTTGTTATTTATTTTTTTTGCGAAAATAAGATGAAAATCAAACATTCCATGAATGCTTCGGGTGTAATAAACTTCAATGTGCATAATGAAAAATTCTTTTGCTTATTCATGTACTTGAAATAGTATTTCCGAATTAACAATCGGTCAGGCATAAAGCGTTTTTATCTTCTATCTTTATATAAATGTATTAGACTGTATCTTTTGAATTTATTCAATGAATAAAAACTCTTGAACATTATACAACCAATTACATACATATGTATGTATGTACGAATGTCGAAGTATGTATAAGTTAATGGCTAATATACTGATCTCGCTCTCTGATGTTCGTTCACCTTTTGTATTTTGATATGACAAAAAATATACAATTTATAATAAATTTTGTGGGGGTTTTCTGGCTTTTCAAAAAATGCGGAATGTTTTTTCTTAGAGATTTTCTTTTTACTTTTCTAATACGGCATTCAACGACAAACAATATTTGCATAACGAAACGAATTTAACTGTTGATACCCAGTGTGTCTCTCTCCGATATGTCCAAAGGCCACCGTAGCGCAGAGGTTAGTATCTCCGCCTAAGATGCTGAACGCCTTAGTACGAATCCTGCCGAGAAGGTCAGAAAAAATTTCAGCAGTTGTTTTCCGCTACTAATGCTGGCGACATTTGCTAGGTATTGTGCCATGCATAGAAGCCATGTGAAAACATCTTCCCAAAGAAGTGTCACACTGCAGCATGTCGCTCGGACTCGGCTATAAAAATGAAGTCCCTTATCATTGAAATTAAAACTTGAATAGCACAGTACTCTTTGATATGTGAGAAATTTGCTCCTGCACCTTAAAAGAATGTTCATAGGCAAATTTGCTTCTTTTTCTGATATGTCCCAATGTTGACTAAATATAAATAAATTCTAAATCATTGACCATTATTGGGTGTTTTTCCAATGTAAATAATTTTGTCTTTTGTTCAAATGATTCATAAGACCACTGTAAACAAGAGGTTTTTAGAAATATATGATGTCTAGTTAATGCCTTAGATACCAATGAGTAGCCATTTTTTGACAATTTTATGAAGTGTAGTTCTTTTTCGATGTGCACTGATAGAAAACTTTTCACCAAACTTTGTTCTTTCGCTACCATAGGGTATTGATAGTATTAAACCGCCTGGTTTAATATCAAACTGTCATTTACTTTGGTGTCAATTTGAGAATTTGCTAAAACAAACCAGTAGGGAAGAGCGAAAGTCGGGCGGTGCCGCCTGTATAATACCCTACACCTATCCTATAAGTACAATGTGGGAACTATATTCAATTCTGAACCAATTTTGATGGACCTCGGCGGATGTTTTCAGATGGGTTATTAAGCAATCCGTATCATATTTCGAGCAAATATGTTCAAGCTGTAATAACTACGGTTGACAAATGACAACATTATTGCAAACTACCCAAAATCTGACGAAAATATATGAGAACTATATCTAAATTTGAACCGATTTCGAGCATACTTCTCAGATAATGCGGTAGTCGTCGTGGAAAAAGTTGTGCAAAATTTTGGCAATATTGGACAATAAATGCACTTACAGTGGTTCTTGGAGTGATTATCGATATACATATATGACAGCTATATCTAAATCTGAACCGATTTCCATGAAATTCACCAGTAATGTCGAAACTCAAGAGAAAATCCCAAAAATTACCCAAGATTTGACGAAGCTATAATTATCTATAACTATAACTATATGCGAGCTATAACTATCTCTCTTCCTTCTGGGTGTTACAAACAAATGCACTAAGTTATAATAATGGTACATCTTGACCAACCTCGTTGTATAGTATTTCATACACAGTCGAAGCTGCATAACTATAAAACGCTTTACTGAAAAGTTTTTACATTCCAAATTTCGGATATATGAGAACATTTTATCTAATAAGTGAAAAAGGTTTTTCTATGCGAAATTATCTGGAATTGGGCAAATTCGCGTAATAAATAAATCTTGCATAGGCATTTGTTGTTTCATTTCGGTAATAATAGCCTCAAATTTTTAAAGAGTGCTTCTGACCATTGCCCTTTTACGACCCAAGTATCGCTTTCACTTTAGCGTTATCGCTTAACTGGAAATGAACAGCACTTATTCGAACTACGCTTCACTAAAAATTACGGATATGTGAAACTAGATTGGCTCATTTTTAGAGTTTCACTTACCGGTTTCGACTTTAAATTGCTTACCAGAAGTGGTATTTGTATGAATACACCAATAGACGATAATGATTTTTCAACACACTAGATACTTTATCATGGTACGCGACAACAGTTATGTGCGAAAAAGTAGGGACAGCGGCTAGACAGACCAGAATATCCAGGCGCTTGGGTATCTATTCCCCGTTCGGCTAGAGGAATAAATTTTCTGTAATGGCCAATTAGAGTAAAGTAAAAAAATAAATTTTATCAGGCGACGTTAAATTTCGCACGTTCGAAGATCGCTCGATGATGGTGGTTTTTATGTCATGTTTACTTGTTGCTACGTATTACTAGGGTGTGTGAATTCCTAGACCGTGTACAAGAATTTTAATTTGTTAATGACATTGCTCATTATTTGCAATTTGCACATTTATTATTGATTAATACATTGTAATGTCTTCTGATATAGTGTACGTTCGTTCGTTTGTTCATTATTTGGTTCATTCATTTCATTTATTTATTTTTTGCTTACATTTGATTAATTAGTTTTGGTGTAATAACAAATGTAGACATTTCATTTAACAAATGTCCTCTCGAACTCATAGAATCACCCAGAATCAAGAATGTTTAACTTGATGTTCTCCTTCCCATTCACAACAGCACAACAAAGCTAAGCACATCACTTTGATGTTGCTGCTGATAAATGTTGGCAATTAGTACTTGGCTTGCCAGAATAATTAATCTCAAATTATTTATGAAAATTTTATTTGAAATTCGCCAAAACGAAATCATCAATCGGAATTTTGATCCAAGATGTTTTTCTGACTAGTAATTTGACATGCGTGAGTTTTCATTATGTTTTTGAGGAAAAATCTGTAATTCTGAAACTCAATTTATATCAAAGTTGACAGCTTGCTTTTGTGTCACAGCGGTAATGCCATTTTAAAGACATTCTCCACAATTAATATCCTCTCCAGGTTGCCCTTATCAGCAATGGGCATCCAGCAGAGAATATTTGAATTCATGTCTTAACATTAGAATATAAGAAATTTAAAAATTAGTTTATTTTTAAGTTCTTATCATCCATGTTCTCCCAGCAGAGCATATTCGACAGTCAATTATCAATTCCGGACTTAGTTTGAGTTTCTTGTCGTGGCGTTAAGGCGAGATCAAGTGCATGAAATGTATTTTGCTTATTTGATATTTACATTGCTGTCGTTGCTGATCCTCAAATACTTGCCCAGTTGGAGGAGCTATTTAAGGCGTTGGAAGTTATCGAAAAATTTACAAGGGCCTGCGCCATGGCCCATCTTGGGAAATGCCACCCTCTTCTTTGGTTGTTGCCCTGAAGATGCCTTTATCATCATTAAAAACATAATGACTGAGCATGGAGATACTATAAAATTCTGGTTTGGCTTTCAGTTCAGTGTGTTCATGGCCAACACCAAAGATTTGGAAATGATTCTGGGAACCACCACTTGGCTGCTGAAGGCCCATGAATACAGCTTTTTGGATAATTGGTTGTGTGAAGGTCTATTGATCAGCAAGCCTAACAAATGGTTTAAGCGTCGAAAAATTCTAACCCCAGCATTTCATTTTAAAATACTGGAGCGGTTTATAGAAATTTTTGATAGAAATTCACGGGTATTAGTAAAAAATATTCATCATGCCACACAAAGAAATAATCAAAGAGAGATCATCTTGGGACATTGGATTAATTTGGCAACATTGGATGTTATCTGTGGCAAGTATTTATCTAGTGATTGAAAAATCTATCTTCGGCACTATTGAGATGTTTTAGTTTTATTAAGCACTGGTTGTAATAGAGCAAACAGTGGCTGGAGTTCCCAATTACAAATGTTGACCACCACATAATTGGACTAAATTCTAAATGAAAACCACATTGGAGCCTACAGTGAATATTCATTATGAGTTTTTGGTGATGATGTTCATGAAGCAAGAAAAAAAATATTGATTTCATTGGCATAAACATTGTTAATATTTTCATACGTATTAAAATTCTAAGCTACAAAATAACGTGGAATGTGCTGTAGGCTCGACAGAATCGGATATGCTGAAGGCCCGACAGAATCCCCCGGCACAGTGGGATAGAATTGAAATAAAACTAGAAAAAAATATGTCATTTGACAACGGATGGAGGTAACTCTTTGAAATTTGGAAAAATGGTTAGAGCTGAGGTGTTATCTAGCCACCGTAGCGCAGAGGTAAGCATGTCCGCCTATGACGCTGAAAGCCTGGGTTCAAACCCCGGCGTGAACATCAGAAAAAATTTTCAGCGGTGGTTATCCTCTCACTAATGCTGGCTACATTTGTGAGGTACTTTGTCATGTAAAAACTTCTCCCCAAAGAGGTGTCGCACTGCGGCACGCCGTTAAGACTCGGTTATAAAAAGGAGGCTCCTTATCATTGAGCATTAAATTAAATCGGACAGCACTCATTAATATGTAAGAAGCACGCCCCTGTTCCTTAGTGGAATGTTTATGGGCAAATTTGCATTTGCATTGTAATCTAGATCAGCTCTTGGTAGAGCCCTAACATTTGTAGCATCGGTATTTCGAAAAATTGTTCGGGATAGAATCGAAATAAAACTAGTAAATGCCATTTGAGAACGGATGAAGGTAAATCTTTGAAATGGTTAAATCTGAGGTGTTATTAAGCTCTTGGTAGACCCTTAAATTGGTAACATCGGTATTTCAAAAAATTGTTCGGGCCGCCAAATCTTCACTGATGGTCCGATAGCCAAAATTCTTTTTTTCTGGATAATGCTAAAAAAAAACTACCAAAAAAAGTCCGTGAAGTCCGTGAAATCACGCTACAGTCTTTAAAAAAGAAATGTTGAGCCGAAACTTTGCACAGATTCTTTTTTGTCCATTGACAGGTTAAGTTCGAAAATGGGCTATTTCGGACTATATCTTGATATAGTCGTACCCATATAGACCGATCAGCGGATTTAAGGTCTTAGGCCCATTAAAGCAACATTTATTATCCGATTCGCTGAAATGTGTTTGTTTAAAACGGCCCAAATCGGTCCAGATTTGGATATAGCTGCCATATAGACCGATCTCTAGGTTTAGGGTCTTGGCCCCATAAAAGGCGTATTTGTGGTCCGACTTCGCTGAAATAAGGGATAGTAAGTTATGTAAGGCCTCTCGACACCCTTGTTTAATTTGGTCCATGTTTGGATATAGCTGTCATATAGACCGATCTATCGATTTAACGATACTTGAAGTATACAACAAGAAGGACGATTGAAAAATTAATGATTGAGATACATTGGGGATCGGATCGCTATATTTTTATTCAATTTTGCATATAGTGGAATTTGGCCGAATAGCCAAAAATTAAGACATCGATGGTATCAATCGATATTTTGCCAGCTCTATTTTATTGTCCGATTCTGCTAAATTTGGTGTAGTAAGTTGTGTTAGGCTCCTCGACATCGCTGTTCAATATGGCCCTGATCGGTTCACATTTGGATATAGCTGGCATATATGTCGATCTCCCGATTTAAGGTTTTAGAGCCATAAAAGGTGAATTGGTTAACCGATTTTGGGGAAATTAGGCACAATGAGTTGAGTTAAGACCTTCGACATTCGTACCGATTATGGTTAAGATCAGGCTATATTTGGATATAGCCGCCATATGTACCGATCACATTTGTTACTCGATTTCGCTGAACTTTGACACAGTGGGCTGTGTTAAGCTTCTCGATTGATCGGTCTATATTTGGATTTAGCAATCATAAACATGTACCGATCACCCGATTTAAGTTCTTAGGCCCATAAAAGGTGATTTTTTTTAACCGATGAATGTGGTACAATGAGTTGTGTTAGACCCCTTACATAACCTTCTTGAAAATGGTGGAGATCGGACTATATTTAAATATAGATAGATATATATCCAATGTGGTGGGTATCCAATGTTCGGCCCGGCCTTTTTTTACATAGGCATTTGTGATTCTGTTTTGATTTGGATACGGGGAAAATTTTAAATTTTCTGAAAACGAAAATTGAAAAAACCGTAAGAAACAAAACGATTAGAGATATCTTAATAATTTTTTTGAGTTTTGCAGATAAAAGTGTTTCCAAACTGAATAATTTTTAAAGCTTTTGCTTTTTGAGTGTTATCTGTGATATAATCCATCTGTTGTCTGATAATTTCTTTTAGTAATCAATGAAAACCATGTCTTGTGAATTTCATACTCATGGTCAGATTAGCCCGGTTTACTCCCTTTTGGGGGAATAACGTAGAAAAAATAGAAAATTAGTAGTTATATGCAAATCCAAACCTCTATGTGAAATACTCAAAATTGGACCAAGCATCCATATATCGCTAAAAATATATATATATATATATGTGTTTCCCTTCATCAATTGATCGTTAAATCATGTTTGGCGTGGTGTTTCTCCTGTGGCTTTAATTTTTGCACAACAATTTTCCATCATTAAGCTCATCTCGAAGGAGAAATAAAGACATCATTAGAAAAATGATCCTAGCCCTAACGAGCAAAACAAAATATGATTTCGGTAGCGATTCGAACGTTGACTGATTGTTTGATTCTAAAATATTCTTTGGTACAATAAACATTAAAGGAAACCCCTATTTGTAAGGTTTTTCGGTTTCTTTAACTAAAGTACAATGTTGTGCATTTCCTATAGTCAATTTCCTAACATTAAACATTTTAATAATTTTTTTAATGACATTTCTGCGAAAATGTAAATTTACTCAATGTATGTCTCTGTCAGTCCATATTTAAGATAGTTAATTCTTTCTGAGCTTTGAACTGTAATCATATATTGTGTATAAGATTTCAATACTCTAACAAGCCCTTCTAGCCTGAAATCAATGAAAGATATTGGCTTATGGCTATTAAAAATAAATTGTTTTAATATGGAGAGAAAACGCCGAGTGTGAGCGAATGTTGGAGAAATGACAGCTTTAGCGTTAATTTTTTATTTTGTAGCTAAAAAATTCTTTAGAAGTTTAATTCCACTCTTTCCTATCTCTCCGCATACATACATACATATATATATGCATACGTTGTAGGTGAAAAATTAAAAATACTCTCACTTTTATGTAATGTGATGCCTAAGCTTAATGATACACTTAAAAAAATAATCTGATATTTGTACTAAAGTGTAATCTTGTGTAATTCTTGTTTTACTAAAATTCTGCTTGTTGTAAAACAACTTTGATTAATCTTAAAATGTTTTTCTATTTTTTGAACTTAGCCTCTTACCTTTCAACGATATTTTGACCTTCATTTAATTTGTCTTTCGTAACAAGAGATCTGATTTTTATGTCAGGTTTCGAACCAATGAGTTCAGCGTCATAGGCAGACAAAATAAAAATCCTTAATATTAAGGCAAATATCTTTCACCAAAGGAAATATTTTCTTAAAAAGTTAGAAAATTATTCATATATAAAAAAAGTTTGCTTATAAAGCTTAAAAAGATTTTTTAAGAGCTATAGGGAAAATTTTCACATACACATAACATTCAGAAAAATACATGAATTCTTTATTTGAATCGTTAGTACGGTCCATATAATTTAATGTTTGAAGAGTATTTCATGCAAATGTTGACCGTTACTGCGCCTCTAATGGTCCATCCTCTAAGTCCAATTTTGGCATACTCTTTCCAATATTTCGGCCGGTATCTCATTAATAAATGCTTCAGTGTTGTCTTCCAATGCGTCAATTGAAGCGGCCTTGCCTGTATAGACATGAGCTTTAACCTAGCCCTACAAATAGTCCAAAGGTGTTAAACCGCACGATCTAGGCGGCCAATTGACCGGTATCGAACCTAAAATAAAATGTTCACCAAACTCGCCTCTCAATAAGTCTACGGTTACACGTGCCGTGTGGCATGTGGCACCGTCTAGTTGAAATCACATGTCATGCAAGTCAAGCTCTTGCTTTTTGGGCCCAAAAAAAGTTGGATATCATCTCGCGGTAGACCTCACCTTCACAGTAACGTTACGATTCGCATAATTTTTGAAGAAGTACAGTCCAATGATTCCACCAGCCCATAAACCGCACCAAACTTTGACGTTTTCTAGATATATTGGTAGCTCTTGCAATGCTTCTGGCTGATTTTCACTCCAAAATCGACAGTTCTGCTTGAGCAGAACTGAACTTCGTTGTAAAATGAAAGAAGCGTGCGATGAACTTTCTTAACAGAGCACACATTTTCACAATAAAATTGAATAATTTGCAAGCGTTGTTCGTTTGTAAGACGATTCATGGTTATATTATAGACCAAACTAATGATGTTTGACAGTGAAATAAAACACGAAACGTGCGAAAGCTGTTTAAACCAGAGTTGTCAAAAAGATAATAGCTCAAGAGCCAAAACTTTTAAATAAAGATTATATCTTTAAATTAATTTCCTAATTGCTAACGGACGAGACCATCCCTTTCAAATTTTGATCGCTGATTGATTCTTATTTTACTTCATGGATGACTGTCTAATTATTACTTATTGAAAAATATTTTTTTTTATACTTAGCATCTTGACCTATAAAAATTAAACAATTATATTTTGACCTACATTTGAGATTTTTGTCTCTAATAACAAGTCTTTAAATTAGGTTTGGTAGTCTTTGGCTCGTAACTTTAACATAAGGAGACAAATTTTTTCAGTGCAGTGAATGGAACTATGACTTAAAGCACATATATAGCGCTACGTCTGTTTTAGCTTCCAGTATATGTATCTCTCTCTTATTACTTTTTTTGCTGTTTATTTTTCAGCAGAGCTGCTTGTTTTGAAGAAAAATAAAATCTATAAGCTTGATAAATTGCTGTCATATATTGAGAGGAATTTTTATAGATAAGCCTTTCTTTTGAGTGTAACCAAAATCTTCACATGTTTTTACGTAGAAGCAGAACTAGTTTTTATTTGTTCTCTATCTCCCTCTCTCTTTTACTCTCGAAAGACTCGTTCTATCTATGGCAATTGTTGACATCAGAATAAATGAATGGGCTCTGATCCGATAAGCAATGCAATTCAGTGTTTTGCTCTCATCGGAGTAAAAAGACAAATGTGCGGATCCAAACGCCAATCGCATACATCTGGAACAAAATGTTCTTCGCAGTTTATTTACCCGTTACGCTACTTGTGGTTCTGCTTTTTGCTTGTTTGCCCGGTTTAAGGCAATATTTGAGACGATGGCAACTGTCGCAGAAATTTCAGGGACCCCCACCGTGGCCTATTTTGGGAAATGCCTATCTCTTTTTCGGTTGCCGTCCCGAAGACGTATTCAACATCATAAAGAGTATAATGATTAAGTACGGAGACACCATTAAGTTTTGGTTTGGTCTTGAGTTTACTTTGTATATGGCGAATACCAAAGACTTGGAAGCCATACTGGGCACTACCAACTGGTTGGTCAAGTCTTATGAATATCGTTTTCTTGACAATTGGTTGTGTGAAGGTTTATTGCTGAGCAAACCAACGAAATGGTTTAAGCGGCGTAAGATTTTGACACCTGCCTTCCATTTCAAAATATTGGAACAGTTTATTGAGAGTTTTGATAAGAATTCTCGCGTTCTGGTCACAAATATGAATGAGGCTGCTCAACATGATGGAATGTTAAACATGGGACAATGGACAAATTTGACAACATTGGATATAATTTGTGGCAAGTGTAACATATCATTTCTAATGTGCTTTCTAAAATATAATAAACAACATCAAAATGCAAATTTGGCCACGAGCATTCCATATAACAACATTAAATAAGTAAAAACCCGCCGTGTGGAATCTTGGGAACCCGCTATCAAAATTTACAAAAAATGCGCTTGGACATAAATTTACTCTTCGTATTAAATTTCTGCTAAACCAGACAAAAATTCAAGCTTCTTGCGGCCGTAGAAGACTAATCAAGAAATTGGTGTATATCACGTCATTCACCGATTTGGGCCATATTTACCACGCATGTTGGATGTCATTACAGAACATTACGTAGAAATGTTCAGCCAAATCGGATAGCAATTGCTACTTCTCGGTTAGGTTAGAGACGGAATTAAATGGTACTTGACTCGGTTGTTGGAAATCATAGCAGAAGTCTTTGTGTCAAATTTCAGCGAAATTAGATGAACATTGTAGGTTCTAGGGGCCCAAGAAGTCAAATGCAGGAACCGGTTTGCATATATAGTGTAAGTTTATTGACTGATTGGAATCATACTCGGCAATGATGCTGGAAGTTAGAACAGAAGTCCTTATGCCAAGTTGATATAGGCCCCTTAAAAAGCAATTCCCCGATATGGTCTTAGACCAAAGCAGCCGCAATCAATTCCTGATTTGGTTGTTGTAAAAATATTCAGATACGAATTGAGTTATTAAAGGCATATTCTGAGCGGAATCCATGGTGGTGGATACGTAAGATGCGGCCCGGCCGAGCTTTCTCTAACGGAATTCAAAATTATTGTTCCTTTTGGATTTACTGAGTATTTCTACAGCGGTTCAAGGTATTGTAAAATAGTGAATTTGTTTGTAACACCCAGAAGGAAAAGAGATGGACCCATTGATAAGTATACCGATCGTCTCAGAATCACTTTCTGATTCGATATAGCTATGTCCGTCGGTCTGTCTATCTGTCCGTCTGTCCATGTTAATTTGTGTGCAAAGTTGAGGTCGCAATTTTCATCCGGTCGTCTTCAAATTTGGCACGTGCATTTTCTTCGGCCTAGAGACGAAGCCTATTGAAATTGGAAAAAATCAGTTCAAAAATCAGATTTGGCTATAGCTTCCATATATATGTTCGTCCGATTTGCACTAAAATTGCAATAAAGTGCTCATTTGTAAACCGATTCCCACGAAATTTTGCACGAGGGATTCTCCTATAAGCCTCAACATTATTGGTGAAGTTCATAGAAAATGGTTCAGATTTAGATATAACTCCCTTATATGTTCGTCCGATTTGGACTAGTATTGCAATAATTTGGTCATTTGTTAACCGATCCACACGAAAATTGGCGCAAAGGATTCCCTTATGACTCCCGGTATTGTGAGATAACACAACAAAAACTGAATCTCATAATTGTGGCATCACTGATCACATGGCAAATGTGCGGCTGGCTACTTGCCCTTCCTACAGCCCGCTGTGTTTCCATATCGAAAAATCTGGAAAAATCTAAAAGTGGCCCCCCATCAAGAGTTATCGGAGCTTCTGACCAAGTGCCTAGAAGCTCCATATTGTAGTAACAGTTGGCTCCAAAACTTCAAAATTCTACTTAATAATTTGGAAAGATATTTAGTAACAATGAATGCACAAATCTCCGCGTTTTGTTGAAATTGTGGCTATGGCTATGGCTATATCATTTCATTTGAATACACGTCCAATGGAAAAATTATTGCCCAATTCAGGGGCATTATAAATCGCGATAACGTCGTAACTAAAATCGACAACCTATTCATGCTTGTGCCCCACTATCATGCTATGGATAATAGTTAGTTAGCGCGAAATGCTTGTGGCGAATTGGTTCATTGACGTATTAGCCAAATTTTTCAATTTTGAAATTTGGGCAATTCTGTTAGGCCTGTTGGGGGTGGTAGTGTACGGCATTTATCATTTCAAATACAAGCACATTATCGAAGTAACCCGAAACATACCATCGCCTCCATCCTGGCCTATTGTGGGTCATGGTCCATATTTCATGTTCAAGCAACCCCATGAAATGGTTCAAACTATGGCCTACTTGGAAGAAACATATGCAAAGCCTATGAAATTTATTAAAATATGGCTGGGAACCGAGTTGAATATAGTCACAGGCGATCTCAAAGATTTGGAAATCATTTTGGGTGGCGTTCAGCATTTGGAAAAGGCAGGTGAATACAAAGCTCTGGCACCCTGGCTAGGTGAAGGCTTGCTAGTCAGCCATGGTCGTAAATGGCACCAGAGACGTAAAATCATTACGCCGGCTTTTCACTTTAGTATCCTTGGTGATTTTGCGCACAACTTTGAGAAGGAAAGCAGAATCCTGGTACAAAGTTTGGATTGCGAATATCGAATGCAAACGGAGGCAGGATTTTGTCTGGGTGATCTGGTGAATTTGTGCACATTGGATGCAGTATGTGGTAAGCATGAAATAATATCTCTCTCTCCCTCTCTTTCCCTCCCTTTTTCGTTTGGGCGAGACAGAGTTTGTGTTGTTTTAGTTAAATATGGTAGCAAAACAAATGGCTTATCGGACCATTAATATTCGATAACATCAATTCCAAAGAGCAATTTGTGATGGAACACTGGCTACTGAAATTTCGAGTACTTTGATTAGTGATAACAGCTAGCTAGTCATATAAGTTTTTACTGCAATTAACGATTAGTTGTTGCAAAATGTTCGAACCGAGTTATTTATTTGACGGTCTTGTCGAATTTGGCGCATTGCAACTTATCGTTGGTCTCTTGAGCCTGCTGTGGGGCACCGCCTATGGCATCTACTATTTCAAATTCAAGCATAGCATTGAGGTGACCCGCAACATACCTTCTCCGCCGGCATTGCCCATTGTGGGTCATGGACATTACTTCATGTTCAAAAAACCCCATGAAATGCTACAGACCATATGGAGATTGGGCATGCAATATGCCAAGCCAGTTAAATTTATTAAAATATGGCTGGGCACGGAGCTGAATATTATAACGGGAGATCTGACAGATTTGGAAATAATTTTGGGTGGTGTCCAGCATTTGGAGAAGGCAGGCGAATACAAAGCCTTGGGACCTTGGCTGGGCGAAGGTTTGCTGGTTAGCCATGGACGCAAATGGCACAAGCGACGTAAAATCATTACACCGGCTTTCCATTTTAGTATCCTAGCTGAGTTTGTGCAAAATTTCGAAAAAGAGAGCAGGATCCTGGTCCAAGTTCTGTATCGAGAGTATTTAAAGCAAACGGCGGCGGGTTTTTGTCTTGGTGATTTAATCAATTTGTGCACATTGGATGCAGTATGTGGTAAGAAATACTTTCAATGTATAGTTGGTAGAAAAATTGGTTGCGAGACGGAGGGTTTTCATTAGTTTCATTTATTTCATACATTCATTGCTCTAAGTGGTCTGGTATGTTTAATCTCGCAAATATTTGTAATTCTCCGAAATTGCCCATAATTGGTCATATGCCCACAGGAAAAACCAAGGAAGGCTTTAACAAATTCACCACATCGGTTTATGGAAGTGAATCAACACACATATGTTATCAGATCAACCACAAATGTTCATAAATTAACAACAGTTTCTGTAAACGAAACGTCTACAGGCGTAGGTGTAGTGCACAGATTTTTTTTTTAAAGATTGCAAACAATTTGTGTGTGCTTATTGCAAGAGTAATTTAAACTTAAGATTGGTATACGTATACATTTTGTAGGAATGATGTTCACAACGGTGGGTTCACAAAACCAACCCCGCATGTTGACAATATTTTCAACAACACCTGTGTATGCTTATGACATCTTTAGTGTATGAACTTGCAACGTCATTTTTCTGTCAGTGTAACTAGTACATCATAAGCAAGCATGTCCACTTGATGGTGAATAGTATTTTGTTATTGCAGAAAATGCAAGAAATGGTTAATGGGTTCCCAACTCGAATTTCTTTTGCAAGATCTTGACGATTTGTAAGTGATTATGGTCCAGAATCAAAAGGCTATACAATATCAGGGATCGAGTTGTCGCATACGTGCACAAGTAAAAATCTTTCGAAAACTTTCAAATGTGAATTATGCATTTCCTTATTGAAGGAGAAGTTTTGAAATCCAAGAAGGCGAATGACATTAAAATGTATATAAAAATGGTATAACATCTATTAAATATGACATGAAATTTCATTCGATACGAAAGCGTACTTGACTTTGGGCGTTCAATTCAAAGATTTCTGATTTTTTTTTGTCAGTTTTGCCTCTAAGTAGTAAAATATTTATATTAGTAGAATTTATGTTCGATATTTTCTTATCTTCGAATATTTGGCAAATGCACTTTGTCGAAACTTTCGTTGATTGGTCACTCCTCGTTATGACATATGATTAAGAATCCAATGTACCCACCTAACACACTCTACGATAAGCTAATCAATGGATGATTTACTCATAAGACGATTAGATAGAAAGGGCAGAAGGTGTCCAAAACAATTTTGAAAGTGAAATTTAAATTCGGTAGCCTTTAGTAGGAATGTAACATTTGAATACGTTAGAAATGACCGCTTTCGCAATATCGGGTATAACCTATTTTTTCGGTTTCTTGGTGTTACCAATAATTTTCGGTTTCATAATATATCTGGTGAAATTTAAACATACCATCGATGTTATCAAGAGCATACCAGGTCCACCGGCTATTCCCCTAGTGGGACATGGACACTATTTTATAGGCAAAAGTCCGCATGAAAATCTCCTACAATTTCATGCGTTTGCCAAAACGTATGGACGCACCTATAAGATATGGCTTGGTCCGGAATTGAATATAATGACAAATGATGTCCAAGATGCCGAAGTAATCTTGGGTACCACGCGCTTCAATGATAAGGCCCAACAGTATGTAACCTTGGACCCATGGCTGCGAGAGGGACTTCTGATAAGTCGCGCCCGGAAATGGCATCTACGTCGTAAGGCACTTACACCTGCATTCCACTTTAAGATTTTGGAACAGTTTGTTGAGATCTTTGATCGTCAATCGCGATCATTGTTGGAAAATCTACACAAGGAACATCGCATGCAGACAAGCGAAGGGTTTGATTTGTACGATTGGGTCAATTTGAGTACCTTGGATACAATATGTGGTAAGGGTTAAACGGTTGAGTCAATTAACCCTTTAAAGACAAATGGGAAGAAAAATGCCAAAAAAAACTGTCTTAAGAAAATTGAAATTAAAGTTATATGCCAATTCGGATGCCATAGGCATATACACAGAAAATATAGCTCTTAGAAATAACCAACTACTAAATTTGGATGTGAAACTTTAAATTCTCAAAAAAAAGAAGGCAAAAGAATTTGTTGACAAATTTTGTTCTAATAGATTACCAGCCTTACAGAATAAAAATGCACTTATGTTTTTATTTATAATCTTAACTTCTAGGTCTCATGGGTCGATTTTGAATTTAAATATACCCCACTTTGTTGGCACACACACACATCTTGCCAATACCTTTCGGTTGAATGCAATGCATATTTCCAAAAAGTTAAGATTGTGCAGCCGCATTTCATTTTCATTTATTGTTTGGAGGAATCGTACCCCTCTTCTTTAATTTTCATTCGGGTTTTGGAAATTGCACTTTTTCACACTCCAACATAAATGTTACGATGCACTGTTGTTAAGATTTATTTTTTCTTGCTTTATCTGTACAGTTTTGTTGATTTTACAATATTTTTTTTTTTTTTTGGAAAAAATTTAATTTTGTTTTTTTGACATTATTCAGGGCATTATTCACATGCTTTGAATGGCTCTTTTTTGTTGCAAACGAGTCGTTTTGCCCTTATAAATTGGAAAGGAAAAACGAGTCGTGTTCACAGCATTATAAAGGGAAAACGAGTCGTTTGCTCAAAACAGCTTTGGTCTGAACATAGTATAAATCTTACAATCGGTTGTTGTCCGGCTGCAGACCATAGGGTAATCCGTTTCTATTATAAATAGAACGCAAAAAACCCGTTTTTTAAAGTTAGGCAGAAAAATGTATTTTTTGCCTTGTAATAGCATTTGACTGGTTGCCTAGATCGCGATTTCGTTTGGAACCACCCAAACTCGTCAGTAGGATTGTCAAAAAGGCAAAAACACTTGCCCAACTGTTTGTTTGCAATTGTTGGATGTCTTCATTTGGTAGAAACATATGAAGTGGACTTATTTTCTTTCTTGCTGCGCTACAAATGAAAATACTCTTAAGAGCATAGTTTCAACCCAGAAGATATTTTAAACAGGTGCAAAATGATTGTCGGTTCAGTTTGTTTAAAGAATGGACCTGCAATTTTTATGAACATATGTATACAAAAAAGAACACATTGTTTTGATTTCTTGATGATCATAAGATGTGGTAATTGGGAAAATATGAATTCTCACCAATTTTTTTCTCATGGAAACCCTTTATTAACGGAAGATAAAGGAAAAATAAAAGTTTTTAAGGGTCAAAAGGCTCCCCAATCAGGCAATTGCATAGAAAATAGGAAGATCATTAAATGCTTAGGCAGTATTTTTTTTTAAATTTAGCTTGAGATTACAATACAAGAGGAGTCCTGGGTGGTTTCTAAAAACTTTCACAATGCCAAAAACTGCTTAAAACCTATCTAACCTCCAAGTCACTACCAGACTTGAGAGATTGATTTATCCTGCATAGCCTTCATAAAGATAAAAGGCGGCTTTGGAATTAAGATCATATGGACCTTTGGGAAAAATAGGAAAAGTCATGATTTTGGGAGCTTTTCCTTTCATGGCAAGCTTCCCCTGGCTTGGATTACAACTAAAATGATAGTTGGGAATTATGTGGAAATGCTGAAATTGTTATTGTTGGCAATTGGTGAAACAGTAATGGACCTGAACATAAT
This sequence comes from Stomoxys calcitrans, assembly GCF_963082655.1. Classification (NCBI taxonomy): domain Eukaryota; kingdom Metazoa; phylum Arthropoda; class Insecta; order Diptera; family Muscidae; genus Stomoxys; species Stomoxys calcitrans. The sequence continues at coordinate 1,129,773 of NC_081555.1, read as the reverse complement.
TTTTCAGCAGGATAATGCTACAATCCCCAAGTCGCTTGCCCTAAAACCATGACTTTCTTCCAAACATATTGAATTTTTTAAAATGGCCCGCACATATAAATCACTTGAGATTTAAAACATCTCATCCGATGTGGCTGAAATTTGAGCGCGGTGTTTTGTTTCATCTTTCAACAACTATGCCACATATGATCTAAATCAGCTTATGCCCTGATGTGGCTCCTATATAAACCAATCTCCCGATTCTTATCCAATTTGGCTGAAATTTTGCTCAATGACTTCCACTCCCAACATCCAAACCAAGTATGGCCTGAATCAGTCTATTAATTAGCTCATAAAATGTGGAAAACCAAAAATTCGGAAAATTAAATTTTAGTCACAGATTATTCATCCCTTTCAAAAACTTTGGTCTGGATTTGAAGAAAGCTAGGATTAAGCGCTCTTATTAATATCCCTCCCCCTCAATACCCCTCTAATAGTTTGTCTTCTGTAGAATCCGCCATGGGTGTCTCAGTAAACGCCCAAACAAATGCCGACTCTGAATATGTGAGAGCCGTCAAGACGTAAGTGATTTCTTTCCCTCGAAGAAATAGGTGACATTTTTACTAACAACTAACACTTTTTTCTTACCAGTATTGCCATGGTGTTGCATAAACGCATGTTTGACATCATATATCGCTTTAATCTCACCTATCGCCTTACCAAGTTGGCTCGCGAGGAGAAAAAGGCCTTAGCCGTACTTCATGGTTTTACCGAGAAGGTAATCATTCAGAGGCGTGAGGAGCTTTTGAAGGCACAGCAGCAAACGGAAGATCAATCGACGAATGCCGATGCAGATGTGGGTTCAAAACGTAAAATGGCCTTTTTGGACATTCTTTTGCAGTCGGAAATTGATGGCAAACCCCTGAGTAATTTGGATATACGTGAAGAAGTGGATACGTTCATGTTTGAAGGCCATGACACCACCTCATCGGCGATAACCTTCTGCTTTTACAATCTAGCCCTCAATCCGGAATGTCAACGCAAATGTTTCGAAGAAGTCATTCAGGTTTTGGGCAAGGATAAATCAAAGCCGGTGACCTTTGAGGATCTCAATAATTTGCATTACGTCGAGTTGTGCATTAAGGAGACATTGCGCTTGTTCCCCTCGGTTCCCTTGCTGGGCAGGAAAATCACCGAAGAGTGCGAAATAAGTAAGTCGAACAATAGAAAATAGGTGGGCATTTTATCTAATGGCGTTTACCTTACAGATGGTAAAATTATTCCCGCCGGCACCAACATTGGCATCTCTCCCCTGCAATTGGGCCGCATGGAAGAGCTTTTCCCCGAACCCAACGTCTTCAAGCCGGAACGTTTCGAGGCTGGCTTTAGCAGTGAAAAAGTGAGTCCCTATGCCTACATTCCCTTCTCGGCGGGTCCCCGCAATTGCATCGGGCAAAAGTTTGCCATGCTGGAAATAAAAACCGTGCTTGCCAATGTCTTGCGCCACTATGAGGTCGACTATGCGGGCAACAAGGATGAGGAGCCGCTGCTCATAGCAGAATTGATCTTGAGAACCAAAGATCCACTCATGTTCAAAATAAAACCCCGAGTTTATTAAATGCCGTTGCTTTGCAGTTTCATTGGTTTTCTTTTTTTTGACATATTCTATGCGACAGTTGTTGGCGTTGGCCAATTTGAAATGCGATCAAAATGATTTATTTGCCTATTATTGGGTGGATTTGGGTGCTAAAAGAATTTCTATTTCGTTTTGCACGCTAAACAACAATGCGGAAGTGGACAAAAAGAAAGAGAAATTTTTGTTTTGTTGCTAGTGTCTTTCGTGTGCTGGTTATGGTTGGCGGGGATATGAAAACAATTCATGTGGGTATAGGCAGCATCACAGCAAATGCGAGAGGGGGGAAATAAGAAGCAAAGAAGAACAAAATTAACATAGACAAAAGAAAAACATTTCTGATTTCTTTTCAAACACAAATAATTCGTATATGGAAACCTAGAAACAAAGTTTTCCAAAACCTAGGACATCGAATGCCAGCGAATTAAAATACATAAATTCATATGTATAGGTAGAATTATGTTTAGGGCTGCATATATAAAAAGTACAACGAAAATTTTATAAATTCTGTGAATTTGGCATTATTTGTTTAACGTTTAAATTGAACTTTGAGTACTTATGAGGCATTGTCTCTTTTAATACGACACATCTTGAGTAGAAGTTTCGAAGATGGTAAAGCCCGTTGTTGGATAACTATTGGGTTGCCCAAAAAGTAATTGCGGATTTTTCATATAGTCGGCGTTGACAAATTTTTTCACAGCTTGTGACTCTGTAATTGCATTCTTTCTTCTGTCAATTATCAGCTGTTACTTTTAGCTTGCTTTAGAAAAAAGTGTAAAAAAAGTATATTTGATTAAAGTTCATTCTAAGTTCTATTAAAAATGCATTTATTGTAGAAACGTTCATAGTTTGTTAGCAAAGACCTACGCAAAACCATGTCTTGTATTGTGTCCCCACTTTAGTGCCGGCGTCTGTTAACCGAGAAAGCCAGGCAGTGACATAGGAAATGTTCCAACGTCTCGTCATCTCCCCCACATGCCCTACATATGCTATCACTTGCCGCACCGATTTTGCATAAGTGAGCACGTAGTCCTATGTGTCCCGTTATGATACCGAAAGCTCTACTGACCTCCTTCTTACTTCCTTTCAGTAAAGGCCTCGTTTTCTCTTGATCCGCTGACGATGGAGTGAACAGTGGCCTGGCCAGACTTAGGCCATGGTTAATACGTGTAGTAATGGAATTCCAAACAGTCGTCGTGCTATGTATTCTACGGAACCCGTGCAAATTCTCCAATTAGGCTCAGGAGGTGACAGAATTGATTTCCTGATTTAGTTCCCTGATTCTGCGATCAGTAGGATCGGAGTAGCGAATTTCGTGACGCTCGTCTGCGTGTACGGGAAATTGGAGCGCTCTTGGGGTATTCGACCATCTGCTAAAGCGAGCGGCTGCTGCATTAATGATGTCTCGGGATTACTTCTCAGCAATACCATTATCTGAGGGAGATTCTATCTGAAGCGGCGGTTGGTGTATTCTCTGAAGCCGTCTCAATCAGCTTTCTTCCGAATCATCTGATGATTTACGTGTCCGACGTTCAGGGATGGCGTGTCCGACGTTCGAATGGCTTGTCAATGGTAGGAATTTTGGATTTTGGCGTCTATAATCTTTTTGATAACTGCGATCCGGCGGTGTACACACGTTGAATAGCTCTATCTCGGCAATGTCGGATCTGACTGCTATCCCCATATGGAATATATGGGGCCCGGAATGGTGTATCAAGAAAGTCAGTCCCTACTTCCACAGCCCTTTCGAGTTGACTGTGGCGTCGTTTTGGAATCACAGTCTTCCATAAAGACTCAAGGGCCGTCCGCGCTTGCTTCGTACATGTACTCTCTGGAATCTTCATTGAGGGAGGACTGGCTTGGTATTTCTAGAGTTCTTAAAAGCGTTGAGCTCTTTTTCTTTCTCAGCAGATTCGCAGTGTTCTGCTTTTCTAGAGAACTAATTTTCTTTCCAGCTTCCGTAGAAGTGGTTAGAATGTCAGTTCTATCCTTATGAGCATCCTGCTATTTCGCCGGATTGCTTTGTCGGTACACGCTCTTCAGTTTTCTTCGTCACTTTCTCGGACTTCATAGCAAAGCCCTCGTTCGCTTCTGCTATCATCCCCGTGACTTTATTTCTCTCGATTCGGCTGCTATGCTGTCTCATTGACACTTTTGAATCAGTAACACCACCTTTACTTAAAGGCTGGGTTATCCGTCTCTTCCTCTTTTGTTAGTCTGACGACTGGTTGTGCGCTTCATTACACTCGACTACAGGTGTCAAGGCATCCACGCGAACAACGGGAAACAGACAGATCGTAGCTTTCCCTGAATGACTATAAAATTTTTTCCGAAATAGGTAATTTTGAACGGAGATATAAATACTCGTCCGCTCCATTCTACGGTTACTTTTCAACGACCGGTTTCTGGTAGAAAAAATAAAGATCCTGATAACCAATTGCTACATTAATTTATGAAGGGAATAAGCTCCTGTTAACACATTGGGTGCCACGTCTTACCCTTCCGTACACCTGACCCGCCGTGGGGTTTTACTAAGAGCCTGTAGTTCATTTATATACGACACTGAGTGAAATTTGTTGCGATTTTTAAATAAAGAATCCTTTACTGAATATTTTTGCAAAAGCGTGGATGGGTTTTTTTGGTTCTATTAAGTGAAAAACGGTCTCCTGGGAAGAGTTTCGTCAAAACCGCTTGGCACTCAATGTGTTACCAAATTTGATTTACTTGTACAATTTGGATATATATTTATGATAGGTATGCCAATATTGTGCAACAATCAGCAATAATCTGAATTTATCGATATAGATAAGTCACTAACCGGCACCCATCTGCCGGTTAAGGTTTATCGATAGGATAAGCTATGAGTATATAGTATTCAGAGAAACAGATTCTGTTTACAAGAAGAATACCAATAAGGTAAATTGTAATCGGAGAATGAGAAACCAGTTCTAATTCTTTGTTCTATTTCTTAGATAAAAGGTCTGCGCTTTTGCAGTTTTAAAAAAAGACCAACTTTTGCTAACCGAGTAACTTACAAATTTTAAACGCTCAAAAACGCCATTTTGGTATTTTTTTTTTTCAAATAATATTCTTTATTTCCTCTCGCACATTTTTTTTGTTGATTTTCTTTTTCTTTTTTTCTTTATTTTGTTAGCTTTTGTTCGTTATTATTTTCTTTGAAATATTGCTGGGAAGGTAGTAAATACACAAAATAATATTCACAATTTTTGTGGTTTTGGAAATTGGAAAAGATGGTATTATGTAAAGGATTTTTGTTTTTGTTTTAATTATTTATTTTATTTATTTTACTAATTTTAAATAGGGGGTTTGATTTTTTTTTTGTTTTTGGTTTGTTTGTCTTGACATAAAAAATCGTTTTGTTTTCTTTGTTAAATATAATTGTAAATATTTGTTGTCATTTTATGTGGTTTTTATGTTCATGGTATATATATATATAGTATATATAATTGGAATATATAGTTGTTGTTGGTTTTGTTTTTATTGTATATAACATTTATAAAGATACATTATATAACAAGTCATAAATTGGGAGGTTTTTTATAACGATTCGTTCTGTTTTTTTTTTGTGTTTAGTTTTTGTTTTTAATGGGCTTTATTTTTTAAGTCGAAATTTACAACTTAGTGAATTGAATAAAAGAACACATGATTTTTTGTTTATTAAATAAACTGAATATTTTGATATTGTTGAAAAAATTTTGCAAAACAAAAGTTTGACACAAAATTAGGAATTTTCATAAGCAGCGATAAATGAGCAGAAATTTTTCGTTAGCTGAGTTTTGTATTTCCCTCTCATGAGCATTAATATTGCAATAAACTATTCATTCCTGTCTTCTTTATTTTTTTTTTCTTGGGTTCATGGAATTATATTGACTTATTAGTTACAGTAATTTTGTTGCTAATAAAACATATTACGTATTGGCTTATTATGATTATTAAGTTTAATTAATTAATCTCTATGATTTTTTCTATTAAATGTTTTTACTGAAACAAAATCCGATCGACGAATTATAAGAAAAAATTTAAATTTGATGTCATTTCAAATTCAATAGTTAGAAATTTTCGATTTGCAACTAGTTTTACTTGACTTTCTATCTGGTGGTTGTAACCAAATTGTCAGAGTCGCATCCAAATGAAAATGAAATTTTCAACAACAAGCAAAAACTTGCTAAGTTTGCCCGATCCGTATCTTGGATTCTGCTAAAAGTTTACACAAAATGAACTTAGTTGAATGGCACAGTTGTGCTTTACGTACCAAATTTCTGCCAAAGCAGGCAAAAACTAAAGCTACTAGGGCAGACGAAGGCTGTTCGGTAGATCGGCTTATATGGTTTAAGACCGATTTGGATAATACTTACCATGGATTTAAGATGTCATAATAAAACACTTAGTGAAAAAGGACCACTTTATATGGAAGCTATATCCGATGTGCGACAAGATTCATCTAAGATTATCCCCCTCGAATGCCAACGTGAATATTTAACTTCCTAGTGTGTTTGATGATCGTATGTAATGTTACATATATGTGGCTCTAAAGCTTGTATTCAATTATAAAAATGCTTACAGTAAATTGTCAAAACGTTGAAGGTTTTTTTTTATTGAATTACTCTACATGTATAGAGATGGGTTTCTATCAGGCAAATACCAGGTAATGTGCTCAATACACTATATCGGGAGATCGGTCTATATGGCAGCTTTACCCTAATATGGTCCGATCTGGACGATTTTCGACACAAAGGTGTAGAAGTCTATCAAAACTCAAATTTCATCAAAATCGGATGAAAAATGCTTCTTTTACGGGCTCAATACGGGAGATCGGTCTATATGGCAACTATATCCAAATATGGTCCGATCTGGACCACATTCTAGAGGTCTACCAGAACACCAGAACACTGTGCCAAATTTCATCGAATTCGGGTAATAAATTGATCTTTTACGACCTCAATACCCTTTATAGGGAGATCGGGCGGTAGCTCTATAGGGCAGCTTTATCCAAATATAGTCCGATCTGATCTGGGTCTACCAGAACTCATTGTGCCAAATTTCATCCAAATCGGATGAAAAATGACCAATTTATTGCCTCAAGACTTTAAGTCTGGAGATCTGGCTATATAGCGGATATATATAACTAAAATTCCATTTTGTGAGATCAGAGGATTAGGTTTATATACAAAGAATACGAAATCATTAAAAATTGTTTGGAAAATGTTTTTATAACCAAGATATCTACAAAATTATAAATACCCAGCTTTTGGGTATAAATGGGTAAATACCCGGGAGATACCTTTTGGCTATTTACCCAACGCCCATCTCTATACATATAAGATTTGAACTAATTTTAAATAAAAGCTAATCCAAATATGATACAGGGGTGTGAGGTTGTAAAAAAGTCATCACCCTAATATATATATGGGAACTATATATTGTATAATTCTGAACCGAATTCAACCAAATTGAGGCCTCAAAAGTCATCTGAGCCGAATTTCAAGAAAATCGGCTAGCGAAAAATGATGTAAGCGACACAAAACCCCATCATACAGCAAATATTGAAAACAAAATATTTTTCGTTTTTGTAAATATGCTTTAGTAGACGTCCAATGCCAAATTTTAATGGCCTATCATAAATATATATCCAAAGTTATTCAATACAAATAGTCTCCTGTAAAATTTGGATTTTGTCGCTCACATCATTTTCGCGTGAAGGGCTCGATATTGTCTTGCTCGACTCCCCTTGGAAAAAACTTTGAATTCCTTTTTATATATAAACTAAACAGTATTCAAAATTACTTTTAATTCGCTTATGATCGGATTTTGATTGGCGCTTGAATGCATAAACGAAATTCAATTTTAATTAACTATGAATCAAATTGTTATTGCCAAGTTCTGTGTGTGTGTGTTTTTTATTCATTATTTGTCCTTTCTAGGTTCCGAATTTCTATTTGTCAAAAGAACTTTTTTATTTTTTAAATTTTTCATTTTTTTTTATCATTCATTGCATACAATTTCGATTGGCTTATTGACATAGATAAAGTTTGTCTGTCGGATGTTGTTTTTTTTTGTCACATAGTTGATGCTGTAACTTGTAGTTGTTTTTTTTTCTCCTTGTGATGCTGATGCTGATACAGTTGCAGTTAAAATTCGTTTACATAAATTATTATCATAATGATTAATTGGTATTGTTGCTGTTGTTGTTATAGTACATTTGTTTTTTGTTGCTGTATACTGATCACCGTATCGTCATTGTGATTGAATCTCTTTTTCTTTTTCTTCTTTTTTTGTAATTTTTAATAATTTGATCCGCTAACAGTGTTTAAAGTTTATATTAAAATTAGTTTAGTATTTTGTTACTTCACATCTTGGGCTTTTTTTTTTTCTTTTTAATTTCAAAAGTTAGGTCTTAACATTTTGTATTGGTTTTTGTTCTTCTATTAGTTAAAAAATCTTTATGGGCAGTTGACGTTGTTCACTTCTTTATACTTTTGTGTTTGTCTTATTAACTTGACTTAAGTAAAAAAATTTCTTCTTTTTTTTTTCATTAATATCGTAATTTATTAAGGATTTTTTTTTTCTTTTTTTGAAAAAATATTAATATACAAAGTTTTCGTTAGATTTTTGTTTTTGGAACCTTTTGGGTTTGTTTGTTATTAATAATTTACAAAAAATTTTAACTTTTCAACATGGAATTATCATTATTTGTTCAACAACATTTCGTTTTATTTTTGTAACAGTACTAAATTTGTTTTATGTAATTTGTATATAAATTTAAATGCTAAAGCTAATGTGGTAAGTTCTATGGAAGTCAGTTATGTCATATTTTTCTCACAACTTTATCGTCACTCTGTTCCTTGGGAATTCTTGAGAATGAAACAAAACAGCATAAAGAAAATGACAAGATTGCATTTTCGTAGAGCTAATGGCCAGCAGTAGAATAAAATTTAGGGTATATTTCTGCCATATGGCTTGAATAATTCGTAGTTGAGCAAATTCGTAGTCCAATAAAACTTTTGGGGCAAGCACTACATTACTAAATTAACATATGCAGACAATTTTGGTAATACGTCAGATACTGGCCTGCGTCGGGTTCACGGGAGAATTGAAATTCACACCGCTGGCGGGTTTGAAAGCGATGCTGGATATGCAACTTATTGAGGTCCATATTCGGAAGTGAGCCACCAAGGTTTGGCTTAGGCTCGACATGTTAAGAGAGGAGTTCCACAGTTTTATTCTACATATTATGAATGAGTAGGATGGATTGAGGAAGGTTTCAAACTAATACCTGTTGCCGAGACCAATTTGGGAAAGAATCTTCAGAATTTGCTTTCCCGAAAGAAAAGATTGGAAGCCGGCTGCTGAATTTGAGAAGAATGAAACCTCTGTCTTCACTAGTGGCTCCAAGTTGGTGTCAGGGACGGTATTGGGGGTCTACTCCGATGCACTCGGAGTAGTATTTTAGGCGGAGATCTGTGCCATAACACGTACGACAGGCGAAAGGGGAATTCGGAAAAGAGATTTGCCGCCTTCAAAGCGAGGTGTGTGGCAGAATATATGGAAATTCTAAACGCTCATGACATGACGCTAACTTGGATTTCCGGACTATGGGAAGGCAGATGAATATGACAATAAGCGCTCACCCATTTTCGGAACCACTGTGCATAGTAGAGGAGATGGACAATGTAGGGTGGGTGACAAGCTGGGAATCTATACATGATTGCTGGACTGCAAGGCCACTCTGGCTTAGCGTCAGCCGAAAGAGCTGCTGGTGCCATAAGGCCTATGGACATGTTCACCCTTATTACCGTTGTCGAAGGCGAAAATCGACAGCAGTCGTAGTCAAAGCAAGGACATTCTGGTTTAGCGTAGCGAAGAAGCTGCTGGTGCTATATGGCCTATCGACATGTTCACCCTTATTACCATTGTCGAAGGCGAAAATCGACAGCAGTCGTAGTCAAAGGCGAAGTTCACAGTAAGCGCTCACCCATATCAAGCGAACTTGTCGTTATACTCGTGTAAGTGCCATTTTCGGAACCTCTGTGCCTAGTAGAAGAGATGGACAATGCAGAGTGGGTGGCAAAGTGGGAATCTGTACATGGTTGCTGGACTGCAAGGACACTCTGGCTTAGCGTCAGCCGAAGGAGCTGCTGGTGTCATATGGCCTATCGACATGTTCACCCTTATTCCCGTTGTCGAAGGCGAAAAACGACAGCGGTCGTAGTCAAAGGCGAAGTTCACATTTCGTGGTATGCTGTAACTTATTCGCCTTCGCCTTATTCGACAGTTTGATAATAGAAAAAAATTGTGGTAAATAAAAAAATATTATAAAGGTAGGTTCCATACTCTTTCGACAAACAGGCGCAATGTATTAGTTTAGAAAGCAATTAACTTATGTATCGACCATTTTCCTTAAATTGGACATTCGAATTCGGCTTATGTGATGTCAAAAATGTAAACGAATTTTCATCTTCGACAACCATAATACCATTTTGTAAAAATTTCGACATTCGACTACGTTATTGCCATCCAGAATAAGGGAGATTAGTTCTCTATGAATGAAAATATCCCAGCCCATAAAGAGGTTTTGAAACAAGAAGGCTCCCATTTTTTCGCTTCCTGGCATCAACCTTGGCAAAGACGCTTCGAATAAAATTGGGCGTTGACTGTTCTATTGGTTAGTTATTCTTTAAAACCCATTGAATTAAGTCACGAAAAGACGAAACTCGAGGATTTCTTAGGCATTGCTCAACTCTTTTGTTTCCGCTGGTTGGATCAATCCTAGAGCTAATTATTCAACTACAACTAGAGGGAATTGAGTGGGATGACGATGGGATGTACAGATTCACAACATACTTGGAATACACTTGTTTCTGATCTCTATCACATAGAAACCATTTGCATACCAAGATGGGTTAAATTCGTGCCTAATGACATCATACAAATCCATGGGTTCACTTTTTCTCAAGGGTTTTGTCTCTACCCTCTGAAAGATCAAATTTTACAAAATATTTTATTTTGCATTTGAAAAAACTTTGAAATGCTAATGCAAGGAACAAAGCCGCTGTTTATAGTGACATTTTTTTTTTTGTTTCGTTTAATTATCCGAAAAGACATTCTAATGATTTTGGGAAATAATTGCACATTTCAAAGAATAACTTAATGGTTACAAAAAATAATGCTTGCATTATGATTACAGTTATGTTTTAATTTTACTCATACATTTTATATATATTTTTGAATTTTTTATATTTTTTTTTAATTAAATTAATCTAGCAAATATTTTCGTTAATCAGTCAGAATAATTTTATTTACTCTTTGTTTTGTTTTTCTCTTGTTTTTAGTCATTGTTTTAAAATTTTACTTTAATTATTTTAGATTTAGAAGAAAAATTATACATATGAGGAAAATTGTGAATTGATGCTAAGGTACTTACTATTTTTGTATTTTTTTTTTTGCAGATTTTAAAAACTATAAGAGATAAAAAAAACACAATTGAGGGAGAGCAAAATAAAAAATGGCTAGAAATAGAGATTTTGCTGAAAAGGATTTAAATGTTGCGCGCTCCGAATCACAATGCGGTAAGTTAAACAAGTTTTTGTTATGTTATAGTATTTGTTTTAAATTAATTAGCTATTGTTAAGGTTTTGAAACTATTCGTATGAAATACGTTGAAACTTTTTCCACGAAATCGAATCATTTAAGACGAACGAATTTCAAAAGCAAGACTTGTAAATTTTGTATATAATTTAAGCTTTAGAAGCTATAAAAACATCCATTTCAATAATAAATTTCTTTTATTTAAACAATTTTTGTTTATAAGTCGCGTAAATGATAGCATGAAAACGATTTGCTGTATAAGACAGAATTGTAGCCAAAATAGAAAATTAGGGTTTAAAGATTAATTATTTTTTTGTACTTTTTAAACTGATTTAGGTTTTTCTCATTTTGTAGTGTTTTTAAGATTTTATTTAAATGTTTAACTTTTTTAGATAAAAATCTTTGCATAAAATTAAATAAAAATTTTCTATTTTTTAATACCAATCTATTGAATAATAATTTTGTAAGAAAAAAATTAACAATTAAGTATTATTATTATATTCATTCGTTTTTTAATAGTTTTATTCATTAACATATGCATAATGAATAATCTAGAAGAAGTTCATAATGAGTTCACTGATTGTTTTCCAATAAAAATAGTTGTATTTTTAGTTAGTCATTAGTCAAGCTAAGAACATTGTTTATTAGTCAAGCTTTTTTAAGTCTTCGTTCGTCTTAAACGATTTCATAGCTTATCAAACTATGAATTGTTGCGAGCAGGGTTGACAGATTAGTTTCGATGAACGCTACTTCATCTCCTCAGAAAGCGTCTTAATAAAACAACTAATTTGTATACTCGTATTGCTAAATATTGTCAAACAGATAGAATATCTCAATTAAACATTTCCATAAAAATCATTTTGACTGCATCACATCGCAAATATTAATCAAACTAGCCATTTCCGTCCATCCGGAAAAAAGAATCAACAAAAAGGGACCTCCTATTTAATGCCGATTCAAAACGGCCCCTGGTCCCGTTATAACATAGTCATAGTTATAAGCAGAGATGCCCTGTCGGAAAGTCCGATGTACGACTATGTAGCATACACACATTTTCGACGAATAAGAACGAAAACGCCATAACCCTATCTAAAGAATCTTTTTTTTTTTTGACAGTTGTGTACAGATATTTGAAATTTTGTGAATTTATGAATATGGATACAACATAAAACGCCTGGGTTCAAATACTGGTGAGAACATCAATTAAATTTGTTTGCTGCTTTTACCACCTTACTAATGCTGGCAGCATTTTTATACCCTCCACCATAGGAGTGGGGGTATACCAACTTTGTCATTCGATTTGTGACACCTCGTAATATTGGTCTAAGACCCCACAAAAAATATATGTATATTCCTGATTGGTAAGACACTTTAAGTCGTAGTAGCCAAGTGGCACAGCGACGCCGCGGGCGGTCATATTTTCGCCACTCCTATGGATGAGTGGCACGGGATAGCTATGAGCACCACACAGGCGTTCACTTTTTGCTCCGATCTATGTGGCGTTCATTGTTGTCATGAGAAGCTCAGTTTAGAGCTACCGGGTGCGTCGACAGGTTGCGGATAGTGGAATGCTCCATACGGAGTAACTGTAATTGCAGTCGTAGAAAATCAGTGGTATCGAGTGGAGAGTCTCAGTGAGATCCCGTGCGCCACCGGGTTAAGGGCCTATGTGGGAAATGCCAACTTTGTGTGACAGTATTAGGTCAGAAAGGCCCAAGAGCCGGGTTTAGAGTTCTCAGAACATACATTTGTAAGGCGTTTTTAATATAATCTTTTTTCAAATATAGCTCGAGTATAGCTGTTGTACAGGTACATAGTGGATATTCAAAGCTCGTCGAATTTACACGTTTTTACGTGTTTTCTTTTAACATTTCATAACATATTTAACAAATTTGTCGATACTATCGAATATATACTATGAAGGAAAATATCGAAACTATCGCATGGAGCGAATATCAATGGTTTTCTAGCGTCTCGACGAAGTCCGAGTCAAGGGCGTAATCGATGCGAGCGTTCGGTAGGACCACGAAAATCCTATGAGAAGATCCGGATCGTGGGAGGACGAGTCTATTATTGAAAGGAAGTAAAAAAAGGGATCAGTATAACTTTCGGTATCAAAACGGGACACATTGAACTACGAGCTCACTTACGCCAAATTAGTGCGGCAAGTGATAGCATATGTAGGGCACGAGGGGAAGATGATAAGACGTTGGAGCATTTCCTATATACTGGCCCGGCCTTTGCTGCTAACAGGCAACGGCACTTAGATGGTAACAATACCATACTTCAACCGACTTAGGTGCATGAAATGGAGAATAATTAGGGCCGGCACGGGATAGCTGTGAGCACCATACAGGCTGGAACTTTGAGATCCTATCTGTGTGGTGTTCATCATTGTCTCGAGAAGCTTAGCTGAGAGCTACGTGGAGCATTCACAGGTTGCAGATAGTGGAATGCTCCATACGGAGTAGCTTCAACGGCAGTAGCAAACAATCAGCGGTATTGAGCGGAGAGACTCAGTGAGAGACCGGACGGGACTAGCTTTGCATTAAAACTGAGTGCCTATGATACTCGGTATGGCAAGGCGGGCTATTGGCGCCTTTAAATAATTAAATTTTTGCACGTTGTGCAAATCTAGCATTCGGCTTTGCCCATTTCTTTACTTTTTATTGATTTGTACGATTTTGGTGACATTAGTTGTAATAAATCTATTTTAATCTCTCGAAACCCATATCAACTGTGGTTTATATCGATCCTTGTTTACTTATATGTACCTGCCATATAAACCCAATTTGTGATTAGACTTCTTGAACATACATTTTGCGTACTTCTTTATCGCATTTCGCTTAATTTTGGCCAAGTAAAGGGTATGAGCTACCTTAGCAAATATTTTGCTGTTGTTACTAAAAACCGATATTCTCTTTCATAGATGGGCAATAACATATAACCGCACATAAATTGCTATGCACGCAGGCAGAGAAAAAACGAATAGAAGCGCACAAATAGTGTAAGCAGTTCGTGTGCCTTCGTTCGCTCGACGCATTGTTGTTATTTTACATTGCATTGTTGTTTTTTTTTTTGCACTTGGCTGATTGGTCAAGATTAACTGCCCCCCCATACAAAACACAATTTATTATTTTTTTCAACTATGTTAGTGTGCCCATTACTGTTCTATTTTATCTTGGCTTTTCATAGAATGGGATTTCGCTAAGTCATGCCAGATTGACTTCATTTCGACACATATCTTTATACAATAGATGATTGTTATACAGACCTGCCCTTTGAGTTGAATTCTTCAACTCAATTTCAATCACGCATACTAAGCGTTAAAACGAATTTGTTGCGGTGTAAAACTTTTTTGGTTTTATTTCAGAAATCTTATGACGGATTTTTGTGTAGTTTTACGTCCCATTCGCGTGATAATCACAAGTCAAAGGGAAAGTAAAACCTATAACCTACCCGATACCCTGCCTAGCCATAGGGCTTAAATGTCAATATGGAGATTAAAGAAGGTTTGCAGACATCTTCATGAATCTTACAGAATTAGGTTGATATATCTAAATTATGCCACTCTTGAGGGGAAAATGGAAAAAATTAACAAAAATTTCAAATCAGACAAAAACCTTTATGACAACAAAGATAATAGTAGAAAAGAAAAGAAAAACAAATTTAAAAAATTCCAGTCTTTGTTTTATTAAAACTATAAACAAAATACAAACTATGAAAATTCAACATAATGAGTTCAGAAAATAATATAACACAGTGGTGTAGGGATTTACATCGAGTAAATATACTTACATCTTTTTTGTTTTAGTTTTTTTGTTTTTTGTAATACTAGTAAATCAAATTTTAGTCTTTCATGTAGAAAACAACACAATTGTCGCATCATATTAATTTACACAAGTTTCTTTTATAAAGTATGCTTTCTTAGTTGTTGTTGTTGTTGTTCCTATTCAAAATTTTAATAATAATAAAAAAATAATAGTAAATTTTTAAACATAACGCATGAGCTTAAATAATTAAATTAAGTTATTTTTAAAAATTAGTTGTCCTTATACAATTTAAACCTAAGCGCATTATACAAGTTATTAAATATGTAGTATGTAATACTAAGTAATTTATATATTTTTAAACTATTATTTACACTAAAGTATGGCTGAATTATAAATAGGGATAGTGATAGGATTTATTGCGATAAAAACCATCCAAAAGTCCAGAATAGTTATACGCTGTAGTTCGATCATATGTCAAATTGCCACAGGGAGGGGTGGTGATGTGCGAAGAAGCATGAAAAAGAAGAGAATTTATATCATTTAGTGTTTTATATCATTTCAAGTTTTTAGATTTCCCTTATAGGACTAATACATATTTCCAATATATAAAAATGCAGGGTTTGAATCCTTTCAATGTTTTAATTGACCAGTCAAAATGTTGTCTTATGTGAGTTCTTTTTTTTTATATGATCATTGCAATAATGCCAAAGGATGTTACTATAAAAATTGAGACACCTTAAGGACAACTCATTGAAATTACAACTATAGAATAGGGAGTTAAATAACACCTGTTTTAATTTTAATAGCCACAACCCACGAGGGCTTAGCCATTCTAATGAAATCATTTCAATCGTTCCCAACATTTGAATATCAGATCGAAATCAGGTGATTAAGGTGAATCAAATGAACGACCACTGTTCGTGTGAGTGACACAATCATAATGGGGTTGACTGTATAAATCAGCCCATTTTTTGTAGTGAACCATCTGAAGCGAATAAGCCCTTTGAATAAAAGTCATTTGTTCGAAGTCTTAACAATGGACAGTTGGGCTATAGTATTTTTTTGTTAACAGTTGAAAAAAAAGTTAAAGCATGCTAATTTCGGCCAGGCCGTATCTTGGGAACCCACCACCGGGATTCTGCTATAAATTTATACAAAATAAATTTAGTTGAAGGGCATTATTTTTCTCTACATACCATACAAGACCGGTTTACATGGGAGATATAATAGGTTTTTGACCGATTTCTACTGTACTTGGCACAATCATTGGTAGCCATAACCGAACACCCTGCGCAAAATTTCAGCTAAATCGGGTGAAAATTACGGCTTCCAGGGACTCAAGAAGTTAAATTGGGAGATCGGTTTATATGGGAGCTAAATCAGGTTATAAATCGATTTCGAGCATACTTGGCACAGTTGTTGAAAGCCATAACAGACCATCATGCGTAAAATTTCAGCTAAATCGAATGAAAAGTGAGGCTTCCAGGGGCTCAAAAAGTCATATCGGGAGATCGGTTTATATGGGAGCTATATCAGGTTCTTGAACGATTTTATGCCGTACTTTGCACAGTGGTTGGAAGTCATAACAGAACACCATGCTCAAAATTTCAGATAAATTGAATAAAAAATGAAGTTTCTAGGGGCTCAAGAAGTCAAATCGGGAGATCGGATTATATTGGAGCTATATAAGGTTGTAGACCGATTTGGACCGATCTTGGCACTGTTGTTGGAAGTCATAACAGAACAGTATGCTTCAAATTTTCCCCAAATCGGACAAAAATTGCAGCTTCCAGCGACACAAGAAGTCAAATCGGGTGATCGGTTTATATGGGAGCTATATCCAAATCTGAACCGATATGGCCCATTTGCAATCCCCAACGACCTACATCAATAAGCATCTGTGCAAAATTTCAAGCGGATAGCTCTTCGCGTTCGACCGCTGTCGTGATTTCAACAAATGGAAGGACGGACGGACGGATATGTCTAGATCGACTCAGAATGTCGAGACGATCAAGAATAAATATATTTAAGGGGTTCTATATCAATATTTTGAGGTGTTACAAACGGAATGACTAGGTTAGTATACCCCCATCCTATGGTGGTGGGAATAAAAACATTGAATGTGTTTTTCTATCTACGGTCTGATCAAAAAATAACCGTTATTTTAAATTTCTTCTAAAAGTGTTTATTTATTAATCAATAACTATTTTAACTATCAAAAAACGCGAAAATCGTGTTTCTTCCGTATGGAAAAAAATTGGCTGAACCTATTTTCTTGAAATTTGTTGATATTGGAAGGAGGCGGCCCTCCCCCTTAACCTAAAAACAATACCCGAAATGAAAAGTGGATTTATCGGGACACTATATACGTATCAAATGGAAGGCATTGGAAAGTAGAATACGAATATGAAATGAAAAATTCGGTCTAAGTACCTAGGAGACCGCCCGTTATGGGACTCAAATGAAAGGCCTTCGGGAGTAGATCATGAATATGGTCTGGTTGTTGCCATGGGATTGAACTCAAATGAAAGGCATTCGGGAGTAGATCATGAATGTAGTCTGGTAGGGGCAATACGCTATATAATTTTTTGATATCGCCAAAATCAAAAGTGGATCGATGGGGACAATATGACCAACAAACAAATTGTATTCGGGAGTAGAGTACGGATATCATATTAATAATGGATCCAAGTACCTAGGGGACCATAACCAAGTCAATTTCGAGTTTTCTTAATTTCCCTAAAATGTCCTATTAATAATAATGACATCCTTTGGCAGCATACGAGGTTATGGGTTGTGTGATTTGTCCAATTTTTAGAGTTACAGGCGAAACAACAGTTAGCCATTACGAAAATAAAACAATAATGAATTCACCACCTTGCATTAGGCCTAAAAAATAACAACAACAAAAAAAGGTTTAGAATTAAAAAAAAAAGAAACAATGTTTATAAATAATATTGAATTACATCAATGATATGTTTATACCATGCACATCTGCCAAAGCTTATTTGTAATTGAAATATTTAGAGAGTGAGAGAGGTACGGTACATTTCTTTTGACCATTGAGCACTGCAGAGACAACAACATCTTAAATCCAAACGTTTGTATGTTTATTTATAAAAAAAAATACTGTGTGTGTTTTCACATTTCAGAAAAAAAAATAATTAAAAAAAATATATTATATAGGCATGAAAAAAAAAACAACAAAAAGCATTTCTCACCTCGAGTTTGGAAATAACTACAAAGTTTTACACATTTTCAATCGAATTGAGATTCATTTGATAGCTGTTTGTTATAAAAAAAAATTTAAAAAAAAATTATTTTCATTTTTATTACAATGGGACCGATATTGCTGAATGGAAGAGCGATACGGGGAGGGACACCATTTTGGATTCGGAATATCGGTTGGCGCATACTTACCACGCCCACCATTTCCTTAACGATATTAAATTAGCTAGAAGAAAAAAAACAACAAAAACAAAAAAAATATGCTTCCCGTTGAGTCCAAGTTCTCCAAACAATTTACTTTTTCCCTCGCTTCTTTGAAGGAGTGTGCCCTTTCAGAAAAAACAGCTAAACACACACACACATACATTTTTTTAGCAAAAAAATAAAAAAAAAATTGATTTTGTTTAAGAAACTAGGTATTTATTTCTAAATTTCTACAGAAACTTTAGTAATGTCAATATATATGTTTGTATGTTTAATATTTTATACTTCAAAGTATTTTTTTTTTCATTTAGTTTGTGGATATATAAGTATCGTATATTAGAATTAGAATTGTTTATATGTATGTATTTATCTCAATCAAAGGATTATAACATTCGTATATGCAAATATTTTGCATCGACATAACGGCATAACATTCTCCAAATGAAGTTGAACAACGGAAATACTTGCTATAGATACAAGGCGAAAGGCAGCGGGGGAAAATTAGAAACAAGGTCAAACAGTTAATTTCTAGCCTATGTTTTGTGTGATTTTCAATTTAATAGCAACATTTTAAACCCCTCTTTGGTGCGAGTTATTTTAGCTTACATCCAAAATATGATTTTCAACAGCGAGGCTATTTTAGATTTCATCTAGCCTCTTATTGCCCTCTTCTTTGGCCAAGATTGATATGAGCTCAAGAAGAAGAATCGAAAAATCGATCAATGTAGCGGCTATATGCAAATATATTTCGATTTGGACTAAAATTGCCATGGGTTTCTTCTTTCTGTAGTTTCAAGGTTTCGAAAACAACTCAAAGTTTCCTTTTACACCAAAATTGTGTCAAATATTACAACTTTAAGAAGTCTAAAGGGTCGATCTGCCTTGATGGATATATTAATTGAAAAGAAAAAAACGTATTGACACATCAATCCAGCCTGATTGGAGGGTATTACATGATCGGTTCCCTTCGACTTTTTGACCTGTCCATGCAAATCCTTATTAAGCTGTAAAATAATCTGTTCAAAATTGTGTTTTGTTGTAACGCACGTCGTTATCATTTTCCTTCATTGGAGACATTTTTGCCGTTTTTAATTTTTTCTTATTTTCTTTTAGCATAATTAGGATACATTTGTATACTCATTAGGTTACATGTTTTAGTGGATTTTATTGAAATGTTAAATTGGTTTTTCTACTTTACTGTTATTGGTTGGGAAGAAATAGAATCTTTTTTTATATAACCCATTTTAGACCACTACCACTTTCTGTAATTCAATCGCTTTGAAATTTTAAAAGGGAGTATTTATTGCTCACCAGAGAAATAAAAACTAAATTCCCTTTCTTTTTGTATTATAGTTTCCGAAATGTCGGTTTCGAAAAGAAGATAAGGTCAACACTGTAGGGCTGGCAAACTATCGATATTCGCATTGCAAATGCAAATTGGCCCGTGGACATTCCACTAAGGAACCGGGGCAAACTTCTCACATATCCATGAATGCTGTTCGATTTAAGTTCAAGCTCAAAGATAAGGGACCTCCTTTTTATAGCCGAGTTCGAACGGCGTGCCGTAGTGCGACACCTCTTTGAGGAGAAGGTTGTACATAGCTGCCATGGCAAATGGTACAGTACCTCACAAATGTCGCCAGCATTAGGAGGGGAAAACCACAGCTTATAATTTTTTTCTTATGTTCTCGCCAGGATTCGAACTTAGGCTTTGCGCGTCATAGGCGGCCTCCCATCGATATTCGCAAGATTCGATATTCTAATAATGAATATCGATAGTATCGTTTATTTCCTATCACCAAAATTTAAAAAGGAAATGAGAAGTAAAAAAATCAGAATATCGGTTTATATAGAAGCAAAACCAATGCTTGGACCGACTAAAACCAAATGTAATAAAGTCAGTTGGAAATCATGAGAGAAATCGTACAAAATGTTAGTCTAATTGGACGAAAACTGCGCCCTCTATAAGCTCAAGAATTAAAAACGACGATTGAAAATGTGTGATTGGGATACATTAACTATCGGATCGCAAATTGTTTGTTCAATTTTACAAAGAGTGTAACTTTGCCGATAATATCGATAGAAAAAATATCAATCGATATTCAGCCAAAAACTAAAATATCGATAGTGCCATCGATATTTTGCCAGCTCTACAACACTGTATTTAATACGAAATATAAAAGAATTTTCAATATGAGATAAAATCCTACAGCCAATTTATGCATGTGAATGTTCACCAAATCACTGATGCGAAAACGCAGCACTTGTCTAAAATGGGTTATGGAAATTCGATTTTTTTTACCTTGACTGACCTCAATCCTATGAGATTAAGAGGGCTCTTTACACTGTTAGGCAATATACAATTTAAATGTTCGCGGCAAATTTGCTTTGGGTATATCACGCTACTTATACACTCTGGATCATAGCCGTAAGTCACAAAGAACACTATGTGTAAAATTTCAATTCCCAAATCGAATAATAATTGCGGCTTCCAGGGGCTCAAGGTGTCAAACAATTTTTTATAATGCTTTATAGAACTAGACGTTCTATAAAGAGAAATATTTTATATAAATTTCGGAAATGTAAATAAAAAACAGATTTAATGTGCTAAAGGTGGTATTAAACGATATATATTCTCATATGTATTTTCAAATGTGGCAACTCTAAAAAATTCACAAATCGTGTGATACGTACGTAATATTAAATATTAAAAAAGAAAAATCGGTCCGACTCGGCTGAGCCGAATATTGAGAGCCCACACCCAACTTAAAATTTAGTTGTTGTTGCAGCAGTGCGTACAACCAGCTGCCATGGAATTGTTAAAAAAAAAATAGTTGAAGGGCACATGTGTACTCTACCTCTCACCTTTTTGCCAATTATTTGAAGTTTTAGAAATAGCCAATTTTTGAAGCTTTAGAAGACTAATCCGGAGATCGATTTGTATGGAGGCTGTATCAGGTTATAGACCGATTTGGATTCTCCTTGACACGGCTTTTGAAATTGTAACAGAACATCACCGGCAAAATTTCAGCCAAATCGGATAACAATTGCGACTTATAGGAGCTCAAGATCTCAAATCGGGCGGTCGGTCGTTCCGGTCCAAAGGATCGATCGCCGCGGGAACAAGATGGCCATTGGTTATTTAAAGGCGCCAATACCGATAGGCACATAGGCACTCTGACTGTCGTTGAAGCTACTCCGTATGGGGCATTCCACTATACGCAAACTGTGGATGCACACGGTAGCTCGAAGCTAAGCTTCTCGTGATAACAATGAACACACAGATTGGAGCTCAAAGTTCAAACAAGTGTGGTGCTCATGGTTATCCCGTGCAGTGTGTTGTGGTGGTTAGTCCTTGGCCAATGAAGGACTCCATCAGATTAATCCGGAACGTAGAAGCGGCTGTCATGATATAGATTTGTCGAATTGTTGGACGCATGGGTGAAATCTCCTTCCATTTCTATCGTAGGGGACAAAATAGCTTTTAATTGAATTTACTAAAGCACCGTATTTGAAAATTTTTTTAAGATTCGATTACAAAAATGATTGAATCAACCAATTTTCAGATTCAATTGAATTGAATTAATTGAATCAATTAGTTTTTTAATTGAAAATGGTAAAATTTTCAATCACGACTGTAATTGGAAAAAAGTCACATTCAATTCAAAAATGATTGAATCAATCAATTTTTTAATTGGAAACGATTTTGTACATGCAAATTTTGCCCATGAACATTCCACTAAGGAACACGGGGGAAATTTCTGACACTTCAATGAGTGCAGTCCGATTCAAGTTTAAGCTCAATGGTAAGGGGCCTCCTTTTTATAGCAGAAGTTTTACATGGCATAGTACCTCTCAAATGTTGCTAGCATTAGGAGGGGAAAACCACCGCTGAAAATTTTTTCTGATGGTCTCACCAGGATTCGAACCCAGGCGTTCAGCATCGGATCAGCAGGCGGACGTGCTAACCTCTACGCTACGGTGGCCTCCTGAAATCGATTTAATTTTCAATAAAATTTTAAATTGAAAATTTTTTTGCTATTTTTTTTCTGTGTATATTTTCTGATGTTCAATTCGTACCGTATTTAGTTTCCGAGATATTGAGGTGTAAATATGCCAAATATTTTGTGTATTTTGCAAACTTCAAGTGTGTAAAAGTGGCGTATGGAACAAAACAGCATTCTACCGACGTAATGTATATGTTCTATTTGGGAGCATAAATAGACTCAGTTTTCAGATTTTGTTACATGGAATACATACAAGATCATTAAACTTAGCTGAAGGAGATAGAACATTAATTGTTCTTAGCCCAAATTCTTTTTCTTATTCATTTCCAATGTTGTGGGATTTCGAAGACAATTCCCATAGTTAGCAGACAAGGTATACATACATACGTACATATCTATGTAGTTCTATACGAAGTCAATGCAACTGATTAAGGAGCAGGGACAAACTTCTGACTTATCAATGGGTGCTGTCCGATTCAAGTTCAAGCTTAATGACAAGGGGGACGCAGGGTAGGGTGTAACCACCTCTCACAGTTTTTTTTCTTATGTTCTCGCCAGCATTTGAACACAGGCGTTCGACATCATAGGCGGACATGCGGACAGAGTGCTGCAATGGCTTAGACTTATATTCTAAAAAAAAGTACATAGTCGGTAATTGGTTGGTTAAACCCACTTACATCATATACCATTATTAGCAGCCTGAAATAGATTTGCAAAGTTGGCAGAACCACGGACAAAGCATAGAGTCATTTATTTTCCGCAAGTAATAGTGGCTAATTAAATCAATTGTTCGATTCCCTTCCGGGTTAGTTGGACACATCCAATTGCTTTCCTATGTGGAAATTTATATTTGAACTTCATACTTATAATCGATACCAACAATTGTTTTTCCACAAAATTATTTTGATTCAGAGGAGAGCTTGACGTTAGAAAATGGTGTGAAACTGTCTTGTTCGTAATATATGATTTTTATTTGAACCAAACTAATATGATTTAAAATAAATTTTCAATCTATTATTGCATTTAACGAAGAAGCATAAAAAAAAATTTAAAAAAAAAAAGTAAGAACAAGTAGAAGACTCTTAATCCCTGTGGTTTTGTTCTACTTTGAGTTTGTTGTTATATTCTGTTTTCACTTTGAGGCCTTAATTGTTTACCTGCATAAAATATACGAAGACAACAATGTTTGCAGCAAGTGAAAACAGCACAAATTGGCTAGGCCAATGGGTATACCCACCACCATGGATTGTTCTTAAAGTGATATTGATATGATAAAGTGATATTTACACTTGCGGAAATCTCTAACGAATAACGGAAATCTCGCACTATAAATGAATAAACAAGTGATGTACACACTTCACAGCTTCCAAATTCATTAAAGTTGCATCAAAAAATAGCTTTCCATGAGCTCACGAAATAAAAACGTTAAATTGGTCCATATTAGGGTTTACATAAAACGTTTCTTCCAAGAGGAGAACATGACGGCACAACATTCGAACTCGTTCGTAAAAAGAATGTCACTATCGTTGAGCTAAAACTTCGGAATCGGAAATCATTCCTTGAGAGAAGTAGAAGGAAATCATTCCTTATATAACAAGTAATTGCAAGTGAACCAGTTTCATATTTTCAAATTTAATAATGGAGAAAAGCTTTTGTGCCCTCCTTTTCTGTGTGTTGGGTTAAAAATCCAACAACTGAATCAACCGGTATCAAGTTTAAGCTTTCTAATATTAATTCCAATTGTTAGTGCTCGATAGGCGGGGGGTAACACTTTTCTTTCGAGGGAACATTAAACATAATTTGTTACTTCAGTTAAATATAATTTTATTATTAATACAATCATAAATTCAAAAATGGTTATAGTAGTGGGAGGAGAAGTGCTATAATATTGCCATAATACATGTGAGTAATAATTACTCTGCCTTTTGCTGTGGATAAAAACTCAATTCTTCAATTTGTATTTCTCATTTTAGTTTGTTTTTGTTTTTTTGCATCATAAACACGATATCCTATGTAAAGGTTGTATCTTTCCGTTAGAAAACACTATTTTATATTATTATGAAGTTAGTTCTTATATTTAAAAAAAAAAAAAAAAAAAACAAAACAAAAACATATTCTTGTTCGATACACGTGTATGATGTATGTCATTGTTTGTCCGCCCAGCTAGAGACCGGGCCGGGGGCTAATAGAAAGTGAAGTCTACGCAAAACCGTATCTCGTATTGCTATGACGATATATTTTGATAAGAAGAAGAAGAGAAGAAAAAAACTAAAACTATGTCCGTTAAATATGCCTCACGATTTTGTGTGGATGCATTATCGTCGTTACTATTCAAAGGGTACATCTATATAATTGTATGTGAGTGTGTATATATGTATGTATGTATATTATATATGTATGCATATAAAGTACTTTTGTTTTCATCTTATCATACTTGTAGAAGAGTTCTAGTTTGAAAATCGATTTGCGATTTGAATTTATATGAATTTCTGGGGATTGTGATAGGGATGCATTTTTTGATTACGAATTTTATTGTGTCTACCTCTGTGCACCATGTTGTTGTAGCCTGGCCCAGCCGCTGGTATGGGCGCTGCCGGTGGGCCCATACCCAACTGGTTCATAAAATGGTGAGCTTTCATTTTGCCATGCTCCTCGGCCAGTCGTACAGTTAATGGCTGGGAGGCACCTTCCGGTATAACATTATTTAAAGCTGATATGGCCTCTTGGGCTTCTTCACGTTTGTTAAATCTGTAAACAATGGAAAAAAAAACAATAATTAAAGTATTTTAAAAAATGGGAAGGAAAAAACAATTTGATTTTATTTTTTAGTTGGGAAGGTGTTTATTGCAATTAATTACAATTATTATTAATTTTTAATATAACATAGGTTTTTAGAGTGAGTCGCTTTCTTAGCCGCAGTGTTAACTTTTCTTAGTAAAACTACCGGTTTTAAGACCCAGATAATGTATTTTTCAGCCCTGTTACCGCCTTTTCAGACCCATTGACCACTTTTTGGCCCCCAGCTACCGTGTATGTGGGTCCATCTGCATTTGTCTAGATATCGGTTGTTAGGTGCTTTTTAGACCCACCAGTTACTGGGTTTTGGGACTAGCCACAAGGTTTCTAGGTTCAGCTAAAATTTTTCTGAAGCCAGCAACAGGTTTTCTGGACCCATCTTTCTATACCTTGCTAACGGTTGTTATACCCAGCGGCAGGGTTTGAGTCCAGCTACCGCTTTTTATGGGCCCGGCAGCAGGGTCTAAAAACTGGTACCAGGGTCCAAAAAATCGGTAAATGGCCACAGAAAACCTATAGCTCGGCCCAGAAAACAGGTAACTACTCCCAGAAAAGCGGCATCTGGTCCCAAACCTTCAGCTGGGCTTAAAAACTGGCATCAGGATCCAGAAAATCGGTAGATGGCCCAGAAAACAGGTAACTACTCCCAGAAAAGCGGTATCTGATCCCGAACCTTCAGCTGGGCCTAAAAACTGGCATCAGGATCCAGAAAATCGGTAGATGGCCCAGAAAATCAGTAGCTAGACCGTGAAAACCGGAACTAGCTCCAGAAAAGCGGAAGCTTGACCCAAACCCTGCTGCACCCAGAAAGGTGGACCCTGAAATCGATAGTTGGACGCAATAACCCGCAAAAGGGTCCGGGAAACCTGCCGCTCGGCCCAGCTACCTGTTTTCTGGGGTTAGCTGCCTTGTGGTAGCTGGAAATCGGTATCTTGGCCCAGAAAACCGCATCCTGGGCCCGAACCCTGCAGCAGAGTGCTGAAATCAGGCGCTAGCCCCGACAGCCCCAGACAGCATAACCCAGAAGATCACCTGATGGGCCCTGAAAAGCGGTAGCTAGGCCCAAACCGTGCAGATGGACATAGAAAGCAGCAGCAGGGCGGCAGGATCCGAAAAATCGGAAACTGGGCCCAGAAAGCCGGTAGCTGGACTAAGCTACCGGTCTCTGATTCAAGAAACCGATTTCCTATTCCAAGCACCAACTTTGTGGACCCTGCTGGCCCAGCTCTCCCAGAACCTGCAGCTGCACACTAAAACATGATGCGGACCCAGAAAATCGAAACTTGACCCAGAAACCTAGTAGTTAGTACTGGAAAACCGTTACCTGAACCCGACCCCTGTACCTGGGAGTAAAAACCGACAGCAGGATAAATGGGCCATGAAAATCGGTAGCTTGGTCCAAACTAGCTGCAGCAGGAACTTATAACTAGCAAAAGGACTTATAAAACGGGCAGAAGGCCCAGAAAGCCGGTAGCTGGACTAAGCTACCGGTCTCTGATTCAAGAAACCGATTTCCTATTCCAAGCACCAACTTTGTGGACCCTGCTGGCCCAGCTCTCCCAGAACCTGCAGCTGCACACTAAAACATGATGCGGACCCAGAAAATCGAAACTTGACCCAGAAACCTAGTAGTTAGTACTGGAAAACCGTTACCTGAACCCGACCCCTGTACCTGGGAGTAAAAACCGACAGCAGGATAAATGGGCCATGAAAATCGGTAGCTTGGTCCAAACTAGCTGCAGCAGGAACTTATAACTAGCAAAAGGACTTATAAAACGGGCAGAAGGACCCAGAAAATAGGTAGATGGGCCCTGAAAACAGGTAGTAGCACCCAAAATCGCTCTACTGTGCCCAGAAAACCTGACGCTGGGCATAAAAACCGGCAGTTAGCTCTAGAAAACCGGGAGCTAGGCCCGGCAGACCAGTAGCTAGTCCCAGGAACCCGGTAGTTGGCCTAGCTCTCGATTTTCTGGATCCTGCTGCCGTTCTTTAGGTCCAGAAAACCGGTAGCTAGGCTCAAACCCTGCAGATGGGCCTAAAAACCGATATCAGGGCCCCAAATTCGGTAGCTTAGGCCTAGCTACCGATTTTCTGAGGCTAGCTGTCAGTTTTCTGGGTATAGCTCCCGATTTTCCGGGCCCTGCAGCCGGTTTTCGGGCGCAGCTGTTACTAAAAACCCGCAGCGGACCTAAACCGATTCTCTGGCTCCTGATGATGTTTTTAAGGTCCAGAAAACCGGTAGCTAGGCCCAAACCCTGCAGCGGGGCCAAAAAACCGGCAGCAGGATCTAGAAAATCGGTAGCTAGGCTCAGAAGACCTTTAGCTAGTCCCAGGAAGACGGTAGATAACTACAAAACAAAGCCAAACAAATCGGTAGTTTGTGCCAGCTACCGGTTTTTTTGGTCTTGCTCTCGATTTTCTGGATCCTGCTGCCATTTTTTAGGTCCAGAAAACTGGTAGATAGACCCAAACCCTGCATCTGGCCCTAAAAACCGGTAGCAGGACCCCAAATATCGGTAGCTTGGGCCTAGCTACCGATTTTCTGGGGCAGTGCTACCGGTTTTCGGGCTCAGCTGTTCCAAAACCTGCAGCTAGACCTAAAACCGACAGCAGGATCCGAAAAATCTACCCAAAAGCCGGCAACAGGGCCCAAAAAATCGGTAGCTTGGGCCTAGCTACCAATTTTCTGAGGCTAGCTATCAATATTCTAGGTTTGGCTATCAGTATTCTAGGTTTAGCTATCAGTATTCTAGGTCTAGCTCCCGATTTTCCGGGCCCTGTAGCCGGTTTTCTGGTCTAGATGGGTCTAAAAACCGGTAGCAGGTCCCAAATGTCTGCAGCTTGGGCCTAGCTATCGATTTTTTGAGGCAGTGCTTCCAGTTTTCGGGCCCAGCTTTCCAAAACTCCTCAGCAGGACGTAAAACCGCCCGCAGATCCGAAAAAAATACCCAAAAGCCGGTAACGGGCTCACATGGGCCTAAAAACCGGTAGCAGGGGCCCAAATATTTGTAGCTTGGGCCTAGCTACCGATTATCTGAGGCAGTGCTACCGGGTTTCGGGCCCAGCTGTCCCAAAACCTGCAACTGGACCTTTAAACCCTGAAGCAGAATCGGTACATTGGTCCAGAAAACCGGTAGCTAAGCCCAAACCCTGCAGATGTGCCTAAACACCGGTACCAGGGCCCCAAATATCAGTAGCATGGGCCTAGCTACCAATTTTCTGAATCTAGCTATTAGTTTTCTGGGAATAGCTCTCGATTTTCCGGCCCTGCAGCCGGTTTTCGGGCCCAGCTGCCCAAAACCTGCAGCTGGACCTAAAAACCGCCAGCAGGATCCGAAAAATCTAGAAGACTGATTGCTATTCCCAGAAATATAGGTAGCTTGGGCTTAGCTATCAGTTTTCTGGGTCTAGCTCCCGATTTTCCGGGCCCTACAGCCGGTTTTCGGCCCAGCTGTCCCAAACCCTGCAGCTAGACCTTAAAACCGCCAGCAGGATTCGAAAAATCTAGAAGACTGATTGCTATTCCCAGAAATATCGGTAGCTTGGGCCTAGCTATCAGTTTTCTGGGTCTAGCTCCCGATTTTCCGGGCCCTACAGCCGGTTTTCGGCCCAGCTGTCCCAAAATCTGCAGCTGGACCTAAAACCGCCAGCACGATCCCAAAATCTATCCATAAGCCGGTAACAGGGCCCAAAAAATCGGTAGCATGGGCCTAGCTACCAATTTTCTGAATCTAGCTATCAGTTTTCTGGGTCTAGCTCCCGATTTTCCGGGCCCTGCAGCCGGTTTTCGGGCCTAGCTGTCCCAAAACCTGCAGCAGGACCTTAAAACCGCCAGCAGGGTCCGAAAAATCTAGAAGACTGGTAGCTATTCCCACAAAAACGGTAGAATAAACCCAAAAGCCGGTAACAGGGCCATAAAAATCGGTGGCTTGGGCCTAAACCCGATTTCACCGGTAGCTAGGACCAAACCCTGCAGCTGGGCCTAAAAACCGGTAGCAGCGCCCCAAATATCGGTAGCTTAGGCCTAGCTACCGATTTTCTGAGGATAGCTAACAGTTTTCTAGGTCTAGCTCCCGATTTTCCGGGCCCTGCAGCCGGTTTTCGAGCCCAGCTGTCCCAAACCCTGCAGCTAGACCTTAAAACCGCCAGCAGGATTCGAAAAATCTAGAAGACTGATTGCTATTCCCAGAAATATCGGTAGCTTGGGCCTAGCTATCAGTTTTCTGGGTCTAGCTCCCGATTTTCCGGGCCCTGCAGCCGGTTTTCGGGCCTAGCTGTCCCAAAACCTGCAGCAGGACCTTAAAACCGCCAGCAGGGTCCGAAAAATCTAGAAGACTGGTAGCTATTCCCACAAAAACGGTAGAATAAACCCAAAAGCCGGTAACAGGGCCATAAAAATCGGTGGCTTGGGCCTAAACCCGATTTCACCGGTAGCTAGGACCAAACCCTGCAGCTGGGCCTAAAAACCGGTAGCAGTGCCCCAAATATCGGTAGCTTAGGCCTAGCTACCGATTTTCTGAGGCTAGCTATCAGTTTTCTGGGTTTAGCTCCCGATTTTCCGGGCCCTACAGCTGGTTTTCGGCCCAGCTGTCCCAAACCCTGCAGCTAGACCTTAAAACCGCCAGCAGGATTCGAAAAATCTAGAAGACTGATTGTTATTCCCAGAAATATCGGTAGCTTGGGCCTAGCTATCAGTTTTCAGGGTCTAGCTCCCGATTTTCTGGGCCCTACAGCCGGTTTTCGGCCCAACTGTCCCAAACCCTGCAGCTGGACCTTAAAACCGCCAGCAGGATCCGAAAAATCTAGAAGACTGATTGCTATTCCCAGAAATATCGGTAGCTTGGCCCTAGCTACCAATTTTCTGAGGCTATCTATCAGTATTCTGGGTTTAGCTCCCGATTTCCCGGGCTCTGCTGCCGGTTCTCGGGTCCAGCTGTCCCAAAAGTAGCTAGGCCTAAACCCTGCATCTGGGCCTAAAAACCGGTGGCAGGGCTCAAATATCTGTAGCTCTGGATCTGGATCTCTCTGGATTAGGTCCAGAAAACCGGTAGCTAAGCCCAAACCCAGCAGCGGGGCCTTAAAACGATTTTATGGCCCTGCAGCCGGTTATCGTGCCCACAGAGGCCAAAAAAGCGGTAACAGGGGGCCAAATATCGGTAGATTGGGTCTAGCTACCGATTTTCTGAGGATATCTATCAGTTTTCTCAGCCTAGCTCCCTATTGTTCCGACAGTGCTGCCGGTTTTCGGACCCGGCTGTTCCAAAATCTGCAGCTGGACCTAAAAACTGCCAGCAGGATCTGAAAAATCTAGAATACTGGTAGCTTCTCCCAGAAAACCGGTAAATAAACCCAAAAGCCGGAAACAGGGCCCTGGTGGGTTGGGCCAGCTACCGGTTTTCTTGGCCTAAGCTCTTAATTCTCCGGATCCTGCTGCCGGTTTTGTGGCACAGCTGTCGCAAAACCTGCAGCTGGACCTAAACACCTGAAGCGGAATCGGTACCTTGGTCCAGAAAACCGGTAGCTAGGCCCAAACCATGTAGCTGGGCCTAAAAACCGGTAGCAAGGTCCCAAATATCGGAAGCTTGGGCCTAGCTACCGATTTTCTGAGGCTAGCTATCAGTTTTCTGGGTCTAGCTCCCGATTTTCCGGGCCCTGCAGCCGGCTTTCGACCCCAGCTGTCCCCAAACCTGCAGCTGGACCTAAAAACCCACAGCTGGATCTTAATCGATTCTCAGGATCCTGCTACGTTTTTAGGTCCAGAAAACCGGTAGCTAGGCCCAAACCCTGCAGCTGGGCCTAAAAACCGGTAGCAGGGCCCCAAATATCGGCAGTTTGGACCTAGCTAACGATTTTCACCTGTAGCTAGGGCCAAACCTGCAGCTGGGCATAAAAACCGGTAGCAGGGCCCCAAATATCGGTAGCTTAGGCCTAGCTACCAATTTTCTGAGGCTAGCTATCAGTTTTCTGGGTCTAGCTCCCGATTTTCCGGGCCCTGCAGCCGGTTTTCGGGCCTAGCTGTCCCAAAACCTGCAGCAGGGCATAAAAACCGGTAGCAGGGCCCCAAATATCGGTAGCTTGGGCCTAGCTAACGATTTTCACCGGTAGCTAGGGCCTAAAAACCGGTAGCAGGGCCCCAAATATCGGTAGCTTAGGCCTAGCTACCGATTTTCTGAGGCTAGCTATCAGTTTTCTGGGTCTAGCTCTCGATTTTTCGGGCCCTGCACCCGGTTGTCGAGCCCAGCTGTCCCCAAACCTGCAGCTGGGCATAAAAACCGGTAGCAGGGCCCCAAATATCGGTAGCTTGGGCCTAGCTAACGATTTTCTGAGGCTAGCTATCAGTTTTCTGGGTCTAGCTCCAAAAGCCGGTAACAGAGCCCTAAAAATCGGTGGCTTGGGCCTAAACCCGATTTCACCGGTAGCTAGGGCCAAACCCTGCAGCTGGGCCTAAAAACCGGTAGCAGGGCCCCAAATATCGGCAGTTTGGGCCCAGCCACCGATTTTCTGAGGATAGCTAACAGTTTTCTGGGTCTAGCTCCCGATTTTCCGGGCCCTGCAGCCGGTTTTCGAGCCCAGCTGTCCCAAAACCTGCAGCTGGACCTAAAAACCGCTAGCAGGATCCGAAAAATCTAGAAGACTGATTGTTACTCCCAGAAATATCGGTAGCTTGGCCCTAGCTACCGATTTTCTGAGGCTAGCTATCAGTTTTCTGGGTCTACCTCCCGATTTTTCGGGCCCTGCAGCCGGTTGTCGAGCCCAGCTGTCCCCAAACCTGCAGCTGGGCATAAAAACCGGTAGCAGGGCCCCAAATATCGGTAGCTTGGGCCTAGCTAACGATTTTCACCGGTAGCTAGGGCCTGAAAACCAGTAGCTTAGGCCTAGCTACCGATTTTCTGAGGCTAGCTATCAGTTTTCTGGGTCTAGCTCCCGATTTTTCGGGCCCTGCAGCCGGTTGTCGAGCCCAGCTGTCCCCAAACCTGCAGCTGGGCATAAAAACCGGTAGCAGGGCCCCAAATATCGGTAGCTTGGGCCTAGCTAACGATTTTCACCGGTGGCTAGGGCCAAACCTGCAGCTGGGCCTAAAAACCGGTAGCAGGGCCCCAAATATCGGTAGCTACCGATTTTCTGAGGCTAGCTATCAGTTTTCTGGGTCTAGCTCCCGATTTTCCGGACCCTGCAGCCGGTTTTCTAGGTCTACCTCCCGATTTTTCGGGCCCTGCAGCTGGTTGTCGAGCCCTGCTGTCCCCAAAACTGCAGCTGGGCATAAAAACCGGTAGCAGGGCCCCAAATATCGGTAGCTTAGGCCTAGCTACCGATTTTCTGAGGCTAGCTATCAGTTTTCTGGGTCTAGCTCCCGATTTTCCGGGCCCTGCAGCCGGTTTTCGAGCCCAGCTGTCCCAAAACCTGCAGCTGGACCTCAAAACCGCTAGCAGGATCCGAAAAATCTAGAAGACTGATTGTTATTCCCAGAAATATCGGTAGCTTGGGCCTAGCTACCGATTTTCTGAGGCTAGCTACCAGTTTTCTGGGTCTACCTCCCGATTTTTCGGGCCCTGCAGCCGGTTGTCGAGCCCAGCTGTCCCCAAACCTGCAGCTGGGCATAAAAACCGGTAGCAGGGCCCCAAATATCGGTAGCTTGGGCCTAGCTAACGATTTTCACCGGTAGCTAGGGCCTACAAACCGGTAGCAGGGCCCCAAATATCGGTAGCTAGGGCCTAGCTACCGATTTTCTGAGGCTAGCTAACAGTTTTCTGGGTCTAGCTCCCGATTTTTCGGGCCCTGCAGCCGGTTGTCGAGCCCAGCTGTCCCGAAACCTGCAGCTGGGCATAAAAACCGGTAGCAGGGCCCCAAATATCGGTAGCTTGGGCCTAGCTAACGATTTTCACCGGTAGCTAGGGCCAAACCTGCAGCTGGGCCTAAAAACCGGTAGCAGGGCCCCAAATATCGGTAGCTACCGATTTTCTGAGGCTAGCTATCAGTTTTCTGGGTCTAGCTCCCGATTTTCCGGACCCTGCAGCCGGTTTTCTAGGTCTACCTCCCGATTTTTCGGGCCCTGCAGCTGGTTGTCGAGCCCAGCTGTCCCCAAAACTGCAGCTGGGCATAAAAACCGGTAGCAGGGCCCCAAATATCGGTAGCTTAGGCCTAGCTACCAATTTTCTGAGGCTAGCTATCAGTTTTCTGGGTCTAGCTCCCGATTTTCCGGGCCCTGCAGCCGGTTTTCGAGCCCAGCTGTCCCAAAACCTGCAGCTGGACCTCAAAACCGCTAGCAGGATCCGAAAAATCTAGAAGACTGATTGTTATTCCCAGAAATATCGGTAGCTTGGGCCTAGCTACCGATTTTCTGAGGCTAGCTATCAGTTTTCTGGGTCTACCTCCCGATTTTTCGGGCCCTGCAGCCGGTTGTCGAGCCCAGCTGTCCCCAAACCTGCAGCTGGGCATAAAAACCTGTAGCAGGGCCCCAAATATCGGTAGCTTGGGCCTAGCTAACGATTTTCTGAGGCTAGCTATCAGTTTTCTGGGTCTAGCTCCAAAAGCCGGTAACAGAGCCCTAAAAATCGGTGGCTTGGGCCTAAACCCGATTTCACCGGTAGCTAGGGCCAAACCCTGCAGCTGGGCCTAAAAACCGGTAGCAGGGCCCCAAATATCGGCAGTTTGGGCCTAGCCACCGATTTTCTGAGGATAGCTAACAGTTTTCTGGGTCTAGCTCCCGATTTTCCGGGCCCTGCAGCCGGTTTTCGAGCCCAGCTGTCCCAAAACCTGCAGCTGGACCTAAAAACCGCTAGCAGGATCCGAAAAATCTAGAAGACTGATTGTTATTCCCAGAAATATCGGTAGCTTGGCCCTAGCTACCGATTTTCTGAGGCTAGCTATCAGTTTTCTGGCTCTACCTCCCGATTTTTCGGGCCCTGCAGCCGGTTGTCGAGCCCAGCTGTCCCCAAACCTGCAGCTGGGCATAAAAACCGGTAGCAGGGCCCCAAATATCGGTAGCTTGGGCCTAGCTAACGATTTTCACCGGTAGCTAGGGCCTGAAAACCAGTAGCTTAGGCCTAGCTACCGATTTTCTGAGGCTAGCTATCAGTTTTCTGGGTCTAGCTCCCGATTTTTCGGGCCCTGCAGCCGGTTGTCGAGCCCAGCTGTCCCCAAACCTGCAGCTGGGCATAAAAACCGGTAGCAGGGCCCCAAATATCGGTAGCTTGGGCCTAGCTAACGATTTTCACCGGTAGCTAGGGCCAAACCTGCAGCTGGGCCTAAAAACCGGTAGCAGGGCCCCAAATATCGGTAGCTACCGATTTTCTGAGGCTAGCTATCAGTTTTCTGGGTCTAGCTCCCGATTTTCCGGACCCTGCAGCCGGTTTTCTAGGTCTACCTCCCGATTTTTCGGGCCCTGCAGCTGGTTGTCGAGCCCAGCTGTCCCCAAAACTGCAGCTGGGCATAAAAACCGGTAGCAGGGCCCCAAATATCGGTAGCTTAGGCCTAGCTACCGATTTTCTGAGGCTAGCTATCAGTTTTCTGGGTCTAGCTCCCGATTTTCCGGGCCCTGCAGCCGGTTTTCGAGCCCAGCTGTCCCAAAACCTGCAGCTGGACCTCAAAACCGCTAGCAGGATCCGAAAACTCTAGAAGACTGATTGTTATTCCCAGAAATATCGGTAGCTTGGGCCTAGCTAACGATTTTCACCGGTAGCTAGGGCCTGAAAACCGGTAGCAGGGCCCCAAATATCGGTAGCTTAGGCCTAGCTACCGATTTTCTGAGGCTAGCTATCAGTTTTCTGGGTCTAGCTCCCGATTTTTCGGGCCCTGCAGCCGGTTGTCGAGCCCAGCTGTCCCCAAACCTGCAGCTGGGCATAAAAACCGGTAGCAGGGCCCCAAATATTGGTAGCTTGGGCCTAGCTAACGATTTTCACCGGTAGCTAGGGCCAAACCTGCAGCTGGGCCTAAAAACCGGTAGCAGGGCCCCAAATATCGGTAGCTTAGGCCTAGCTACCGATTTTCTGAGGCTAGCTATCAGTTTTCTGGGTCTAGCTCCCGATTTTCCGGGCCCTGCAGCCGGTTTTCTAGGTCTACCTCCCGATTTTTCGGGTCCTGCAGCTGGTTGTCGAGCCCAGCTGTCCCCAAAACTGCAGCTGGGCATAAAAACCGGTAGCAGGGCCCCAAATATCGGTAGCTTAGGCCTAGCTACCGATTTTCTGAGGCTAGCTATCAGTTTTCTGGGTCTAGCTCCCGATTTTCCGGGCCCTGCAGCCGGTTTTCGGGCCTAGCTGTCCCAAAACCTGCAGCAGGACCTTAAAACCGCCAGCAGGGTCCGAAAAATCTAGAAGACTGGTAGCTATTCCCACAAAAACGGTAGATAAACCCAAAAGCCGGTAACAGGGCCATAAAAATCGGTGGCTTGGGCCTAAACCCGATTTCACCGGTAGCTAGGACCAAACCCTGCAGCTGGGCCTAAAAACCGGTAGCAGGGCCCCAAATATCGGTTGCTTAGGCCTAGCTACCGATTTTCTGGGGCTAGCTATCAGTTTTCTGGGTCTAGCTCCGGATTTTCCGGGCCCTACAGCCGGTTTTCGGCCCAGCTGTCCCAAACCCTGCAGCTAGACCTTAAAATATCGGTAGCTTGGGCCTAGCTATCAGTTTTCTGGGTCTAGCTCCCGATTTTCCGGGCCCTACTGCCGGTTTTCGGCCCAGCTGTCCCAAACCCTGCAGCTGGACCTTAAAACCCACAGCTGGATCTTAATCGATTCTCAGGATCCTGCTACCGTTTTTTAGGTCCAGAAAACCGGTAGCTAGGCCCAAACCCTGCAGCTGGGTCTAAAAACCGGTAGCAGGGCCCCAAATATCGGCAGTTTGGGCCTAGCCACCGATTTTCTGAGGATAGCTAACAGTTTTCTGGGTCTAGCTCCCGATTTTCCGGGCCCTGCAGCCGGTTTTCGAGCCCAGCTGTCCCAAAACCTGCAGCTGGACCTAAAAACCGCTAGCAGGATCCGAAAAATCTAGAAGACTGATTGTTATTCCCAGAAATATCGGTAGCTTGGGCCTAGCTACCGATTTTCTGAGGCTAGCTGCCAGTTTTCTGGGTCTAGCTCCCGATTTTTCGGGCCCTGCAGCCGGGCATAAAAACCGGTAGCAGGGCCCCAAATATCGGTAGCTTGGGCCTAGCTAACGATTTTCACCGGTAGCTAGGGCCTAAAAACCGGTAGCAGGGCCCCAAATATCGGTAGCTTAGGCCTAGCTACCGATTTTCTGAGGCTAGCTATCAGTTTTCTGGGTCTAGCTCTCAATTTTTCGGGCCCTGCAGCCGGTTGTCGAGCCCAGCTGTCCCCAAACCTGCAGCTGGGCATAAAAACCGGTAGCAGGGCCCCAAATATCGGTAGCTTGGGCCTAGCTAACGATTTTCTGAGGCTAGCTATCAGTTTTCTGGGTCTAGCTCCAAAAGCCGGTAACAGAGCCCTAAAAATCGGTGGCTTGGGCCTAAACCCGATTTCACCGGTAGCTAGGGCCAAACCCTGCAGCTGGGCCTAAAAACCGGTAGCAGGGCCCCAAATATCGGTAGCTTAGGCCTAGCTACCGATTTTCTGAGGCTAGCTATCAGTTTTCTGGGTCTAGCTCCCGATTTTCCGGGCCCTGCAGCCGGTTTTCGAGCCCAGCTGTCCCAAAACCTGCAGCTGGACCTAAAAACCGCTAGCAGGATCCGAAAAATCTAGAAGACTGATTGTTACTCCCAGAAATATCGGTAGCTTGGGCTTAGCTACCGATTTTCTGAGGCTAGCTATCAGTTTTCTGGGTCTACCTCCCGATTTTTCGGGCCCTGCAGCCGGTTGTCGAGCCCAGCTGTCCCCAAACCTGCAGCTGGGCATAAAAACCGGTAGCAGGGCCCCAAATATCGGTAGCTTGGGCCTAGCTACTGATTTTCTGAGGCCCGCTATGAGTTTTCTGGGTCTAGCTCCCGATTTTCCGGGCCCTGCAGCCGATTTTCGGGGCCAGCTGTCCCCAAACCTGCAGCTGGATCTAAAGACCCGCAGATGGATCCGAAAAATCTAGAATACTGGTAGCTTCTCCCAGAAAACCGGTAAATAAACCCAAAAGCCGGTAACAGGGCCCTGGTGGGTTGGGCCAGCTACCGGTTTTCTTGGCCTAAGCTTTTGATTATCCGGATCCTGCTGCCGGTTTTGGGGCCCAGCTGTCCCAAAACCTGCAGCTGGACCTAAAAACCTGAAGCGGAATCGGTACCTTGGTCCAGAAAACCGATAGGTAGGGCCAAACCCTGCATCTGGGCCTAAAAACCGGTAGCAGGGCCTTAAATATCGGTAGCTTGGGCATAGCTACCGATTTTCTGAGGCCCGCTATGAGTTTTCTGGGTCTAGCTCCCGATTTTCCGGGCCCTGCAGCCGATTTTCGGGGCCAGCTGTCCCCAAGCCTGCAGCTGGATCTAAAGACCCGCAGCTGGATCTAAATCTATCCTCTGGATCCTGCTGCCGCTTTTTAGGTCCAGAAAACCGGTAGCTAGGCCCAAACCCTGCAGCTGGGCCTAAAAACCCGCAGCTGGATATAGAAAATCGGGAGCTAAGCTCAGAAGACCGGTAGCTAGTCCCAGGAAACCGGTAGATAAACCCAAAAGCCGGTAACAGAGCTTAAAAAAATCGGTGGGTTGAGCCAGCTATCGGTTCTCTTGGCCTAGCTCTCGATTCTCTGGATCATGCTGCTGTTTTTTAGGTCCAGAAAACTGGTAGATAGACCCAAACCCTGCAGCCGGCCTTAAAACCGGTAACAGGGCCCCATATATCGGTAGCTTAGGCCTAGCTACCGATTTTCTGAGGCTAGCTATCAGTTTTCTGGGTCTAGCTCCCGATTTTCCGGGCCCTGCAGCCGGTTTTCGATCCCAGCTGTCCCAAAACCTGCAGCTGGACCTAAAAACCGCTAGCAGGATCCGAAAAATCTAGAAGACTGATTGTTATTCCCAGAAATATCGGTAGCTTAGGCCTAGCTACCGATTTTCTGAGGCTAGCTATCAGTTTTCTGGGTCTAGCTCTCGATTTTTCGGGCCCTGCAGCCGGTTGTCGAGCCCAGCTGTCCCCAAACCTGCAGCTGGGCATAAAAACCGGTAGCAGGGCCCCAAATATCGGTAGCTTGGGCCTAGCTAACGATTTTCACCGGTAGCTAGGTCTAAACCCTGCAGCTGGGCCTAAAAACCGGTAGCAGGGCCCCAAATATCGGTAGCTTAGGCCTAGCTACCGATTTTCTGAGGCTAGCTATCAGTTTTCTGGGTCTAGCTCCCGATTTTCCGTGCCCTGCAGCCGGTTTTCGAGCCCAGCTGTCCCCAAACCTGCAGCTGGCCATAAAAATATCGGTAGCTTGGGCCTAGCTACCGATTTTCTGAGGCCAGCAATGAGTTTTCTGGGTCTAGCTCCCGATTTTCCGGGCCCTGCAGCCAGTTTTCGGAACCAGCTGTCCCAAAACCTGCAGATGGACCTAAAAACCGCCAGCAGGAACCGAAAAATCTAGAATACTGGTAGCTTCTCCCAGAAAACCGGTAAATAAACCCAAAAGCCGGTAACAGGGCCCTGGTGGGTTGGACCAGCTACCGGTTTTCTTGGCCTAAGCTCTTGATTATCCGGATCCTGCTGCCGGTTTTGGGGCCCAGCTGTCCTAAAACCTGCAGCTGGACCTAAAAACCTGAAGCGGAATCGGTACCTTGGTCCAGAAAACCGATAGGTAGGGCCAAACCCTGCATCTGGGGCTAAAAACCGGTAGCAGGGCCCCAAATATCGGTAGCTTAGGCCTAGCTACCGATTTGCTGAGGCTAGCTATCAGTTTTCTGGGTCTAGCTCCAAAAGCCAATAACAGAGCCCTAAAAATCGGTGGCTTGGGCCTAAACCCGATTTCACCGGTAGCTAGGGCCAAACCCTGCAGCTGGGCCTAAAAACCGGTAGCAGGGCCCCAAATATCGGTAGCTTAGGCCTAGCTACCGATTTTCTGAGGGTAGCTATCAGTTTGCTGGGTCTAGCTCCCGATTTTCCGGGCCCTGCAGCCAGTTTTCGGGCCCAGCTGTCCCCAAACCTGCAGCTGGGCATAAAAACCGGTAGCAGGGGCCCAAATATCGGTAGCTTGGGCCTAGCTACCGATTTTCTGAGGCCAGCAATGAGTTTTCTGGGTCTAGATCCCGATT
The DNA here is from genome assembly GCF_963082655.1 of Stomoxys calcitrans. Classification (NCBI taxonomy): domain Eukaryota; kingdom Metazoa; phylum Arthropoda; class Insecta; order Diptera; family Muscidae; genus Stomoxys; species Stomoxys calcitrans. The sequence continues at coordinate 1,090,392 of NC_081555.1, read as the reverse complement.
TTCCGGGCCCTGCAGCCAGTTTTCGGAACCAGCTGTCCCAAAACCTGCAGATGGACCTAAAAACCGCCAGCAGGATCCGAAAAATCTAGAATACTGGTAGCTTCTCCCAGAAAACCGGTAAATAAACCCAAAAGCCGGTAACAGGGCCCTGGTGGGTTGGGCCAGCTACCGGATTTCTTGGCCTAAGCTCTTGATTATCCGGATCCTGCTGCCGGTTTTGGGGCCCAGCTGTCCCAAAACCTGCAGCTGGACCTAAAAACCTGAGGCGGAATCGGTACCTTGGTCCAGAAAACCGATAGGTAGGGCCAAACCCTGCATCTGGGCCTAAAAACCGGTAGCAGGGCTCCAAATATCGGTAGCTTGGGCATAGCTACCGATTTTCTGAGGCCCGCTATGAGTTTTCTGGGTCTAGCTCCCGATTTAGCTTAGGCCTAGCTACCGATTTTCTGAGGCTAGCTATCAGTTTTCTGGGTCTAGCTCCCGATTTTCCGGGCCCTGCAGCCGGTTTACGAGCCCAGCTGTCTCCAAACCTGCAGCTGGGCATAAAAACCGGTAGCAGGGCCCCAAATATCGGTAGCTTGGGCCTAGCTACCGATTTTCTGAGGCCAGCTATGAGTTTTCTAGGTCTAGCTCCCGATTTTCCGGGCCCTGCAGCCAGTTTTCGGGCCCAGCTGTCCCAAAACCTGCAGCTGGACCTAAAAACCGCCAGCAGGATCCGAAAAATCTAGAATACTGGTAGCTTCTCCCAGAGAACCGGTAAATAAACCCAAAAGCCGGTAACAGGGCCCTGGTGGGTTGGGCCAGCTACCGGTTTTCGTGGCCTAAGCTCTTGATTATCCGGATCCTGCTGCCGGTTTTGGGGCCCAGCTGTCCCAAAACCTGCAGCTGGACCTAAAAACCTGAAGCGGAATCGGTACCTTGGTCCAGAAAACCGATAGCTAGGCCCAAACCCTGTAACTGGGCCTAAAAACCGGTAGCAGGATCTGAAAAATCTAGAATACTGGTAGCTTCTCCCAGAAAACCGGTAAATAAGCCCAAAAGCCGGTAACAGGGCCCTGGTGGGTTCAGCCAGCTATCGGTTCTCTTGGCCTAGCGCTCGATTCTCTGGATCCTGCTGCCGTTTTTTATGTCCAGGAAACTGGTAAATAGACCCAAACCCTGCAGCCCTTAAAACTGATAGCAGGACCCCAAATATCGGTAGCTTGGGCCTAAGCTACCGATTTTCTGGGGCAGTGCTACTGGTTTTCGGGCTCAGCTGTGATAAAACCTGTAGCTGGACCTAAAACCGCCAGCAGGATCCAAAAAATCTACCCATAAGCCGGTAACAGGGCCCAAAAAATCGGTAGCTTGGGCCTAGCTACCGATTTTCTGAGGCTAGCTATCAGTTTCCTGGGTCTAGCTCCCGATTTTCCGGGCCCGGCAGCCGGTTTTCGGGCCCTGCAGCCGGTTTGCGGGCCCAGCTGTCCCAAAACCTTCAGCTGGACCTTAAAACCGCCAGCAGGATCCGAAAAATCTGGAAGACTGGTAGCTATTCCCACAAAACCGGTAACAGGGCCCTAAAAATCGGTGGCTTGGGTTTAAACCCGATTTCACCGGTAGCTAGGGCCAAACCCTGCATCTGGGCCTAAAAACCGATAGCAGGGCCCCAAAAATCGGTAGCTTAGGCCCAAGCTACCGATATTTGGGGTCCTGCTACCGGTTTTTAGGGCCGGCTGCAGAGTTTGGGTCTATCTACCAGTTTTCTGGACCTAAAACGGCAGCAGGATCCAGAGAATCGAGAGCTGGGCCAAGAGAACTGAGGCTAGCTATCAGTTTTCTGGGTCTAGCTCCCGATTTTCCGGGCCCTGCAGCCGGTTTTCGAGGCCAGCTGTCCCCAAACCTGCAGCTGGACCTAAAAACCCGCAGCTGGATCTAAATCGATCCTCTGGATCCTGCTGCCGTTTTTTAGGTCCAGAAATCCGGTAGCTAGGCCCAAACCCTGCAGCTGGGCCTAAAAACCGGTAGCAGGGCTCCAAATATCGGTAGCTTGGTCCTAGCTACCGATTTTCAGGGACTAGCTATCAGTTTTCTGGGTCTAGCTCCCGATTTTCCGGGCCCTGCAGCCGGTTTTCGTGCCCAGCTGTCCAACAACCTGCAGCTGGACCTTAAAACCTCTAGCAGGATCCGAAAAATCTAGAAGACTGGTAGCTATTCCCACAAAAACGGTAGATAAATCCAAAAGCTAAGCCAAAAGCCGGCAACAGGGCCCGAAAAATCGGTGGCTTGAGCCAGCTACCGGTTTTCTTGACCTAGGCTCTCGATTCTCCGGACCCTGCTGCCGGTTTTGGGGCCTAGCTGTCCCAAAACCGGTTTTCGGGCCCAGCTGTCCCAAATCCTGCAACTGGTCCTAAAAACCTGAGGCGGAATCGGTACGTTGGTCCAGTATCCGGTAGCTGGCTAGCCCAAACCCTGCAGCTGGTCCTAAAAATCGGGAGCTAGGCTCAGAAGAGCGGTAGCTAGTCCCAGGAATCCGGTATATAAACCCAAAAGCCGGTAACAGAGCTCAAAAAATCGGTGGTTTGGGCCAGCTACTTGGCCTAGCTCTCAATTCTCTGAATCCTGCTGCCGTTTTTTAGGTCCAGAAAACCGGTAGCAAGGCCTAAATCCTGCAGGTGGGCCTAAAAACAGGTAGCAGGGCCCCAAATATCGGTAGCTTGGGCCTAGCTTCCGATTTTCTGAGACTAGCTATAACATTTTCTGGGTCTATCTCCCGATTTTCCCGGCCCTGCAACCGGTTTTCGGGGCCCAAAACCTGCAGCTGGACCTAAAAACCGCCAACAGGATCCGAAAAATCTAGAAGACTGGTAGTTATTCCCACAAAACCGGTAGATAAACTCAAAACCCGGTAACAGGGCCCTAAAAGTCGGTGGCCTAAGCTCTCGATTCTCCGGATCCTGCTGCCGGTTTTGGCTACCGATTTTTTGAGTGAAGCTATCAGAAGGGTCTAGCTCCCGATTTTCCGGGCCCTGCAGCCGGTTTTCGGGCTCAGCTTGGTCTAAAAACCGGTAGCAGGGCCCCAAATATCGGTAGCTTGGGCCAAGCTACGGATTTTCTGAGGCTAGCTCCCGATTGTATGGCCCTACAGCCGGTTTTCGGGACCAGCTGTCAAAAATCCTTCAGTTTTCTGGGACTAGCTCCCGATTTTCCGGCCTAACAACCGGTTTTTGGGCGCAGCTGTCCCAAATCCTGCAACTGGTCCTAAAAACTGCCAGCTCAGCCGTCCCAAAACCTGCAACTGCACCTAAAACCCTGCATCGGGTCCAAGAAAACTGGTAGTTAGTCCCAAACCCAGCAGCTGGGCCTAAAAACCGGCAGCTTGGGCCTAGCTACCGATTTTTGTGTCTAGCTTTCAGTTTTCTGGGCCTAGCTCCCGATTTTGCGGACAGTGTTGCGGGTTTTGGGGCCCAGCTGTCCCAAAGCCTGCAGCTGGACCTAGAAACCGCCAGTAGGATCCGAGAAATCTAGAAGTTTTTTAGACCCTGCCGTCGCCAAAATCTGTATCTAGGCCTAAGAACCGCCCGCAGGATCTACAAAATCGGGAGCTAGCCTCAGTTGCTAGCCGCAGGAATCCGGCAGCATGGACCAAAATATCGATATCTCGGCAGCAAAACCCAGAAATCAGGTACAAGGGCCCTGAATATCGGTAGCAGCAACAGGGCCTTAATACTAATAGTAGTTTTAATGCTCCGTTTTTAAGGACCAAAATTTACCCAAAAATCGGTAGCAGGGCCCCAAATACCAGTAGCTTGGGCCTAGCTAATGATTTTGTGAAGCTATCTATCAGTTTTCTGGGCCTAGCTCACGATTTTTCGGGTCCTGCTGCCGGTTTTCTGGCCCAGCTGTCCCAAAATCTGCAGCTGGATCCGAAAAATCTAGAAGACATGTAGCTACTCTGAGAAAACTGGTAGGCTCAGCCGTCCCAAAACCTGCAGCTGCACCTAAAACCCTGCATCGGGTCCAAGAAAACTGGTAGTTAGTCTCAAACCCAGCAGCTGGGCCTATAAAGATGCACCAAAACCTGCAGCTGGACCTAAAACCGCCAGTAGGATCTGAAAAATCTAAATGAATGCTCCCAGAAAATCGGTAGATAGAGCCATAAATCGTTAACAGGGCCCAAAAAATCGGTGGCTTGGGGCAGCTACCGGTTTTCTTGGCCCTGCTCTCGATTCTCTGGATTCTGATGCCGATTTTGAGGTCCAGCTGCCGCAAAACGTGTATCTGTACCTAAAAACTTGCAACGGAATCGGTACCTTGGTCCAGAAAACCGGTAGCTAGGCCCAAACCGTGCAGCTGGCCCTTAAAACTAGTAGCAAGATCTAGAAACCGGCAGCAGGACCCAAAATATCGATAGGTTGGCCCAGTTTCCGGGTTTCTGAGCCTAGCTCCCGATTCTCCGGATCCTGTTGCTGGTTTTTAGGCCCAAAACCTGAAGTTGGGCCTAAAAACTTGCAGTGGTGCCAGAATATCGGTAAATGGGCCCAAAAACACCGGTAGTTTGTTGGTAGCACAACCTAAAATAGGCAGCAGGACCCAAAAAAAAACAAAACCAGATAGCTGGGCCCTGCAGCTGAACCTAAAAACAAGCAGCAGGGCCTAAAAACAAACAGCAGGATATGGTAAATCTGGAGTTAGGCCCCGATTTCTGAGTCCATCTAACAGGTTCCTGGGACAAGCTACCGGTCCTTTGGGCCTAGCTCCCGAATGAAACCTGCTAGATGTACTCAGAAATCGGTAGCAAGGCCTAAACTTGGCCCATCTTGGTCAAGGTACAGATTTTCCGATAACTAGCCCCAGAAGCCCGGTAGCTGGGTCAAGCCGCCAACTTTTTTGGCCCTGCTACCGTTATCTGGGTCCACCTAGCGGATTCCTGCAACAATTTACCGGTCATTTGGGTCTAGATCCCGATTTTCCAGATCCTGCTGCCGGTTTTCGGGCCCAGCTGCTCCAAAACTTGCAACAACCGCCAAAGGATTCCGAAAAATTCAGAAGACTGGTAGCTAGTTCCAGAAAACCTGTAGATAGACCCAAAAAACGGTAGTTTAGCACAGCTTCCTGTTTTCTGGGCTAGCTACCGGTTTTCAGAACCCTGCTGTCGTGTTCGGGGCAGCTGCATGGTTCGGTACCAGGTAACGGTTTTCTGGGTCAAGGTACAGATTTTCTGGTTCCCGCTGCTGGTTTTTAGCTGCAGCTGCAGGTTCTGCGAGAGATGGGGCTAAACACCGGCAGCAGGATTCAGAGAATCTGGAGATGGGCCCAGAAAACCGGTAGTGGGTCAATCAAGCGTTTGTTTGGGTCCTGCTACCGGTTTCTGAGTCAAGGTAAGGATTTTCTAATCCTAGCACCCACTTTCCCTGGAGCCCTGCTATCGGTTTCTAGGTCAAGGCACTGATTTTCTAATCCTAGCACCAAATTTCTGGATACTGGTACCAGTTTTTAGGCCCAGCTCTTCCACAATAAGCAGATGAATACACAAACCTGCAGCGGTAACGAGAAAATCGGTACCTTGACCCAGAAAACCATTTGCTAGGCCTGGAAATCCGTTACCTGGACCCGAACCCTGCAACTGAACCAAAAAAACCGACAGCTGGACTCCAACCCTACAGCACTGCACTGCAGCTAGGTCCAGAAAATCGGTGGATGGGCCTAGAAAATCGGTAGATGGACGCAAAAAACAGCAGCAAGGTCTAAAAATAGGCTGATGGGCCCAGAAACTCGGAGGATAGTTACAAACAAGCAGGATCTTTACCCAAACCCGGCAGCTGCGCCCAATAACCGGCAGCAGACTCCGGGCTCAGAAAACTGGTAACTGGACCCAAAAACCGTCATGTTGCCAGTTTTTAGACTAGCTACAGATTTTCTAGGACTATCTGCCGGGTTTCAGGATTCAGCTACAGGTTTTTGGACCATCTACCCATATTAGGTTTTAATGCCCTGATGTTGATTTAGGTCTAACTACCGGTTTTCAGGGCGCACCTACCGATCTTCCTTGCTGTTTGTATTTTGCTATTGATTTTCTGGGCCCTGCTGCTTGCATTTTGCTACGGATTTTCTGGGCCCAGCTGCCAGTTTTCTGGGCCCTTCTGGGGGTTTTGGGTCCAACTGCCGCTTTTCGGGGTCCCATCTATGGAATTTCTGGGCCCTGCTTCTGGGTTTTAGGGCCAACTGTTGAGTTAAGTTCCAACTACCACTTTTCTGGACCTAGCTACATGATTTTCGCGGCCGACTGCCGGTTTTTAAGTTGAGCTACCGACTTTCAGGGACAAGAAACAGCTTTTCTGGGCCCAAATGCCTATTTTCTGGGCTGGTCTTTTTTGGGTCCATTTACCGCTGATTTTCTGGACCCTGCTGCCGTGGTTTTAGGGCCTTCTGGGCCCAGCTGTATGTTTTTTCGACCAAGTTACCGATGCCAAAGGTACTTTTCTGTGCTTCTGGCGTCTGGTGTTATAAGGTGTAGTTGCCGGTTTTAAGGTACAGCCACAGCTGTTTTGTGGACAGCTATCGGTTTTTATGCCAGCTGCAGGGTTTGGGTGGAGCTACCGCCTTGCTGGGACTAGTTATCGATTTTCTAGGCCAAGATTCCGTGTCTGAAACTATCTACCAGTGTTCTGGGATTAGCTGTCGGTCTTCTGGACCCAGGTACCGATTTTCTGGGACCTGCTGTATTTTGTAGGGCCGTCTGACGGATTTGTAGGTATTGTTGCGGGTTTTTAGGTGCTGTTTTGTGACCAGCTACCGGTTTTCTTGGTTCAGAGGCTTGATTCTTTACCGTTATAAAGATTGCAATTCTATTTCTTTTATTTCATTTTAAATTACCGTCGTCTCCATTTGTTGTAAAGGCTGATTTTTTTAATCGAGACAATATTAAATATTTATGGCTGTGTTAATTTTCAATAAAAGGGGTCTATTAAATAGCCTCAAGGGAATTTCAGAGTTTTCTATAAACAGGATATATAAATGAACATTTGAATTGTGTGTCGCATGACTTACCTTACAAATGCTACACCTCGCGGTCTACCGGTTAGTTTATCTCTGAGTATGTTCTTTTGTACAATGCTGCCATATTTGCCAAAGATCTTCTCCAGTTCATCGTCGGTGATTGTACGTGGCAAATTGGTGACATATAAATTGGTATCCTTAATTGATTCACCACCAGGTCGGGCATATGAAACCTAGAAAACGGCAGAGCACACACAGTTAGGCATTGAAGATATTCAATAAACAATAAAAGTAGAACAGAAACGAAACGAAATCGATTTCCCTCAGATACAGTTAGTTTCCCGGCCATTGAAATCAGATGGGACATTTGGGCACGAGAAAGATGGCACAGCTCTCTTTAAATACCTCGAAGCAAGGCTAATGCCATTATATGGCATGTTTACTCTACAACAATCGCACAAAAGTGCCACTTGTACAAGGTGCCTGACTACGACAGATGGAATCTTGCTAAATATTCAATCTCTACTAATTGTCTGTTTCACAAATCGCATATCAATTCCTTCTTCCTCTGTCCTCTATGGCCGCCGACATGCCTAAAGTCGTGTGAGTTTAGCAAGCAGAGCGAATAAACAAACGTCTCGTCTCATCCCATCTTGACTCCTCCCCAGCCAGGTGTTGTACGCTTCTTTTGCTGCTTGAGAATTGGGTGGAAGGATAACGACACGAACTACTCCCAGAGTTCAACTAACGTTTATGGCAAGGTATAGCAATTCTCATCACGTCTTCCAAGTTAAATGTACTCGTCTGTCGTGCATGACTCTGTTCCTCATGAAATGTGCACTCAATTGGTTGCCATTAAGCGTGACAATTGAAGTAATTAGTTCCAGATTACAAATGAAACAAGTTCCTCACCCACACACACACACACACACACACACGCATTTAGAGTTATAAGAACATTGGAGGGGTAAATGTATGCAACACCAACGAAGACTGTTGTTGCATATTGAACATTAGTTGAGAGCGGCGTCAAAACTTTAAAGAGTAAACAGGCGTAAATACACTGATGACTGATGGCAACAACATTCACTTTTGTTCATAACAAAGTCCAAAAGGCAAGCTTCTCCACCTTCACCACAGCGAACCAAAAACAAGATTAATTAGTTTTTGTTTGTCGTATGCAAAGCAGTTATGCGTCAGGAAAAGGAACGAATGGTAAACAAACCGCCATCGAAAAAGGACAAAACACAAAACAGGACCGCAGAGAACGAAATGGCTGAGATATGTACATGTGCTCAGAGAGCCCCAACGCCCCAGGTACTCGTGTTGTGCTGTTCTCCTCCTTCCCACCTCAGCCATTCTCCAGCCATGGCGAATAGCATTTTTGTATATAATTGAAAATATGAACTTTTGAATGATTGATGACCAACGAACAAGAAAAACAAGGGCAGACGGGGAGGATATATGACATTCTTGCAAAACACCAACCAATGTATACCCCCACAGCGAGTGTTACGACAACAGAGGTCGGTCCATAACAGTGATAAATAGCGGTGATAACACGAATAGAAGGAATTTCAATTCAAAAATTATTAACTCAAAAGGAAAAGGTACATAACTATCAAAACATTTTATTACTTATTAGCAATTAATAAAATAAAAAAAAAATAAAAATTAGAAGAAATAAAATGTAAGCTTGTAATAAATAGGTAGAGAAAAATAAGTAAAAACGCATTACATATATCGGATATACACATTAACCGCTAGATTGGTAAATAAAACAATCCCATTGTTGTAACTCTGTGGTATGTTTATAGCTTGATTTTGATTTTGATACCAGCTTAAAAATATTTTAAGAACACTTTGCTTTCCAATAGCCATTTTAGGCTGGAGCAAAGTGTCATGGCCAGATATTATTTCATAAATCTATGGCCTTTGGGAGTAAGCATAAGTTGTAACAAATGAAGTTGTCTTCTTTTGTATAACAGCCGACGAAAGTCTTGTCCCTCCCTGGTCCCCGAAATGACTCAAGTGTTTTCAATTCAATGCTGGCCAAAAATCTCTGTTGATGTTCCTCGTAAATGAGACAATTGGGAATTCTAAACGCATCTACCCCCTCCTTCCCAAAAAAAACATCCTTAAGCATGAAAACGTAAATCAAGGAAATGCCAAGATGACAGACTGCCATTGCGAATGTTTATCGACTCGTACATGTGTACATCACATTATCACAAAGAGGCATTTATGTGAGTTGGATAATTTTTTTCGTTTTACATTTTCGACAGCTGCGATTGGGTGGTGTATGCGGCCAAAACTGAATAAAAATCTTAAGCATTAAAGACTAATGGGAGTTTATATCATTTTCTTTTTTTCAAAATGCGATGACATATCCTGCATTGCCGCCACTGATCTCAAATTGTAGTTTCAAATGTTTCTTTCCAAACATAAAATCGTTTTTGGTATAAGGAGTTTTTTTTAATGTCTTTCAACCTTTCCGGCTGCAGTATAAAAACTGATAAAATTCTGATATCACGAAACTTCCTAAAATGTTTATTTCTTTGAAAAAAAAAAAAAACACAAAAAAACATTAAAATGCCATAAACATTACATTGTATCCTTGTGAGCCACACAAGGTGTGGAGAAATCCAATTTGGAAATTTACATAACAAGTTGTTGGGTACATACATCCATACATACATCCTCTATTTACAACCGCAATTAGGATTTTAGGAAGTTCTACTCCTTGCCACTGCCTGGATTTTGAATGGTGTGCGGATGTAATTACGAAATTTGACATTTACTGCTCTAAATTACAGTATTACTTCCCAAAGCAGCATGGAATGGCAGGCGAGGGGAGAGCATGAACTCGGCACGGCTGTAACCACTCTGCTCGCTGAACTTAATTGTAGGCGATGAATTTTCATCAATCTTCAGTTTAAGTCGCAACCAAAAGGTGCCACCCTCATTCGAAATGCAAAAAGACCAAGAAGATTGTGTAGCTTACATTCAGGGCGAGCATCCAACTCGATTTCCCCCAAAATTTGGCTTCACCCACATTATCTGCACACAAACATCAGTGGTTATTATCGTCATCGCTGCGCGAACGACAATGCCACAATGTATGCTGCATTAATAAAAAAAAAAAATCAACACAAACTGGTCTGGTGGATGATACTTCTTCCAGGATAAAGAAAATAACATCAAATATTCACGACGAACCCTTCTGCATGCCCACCACTGCCTGCTTTATGACAACAAAGTGTGGCGTTCTCGCTTCTCTCTCGCCACCAACATCAAGGTTGGTTGGCCTACTGTTTTTTGCTTGGCAGCAACGAGAGTTGAGTCCCTATGAGTTGAAAGTAAAAACGATGAAAACTTAAAAACCCGCCACACAAACACACACGCACACACTGGCACAAGTGCGTACTCCAAATGCGGCAGCAATTAAAGCAACAATGTGCTGCCAACAATCCAAAACCATAGCGTCTGTGCCGATCAACACGACCTGGCACCGCCGGCTAAACAAACAAAGGTAACGGCAACCGCAATTGATTTACATCGCATTCCAAAGCGATATTTTAAATCAATTTCCATTCAGCCACACTGCCACAAAGACCCTCATTAAAAAGGAGTTAAATCAGGGGAAGGCAAACGACCGAAATCGTAATAAAAAAATAAAAAAAATAAAAAAGAGAGAAAAGGATGGCCGACTTACCTTTATACGTTTATTCCTCACTGTAATACCATTCACAGTCTTGATCGCATTTTGGGCATCAATTTCGGAAGCAAAATCAACAAAAGCATAACCAAAACTGTAGCCAGTCTGTGTGCACCATGGTAGGCATTGTCCATTATCGTTTATCGCCCACACAAAGTCGTCAGGAAAGCAAGAAAAAAAAAAAGGAAACGGAAATATAGATGAGAGAAAGGAAATTTATATGAGAGTTTTTGCAGATATGAACAATGAGCAACGACATTATTTAAGCTAACATTAAACTTGAATTAAAACACACTCCCACCCACGCTCCTTATGCATATGCGATATAGTGCTTGCCAACTTTGGGGTCAAGTGGGTGCTGGGATGTTGAAGCATCATCTTTGCCTACTTCCTTTCACTTATGGGCTACACGGTCTACGGCAAAGTCAAGTTTCATCATAAATTTAACATTTAAATATTTGATGAGATGTGCAGTGCATGCCAACCAACCAGCCCGCCAGCCAAGCAGCTCACCTGGCAGGGGTAATGTAATGTCTGTCAAAGTATTTTTCGTTGACAGTTGACACATCATTTTAAATAGAATTTTATTTTGCGCAATACGCAGCTACAACTGCTGGGAGGGGAAGACAGTTATGAGCCACATTGTTTTTGAAATTTAATTTGATATGACATTAAACTTTGCATTAAGGACGATAATGGTGGTCTTGATGACAACCGAGATTATTATTCCTTTTGAAGGCAAGAATTGTTAGATGTATTTTTGCAACTATCAATTTAGAGATGAAACAGTAGGGGTTTGCAAATCGTGGTGAGTGTTTTAATAAAAGCTCATTCATGTGTGCAATAAACTTTCGATTTAAGCTAAATCTTACCTTATAGTCTTTCATGATTCGACAAGTGTTGATGGGACCACACGTTCTAAACAGCGCATATAGTTCGCGATCTGTCATATCTTGAGGCAAATAGTTCACAATTAAATTGGTACCGTTGACGCCCTGGGGATCGCCGCCGCCGCCACCATCTCCTCCACTATTGATGGAATTTGTGCTATGCGCTGGCGCCATATTGCACATGGAGCCCATGGCACTGCCGCCACCTGAAAAATCATTATAACCACCACGCCCACCGCGCGGATTCATAGCTGAGGGGCCTGGATACGATGACGTGAAATCTGTGTCCTGTGGTGAAAACGCATAACGTGACTGAAATATCAAGTCAAAGAATTTTGAAACATTTTAATTTGTCGTTGGCGCTTTTGCAGTTACTCGATCTTTAGCATTTGCTTCCACTGAAAGTTTCATTCATTCACGGTGCTTGATCTTGATCAATAATTTCTTCATTTCAATTGAATTAGATTTTAGAGTAAAAAATTAGAAGTTAGGAAGGAATTCGCATACCAAAAATACACACACACACACACAGAGACAATTCTCGAAGGGATTTCGAAAAAAAAACTGGAAACAAACACAATACGTACGTTGGTGGTTTCACAACATTTCAAGAAATTTTTGCAAAATCATTCTTTTCTAGGCAAATTCTTATTCGTATTCTTGTTTGGCAATGAAATGAACGTTTCATAGTTTACAGCTACATATCTGTATGTATGTTTGTAGTTGAATATTTACTTAAGACATAAATACTTTTCCATTAATCATTTTATACGGCGGTAACGAAAGGTAAGATGATTCTAAAAAATATTTGGAGCCAGGCGAAGGGTGGTAGGACAAGATTACAGGGTGGTTGACACAAAGTCTTACCAACTTCACATTGGTATATCTGTCAAACTCGCAATGACAGCCCCTTGATATTGATTGATATTTGTTTTATTAACAGCTCATTTTCATGTTTTCAAGCCACCGATACTGAGTTTATTTGAAATCAAAGTTTTTCGCCTAATAGTTTTCGAGCGTAATGGTGTGATTGCGTTATATGTGGTTGTAAAATCACATTCGGCTGTTGTTGGCGAACTCAAACACTTTAAACCAGCAATGAAGGGCAAAAGTCAGGCAGTATAAAATTCTGAACCAAATTTGATGAACTTCGGCGGATGTTTTCAGATGTGTTATTAAACAATCCGTATAAAATTGCGAGAAATATGTTAAAACTATAATAACTACGGTTGAAAAATGACAACATTATTGCATATTACCCAATATATGACGAACATTTTTATGGTAGCTTTACTTAAATCTGAATCGATTTCGTCCAAACTTCTCAGGTATTGTCGTCGAGGTCAGCTTTGTGCAAAATTTTGGCAAGATTGGTCTGCAAATATGAAGAACATATATATGAGAGCTATATCTAATTCTAACCCGATTTCGAGCAAACTTTTCAGATATTGTGGTAGTCGTCGAAGAAAGCGCAAAATTTTGGTAAAATTGGTCAATAAATGTGCTTGCAGTGGCTCTGAACAGAACAATCTGAACAGATTTTTACAATTTCGATAGGCCGAAAAACATGCCTGTACCAAATTTGAAGACGATCGGATGAAAATTGCGAAGTGTAGTTTGTATACAAATTAACATGGATAGACGGACAGACAGACAGACGGACGTAGCTAAATCGAAACAGAAAGTGATTCTGAGACAATCGGTATACTTATCAATGTACCACAGTAGTGGTATAGGGTATAAAAATTTCCCATATGAGCAATTCGTTAACTCCCAAAAAGATCGTGTTTACTTAACAGTGTGCAAGTGCGGACGTAGGGGAATCTGAGACTTAGAAGGGCGGCCCGAAGTCACTTTCCATCTCAAGTGTGAGCGCTCACCCCCCAGAGGCCTTTCTACGCTTATGGTGCTGTCCACTTCAAGTTTTAGTTCAATGATAAGAGCCACTCCTTTTTGACATGGCATAATACTTTACAAAATTCGCCAGCATTAATAGAAGATAATCACCGCTTTAAATTTTATTTCAATCAGCATTTTAAGGCGTGACAGACGGCATGAGGGACTTGAGGATGTTGAAAACCAAGCAACGTTTCTGATTAAATTTAGCTTGGCAAAATCAGGACTTATCTTTTCATCCCAAATGTAAACATAAACCTCCCCGCGGTGGCACGTGGCTAGCTATCTTAGATATCCGTTAAAGGTAGAAAGATGGGTTGAGGCGTCGGGTTAGTAGCCCATCACCAGAAAAATCTAAAGAAATTACTTTGAAAAAAAGAAGAAGATTGCAAACGGATTCCCCCTATGTTGACAACTGCAGCAAACGTTTTAAGGACCATGACTTGCATATCTGCACCTGGAATGTCCGGGTGAAAGCTTTAATTTGGCTGTGGATTTGTGGTAAATCGGACACTAATATACCTTGTCTCCAGGTTTACTCCGGTGGACGAGAGGATACCCACAATTCCCATAAAGGCCAAATTCTGCAACGTCAGTCTTATTTACACCCATTCATTTTGGTTCAGAAGCCGGAAAATTTTGCCTGCACAAAAAAACCTCCGACAATGGATTGGGAGTAGTAGACTTCGCGGCGAAGAACACGATATTCAGCAGCACCAGATTCCAACATCGAAGGATTCACACTGCCACATGTACGAGAAACTGAGTGATGTACGACCGATCCGAAGAACGTACTTCGATTCGGCTCCTTACCTTGTTTGAGTCGTCTTAGTGTGGCGGGAAACGTACGATATGACACTGCACGTAAGCGTACTCCACTCGGCTGACCCAATTGTTTCCTGTCCCGATAGTATAGCAGCCCAATGACAAACCCAAAGCCCAGTCCATGGGGAGAGCCGCAACATCCGCATTTGGGTACCCCAAGGAACCCATGATACGACTAGGAGTGTCAAAAAGCTACTGAAACCAAGAATGCAGCATATAGGGCAACTTTCCAGCCAGGCGAAGGAGAGGTATCGAGAGAAAAGGAGAGAGGAGAAACGTCTCCTGCTCAAGAAGAAGAAGAAGGAATTCGAAAGACTTCAATGTGAGCGAATCAGAAGAAACACAGGAGCCAGAATGAACACTTTTCCCAGCTGCTGCTACCACCATCAGATAGTGGCCATGAGTATACCACAGAACCAATCCCTGACGGTGATATAAAATGTATATTGCTTAGTCAGAACAAGGTCCACGTCGCAGTAATCTGGCTGAAAAAAACTAAGTCAGCAGCAGCTAGGTTGCCAGCTGAACTGCTTAAAACCGCAGGCGACATGTTGATAAGGCGTATGTATCAGCTCGTCTGTGCAATCTGGCTAAAAGAAAGCATATCTGATGGTCGGAACCCTCAACACACTATGTTCCGTGCACATTAAGGAATAAGTCTTCTCCGCATCGAGCAAACTGAGTGAAAGATAAAAATCAAAATTCAAAGAAATAATTGAGACCTATCAGCGAGGGGGCAGGCCTGGTAAATACACCATAGACCTGATATTTGCACTACACCAAATCCTGGAAATGATCCGAAATTTCAAGCTTTGTCTGAGTTTGGTATTTCACCAAAACTGATTGGACTATGCAGTATAAAGATTGCTGACGCACGCTCATCAGTTTCAGCGAAGTTTTAATCAGGGAGACAGCCTATCGTGTGATTTCTTTAATATCCTGCTTACTTTACTTTAATTGGCTATGACAGAATATTTGTTCCACTAGGCGAACGTAGCGTCTCGATCTTCTGTGCTCATTCTAAAATCTCGGACACCAAGTAATTGCAGCGCATGAAAGTATAGAAAGAGAATCAACGAAAGTGTGTATGGCAGTAAATGAAGATAAGACAAAGTGGATCAACTCCCACAAGGTTCTGTACACCGGAGCAGACAAAGAAAATGGAGAAAGTGGGTAACCACAACTTTGGAGATAGTCAGCAACTTTATCTACCTCGGCACCGCCGTGATAAAACAAATGTCACCAGTTTTGAAATTAAACAAAGGATAATATTGGCTAGCAGATGCAACTTTGGACTGAGCAAGCAGGTCAGGAGCAAAGCCCCCTCTCGATAGAAGAAAATACGGATCCTACCCGTGCTGTTGTATGGCTCCGAAAAATAGGTACTTGAAGGAACAGATGAGGGAATATTTAGAGTAAAAGATCGTTTGTGAAATATATGGACTAGTCTGCGTTAATGGAGAATGTATGACGACGATAGCATAGTTAGACGCATCAAAATGCAATGGTGGCGTTGGCTATGTCATATTGCCAGAATGATTGTAGAAGCTCCAGCGAAGAAGCTTTTGAAGGCGACCATAATAGAACACGCAAAAGGAGAAGATGGCGGTGCTTGGAAACCTATTCTACCTTCGGCTAGAGGAACAAATGTTCTGTAATGGTCAACTAAAATAAAGTAACGACAGACGGCATGATGATGTAAGCAAACTCCCTCATGCTGTGGTGGAGGGTATACAAAAAATATTTTTATTAATCATCTGTAAATTTTAAAATTTGCTTCATTCGTAATTTTGATCTAAAAACTTTGAAAAATTTTCAGTAGCAAAGGTAAGTTGTGTTCTTGTTTTTTTCTTTTCACAAAAGATATATATATTTTTTTCGTTTTTTTTAGCAAGTCAATTGTTAGATTCTTGAGAGAATTTCCTTGTTTTGTTTGATATCCGTTTTTTAGATTTATTTTGGCATTAGAAATATTCTTCGAATCATCTTACTTTTCCTTAAAGGCACTATGAATTCTCAAAACTATTACAAAATGCATTTTTTTCACTAAAATTAACTAAATGACGACTATAATCATAACGAGGATGATGAGGTTAATAAACAAAATGGGAAAGTCCTCTAAATTCATGAACACCACCGAGATGAGGTGAGGACAATTTAAATATGAATTAGTTGTGCATTAGCTACCACTACAAATAATAAATTAATGTACTTATTTAACAAATGATTTCGCTAAATTCACCGTAAAAAAATGAATAACAACAGCAACATGAACATCATCAAAAACAACAACAACATCAACAACAACAACAATAGTAATAACAACACGTCATACACATTGATTAAATGAACAACCAAAATGAAATGAACAACACATAGAGAGATAGAGAGAGAGAGAGAGAAAGAGAGAGGCTAAGAAAAAAACATCATGTTTTTTCCCATCGTTTCTTTTTTGGTTTTTTTCTATTTTTTGTTGTTTTTTTTTTGTTTGTATAACAATAAATAGTATTTTTATGACATTTTATGTGTGTCTATATGTATGTATGTGTGTATGCCTGTATATTAGAATACAAGATCTAATGTATTTTGGACAAATTTATGGGGATTTTGGTGTTTGTTTTCTTTTTTTTTTTGCAGTAGGGAGCGGGTATAATTATATCTATCACTAGCCAACGATGGTTACATTGTGACAAGGGGAGGTGTGTGTGTGTGTGGATTGACAGACACAGCAGCTTTTGCTGGATCCCTGGCTAGGTGGTGTAGGGTTATATCCCAGGGTCAGCCAGAGTTATTTGATGACTTCCAAACACACACACACACGAACGCACAGGGCACTTCATTAATATTTAATGTGTTTAGTGTTATTTGGTCAGGACTAAAGAAACGAACGAAATAAAAACACAAAATAAATTAACAAACGTTACTAAGGCTATGATGCTCCAGACCGTCCCCACAAGCCAAGATTTATCTTTAACAACTAAATTTAATTGAAATGGTCCAGTTGGCTGGAGAGGCAACGACAACGACTACTATTCTAAGTTATCAAATATGTATGTTGTGGCTAATAATTCATTTTGTTCCTGTGGCAGGAAATTGAAAGACATGAAACGCTTTTGTGGGAGGCGTTTTGGAAACGAGGTTTTGTCTGCTTAGGAACTCTTTGCACACATTTGGATTTCATTGTTAACAAACTAATACAGTTGCAAAGCTAGCTTTTTATTATTGCATTACATATGCGTATTTCGTATAATGTTGAATAAGTATCACAAAAATTAGCAACAAAGCCTAGAGCCACAACAGTCATGTGGATATGAGCAGTGCGCGATGGTCGGGAACAAAAAAGTTTAGCCACCTTTCGATACTTATACCGCATGCATCTATGTCTATGTCCAAGGATCTGTTGATCAAACAATTTCTCTGCAACAATCAAATCTTCCCGCCTACCATAGTTCTCATGGCAATCAACTCGATTCCAATTTGGAGAAAATAAGTAAAGTTGAAGATAAGTATGTTTGTCAGCCCATCCAGTATTATACAACACAACAAAATATAACAAATTCTATCAAACCTGGACTCAATGTAGCTAAGCCTTAATTCAGCCTTTTCTTTTTTGAAAGAAAGAAAGATTTAGCAGCATATTGCCTAGCTCTAGAAACCAAGTTTCTTGTCTTAAATAGAAAACCAAAAAATATATGTATTAAAAAGTTCGGTTCCTTGTTATAGTATTAACAAGTTTCAACAGATTCTTAGGCAATCGCTGTCTACAGGTTTAACTGGATTGCTATTTTTGCTTTTAGTTGGATGTCTTTGAGTAGAGATGGATTCCTGCAAAAAAATTGCTTTTGCCAATGCGAATCCCAACAACACATAAATGAGTAATCCATTGCCAACTGCTATTTGCCAGAGATATTGAAGATTTCAAGATTGCCATCGGACCACAAATGAAGATTCGGCAACCCAAACATTTTTTTTCGAAATACTGAGGCTACCAAATTTAGAGCCCTGCCAAGAGGCACCCGGACCACCTAGGCCCTAGAAATTTTGCACATGATCTCGATAACCAATTAAAGAATTATCTCTATCCGTTCTCAAATGTCATATTTTGTACTTTTTTCCGACTCTATCACACTGAGCATCAGCAGGGGCAAAAAATGGCCGAGGACCTTTCTAAGTTAGTTCGTTTCTTTTCGTTTTTGTGGTTTCGTTAGGAGTGTAGAATAAAACCATGCCAACCAAATACTTTTACAATGGGCCTCATGGCTATATGGCAGCTATATTCAAATATGGTCAGACTTGGTCCATGCAACTCACTGTAACCGTGAAAATGAGTTGCAAAACAGCATTTCTGGTCTCAAGACCTTAGATCGGGCTCAAGAGCTTAAATATGTTTTTTAATGAATTCTTAGCGCGAGATCGCTATAGAGGGTGCTATATAGAGATATAGGCCATCTTTGAACTATTGGCCATAGAGTGATTTCAACAAACAGACTGACGGACATGCCTAGGTCGTCTATGAATATAACGACGATTTAGTATGTATTAGGGTGATCAATAAATCGGGGTTTTCCTAAAACCAGTTTTAGAAATATTCAAAAAATTAAAAAACCGGTTTAAGTTTTTGTGGGTTTTAAAAAACCGGTTACATTTGTACAAAAGTGAATCCTTTGGAAATTTTATAAATAAACCTTAGATGAGGAACAAATTTTTGGCGAAAAAATTTCGCCAAAACTTTGCTGAGGAACAAATTTTTATGAAATTTTCTGGGAAAATTAAATTTCTGAATGAATTGTTCTTTTAAGACAAAATTTCAATGAACTTTTCTATAAACACAAAATTTTAATAAATTTTTTTAAAGAAAAAGTTTTAGTTGAATTTTCTATAAAGGCAACAAATCAATAATTAAAATTTTTCCATAAGAAAATATATTTTTGTAATATTTTTAGTCGGAAAAATTTCGATAACGTTTTTTAAGACAAAATTTCGATACAAATTTTCTAAAGAGCAAATTTTAATTATTTTATCTATAAAAAGAAAAATTCGATAAAAATTTCTTTATAAACAAAATGATGATAGAATTTTCCCTAAATACAGAATTTTGATAAATTTATAAACCAAAAACCTTAAAAATGGCAAAAATAGCTCAAAAAATTGAAATACCGGTTTTCAAAAACCGAACTGATCACCCGAGTATGTATATTTTGCAGAGTTAAAAATGTATAATTTGACGAGAAATGGCAAATGTTCAACTCTTTGGTAGTGGCTTGTAGAACATTTGGTAGGTTTTGGTAGGAAATAATTTTCTTGAGTGGCAACACTGACTGTGAGTTATACCCACTCACATCTAAGCATCTATTGTAGGTGTACAGTGTGGCGTATACGTTTTGATAATTTATCACTTATACGCACTAATGAACCATTAAATACAATACACAAACTACATATCTGGTGCTTCTCACCCTGGAAATTTAATGGAATGTCGAAAAATAAGCTGATAAACGTAAAGATATTTTTAACAACATTTCATTATGAACGGTTTTTTGGATCCAAGTGGAATGAGTTGCATTAAAAATTTTGCGACAGATATTTCTTTTATTCAGTCTATTATGTCTTCAATTAAATTGTGAACATTTAATTACTCTAATGTCTACCTGAGTCGACATGCAATGCCCTCATAAGGACTAACATTCCATTCCCATGAACTCTTAAGAGTTTTAAAAAAGTTATAAATTATTACAAATTCATTGAAACTTTGTCCGTGTTACAAGTCACCCCCTTCACTGCTTATGAAAATACAAGAGACCAAATTCTTTCTAATGTTTGCACTTGAAGTTTACGATAACTTTATACTGAACCCTTGGCACTGTGGTTTCTACTAAGTCCAGGGTCTATTGACAAATTTTTATGATACAGTAATTAGTCACATGCTATTATCTAGAGTTCGAGAAAGTTTATTGAAAAATAAGAAATGATAAAAGAGCTTAAAATGATGGTTATAACTCCATAAGTGAGAAAGCATTTTTGAACTTTTTCCCCACGAATATTCTGTTATAAATCATCAGGGAGACTTCTGTTATTTGTGACATTCGAATTTGTTATTGAAATTTTTACATAAACCACTGTGACTTAATGCCTTTGCCCTTTTTGCTATGTATCTCTGTCTACGATTCTTTGTTCTACCTCTGTCTTGCTCCATCTCAAGCGGAAAAAGAAAAGTTCATAAGAACTTTTGTTGGCATGAACTCCAAGGGAAGTAAAAGAAGCTCAATCCATTTTATGGCATGATTGTGACACCTAATGTCTTCGAAGGATAAGAAAAATGTTTTCCTTTTAATTCCGGCTGTTGCTTGTGCATTAAGTTGGCAAAAGCGCTTTAAAACGTAACTGTCATCGTGAATGAAAAGATAAACAGGTGGCGATGGTAGAAAAATGAGCTCAATCACAAGGCGCTTAAACTATCAAATCTGCCTTCTTCCGGAAGATCATAACAACGCCGTACTTCCTGAATTTGTGGCTATGGAAGAGCTAATACACCAACATTTTAAGGGCAATGTTTAAAGATGACACATTTACTTAAGACTGTTTTTGTTTTAAGAGATGAGTATGTTAAAATTCCAAGCAAAGGTAATCGATTGGAACGCATTTGCAAGAAATTTGTAGTTGTTTTCTTTATCTCCTACTGATAGTGGCTTAATGCTACTAAAGAACAATTTTCTTCCGGGGTTATAATTTTCCAAACTGCGAAAGGAATAAAAAGGAGTGTCATCCTTCAAGATGTTGTATAAATGATGGAACAATTACCGTTTGGAGTGAAAGTTGCAATAACTACTTTTATCAACTGTGGAAGCTATGTAAGTAAGTACCGTTCTATGTGTCATATTACCAAACCTTCCATGCTTTCGACGGGACATTTTTGAGAAATACCTACGAAATTTGTAGCATAAATGTGCCTTCGTGAAACACTACTATTTTCTTTAGTACATTGCATAGCCACCCCCCGCTACTGCCATAGTCACAGTCAAAGAAAGTTTTGCTTTTCACTTTCAAACCATGTTTTTACTGTCATATCTTTGGGAAAGTTTTCTTTATCGTGAGTGCAGGACCACCTTTGTGTTCTCCTGGATCATAGGTGTAAAAAGCTAACAACGCTATTTATGGTAATTTACTTTTTATGTCCCCCCAAAGGTTCTTCCAACTCCTGCCACCCAAAAAAATTCTCGACAATGAAAACTTAGAAAACAATGGAAACTCAGGTAGACTGAAACTATTCCACCACTATGCCAATCTGGTCTAGGTTTGAATGAAAGGCAAGCAACTCGCTTGACTCACGTCAAAGTCTTTGGAACAATAGAATCGAAAAATAATTATTGCACGGAAAAATGTTAGTTTTTGGTAAAGCTATTTCTTCCCGTTAAATGTTTTTCGATGGCAGGCAACAAAGTTGCCTCACATTACGACGCAAATGGGTGGGCAACATGTTGCTTTAAAAGTTTCCGGGGTGCCTTTGATTTTTTCCCTCTTTATTTATTTTTTTTTGTGTTGGTTTGGAAGAATAAAATTTTCCCTTTTTATGGCTTGTGACTAATAAACACACTGCGTACGCTCTAGGAAGTTGGAAAACTTTTTAATACACAACGGTTTTCCTTGGGTTTTCCACCCAAACTTGATAAAAAAAAAACTTTGATGTGTTTATTGTTTTTGGTATAGCTGGCTGCTATTTGTTCTTCTTATTAGTTTAATGCTAATGATATTTTAATTACCTAATTGTGGATGGGGTTAACTATTTTCTTTGCTCAACTCCTCAGTAGTTATGAACGGTTCATGATGCGAGGATTCCTTTTGAATGAATGGCATTGCCTCATGTTACAGACATGTGACACCCAATAGAAAATGATTAATCATAAACTTAATCCTATTCGAAAATTGATTTGTCAAATATGTCTCTAGTATTTGCCAAAGTATCGAAATAAAAAAATCGTATAAACTAAAAGTTGTTACTAATACTACAAAGCACACAAAAAGAGAGTATATTTCAACTAGGTTTCTACATCGAAATCTAATCTCATTCGCCTTTTACATAGGCTACACAATATTAATTAATCAAAACGCCAAAAAGTATACTTTATTTAAACGTTATAGAAAGAGGGCTCAAGTGCTTTATATAAAATAAATACCAAGATTTACATCACCCACTTTGTTTTTGCAATAAAGAATAAAGCAAGAGAGGTTTTCAGGGGAATGGTGATAATGACGATGGGGATGGGGCCCCATCAGAAATCTTTAGTTGTAGAGGTTACAAAGGGACTTTAAACTAAAAGCAACTTCTTCTTCAAACAAATATATGGTTGATGGTATTTTCTTTTTCGCAAACCTGGGCACGTATATGGTTTTCGCTTCATATCTTCACAACAGAGTGTGTACAGTAAAGGTGGAGAGTTTTGTATCTTCACCTTATATTCAAACTTCCGGTGTGCCTCAGGGTAGTATCTTGGGGCCACTTCTTTTTATTTTATTCATAAATGGCATTTCCTCATGCTTTTCAACATCTAGATTTCTGCTCTATGCTGATGATTTAAAAATATTTCATAAAATTGAGTCTATGTCTGATGTCTTCGATTTACAGAATGACTTGGACAATCTGCTGAGTTGGTGTATTAGCAACAAGCTTCTTATAAATTTATCGAAATGTGCTCACGTCTCTTTTTACAGATTGCGTCATCCAATCCAAACTTCATTTAAAATTGGTAATTGTGTACTTAAAAAATCAACTTCAGTTCGCGACCTGGGTGTGATTTTTGATTTCTCCTTGTCCTTTGTTCCACATATTGACTATATAATACCTGATGCTTATAAGGTCCTTGCTTTTATTAAGAGAAATTGCTTTGATTTTTCTGATCCTAACACTTTCAAGATATTATATACAACTTTTGTTAGATCAAAGTTGGAGTATGCCGCCATCATTTGGGATCCTTATTGTATTTCGCATATCGGTCGTATTGAACGAATTCAAAAACTTTTTTCTAAATTTGCCCTTAGGCCTTTGTTTCCTTTGGAGCATCCACCATATCGGTCGCGATGTTTGTTACTGGGACTACAGAGTTTGGATTGCCGTAGAAAATTTCAGTCTGCTTTATTTATTTTTGATTTGATTAATAATCGTGTCGATTCTCCCGATTTGTTGGCTTTAGTTCCGTTTTCTGTTCCAGTAAGGAGTTTACGATTTACTGATTTATTTAGTATTAAATTTCATCGTTGCAATTATGCCCGCAATGGACCACTAACACGCTCATTTTTAAATTTAAATCGAATTAATTTAAATTTTCAAAAAGAATCGAAGCCAAGTATTGATTTTAGCACATCTAAAGAAGTATTTAGGTCAAGTTTATATTGCGCTTTTCCCCTAACATAGTTTTTGTAAATATATTTATATTTTTTGAATTTAATCTTAGTCTGTAAGGATATGAATTCCATTGACTATAATAATAAATAAATAAATAAATTCTAGCAGTGATAAAAATGTTTATTTGAATGCTTGGTGACATATAGTATGTCATATGGTTTACGTATGGGGTGAGGTTATGTCTAAGTTGTATTAGAAGCGCCAACACCGGTATTCACACAAATTTTGTATAGGTTTATTTGACAGATTTTCTTTATATTGTAGAACTGTCAATTAAACCAATTTTAAAACTTTATTATTCATTTTTGTGAATAAGGTCGTAAGTGTTCAGTACAGACATTTGGATAAACAAAACCATCCACATACAGCTATGTGAGACAAAATCGGAACAGCTGCTAGACAGAAAAATATGGGACTCTAAAGCTTATAAATTGAGAACAAAACGATTGTTCATATCAATTTTTTAATGCATGTAGATTGCAAACAGAATTTCCGTTATGAAAACGTCAAACATATGCTGTTTTTTTAATTTGTTGGCCATTTTAAGCACAATAACAAAATTTAACGTGTGAAAAATAATAGGAACAATTCTTGTTTTTGCGCGAAAAAAATGCAAAATTAGAATAAAGGAAGGCAAATTTTGAGTTACAGCCAAATTGTGATCTTATAGCTGTTTAGTAAGGTTAGGTTAGGTTGAAAAGGGTGTGGATATTAATCCGCCCCATGACACTATGGACATACACATAAGCCAGTAATACTAAAAAAAATGTAACCTCGAAAAAGAAAATTTTACAAAATCCTTGTTTTCCATGCCACGACCCTAAGTTGGTTCATGTCTGGCATTGTGTCCCCACCTTAGTACATAGGAAATGCTTCAACGTCTCATCATCTTCTCCACATGCCCTGCACATGCTATCACTTGCCGCACCGATTTTGCATAAGTCCTGAGTCCCGTTATGGTACCAAAAGCTGTACTGACCTCCTTCTTAGTTTCTTTCAGTGATAGCCTTATCCTCTCACGATCCGGATCACCCCATAGGATTTTCGCAAGTACTAGATTTTCGAAAGTAGTCCTATGGTAGTCCTCTGGCCTTCACCGCCAAATCGTCTGCGCTTTCATTCCGGCACCCAAACGATGCGGAATGTGTCATTATCAGAGAAGGTTTTAACCTCTTTCTTACATTCCAAAATTGTTCATGATCTTATCGTCCTGGTTGTTTTTGCCCTTATGGCCATTTTACTGTCCGTTAAGATGTTCAATTTAAGGATACAATTCTGTAAAATTTCAATGTCATGCATACGATACAAGAGGCCCACTCTAATGTGTAGAAACATTCCCCAAACCATGATATTTTCACCGACATGTTTGACACTTTAAACGGTGGTACTTGCTATGGCTTTCGCCGGTTTAATTGCATGATATTTGGGCTATTTAAAATAAGTTTTAGTTATCGGACCAAAGAATATTGCGCCCTTTATTCTTTTGACCGGCTGAAAACATCATGCTTGACTATTTCAAATATATCAACCTTTGTTGAATATTCTATTTTGACAACATGGGCATACTTTTTATACCCACCACCATAGGATGGGGGTATACTAATCTAGTCATTGCGTTTGTAATACCTCGTAATATTCGTCTAAGACCCCATAAAGTATATATATTCTTGATTCTCTCGACGTTCTGAGTCGATTTAGCCATGTCCGTCTGACCGTCCGTATGTCGAATTCACGATAGAGGTCGAACGCGTAAAGATAGCCGCTTGAAATTTTGCACAGATACTTAATATCGAAGTAGGTCGTTGGGAATTGCAAATGGGCAATATCGCTTCAGATTTAGATATATCTCCCATATAAACCGATTTGACTTCTTGAGCATTTTGCATTTGCTATGTTCTATATTTATTGGGATACTTAAAACAAAGTCGGATATAAATAGTGATGAATGGGTTGACAAAATACAGACAACAAGGTTACATGATCTTCGAAATTTATCTCAATAAGCCTGAATGGAGGATTGAAGCGGCTAAATCAAATAACGAACTCATTCGGACAAAATTGGATAAGAATATTGTTCACTCTGCGATATAGAAACCAATGAAAGATCAAGTTTTATGTGAGCTACATTCTATTAGTTTACAAGCCAAAATGCTTTCAACATACAATGATTCACACAAATTGTTACAATGGACAAAGCAACTTAGACTTGATATGATCAATCAGCAGAACTGATCAATAAGGTTTGATGCGCATTCTTATGGTGGAGGAGGCCATAAACAATGTTGGAATAGCTTGTTAATATTCCGAGTTTACCATTTCTCTTGGATGCTTTTGTTTTTTGCTTGGTAAACTTGTTTCGTTTTTATTTGTGATATAAGAACAGAGATAGCACTTGAAATAATTTCAAAAAAATATATACATTGCCACCTCTAAAAAAATTTATTCGAGTCGTAAATAGGAATACTCGTTGTTGTGTCAACATTAAACTGAAAAAAACAACTCAACCAATGAAAACTAAATTTAAACTCAAAGTTCATAAACTAAAGATGAGAATTATTTGTATAATACTTTGTATTGTATAACAGTTATTATCTACTCTAACTATTTGTAGTATATTTATGTATGTGTGTGTTGTTTCTATGTCATTCTTTGGAATGTTTGCTGGGTTGTTTCGAATAATTGGTTTTTAAATTGTTTTGTATTGTGGTTTGTTTTTATTCTTCTAGGTTACAAAAGCGTGTGTGCCTCCGAATAAAGTTTTATTTTTTTTTATCAAATGAATTTATTGTTTTTTTTTAGGTTTTGGTTTTGTTTAGCTCTTTTCTTGTTTAACAAAAATTTTTCTCTTTTTTCGTAAGTCAAATTATCAAAAATGCCAAAAACAAATTTTAAATGCATTCAAAAAACTTTGAACTTGAAATTCCATTAAAAATAAATGTATATATGCATACTTATATGCTATATATGTATATATATATAGTATGTATAAAGGGAAAGGAAATAATATTTGCACAAAATAAAATTGTCAAAGTTAAAAAGGAACATTGGGAGACTTACCATGCCAGAGGGCAGTGAGTGCGACATGCGCCACATACGTTCGCCGCTGAAATTGGAAGAGAAGAGGAAACGAAAGATACTTTTTGCAAGTTAACTCTAAAGGGATTTGAAACAATGTCGCCATATGTTCGGGAAAATTGTGGCCATATTCATTTTATTCACTTTAACGAGACCCCTGAGACATGATAAAAATTACACTTTGTATATAGCCATTGTAAGATTCGTCTTTTGCCTACTTCCATGCATGACCACCACAAACATACAAAAAGAAAATCACCCCTTTAGATTCGTTGACAACTCACATCCTTGAGAATTTTTCAATGTCAAATCGTTTAGTCTTCCTTGTTACGAATTAAAAAAAAAGCATGGGGTTAATGAACCTCTGAAACCTGTGTCATGTCTTTCAATCACAACAAATAGACATTGCAAGGGGCAATACAGTCAGCTCAAGGAGATGGTAAAATGAAAAACGCACCATTATGTTTTAGAAATGTTGTCCTATCGCTGTTTAAATGCTTATTCAACGCTTTCATGCAGTAAAAAAACTTAAAAATTTTAGATTTGTGGAATATTCCGAAAAAGAACAAGCGGTTACGTAAGATGGAACCTGAGGTTATTATTGACCCATAAAATATCATCACAAAAGCGAAAAAATTTCATGTTATCTAAATGAACTGTCCAAAATTTAAAATAAATTATAATATGATAAGCTTGTAAGATTAAAACAAATTCTTGTGTGGATTTTTTATTTCCTCATGTTTCTTTTCTTCCAAAAAAGTCGAAATAATTTGACCATGACAATATAACAAGATGATAATTGTTTTTGCTTACAGAAAAAGAAATCCTCTGAGAGGAGACAACAGGGGACGCCACCGAAAGATGTTTCTGTGCATTGCATACATCGGCAACTTCGTTTTTTATTTCGTCGGCCCTATCGTTTTCAGCTTGGCAAAACGCTGAAACGCTGCGAACATTTTCGATTGCCAAATAATCTCCAGCAAATCTTCTGGATGATGATTAAGATCGCGGACGAGTTGGTCTAAAAGTCGTAGACGATGTCCCCGTCGGGAGGATTTGTGTCCTCAAGACGAATCTTCCGGAAGAGTGTTCCGAAAATTTTCCATATAAATTATCAAAAGAATCTTCCAAAATCTTAAAATCACGCATAAAATTTGCCAAAAGAATCTTCAAAGATCTTAGAATCACGCAAGAATCTTGTGAACGAGTAACAAATGAGTTATAAATTACTCTTCTATGCGAGTTGCGCATTATTCGCCTGGACGATTAACAAATAAATGACGACTGGAACGACAAATATTATCCAAGATCCAAAAATGTACATCGAGATAAGTTTGTTCATCAAAAACGAAACAAATGAAACGAACGAAAACTAAAACCCAGAAAAACTTTCGTACAACTTGCTATATTCGTCATATGTTAGGTTAGGAAAGAGTGGAGTTCCTTACAGACTCACACAGGCAATTATAAGTCTGGTAAACTCACTGATAAACCAAGCACACTACAAACTCGGCTACAGGGGTGCCTCTTCATACTAAGTACCAAACCTCATACAAACCAAAATTCTGCTTGGTGTTGTGGAAGTGGTCCTCTCAAAACAAAACATCGCAAATCATATGGGCGATTATAACGCATTGAGTTGTAAGAATCGTCGCGTAGAGTTGCTAAAACTTCCGCACACAAAATGTATTGTTCGATGATATTCTAGAGGAGTGATTTGCGGCCCATACGGAAAAAAAGTTGCATAAAAATCATCGAGAAAATTCTTTATTCAACACACGGACGGGCACTCCTTCAAAATTATCTATAGCTTTTGATAATTTTGAAGGAGCGTCCGTAAAGCAAACCTTAAAATAGGGGGTTTTATTATTTTATTTGAAATAGAAACAGAGAACCCTACGATCTGAAGCCGGACAATATACGCTTGCATGAATTATGAAAAATTTTTGCAGGAAACTAACATATGGAATCTAGGTCACCACTACAAGCTCTTTCTGTAGTCATTGTGCATCTTTTCATGGGCCATAGATTCCTCAATTCTCAATGATATTCGTATTTTTAGCCAACTAACACATTATTTTAGCTACATATGAATTGTTGGTCTCAACATTAAACTTTCTCGTCGTAATACAATCCTTGCGAAAAGAATTTTGATTTGTTTTCATAAGTGATTACTTATACCAAAGGAAAATAATCTTTAAACCAATAGTGCATAAAGCTCCCTAGCACAGTTTAATCAAAAAAAAATTTTTTTTGAGTAAAATTGTGATGGATAAGCGATTTTAAAAATATGTTTTATATGTGGAATGGAATGTGCCTAATATAGGTCAATCCGTTTCATTTTCATCATAATTTGAACGCGCATATTGCTAGGATTTCATTTAAGTAAGTTTTCCTTGCTTTCATTTACTTGTCCCAATTGATTTTTTAGACTTTTTTTCATTTTTGATCAAAATTATAGAACTGTGAATTGTGATATGTTACAATTTCTTTTCTATATGATTTTTCAAAATATTCATATAAATGAACACCAAGCGTAACCAAGAAATAAAAATGTCCGATAAAACGAACACTATGCACTAATAGGTTAAGTTAGTCTAGATTTAATACTAGAAGAGATTAAAACCCTATAGCCCACATACCTAATCTGAAGTTTCTCAGTACTACAATTAAGAACCTTCTGTACTAATTGAAATGTGGTGCTTTTAATGTTAGCCAGAGCACAGATTGGGATTGAGTCATCAGTAGTTAAGTGTTGTCTTTCCCACCAGCTAAAGCTTTCTCGTTGAGCAGACTGTGTAAGGATATGAGTTCTGCTATTAAAACACTTAAAGGTTATTGTTTCGAGTCCTCCATGGATATATGTATAATACACATATACATGTCTATACATATATATATATACATGTGTGTGAGTGTGTACTTGCAAATAAGCATTTCTCTGTTTATGTGCGTAATAATTTTACACCTAAGACCTAAAGCGTATAAAGGTGGATGCTACATTTCCACCGTAGGTGTATATATATATGCATGCAAAACAAGGAAAAAAAATCCTTTATACATATGTGTGATGTACTCTTGGTGGGCACATAAGCCCAAGTATATACGAAGAGAGTAATTGAGCGAGACAGAGATGGTTGGAGGGAGAGATGTGTAAAATAAGAGTGAAAAACGACTTTTAAAAGAGCCTCTAAGCAGAATAATAAATCCTTTGAATAAATTTGCTTAAGGATTTTCAAGCAATGCTTCAAGAAATGACAAAAAAAAAACTCAAGAAAATCAAGAAATAAAGACCTTCAAAGTTGAACGCTGTTTACCATAAATCCTAAACATGGCATTCACTTGACAAATATGAATAATTTATCAAATCGTTTAATAATTCTTCTCGTCATTGGGAGAGTGAAAAACAAAAAGGCAATAATTGTTTAAACATTGGAATTTCGACAATTAATTGGTAATGCACCCGTTTACACTAATTTCTCACTTATGTAATAACAGTTATTTGGGATTTTTAAAACGATCTGGATGGTTCAACGGTAGGAACAAGAAGGCATCTTCCTTCTTCTGTTCCTGTGGTATCACAATGGACGAGAACGTCTAAGTGAGTCTGATGGCAGACTGCCTAACCACACAGTGGAACAGAAAAGGGTATGTAACTCTTCTCAAGAAACACGTTTTGAGAGACGTTATATTTGCACCAAAAAGTTTTTTGCCAAATATCGAATACTGCCTCAAATGTTCATTAATTGTTACCAGAATTTCAGTTAATTAAATTTTAATGGGTAAAAAAAAAATGTCCTAATTAAGAAACTATTAGATTACGTAGATGGCATTTACGAAAGGGTACACTTAAAAAATAGAGCTTTTGTGATATATTTCCGACAAACAAGTCTTTTATTGGTTAAACGGCATTTTTATTGCAGCCGTATAATATTTCTCGTTACTGTTGTATGTTTGTCATAAATTTTGCAATTTTTTTTTAAAGTAAAAGTCACTTTGATTATACACAGATAACATAAAATCAATTAACAATTTTTTTTTTTTAAATTAAATCGTTTTCAATTAAAAAAATTAATTGAATCAATCATTTTTTAATTGAATATTAATTTTTTTTATTTACAGTCGTGATTGTAATTGAATCAATTAATTTTTTAATTGAATCTAAAAATTTTTTAAACCACAATGGTGATTGCAAATTTTGAAATTTTTAATTAAAAAATTTTTGGATCAACTAATTTTTTAATTGAATCTTAAAAAATTTTCGAATGTGTGCTGAAGTAAATTCAATTGTCCCCTACAATATAAAGGGAAGGAGATTTGAAAGACACATACGACTCACATTTCGACAAATCTATAGCAATATCATGGCAGCCGGTTCTACGTGCCGCATTAACCCGATGGAGTTCTCCATCGGTCAGGGCTGTCACCTCAGTGCACAACACACTGCTAAGACTTTAAAAAATGAATTAAAAATTTCAAAAATGTCCATTATTTTTTCAATTGAAAATTTGTTCAATTACTTTTTCAAATATGGTGATTGATATTATCATTTTCGTGATTGAAGAAGTTTCAATTAAAAAATTAATTGGAACAATTAATTTCGTGATTGAAGCCGATATTTTTCTGTGTAGTTAACCTTTTAGGAAATTCGATTGCGGTAAATGATGATTCTTTTGCGCTAATATTCAAAACATTACAGCAAAAGATTTAGCTCGTTGTTTATCTCTTGTGTCTCTTTAATTTGGCATAGAATGTGGGCGTATAAGGGTGCATGCCCACACACTTCTTTTTTGGTTTTTGTTTATTGAGTAATGGTCGATCTAGCAAACTCATAGATACTATTTTGTGCAATAAACCAATGGCAAATAATTGTTTGCTTTGCTTATAGCACAAGGGATAGAACTGAACGTAAAAAAAAAATGAATGGATTCGTTCGAATATGGACGGCTTAAATATTTATTGTGTTTCATAGAAACCAAACTAGACCTGAAAGTATTTGAATTGCATGTATTGAAGGTCAATGAAACTTTGTATTCGCCAAAATTCTTGCTTGATTTTTCAAAGTTTATCGCAAAAGAATTTAATGAATTATTTTTTTGCGTGTATGTTGACTTATCTGTGCCACTGTAGATATGCTATAACCAACCTTAAATCACAAGCGACCTCACGGCAACCTCCAGAAATGGAAATGCAAATATCATTCTCCATTAAGTTCAACTTTCAATAACTGAAAGCTGCTCATTTCTAGCATCATGCTAACTCTGTCCACCATGGTTAAACCTCTTGTAATTGCTATTGTTTAGAACTTTAAATTGTGGTGGAAAGCGGTCCATTTGCAATGCCAATTTAAAGCCGTTCATTATAAAAAACTCATGTGTCTGCTATTTTCAAAAAAAAAAAAAATAAATCGTTATGCTTGTTTACATCAAAAGAAATGTCACATGCAAGTAGAACAGATAGGTGAGATTACTGCTCTTGGCATTATTGTCGCACAACAAGTTCATGGATGTGAAAAAAAAATAGAAAGACTAGTTTGAGAGGGTGTTCGACAGAATATGTATAAATTTATTATTTGCTGACAGTGATGGGGGGAGGGATGTGATAGGACCTCTCCTTTACCATAAGACAGAGCGTGCTTAAAATGATGACACAATAATGTATTGTTTACGGCATGAGCGACCACAGAACTGTTTTCTTGGCCACAATATTGATGACCACCCACACCTTCTACACATTCAATTGGGGACAAAGGCTTGTAAGGTTTTTCCTGTCTTTCGCAACAAAACTCAATAATCATGGTCGTAAAGCATTGTTGACATAGGTGTTTATGTTTATGTGTCTTTAAGAGGTTATTTTCGGAAACCCTTTTTGGCTGTCGTACTACCCCTCCCTAGCAAGAGAATTGACAAATTATTGCCTATAACCTTGACTGTTTGCGACTGGAAAAGCCAGAAGGAAGTGTGGCGGCAAAGTACAAATTTGGCTTCAATTACAGGCGCCCAAAAGTAGGCACTAAGGTTTTGTTCTTCGAGGCATGCTTTAAAAACAAATCTTGCCAAAAAAATGAATGTTCGGAAATCGAATAAACGTTTTATATGGCCCATAAATAAGTGCAATAAATTCGTACTACAATGTGTAATGTTATGTGTGCATGACCTTTGGCTTATTGCAGAAAGTAAGCTAAGGTTTTGCAAGAAAGGACGAGAGCAGTTCGGCGGCCATAGCGGCGCCTACAAATATGTTTATGTTATTGACTGTCTCTTCTGAGTAAATAAGTTCAAGTTTGTGGCAAAGACATAGATTTTACTTCTTTATGATGTTCGTCTTTTGAAAGAGTTTGACTGGTTTTGAACAGAAAATCTTCTTTTGCATGCTCCTCTTAAAAACAAGCTACAAAACATTAGCAAGAAAAGTGATTTGAATATTTGATTATACCACGTAATTCTCGATTGTTTAATTACTATTGTTACATTTTGGCAAATTAATAAAACCACTATAAAGAATTCCTCTTGCAAACCACTATAAAGAATTCCTCTTTCTCTCCATTTAGTGTATTTTAATTAAACTAAAAGCATTTTTCTTACATTCGTAATACCACAGCTTGATTTGCGAAAATATTTGCGCTATTACACATCATCATCGAGATAAGCCAACGGAAACAGTCGAAACAAATCCCAGTCATTTGATAAAACACACACATACATAAATATATGCTCATAAAAATGGAAGATGAAAATTTAACTAATTGGTTCTCGCTTTTAACATATTCTTCCATATACACTAAGACAAATTGCGAATAGAAGTGAATTTTAGTTTTCAAATTATTGTTTAAAAAAAAAATGTTAAACTAAATATATCTGGCCTTGATGGCTTATCTGACTTTGGTGGTTTTTGGGTTTATCCTTTATACACTACGTCTATAACAAAGAATTCCTTTGTAGTAATCTTTATTTCTTTCTACTAATGTAAGGGTCGTAGTGAAGATTCTTGCCAGAGGCAATAGACAATATTTTTCTTAGCATGTCTGATTTCAGACTGCCACGTTAAGCTAATCTAACCCAAACTTGCTTTGCTTTACCACGTTGATAGCTAAACTATTGTGTTATTTTTAGTCGGCAGAAACAATCTTCTCAAGCATTCACATTTCTGTGTTAATACCAAAACTTTTTTACTCATAGTTGGCAGAAATAATCTGCACAAGCATTATCATATTTCTGAGTTG
Source organism: Stomoxys calcitrans (assembly GCF_963082655.1). Classification (NCBI taxonomy): domain Eukaryota; kingdom Metazoa; phylum Arthropoda; class Insecta; order Diptera; family Muscidae; genus Stomoxys; species Stomoxys calcitrans. Next base: position 1,056,394 of record NC_081555.1, on the reverse strand, counting down.
TCAATCCTATTTGCTGATATTTTTAAGGAGCAACCATCGTAAAGTTCCTAAAACGGATAATTCAATTAGAAATATCCAAATTTGGTTAACATTTCTGAACGCAAGAAGTTTATTCGGGTAAGAATATCGAGGGGGCCAAAAATACAAATTATTCTAAATTTTGTCATGACGCTTCTATGAGCCCATGTCCTTAAATCGGCCGATACAATCCTATCTCGATAATAGTCGACAGAGGGCTAATACAACTCACTGTTCCAAACTTTGGGTAAAAAATGCGCCTTTTATGGGCTCAAGACCCAAAAACGGGCGATCGGTCTATATTACAGCTATTTCTAAATATAGTCCGATATGGACAATATTTAGTACATTCGAATGATTTAATATAAACTTTTCTTGCAAATTCCAGCGAAATCAAGCAATAAATGCGACTTTTTTCGTCTCAAGACCCCAAATGGAACGAACGGTCTATGTGGCAGCTGTATCTAAATATGGCTCTTTCTGGACCACATTCAGTTTGTATAGCGGGAGAAGTATAGTGGAAGAAGAACAACTCACTGTTCCAAATTTCTGTGAAATCGGATAATATGATCCGTCTTGGCCCTTTCAAGAACTCAACCTAATTATGGAAAAATTATGGATCTGTGGCAAATATGAACTCAATATTTCAACTTTTAAAGGCTGTAGCGTTTTTACTACGGACAGACAGGCACACGACCATCGCACAGTGTTGTCAAATCGAAAAATCTTGAAAGTAGTTCTAGAACTTTTGAACCGATAAAGATAAACGATACATGAAACTCAACATTGTCAACGCAATTTGGGGTCCGGAGGCTGATATATGGAGTTGAAAGTTTATCTTGAAAGTTGGAAGAATTATTTCCAAGGTTATTCGATTTGGCAACACTGTGTGTCCTTGAATCATCGTGGAATTTTACGATGATCTATTATATACATACTCTATCCCTGATCGTGGGTATAAAGTTTAACTGTATCCAAGGTAGACTATAACAGGAAGCCTTTTTTCGTAAATAGCCATTGAATAAAATTTTGGAAAAAAAATTAATTTCATATAAGAATTTTTTAAGCGTTCTCTTTTGCATGCAGCAACATTTGCAGTCTAATTTAATTTTTCTTAAACTATAAATAAGAGAGCACAAATTTTGTTCTTTAAATTAATAATACAACCTATATCTAAGAAGGTTTTAAGGAATGGTGTTTTTATTCACCAGTTACCGAGATATGGTTGAAAATGAATTTTAATCACCAAGGGCCAAGAGCATCTATCTGCTTGTTTTGTAATTGTATTGGTTTGGGATGCGAGGGCGAGCTTGTATTTAGCAGACACACTATGGGCGCCTGTTCTGTTAATCGCAGCTGGAGCCATAGCAAATTTCGACTTGGTCCCACAAGCGGAAGGAAATTATTACCAAAAATGTAGACACAGAAAATCGACAAATATCGTGAGAGTGGCACACAAACCCTTCGCACAAAACAAAAGCCCAAACTATTAATAAAGGAAGCGTGGCGCGTGCACACACACACACATACACACACCAATATTTCTTTGATATGCGGATATGGCGTTAGTGTGTGCCTAAATGTGCTTCAAAAGGGAAGCATAGTTTTAGGTCGGTTTATTAAAAGCCGGCAATAGCAGAAACGGATGAATAACAGTCTTGGCAATCTTCAGCCGCCTCAGCACTAAGTTAAAGTAAAAATGTATGCGTAGCAGGAGCGAAAAGCAGCAAATCAAGATGAATACAAATCACTTTCATACACTCGCATCGCATTTGGGTTTTAGTGGCTCGGAATTTGCCAAAACCCAGCCCCCTTCAAAAAAAAAAAAAATTAAGCCGAATTTCAACTTAGGCCGGATGGAGAAATAGCGGCGCCTTTTATGACGATGATACGATTACAAAGTTTATTGACTTCTTATTCCCTGTTCCTCAAAAGCGTCAATGGAGCAGCATTTCCTTAATTCGTTTAGCTCTTTCCTGTTTACTGTGTGTGTGTTTGTTTTGGTTATGTTTTCTCTTTATTTTCCTATTCGATGATAGTGTTTACCCGGCAAAGGATGTGTTAATTCTAAAGGATTCTAAAGCATGACCTTAATCCGATTTCATTTCCCCTGCTCAAGCGCTTGTTAAGATTTCCTAAACATTTCTCCATTTTTCTCTAGAGTTACTTATGTGCTGCACACTACTCTGTTTTTGGATTTTCATGATAAGAAGTTCTCTGCGGAATTTACTTTCATTGCTTAAGGCTTAAATGAAATATGACATTCCTGTTGCTAAGGTCGCAAAATCTAGTAAATGCTCATTTTAGCACGAAATTGTGAATATTTGAAAAGAGAAAAAAAATGTGTACACATTTTGATTATGTTAACCTACATAAGTCTTAAGACACCCATTTAAATGTGCAGCAAGTTCTTAATAAGGCCATAGACTGATTTTGATATTTAGCTTCTGCCTTGTTTTCGATGCATTACATATTAACCCATTAACGCCGGGTCTTGCGTCCCATGTCCGATATTTATGAAATTTCATATTTCATTTCACGAAGGTTTTTACAACTTTTTTTTAATACAAATAATGCAATTTTAAAACATATCCCGTTTAAGAGTGGGATACCTCGAGGTAGGATATTTCTGGGACAGCTCTATTTTTGATCGTTTTTCTACCGATTCGTCATTAACCCATTAATTAAAGCCTAGTACTAAGTTCATTTACATGAAAATTGCCGACTGATTGATCGTATATGTCGCATTCTTTTGGACGACCTAACACAAAAAAAATCTACGACTCACAACAAAACAGCTACATTAAAACAGAGTTGCTTATGACCCAGTGCGTGAAAAACTAATTACATTTGAAGTGAAACTCATATTGACGCAGCGACATGTCGCTGCTACTTTGCTCATACAACTCATTTAAAGTACGTTTTAACAGCTGTTCGGGCGAAAAGTCGAACTTTGTGCTAGGCAGAAATTGGAAAAAATAATAATTATTTGATCGAATGTATAACAAATGTTTTTGCCACGAAGGTGAAAACTCTTTCAACGCGATTGATAAGTTAAACGTCATGTGTCAATAGGCAGTCCTTTGTAAAGATTCACATTTGAACACTCACTATTATCGTCGGAATAACACATGTCAAGCTTTGCCATCATTCCAACTCAGGCAAACCAAAAACACCGATATATGATAATTGTTTTTCTTGCCACATAGAACTTGCACTCATTCTTGGATATGTAAGATACGAAAGGGTTTTTCGTAACGCCTCACTACTCAATAATACAAAAGGCATAACGAAGCTAAATAGAGAGGATGTGTCTTGTTCTCCTGTCGCTCCGTCCATCTATCTGTTTGTCGCCTTGTATCATTGTCTATCATAGGTTCTATTCTGGTTTTTGTTGTTTGTCTCAGCCCTCTCACTTGGAGAAGAAAAGGTAATGAATTGAAATGTGAACGAAACCGAGACCAAAACGAATCAAACCCAATGAACAAAACATTCTATTTACCTATGATACAACAATGCGCTCCTCCTTGCTGGCTATCAATGTCAAACAATCATAAACATTCTCAAGCAAATGGAAAACTTTTCTGATGCCATGGAATTGAAGAGCGACAGCATGCAGCAATGGATGAATGAATGTGCATGTGCACATTTGGATAAGGTAATTCAAGGTGAAACGAAGCGGAACGGGCATGACAACTTTCGAAAGTGTGCCAGGAAAGAGCCACCTAACAACTGGAAGGGCACATACATACAACTGCATATCATCATAGTGGCTGTGGGTTTGATGCTACCGCTGCTGCTGTTGAAATCTTTTGCTACCAAATGAAATGACAGTAAATTCAAGATAAATGTTACACAAACGTGACAATAGAGAATTGACCTTAAAACTGAAATCAACAGGAAAGTAAATTCTCCATAGTATTTCCAAAATGACCAGCCGGGTATACCAATGTCGTCAGGATGAATAACATCCGACAAGTTTATTTTGGAGATATGGCACTTTAAAGCATTTGGAAAAGACAGAGGGAGGTGGGAAAAATTGGCCAAAATGGAGAAGAATAATGCTGGTTTTGTAACATCTTAAAACTTTTTAAAGAAAATTAGCATTGCATAAAATCGTGGGCTAAAAACGAAAAATTTGATTCAGTTTAGCTAAAGATATCAATTAAGAGAAGAAAGAAAGAGAATAATCTAGGCTTGGGTGAGAGTCTTTTTCTAACACAAACGTTAATGGCATTCAAAACTTCTTTCCAGAAGTTTTTTTTTTTTTTTTCAATTTTAATTTAACTACTATTGTTTGGTTTAAAATAAAACGTATCGAACCAGGACCATTGCTATGTATGGCTTTCAAACATGTACGTCAGTAGTTGCAGTTTACAAATTCCATATAAGAGTAGATGGGTAGGTCACTTCCGAAACATAAAGTGGATAGGCCCCATGAACATGATTAAAGATGTCAAATCTGCCGATTAAAAATGTCATCAAATAGGGAAACCGTAAACAAAGAATGAATGTAAAAAGAGATCAAATTAAAATCCTAAATGCCAAGTATTACCAAAAATTAAAAAAAAAAAAATTTATGTCGGCTGATCGCTTGGCTTCACCTCATTCGGTGAGTACTGTATAGGTGATAAGAAGGGTATAACCTTAAGTACCTCGTTTTGGGATCTTTGAAGTAATTTTAAGTTTACACTCTTCCTATAGGCATAAATCATTGCCATATAGGTGAATTGGGTTGAATTATATATTAGTTTAGTTTTGACATAAAATGTATTCTTGAATTTATGCCAAATTCCAATGGCCGATGCAACTTTCTTTTTTAAATCATCTATATGTAAATTCCACGTCAAATTATTTTACAAATGTGTTCCTAAATTCAGTCGGATACCGGGTGGTATGCTGGGGACCGAAGGTATTACGGATAATCGATTTTTCCGGATAATGGAATTATATTTGTTTACAATTTTTACAAATATTTTTAAAAACATTTGTCTTGGTCTGAAATGCCACAGCAGCCAGGACTTCCCAAGAAGTCCAACAAATGTTGTATTGCTTCTTTTAAAGATATGTTTGGGCGAATAATATCATCGCCATCAGTTTAATCTGTATCTGTGGCATATGTCGTATCTATAATTCCACCATAGGACGAAACAGCAAATTATTACACCTGAGCTATCTTTCCATATCTTTCTGAAACAGATTTTTCGATGATGACATTTAAATCATCATATTGCCGATCCGTCAGTTGGATTTAATTAATTTTATGTCTGGATGTGTCGGACGTTTTCTATTAGCAGAAGGATTATACGATCATCTTTCAGATCAATTTTCTTAAAATGATCTCTTGTTCGGGAGCAACATTTTTGTAAAATCTTTTTAAAAATTGTTGTTGAGTTACCTAAGCTTTTTTTATTGGCTTTATAAATAAGGGTAATTCTGTTAAAACTCATTAAAGATCTTGGCCGAGATCTTGTTCCTAAAACTAAAGTCTTGCACTTGAGAGTAACAGCAGCATTAGCACACAATAATGTAGTTAGTCTCTGCTTTGCCCATCTTTGGCTGCTTCAACATGGCATACTAAACTGTTATATTGCAAACACTTCCGAAATAGGACAAATCCATTATAAATTTGTCCTAATGCTTAGTTTTTCCCTTGAAATAACTTATTAAAATTTTCTACAAACATTATGACAACTACAAAGTCAGCTGGCGTTTTCTCTTTTCAGCCTAATATTTGTAAATTTGAGTTCTCTTTTTAAACTTTTGCAATCAACCGTTGGATTATTCACATTTTGAACTTATCTTCAATTTAAAGCGGAATACTTTAGCCCTTTTCTTTATCAATGACCCTGTTATCGAAGGTCCTTCAATCGTTCTCGATGACCATTCTTGAATTTCTAAGTCCACTTCTGCGTTTTCCAAGACTTTTAGGTTTTAATAGGTCACCTACCTAAAGGGTCACTTTCTGCACAAAAAAAATGCATATAATGGTAGTGTGCTTATACTTCCGTATAATGGAGGTTATTACGTTTAATCGAAGCAATGAAAAAAATACATTAATATCTTGTCTATCCCTGATAATGGAGGTTCCCGGATAACCGCTTCAGGATAATCGAGGTCCGACTGTACTGTAACGAGTGACATTTAAAAAATTGTACATCACTTATCGCAACATTAAAAGTTGTGAGATTTTGCGGACTGCGTTATTGGTCGAAAATTGCATGCTGAAGACGATTATGTTCGTTCTAAAAATAGAAAATTGTATTTGTTTACCTTTAGCAGCGCACACAATATACAAGTGAAAGCCGACTGGTAATCATGAGTACCAATGTTCAAACCCCGCAGGCGACAAATGTAAAGGCAATGGAACCTTTAACAGCCGGTCATGTGAATCCATTCATACCTTTGAGTCGACCATAATGATCGGATGGACGAATATGTGTTACGTTGGTGCAAGACGAAGATGCCCTTACCACTCAACGAAACACGTTCGCCAGTGGTGTGATAAGTTCGACTCAAAGTCGCGAAGATATCAATATCATTTTATTTAAAAAGATTTTCCAAACTAATCGACCAAAATATAATTTTTTTTTTTAAATTCAATTATATTTCTAAAAAATATAAAAATATCATTAATTTCATGTTATGAATTTTGTAAATAAAAAAAATGTCGGAAATTTTTTTATGAGATGTAAAATTCATAATTTTGTATGCCTAGAAATACAATAAACAAGTCCCTTAAATAAAATATTCGCAAATTCGTTTTCAACAAGCCCACCTTATAAAGAATAATGAACTACAATTACGGAAAAAAATTACAAGGTAAAAAGAACTACTCGAGCAACATAAAGCATGGGGAGCTATGGAGAATGACCCTACCAACGTCCTTTGCTCGCCAACGACGATGACGGCAATTGCGCGCCAAGTCAAACAACGGAAGCGGAAGCAAATGTATAATGGCCGTTTCTTTCTGTGTGCATTACGCTTTGGTGAAATACAACAAAAGACGTTGCAGAATGAGATAAAAAAAGAGGCATGTTAAACAAGTTTAAACATTACACAGACAGACCGACAGACAATCGTAAAATTGCTGAAATGTCGATGGCGATGGCAACGTCCACATCCTCCCCACATCTACATTTACAAAATAATAACTAAATGAAAACCAGGCAACGGCTGAATTTTGTTCAAATCATATTTTTTCCCTTTGGTTCTTTGTACACGACAAACATAGATTTAGGGGGGCGAAGAGAGGGGTAGGCGGCGAGAAAGCAAAACAGCTGGTGTGGGTGTTGGTGTCGCTGTTGCTGCCTCTGTGTATTACTATTGCTCTATTCTGTGTCGTATGCTGTCCTTCTTTTGGCTTTTTGTGTTGTTGTTCGCTCCCTCTCTTGTTCTTCTACTGTTTCCTTTCATCCGACTGGAGGTGCACGAATGGTTATTGTGAGTGTGTCAAGGCCTTGACACAATTCCGAGATCACAAGTCGAACCCAAATTGCAAAAGCGTAACGTATTCGCCAAATGCACTCGGATACCACCGCAAAAGCGACTCTCCCCTTCTTGTGATGTCCCACACTTTCTCTCTGACACACACACAAGAACACTTATCCAAGGAAGAAAAAGGTGAATGTAACAGATACAGCTACAGCTATTTAAATTTAAGTATGCATAACGTTTTCTTTTTTTCAGTCGGTATGCAAATATGAACTTTTTCAGGCAAAAGCAGCGAGATACACATTTACTCACACCAGAGCCTTGCCAACAAACAGTTCGTTTGGGCTAAGAGATTGTGTGAGTGAGTCAGTGTTTTGTAAAAAAAAGCGCATTAGTGTGTGTCCACATTTGCATTTTGCTCTGAATGCACACGTATCCATGTATGTTTGCATGTGTGGCGCTTGTGAGAGCGAGAGTGGTAAATTTCAGCCTCAGCTGTTGTGGAGGAGCAATGCACTCATTGACGTTTTGTTTGTTACTTTTTACCATGGTGATGGAATGCTGCACACTTTTAGGCAACAAAGCACAGCTAACCACAAAAACTTAACTAGCAGGCAAAGCGCTACCTACTGTCGGCAGCCAAAGGCGCTATGTCTTAATTAAACCAAAACATATCATTAAACGCGTACTACTCGATAAATATTTTTGTTTGCACACATAGTGGGGCAGTTGTCGGCATGTACGAGGGGTGTTTTAAAAGTTTAATTCAATATGCAATTGCATATTTTTCATAGACAAGAAGGCAAAGGGATTTATTTTTTGTTTGTGAATCTTCAAATATATATTTCTATCCAACTGATATTCAGTTATTACAAAACCCATTTTTTTTTTGTTGTGAGAGTCAGACAAGGAATTATTAAAAACAAGGATATAAGGGGTCTGATCTGGGCTTCACGCAAATTAATTGTCAACATTTGAAACAAGTGTCATTATAAGATTTCTGAAAAAGTTTTTCACCAAAAGACAACAACAATTTTAAAGGAAAGGAAATTCAATCAACCAAATTTCTTTAAGAGAAAACGGTTTTTTGTTACAAATTTTAACTTGTAACTGAGTAGTTTCTCAATAATTCTTTTACAATTTTATAGTTGGGATCCTTCCGTGGATAGATTTTTATTTTCTTCCTTTTAATTTATATTTTTTTAAACCAAAAAATTTTATTTTTGCTACGTGAGAGTAGTTCAATGTAATATGTTCAAATCGGCGTCGTGTGGCTTAGAATTATATAATGCAAATAAATAAAATATCGGCAGTAACCATGAAGAAAATTTTAAAAACTTCTTCATAGAAACAAAAGCAAAATTCAACGGTTTAAAACAAATTTAAGAACGTTAGCAAGCGACCGCCACACGCATATCTCTATAGTTTTAAAATGTTTATCTCTTTATAGTTAAATGTTTAATATGTACCTATGTAAAATAAAAACCGATAACGCTTAATATGCAGTTTCATCTCATAAAATATGTATATCCCCTCAACCTAGTCTCCAATAAAAGAAAAATGTGATATTGGCACTATACTATTTTAGCAAAACCAAACATAACATCAAATCACCAGAGTGAATGAGTGATTTGTTACAGTTTGTGGTTGTGTGTGTGTCAGTGTAAATAATGAATTTGCCTCTTATGTGCATAAATATTCTCAGCCATATGCATGTGCATTGGTAGAATGTAAAATTTGAGTGATGTAAAACGTCACCATCAATATATTGTAATAATCGACAGCACTAGCACTAACACCAGTGTCATCATCATCATCGATAACAACAAAGCAATAGAAAATCCCCAAGGTGTGTGCCATTGTGCATCGTATGTAAATGGAAATAGGAAAATATTAATTGGATTAAACGAATACGACAAAAACTTAATCATCAAAATGTATGCTTCACATGCAGTCTGGGTTGTGGGAATTTGCCGTATAGGACTAAGTGAGATATTCATGCATGTCTCATTCATATTCTTGTGACAAATGCGAGGCTATGCTAAAGGGGCAATTTGATATACATACATCCACATAGATATTCGAATTTTCATACAATAATGATAAATAAAATATAAATAAAAATGTATCAATGCATCATATGTTAGGGGGATCTAAATGCCCAGAATTTGTAATTACATACTCTAAGGTTTCAAGAATAATTCTATATGGTTCGCTTAAGATAATGATTTTGAGGGATATTCTCTGCATGTGCAATGTATTGCTTTGGCAAATGAATATCTAAGGAAAAAAGGTACCTTCTATAGGTTTTATGAAGAAATAGAATACGTACCAAGTACATGGCACTACAAAGGCAAAGTATTATATTATATTTTGTTTTTATTGTGTGTTAAACCAACTAAAATTTGTCTAATAAAATGAACAAATATTTGTCAGGGCAATATATATTCCGCTATTTGTTTTTTTTTTTTTTCAGAGAAAAGCCAAACTTTTTTCCTATTGATTTGAGCATATAAACCCTGTATGGTGAGTTTTCCTCTGTCACAAACTTCGATTATTCATTTCACTTCAATCCTGAAAAGTAAGAAACTTTTTTAAGTCCCCTTTTATGGCTTAGACTGTATTTCAATGTGGCACAAAGAACCGCACTATATTATGTGCTGTTTAAGCCGCTTAAGGCCATATCACTAAAATACAAGATGCAGACAAAAAAAAAAAGAAGGAGAGCACAGAATGCTGACTGAACAACAATACCAACAACAATGAATAGAAATTAAAAGCCAAAAGAAAAGTTGGAATATCGAGCCAAATACCAAAACACATACAAACAGAATTTGTTTTGCTTCTCTCTGAAAAAAATGCTGAGAAATTGAGAGCTTGGGACAAAAGTTCCAGTGCCGCAAAACAAAATGAGACAAAATTAAAATAAAACTGTGCTAATTGAATTGCTGAAAAAATTAACATGTAATAAAAACGACACAATTAAGTAAACGAAAAGAAACACCAAAAAATACGCTACAGTTGCAAGGGACATTTTGGCACCAACACTGAGGAAATAATTGAATGTTCAATATTTGAAACACAGTGTGGCATCGATTATTCGGGATGGTCGTAACCGAATGCGTTCCGGATAATAGAATTTACCGGTTAATCGAGTTGAATTTTTTTACTCGTTTAAATTTGTTTTTTTTTTTTTATTTAATATGCACAATTAGAAAATATGATACCTATTTTTATTTTTCTTACGCGATTATTTAAAAAAGTCTATTCTCTTTAACATTTATAGTTTCATACTTTGATCACTTTCTGCGCAATATTCTAATATTTTGTCTTTATCTTTCAATAAATCATAAACTGTTTGCTTTCGAAACGCATATTTGTGTGATAATATTTGAACAGAAACATTTGTTTTGGATTATTCGCTGACTACATTATGTTTTTCTTGCATTGTTAATTTCTTTTCTTTGGCATTTGGTCGACTTTACTCATATCGATGCCATTATAAACTTAAGATCAGCGGTAACTAACACCAAAGGAAAGCATCAAAATAATGGTATTCCCTAAATTCACTTTATAGACATGTTTGCGTTGATGTTGCATACAGAAGAAAGCAAAATCGCACAGTAGGGGAATATCGAAAAAAAAACTAGTAAAATATATGCCGTCTGAGAACGGGTAGAGATATCTCTTTGAAATTTGGAATGGTTAGACCTGAGGTGTTAGCGGTCCTATGCCATCCGGGTACCTATTGGTACCCCCTAAAGTTGGCCACCTCGGTATTTCGAATGTTCGGGATGCCAAATCTTCATTTGCGATCCGATTTCAAAAATGTTTGCTTAAAGTGCTCAAAAATCCCTTTTGAGTTCTACAATATCTGCAATATCTTGATTTCTACAATATTTCGGTGATATACGAGTTTTAATATTTATCTGTTGAAATTTTGGCCGAGATTGGCTTCGTATTTTACAATTTACGAATGCATTTGTGGTTCGATTTTCATATTTATGCATGATTTGGATTTGTGAAAATTTACAACAACTTTGCCGCAACAAGTATCCACACTTGACTATTCAGTTAAAAGTTATGCAGTTTAGAAATCAGAAAATGTGAAAAGTGTATTTTTGGATATTTTTGGATTTTTTTGGTCAATAAAGAATTTTCGTCTTTATTGAAAAAACTTGCTAAAATTCAATTTTTTGTTTGCTTGTGAAGAGTACATATTGTTGATGCGTTTTAAATGAAATTTGAACAAGATATGTCAACCTAAACGGGTGATATATGTACTTCCAAATAGGCAACTTCTTATTAGAAATTGGAAAACCCCTCGAGTGCAAAAACTCTAAAGCCCAGATCCCCCAATTGGGCACATGTTTTTATCTTCTCCATGTGTTTCCTAAACCCGAGCACACAATCTCGCTAACATCTCAGCTCTAACCATTTTCAATTTCAAAGAGAAATATCTACCCGTTCTCACACGAAATATTTATTAACAGTTTTTTTTTTTTTATTTTCTTCCACTGTGCATGGTGGGGCATTCTCTTAATTCGTTTTATACTAGAGCTGGCAAACTATCGATAATCGCAACATTCGATATTTTCGATAGTTTAATAAATATCGATACTATCGTTATTTTGCCATCTCCTATATTTCAAACGAAACTAAAACTCGGTAGGTGGGTTTATATAGAAGCAATATAAATGCACAGACCAAATAAAACCAAGATTATTAAAATCAGTTGGAATGAGAGGAATCATTGTAACAAATTTTAGCCTAAACGCATGAAAATTGCGCAATGCAATTATAGGCGCAATGCATCTTAAAGGATACATTTAGTGTCGCGTCGCTTATTTTTGTTTCATGTTCCAAAAAATTTAACTTTTCCGATAGTATCCATCGAAAAAATATTAATCGATATTTAATCAAAAAATTAAATATCGATAGTGCCATGGATATTTTGCCAGCTCTACTTTATTCATATGTTTGCGTTAGTGTTGCTAACACGCTTAAACCAACTATCGACAAAATAGGCACATGTTTTGCAAATCCCGTATAATCGAGGAGGGTAATCGCGGTTGATCAATTAAAAAAAATAATATTTTTCTTTCATAATCGATCCCGGATAATTGAGGTTAATCGAATCACGGATAATCGATGCCACACTGTAGATGAAAATTGAAAAATAGAAACTATATTAAATGCATTTTTTTTAAACCATTTTCAGTAACAATTTGCCACATTTCAAACGTTTTTTCTACGAATCAAATTTTGTGAAATCTTTGTAGTAACTTATTTATTATGTACAGGGTTGCCCAAAAGAAAAATTGTTTTTCAAAGAGAAGCCTGGTCTGCTCATAGCTGAAAACGCGTTAAATTATGGGAAGGGGGAGTGAGGAAGGGGGTATATAGACCGATGCCAGCATTTTAGGTTCGAAATGAAAGGTATATGAGCGTAGAGTGCGAATCTGACATAGAACGATCATGATCGCTCGGGTATTTGGGAGTGAACTAAGGATCTGACAACTTAATTTGCCAAAAAAAATATATACATCGCCATCTCTAAAACTCCTCGAAAAGATGTAACAAAACTTATTTGATGTATTGGTGTATAAAAATGTAAACCTGGGAAGAGCCTCTAGAAGTAGGTTAGGTTATTGTGGCAGTCTGCAATCAGAATCACTTTTTTCTATTGTGATACTAAAGTACCCACAATACAAATCTGTGTTTGCAAGGGCAACGCACTTTCGCTACCAACTCAGCTCTCGGGCATATGCCTAAATGGTTCCGACTCATTTATATAAAATGCATTTGGAAGGTAGATTATATTGTTGCTGAACAATGTTACGCCTTCCAGCTCTAAGAGGTCGCCACCCAAGCATAAAGTTTGGTTCAGCATACAGTAATCAGCTTGAAACAGGACGCGATTCTAAATATTTTCCACAGAAAACTACCGCTAAGAGAATATCATATCCAAAAAGCGAATATGTATTTCCATGTTCTCGGCTGGATTGGTAAAATCATGCTGTATAAAAATTTAGAGAATGATAAAACTTTTACCGTTTTTTTGCATGTTGGTTTAGTTTTTCCTAAGAAATATGATAAGATCAAAATAATCGAGATTAAATCTGAAATTTTGAGTTAAAAAAAATACACATACATATATTTTTTTCCTTGCATAATACACAAATATTTTTTTCCTTGCATTTTACTCATATTTCTGAAGGTTGATATTTATGAAGAACGAAAGCAATATCACATCACAGTTTAGGACTGGACATTTAGAAAATTAAAAGTCTGCAGATGACAAGGGAGGCATATTTTTAGGCAGTATCACTAAACAAAACACAGCAACACCCGTATCTTGCATGTACATCCTAAAAAGGCCACAAATATTATTCCGTACCTGTCAACTCCCAAAAATATTCTCTGACTGCTGAAATATAAACTAAACTTTGCAAGTGAAAATCGCAATGCACCACACTCGACAGACAAGTTAGCCGGGCCAAGGCATAAGAAACAAGTTCGCCACTCAAGCAACCTGTTTGTATCCTCACGTATGTGCAAGCGATTTGCTTGCTTGCTTGCAAGGAAAGTGAGAAACTGCGACATTCACATTCAGCCCAGTCAAGTAAAGTCACTTCAAATATATTTCATTCATTCATAAAAGTTGGTGAAAATTACAGTGCAGACGACTCAGTGCCACACAAACGACACGGCGTCAGAGAGGGGAATACGGCACAAGAGGCAGTTAGTTTTTTTTCGCTTGCGCTGAGTTTTCGTTTTTCTCCATACACATGAAGCAGACTTTCGAATGTCTGCTCTTTATGCGATGGAAAAAAATGCAAACATAGAAACATCCTCATCATTATCCTTCTCGTAAAGTGGAACAAAGGATGGGCCAACTCACACGCTAAATGAACACAGACACCATCAATGCTGTGCCAGCGATTGCTTGAAGTGGGCATAATTCAATGTAAACAGAGAGTGTGTTGATGATGAAGCAAATCCTTACCATCGCCATCATCATCATCACCAACAGCGCCATCTTTAACAGCGCTAAAGAAAAAAAAAAACGACAATAAAACTTTTCAAAAACAGACACAAATAATAAACACAGCAGAGTTAAGCACCTCTTCCCTTAGCCAGGGAAAAAATTGTGTTCCTCAAATACGAAGAGCAACTTGAAGAAAAATCACAGTTCATTTTTTCTCCAGCCAGTGGACAAAGAAGAAGAAAAAGCTTAACTGGTGGGCACCACATGAATGGATTTAGAAAATTACATCCTAAATATGTTTATTAAGAACTTCTTTTTGCAGAGGATGCTCCGAGAAAACGAAACCCGAGGCCAGGGTGACAATGTGTTGCTAACTTTCAGGAGATGGACAATGCCAAAGGAAACGGAAGAACATTAGCACCATCAACAACATATTAAAGAACACTGAGAATGGAGCGTTACAGAATAACTTTTTAGTGTCAAACAAAAACAAACAGCAAAGAAACTGTGGGGATTATGTTGCCATTTAGCTGTATTATCAGTAAATTTTCGTTTAGGCATTTTTTTTTAATGTATAGCACGCTTTCGAGCAAGTGGGAGAATATCAATTAGGGTATATTAATAAAATCAATTTGAAAATTAACTCGCTTCATAAAATGTTGCGTCATGAAAAAATAAAAATAAAAACAAAAAAAAAAAACAAAAACAAATTACCATCAAAAATCCACAGCTGTTTTCAATTAAAAATATTTCAACTTTGTTGGTTTGTATTCTATTTCATTTTAAATTTTCAATCCATCCACCAATGCAAAGTTTTAATACATTTTTCGTTGCACTTATTCTTACATCTTAGCGTTAGTTTGAAACTATAAAGAGTTAAAATTGGCAATTTTTGTGCCAGATTTAATAACATTTAAATTACTCTCATCGTTTGCTTATTAAACGCTCACACGCGACTCACGACAATGCCAATTAATGCCAAAGAAATGCATGTTAAAATATCCTAAAGTAAACATATTTAACATACTTGCATGTTATGGAATTTGCATGTAGCCTATAAAAATGGTACCAAGTGAAATACAAAAGGGCATAAACAACATTTTTGAAAATGTGCTACGAAAGTAATTGGAATAGCGATTTATATGGGCGCTGGTTTGGAAGAAAACCACCGTGATGCAGAGGTTAGCATGTCCGCATGCGACGCCGGAAGTTTGGCTTCGAATCTCGGCTTAAAATCGCTTTCTTTGCAATTTCCGTACGAGATATACCTACTATTTATAAGTGTACTCGTTTTCCACTCACATCAGAATAGAGTCCATAGGATGGAGGTATCCATTTCGTTTGTAACTCCTCGAAAATGTTCCTTATGACATTCTAAGTCGATTCAGTCCTTTCGTCTGTCTGTCAAAAGCGCACAAGCATTCGAAGGAGTAAATATAGCCGCTCGAAATTGTGCATAAAAACTTCTCAGTGATGTAGGTCGATTAAGATTTTAAATTGGCCAATCGGTCCATGCTTACATTTAGCCCCCTTGTTAACCGATCTCCCGATTATATTCGCCTCGCTAATGAAAAAAATGACGGTACGTCATCAATAACTTAATTTAATGCCAAACGGTGCTAAATGCTTACAGCGTTTTACCCTTTTGGTATTGTTTTTCTAAAAAAAATGGTTTCTATACCGCTTGGTAGTAATAAAAGCACATTTGGTATTAATTTTTCTTTCATGGTCGATATAAAGTTACCCGTTATTGTAACCACATTTGTGTACCGATTTTTAAAAATTTTGGTCGTTTAGTTGGGCATTTGGTAGGTTATTTTGAACATTTTGGTAGAAGAATTTTTTGGCAGTGGCAACATTGGTCACTTCGTAATGCATTTTTTAGAGTCTCTACCTGGTTGCAAGCAGAAGCAATTTTTTTTCTCTGGCTTTGTAAGTACTGTTACAAAATACAGAAACAAAGCTGGAATATAAAAATTAGATGTGTTTGGAAAATATTTCTTAATTTGATAATGTAATTTGTCAGTTTTAATTGTTGTCGCGGCTGTGGGCCATAGTGCCCAGTTTATACTAGACAATAAAAATAGGAGATTCCTTATCAATGCGCTAAAATTGATATGAAAGAAGAATCCCCGCCGTTCCTTAATGGAATTTTCATGAGAAAAAACTATATCAAGTTACATACAGATTGGGACCATACATGGCATGGATATTGGAGTACAAACGAAACACCGTTTTTGTAAAAGTTCAGGCCAATGAATAGCAATTGTTACCAAGAGGTCACATTCGAAAAATGGTTATTAGAAAAATTCGGACCATACTTGACTTGGATGTTGCAACGGTGAACGGGCCGATCATACTTGTACCCTGGATATAAAAGCGGAGATTTACTAAAATTTCATTAGTTAATAAAGTTGTATAAAAATCATTTTGCAATTGGTAATGAACACAAGACCCCATTTGAATATTTTGCTGCCTACACCCTTTGACATTTCAAATGGCCACATATGTGGAAATACATTGACAGAATATTGTTTTTTTTTTTTCAGAAATTTACTTTGATATGCACAATTTTTGGTGAAGCGTGCATACATAGTTGAAATTTATAACTGCAGTGCCACCGACATTAAATCTCTATTAAATTAGATGATAACTCAATAAAATGTGTTATGTAAGGGGTGATTTTTTAAAAGCTATAGGAAGGTTTTTCAAAAAACACACAAAATTCAGAAAAATGCATGCAATCTTTATTTGAATCAATAGTACGGTCCATATAATTTAACGTTTGAAGATTATTTCATGCAAATGTTGACCGTGAATGCGCCTCAAATGGTCCATCCGCTTAGTCCAATTTTGTCATACTCTTTCCAACATTTTAACTGGTATCTCACGAATAAATGCTTCAATGTTGTCTTCCAATGCGTCAATTAAAGCGGGCTTGTCTGTATAGACAGAAGCTTTAACATTTCCCCACAAAAAAATAGACTAAAGGCGTTAAACCGCCCGACCTAGGTGGCCAATTGACCGGTCCCGAACATGAAATTAAATGTTCACCGAACTTGCCCCTCAACAAGTCTATTGTAACGCGTGATGTTTGCCATGTGGCACCGTCTTGATGAAACCACATGTCATGCAAGTTAAACTCTTGCGTTTTGCAATGATGCCACCAGCCCATAAACCACACCAAACTGTGACTTTTTCTGGATGCATTGGTAGCTCTTCCAATGTTTCTGGCTGATCTTCAGTCCAAAATTGACAATTCTGCTTATCTACGTACCCATTGAGCCAAAAATGAGCCTCGCCTCTCAATGGAAGAAGTACGCGATGAACTTTCTTAACAGAGCACGCATTTTTATAATGCAATTGGTAGTAGATAAAAAAAATCACACTTTATGGATATTGCACGAGTATTTTTTGTCAAAAGGTGAGGTGGGCTAAGAAGCACTCAGATGCAATTCTACACAAACTAAAGAATAATCTGGGGTGCCTGCACACAGCCCTAAATTTAGTTGATTTTAACAAAAAATTGCTTACAATAGCATTCATGCAACGCCCATAGCAATTTAAATCATCACACAACTTCTTGCATACTTTAATCCCAAGGAATCCTAATAAGCAAATATAGGCTTCAATTTGTCTTTGTCTAAAACAATTGAAAATGTGGCAACATTTAAAAATATTTAACGCCTTTGGAATACAATATAAGTTTATACAACAAGAATGTTAACAAGTAAAAACGTGTTAAGTTCAGCGAAATCGGATAATAAATGCTGTTTTTATGGGTTTCAGAACCTTAACCGGCAGATCAGCGTATATAGAAGCTATATCCAAATATGGTCCGATTTCGCCCGTTCAAGATCTTGGCCTGCGTACAGCAAAAAGACTTATCTGTGTCAAATTTTAGCTCAATATCTCAACTTTTGAAGGCTGTAAAGTGATTATAATAGATGGACGGACAGACACACGGACAACGTTAAATCGCCTAAGAATTTTGCCACGATCCGAAATATTGGTTGCCCAAAAAGTAATTGCGGATTTTTTAAAAGAAAGTAATTACATTTTTAATAAAACTTATAATGAATTTTAATCAAATATACTTTTTTTTACACTTTTTTCTAAAGCAAGCTAAAAGTAACAGCTGATAACTGACAGAAGAAAGAATGCAATTACAGATATTTTGGATGTGTTACAAACGGAATGACTAAATGAATATCCCCCCCTATCCTATGGTGGTGGACATAAAAAACTTATTCTTGATAATAAATCAAAAACACAATTAATCCCACGCAGATGAAAAATAACTTCTTTCCAACATCTTTAAACAATTTACATTCACATGTATACACCTGTTTCAACAGATGTGTTTGATTATCTTAGTTTTGTTTAAAATTAAAAAATGGAATATACGTAAATACTCTACTGTAAATCTCTGTTCCACATGATCATTCGACTATGCAAAATAAATTCATATGACACACTTATCAATCTCAGTCTGCCACGGGAGAAAGCAACCAAGCCAGCAGATAAAGACGAAAACCACTAAAAAATCCCCGAATTGTTATTGCCAGTCGGGTTGAATGTCTCATTGATTGGCGATCATCTTTAATGCTTAAATGATGTTGCTGATCATTTAATCTTTCAGCAACCTTAAAGAGAGTAACTTCAGCGGAAAATGTTAATAAATATTTTAAATGCCAGTATATTCATATTATTGGGCTGCGGAAGCATTGTCCTTGGGGTCCAAAGGGGTCCCAGAATCTCAACAACTGTTTTGGAAGGCAAGTGGTGATGAATCAAATTAAAATTGTGCTGACATATTAAAAAAAATAAATTTAATGTACAGGCTATCCGGATGAGCTGAATGTGTCACCTTTTACTAAAGTTGGCAAAAAACTCTACAATTTTGGACAAAGCAAAGTAAGTTCTTATTATTCTTGTAATAGTAATCGATTGTTTGTTATAATAACAACGCATGGCGTTTTCAATTTATCAGGTATCGTGGTTTCAAGCAAATTTAATTTGCCGTTCAATGGGTGGTTATTTGGCGTCAATTGAGAATCAGAACGAAATGTCCGAGTTATCCGATTATTTGAAAGCCAATTATCCTACAGACAGATGGTGGTGGCTCTCTGGCTCCGATTTGCAGGGCGAGGGCGATTTCTATTGGTATAGAACTGGTGAACGTCTAACGTATACTGATTGGTCAATCGGCCAGCCGGATAATGCTGGTGGTAGTGAAAATTGTGTTCATTTGTGGTATAAGGACCCAAAGTTTCAGATGAACGATTGGATTTGCAGTCAGGCTGCCTTCTACATTTGTGAAGCTGATAAGCCTACCACAGTAGTTGTGTCAGTATTTTAATCTAAGCATTGCAAGCAGAAAATTGATAACAAAAAATTGAAAAAGTGAGAAATAAACGAATCAGGTAATTGCATCAAAACTAAACACATAACAAATAACTTGAACATTGAATATTGAGTAGCTTCAAAAATTCTCTATAAAAATCAAATTCTGAGAATACAGAAATTAAACATCCCAAAGAAATCAATTGTTGGGAGAAAACGCTTTAGAAATAAGATTTTAACAACTTTTTGAATAAATATATAAATTTTGAACGAATTTTCTAAAGACATAATAAGTTCTATAACGAACTTCCCTATAACGAATTGCTTCTCTACAACGAAGAAAAATTTAAAACACTTTTTTTTTTTTGATAATTATCACCTATTTTAAGCTCTCTTTAATGAAATTCTCTACTACGAATAGAGATGGGTTTCTACCGGGTAAATACCCAAGACTTGGATATTTATTGGGTAAATACCCAATACCAGTATATTTTGAACCGTACTTGGCACAGTTGGCCAAATTCGGGTACGCTATTGGGTCCACAGGCAGATACATGGGCTTGAAATTTGGTCACCTCGAGCATGTCAAATTTTGAATTGCTTACGAAATGTTTTTTTTTAAAGATTGATCTTTACAATTTTTATTTGCACCACCGTAGGATGGGGGTATACTTATCTAGTCATTCAGTTTGTAACACCTCGAAATATAGATCTAAAACTCTATAAAGTATATATATTCTTGATCGTCTCATCATTCGGAATAGATCCAGTCATGTCCGTCCGTTTGTCAAAATGCAAATGGCCCATATCGCTACAGATTTGGATATAGCTCCCATATAAAGAGATCTACCGATTTGACTTCTTACGCGCCTGGAAATTGCAACTTTTGTCCGATATGTCTAAATATTTGCAGATAGTGTTCCGTTATGACTTCCAACAACTGTGCCAAGTACGGTCTAATTCGACCACCAAATGTTCTACAAGCCAAGAATGCGGTAAATGTGTTTATACCCGCCACCGAAAAGTTCCCTAGTTTGCCAGCGAAATGCGTTTTTACTACCCATTTTCGTTGTAACAGTGAGTTCTAAGTATGGACCAGGTCTGTTTGTATGCAACTGTCACAAAGCCCTGTCTTCCGATTGAAGGTATTGAACGCTAAAAAGCCGCATTTATTACCCAGAATTTACGAAATCTGGAAGAGATACCTCAACATTCATACCAGTTACAGTTACAATATCAGAACATTCACCCTTTTTCCTGATATTTGCTGCAGCGACACCCCTTTGTACCAGTATTTGGCCCCTTGATAATCATGGTTTTATTCTGCACTCCTAGTAAATACACAAAAATGACAAGAAGTGAAATAACTTCAAGTCATCCTCAGTAATTTTTTCACCGATATTTATATGATTGAAAAATCTACCAAAAATTGAGATCAGCCTAGCAACCTAATAACCCACCAATTTTGGCAGGAACCTGCCAAAAACGGCAACAGAAACACTGTAAAGTAGTATATCGTCGGTCCCCGACTGCTATGTTATAGATAATGTCGAATGTATTTTTTAAAAGGGCCCAAAAGGGGGATAACTCTGGGGCAGCGTTAAATTGTTTTCTTCTAATTCTCATCAAGAACATACCTCAATTTTCAGAAAAAAAAAATATATCTATATATGTATTTGATGTGTTTTGACATAAGCTGGATAAATATTAAACAAACAGGAACAATTAAGAAATTCGCCCATATAAAGACACGCTATGGTTGGGTCTGCATTCATTTAAAACCGCGCTCTAATAGAAAACATTCTTTAAAGAGTCTTCTTGTCTGGCACAAAAAGCAAAATGACATTGAATTTCTTAAAAATCTTCATTACCTTAAGCTTTGGCTGCGTTATACATGGCGCACGAACTCCCAAAATATCAACCAATACAATGGAAGGTAACTATTGAAAATTTACACCGAATATGCAATGTTGCAATGTTAAGTAACGTATTCAACTTGAAGGATATGGTCATGGTTTGGATACATCACCCTTTGTTGAGGTGGGCAACAAACTCTACCACTTTGGACAAAACAAAGTAAGTTGCAAGTCGGATAATCAAAAACCATAGTTCATAGTTAATCTACTTCTGTTTTGCAGGCGTCATGGTTTAGGGCAAGTTTGATATGTCGTTCTTTGGGTGGCAATTTGGCATCTATTGATAATAGCAACGAATTACGGCTCATATCGGAACACTTAAGAACCACTTGCCGCACCGATAGGTCGTATTGGATCTCAGGCTCCAACCTGCAAGGCGGAGGCGGCTTCTTTTGCTATAACACCGGCGAACGCATGACCTTTGCTGACTGGGCACCCGGAAAACCAAAGAATGCTACTGGAAAAGATCATTGTGTGAATTTAATGTTCACAAATAACAAATTTCAAATGAACGACGAGGATTGCAATCAATCTGATTACTACATATGTGAGGCTGAACAGCCCACTAATGTGATGGTATCCGTTTTTTAAAATGTCCATTGCATTTGAAAAGAAGGAAAGTTAGTTGATTTAAATGAAAGTACTTTGTTTTTGTCTTTAAAATTTTTTTATTACATTTTTAATAAATAGCAGCAAAAAACAAACAAAATATTTAGATTTATTTGAACATCGTGGTGCATAGGAAGCACTACTGCTGTTGAACTATTTGTGTCCATTTCAGTCCTGTTCAACTTTTTTACTTAAACTTGGCAAAATAAGAAATAGGCGTCATTTTTATGGGTTAAACCTCGCTTCACGACTGAGGAGCATTGGCGATACTGGGAAGGAAAGTCTTAAAGTCACATCAACAATTGCTTAAATCTAGTCTCCAAATATACTCTGCAACAACTCTCGATATTTCGTTCTTTGATGGTGACACAGACGACATAGTCGTTGTCATCTTCACGATGACGAGATAACGTTAAACAACAATGTCACATCACACAACTTAAAGCTCAATAGCTGTGAAATTTTCCACTTTTCAATTTCGAGTGAGATTATTAATGGCAAATTGAATTTTACTCACACGTCGATAACCAGGTTGAAACCGCAGTGCTCAATTAGCTTCCACTTCACTTGCAATCCTTGATAAATACTATTCCAATTTGCTGATATACCGTGCAAATGCAAATTTTGCCATTAAGGAGCAGCGGATATACTTCTCTCCCATTAATGAGTGTGGTCCGATACAAGTTTAAGCTCCATGATAAGGAACCTCCTTGTCGTAGAGCGACACAATATAGTACGAAATGGCCATAACGTTGCTGCGGCGAGCGGTCCTTTGGACCGAAACAAGCTTTCTCACCTATAGAGCTCGAAAAGGATCGCCACCTTGGCATATAAATGTGGATACAACAACAATAACTTAGTAGAGAAGTTCACATGGCTGATCACGTAAGGTAAATACCTCGCCAGCACTAGGATGGGATAAACATCACTGAATTTTTTTTCTGATGTTCTCGTCGGGATTTGAACCCAAACGTTCAGCGCAAAGGCGGACATACTAACTTAACTTTGCTTATTCCGTCCCTGAACGAAAATACGGAAGTCACAACAATTAGACAAAGGATGGAAAAACAAAGACAGCAGACCCAGGAGGAAACTGCGCTGCGAAACTGTCATTTGTTAATTTAAACAATAAATAAATATTGTTTCATTATTTCCAAGTTGAAAATAAGTTGGTTGCGTATTCTTTTATTTGTTTTTCGTGTTGCCAAATAAAAAAAAAAACTAATATTCCTAATATTGAATTTAACTTTTGAAAAAAACCAAAGACGTCAAAGTATAAAAACAGACATCGTACTTTGACGTTTTCTTTTATATTTTTTTTTATTTTTTTTTTATTATGCAACTTTTTTATTAATTTTTTTTTATTCAATTAAACTTTGAATAAAAACTAGAGACGTCAAAGTGTGAACATAGACATCCGTTTTCAACACAAAAATTCAATATTTGTTTTGTCAAAATATTCTATACAAATAAGAACATTTTCCACAAAATTAGTTGTAGAAATAGAATTAAAAAGAAATCGATAGAAATAAAATGTTTTTAAAGTTTTCTATACAAAATTTAGCTTAGCAATCACATTTTGGCTTAATTTTCTATACATACAAAATTTTTAAAAGTAGTTTCAAAGAATTTCAAAATATTTAATAAAAAGCATTTAAATAAAATTGTAGTAAAATTTTCCATACAAATAACTAGATTTAATTTTTTTTTTGTTGGTGACCACTGTTAGAAGAATTTTTACGAAAATTCGCCAGCGTTATAATAATGTTGACAAAATTTTCTTGGAAATAAAATTTAGACAAAATATTGCCTAGAAATAAAATGGTGACAAAAACGTCTATAGAAATAAAATTTTTGAAATACGTTTCGTAAAATTTTTTTTTTTTAATTTTGGCAAAAAAAAGTCTATAAAAATAAAATATGGAAAAAATTTTACAACAATTTTATATGTAACAAGTAAAAAGGCGAAATATGGTCCGAATTCGGCACGGACATTGAGTGGTCTATTAAGTACAAGTCATTGTTCAATTTTGTAGAAAAAATATTAGTCTTTTTGATAGCTATATCCACATATAGACCGAAGTCACTGTGTCAAATTTCAGCGAAATCTAATTATAAGGGCCAAAACTTTAAATCGAGAGATTTAAATTTGGGTGACATCGGACAATAACTGCGCTTTTATGGGTTCAAAACCATAAATCGAGCTATCGGTATATATGGCAGCTATATTCAAACCTGGACCAATCTGGGCCACATTGGAGAAAGATCTCGAAGGCCCTAACACAACTCACTGTCTCAAATTTCGGCGACATCGGACAATAAATGCGCCTTTTATGGGTTCAAGACCATAAATCGAGAGATCGGTCTATATGGCAGCTATATCCAAATCAGAACTGATCTGGGCCATATTGCAGAAATATGTCGAAGAGCCTAACACAACTCACTATCTCAAACATCGGAGAAATCGGACAATAAATGACCCTTTTATGGGCCCAAGACCTTTAATCGGCGGATTGGTCTATATGACAGCAACATCCTAATCTGGACCGATCTGGGCCAAATTGAAGAAGGATGTCGAGTGGTGTAACACAACTCACTGTCCCAAATTTCAGCAAAAGACCTTAAATCAGGGGATCGGTCTACATGGGGGCTCTGGCAAGATATAGTCCGATATAGCCCATCATCCAACTTAACCTGCTTATGGACAAAAAAAAAAAAAAAGAATCTGTGCAAAGACTGTAGCGTGATTTCAACAGACAGACGGACGCACATGGCTAGATCGTCTTAGATTTTTACGACGATCAAGAATAAATGACAATAAATGACCCTTTTATGGGCCCAAGACCTTTAATCAGCGGATTGGTCTATATGACAGCTACATCCAAATCTGGAACGATCTGCGCCAAATTGAAGAATGATGTCGAGTGGTCTAACACAAATCACTGTCCCAAATTTCGGCAAAAGACCTTAAATCAGCGGATCGGTCTACATGGGGAATCTATCAAGATATAATCCGATATAGCCCATCTTCCAATTTAACCTGCTTATGGACAAAAATAAAAAAAAGAATCTGTGCAAAGACTGTAGCGTGATTTCAAGAGACAGACGGACGGACATGGCTAGATCGTCTTAGATTTTTACGACGATCAAGAATATAGATACTTTATAGGGTCGGAAATGGATATTTCGATATTTTGCAAACGGAAGGACAAAATGAATATGCCCCTATCCTTCGGTTTAGGGTATAAAATCAATTTGTTTTTGTTGTTTGTTCCATATAGACTCAAAAACGGCTGAACCGATTACCTTGAAATTTTCACAGATTGTATAGATTGGTCTGGAAGGAAACATAGACTATAGAATTTTTCATATCGGAAGGGGGCGGACCCTAAAAACACCACCCAAAATCAAAAGTGGACCGATCAGAACAATATGGTTATCAAATGGCAGGTATTGGAGAGTAGAATACGAATATGGTATTAAAGTTTGAGTCTAAGTACCCAGGAGGCCGCCCTAACTCCAAACCTCCCCAAAAAGACATATTGGAAGTTCATGTCAATATGGAACTCAAATAAAAGGTATTCGGGAGTAGATTACGAATATGGCAAAAAAATAAGTAATGTAATGGGAGGTGCCCCCGCCTACAAAATCCCCCAAATAGGCATATTGGTCGACCACGGCTATATGGGACTTAAATGAAAGCAATTTGGGAGTAGATTAGGAAAATGACATTAAATTAATGTTAAAGTATTTAGGTGGCGCTTAAATTCCTTAAATCACCTCCAGTAGGTTATTTGACCCATCATGACAATATGGGACGCAAATGAAAGGTATTTGAGAGTAAAAAAGGAATCCAGTTTTTGGGCCAGGGTTTTTTGTGGGTAAGTCCCAATGCACCCCCTAAACTGAACTTATATCC
Organism: Stomoxys calcitrans; assembly: GCF_963082655.1. NCBI lineage: Eukaryota > Metazoa > Arthropoda > Insecta > Diptera > Muscidae > Stomoxys > Stomoxys calcitrans. Next base: position 1,030,161 of record NC_081555.1, on the reverse strand, counting down.
CGAACATATCAATATGGGGCTCAAATGCAAAGTTTTTGGATTTGATACCTACTTTTAGGGCAAAAAGGAGGAATGCCAGCCCCATGGCAATGTTGGGCTTAAATGAAAGGTATTTGGGAGTAGAGCACAAATTTGACATCCATGTTTGGGCGAAATGTCTGAGCTACCATTCCAACCCCAAAAATCACTCCCCGCCATATAGATATATGACCAATCACAACAATATCGGGTTCAAATGAAACACGACTTATTTACCAACTATGCTAATATGGGGCTCATGTAAAAAGTATTTGAGGGAATAGCACAAGGTTTATATTTACTTTAAGGGCCAAGTGCCTGGGTGGCCACCTCACTCCCAAAATACACCCCAAACCGGACATATGCTCCCTACAGGGGCAAACTTTCACATATCAATGAGTGTTGTCCGATTGATAAAGGACCTCCGCGACACCTCTATGGGGAGGAGTTTTTACATCACTTCTATGCATGGCTCACAAATGTCGCCAACATTAGAAGATAATAACCGCCACTTAAAATTTTTCAATGTTCTTGCCAGGATTTAAACCCACGCTTTTAGCATCATTGCCGGGCTTGCTGCCATGACACGACTTCGATATCCACATTCAGGGTGAAATGTCCCCATTTAAAAACTCTACCAAAACAGGACTTATATATCGACCATTGCAATATAGGGCTCACATAAAAGGTCCGGTTCGACTAGATTTCTATAAAAATCAAATTTTTTAAAGCCGTTTTGAAGAAATTAATTTTTTGACCAAATATTTGTTGGATGTAATATAAAACAACATTTTCCTGTGTGTAGTTTATTTTTTTAAACATATTAATATTTTTTATTTTAGTTAGTTTGGCTCGAGGCCATGAAAAAAAATATTATTCATTGCAAAATTCCATTAAGGAACAGGGACAATCTTCTCACATATCAATGAGTACTGTCCGATTCAAGTTAAGCTCGATGATAAGGGGCCTCCTTGATAGCCGAATCCGGACGGCGTGTCTCAATGCTACACCTCTTTGGGAGTATTTTTTTTTTTGTATTCAAAATTATTCAACAAAATCTTCAATGAAAATACCATATTCTTGTTTTTAAATAAACATTCCAAAGACAAAGCTGATAAAATAATAAACAAAACAAAATTGAAAAATTTTCCTATATAACTAAGTGTGCGACCACCGTGTGTGTCAAACAAAAATCATTCCCCAAACAGTCTTCTGGTAGTAACTACAAGGCAAAATGGCAGTAAACTTTTTACATATATTTATTATTTTGGCCATTTGGAGCAATGTACTTGACGCACGAACTACCAAAACTTCGACTTCTATGCAAGGTAAGTCTTGATGGTTAACATTGAAACGTTTGTGATATTCAGAAAATAATTCAACTTAAAGGCTATCCCGATGATTTGGATATATCAGGCTTTACTAAAGTTGGCAAGAAACGCTACCACTTTGGACAAAGCAAAGTAAGTTGCAAGTCTGGCATTTAAAACCTATAGTTCATGGTCATGCCAATCTAACCTTATTTTGCAGGTATCGTGGTTTAGGGCAAATTTGATATGTCGCTCAATGGGTGGTTATTTAGCATCCTTTGAAAACGACGACGAATTAAGCCAAGTATCGAGTTATTTGAGAAACACCTATCCCACAGATAGGATATGGTGGACCTCTGGTTCCGACCTGCAAGGTGAAGGAGACTTCTTTTGCTACAACACCGGCGAACGCATGAAATATGCTAACTGGATACCTGGTCAACCGGACAATGCTAGTGGAAATGAACATTGTATTAATTTAATTTTTAAAGAATACAAAATTCAAATGAACACTGCGGATTGCGATGAGGTTGGCTATTACGTGTGTGAGGCAGATAAGCCTGTTAATGTGTTGTTAACCGTTGTTTAAATAAATACGAAAAGTGAGTTGATTTCAAAAAAAAAATTAAATTACATAAAATAATAAAAAAAATAAATACGCTTGATTTACTAAAAAATGTAATCGCCCTTTTTAATGAACGCCTTGATAAAGTTTTAAATTTAAGTAAAACTTCATGATGGAAAATTGTCCTTGCAATAGACTAGCCATCGTGGAGCGTAGGCATTTACTTGGACTTTGGTATACATAGGAGTCTACTCATAATTAAAAAGAAACTTGAAAAGGGAAACACTAAATGTTGTAAAGTCTCCCCTTCCTTATATCTGAACCTCAAATTTACTTGCTATTAGTGGAAAACTTTTTATTTTTTTTTTTAATTTTTGCTACTGTTTCTTGATGCTTGGTTCTTTTCCATCGAAAATGATGGTGACAAAGAACGACAGAGTCGACATCGAAGTTCATGATGATGATGATGACGCTCAAAAACAATGTCAAATCACACAACTTGAAACTCAATGGCTGGGAAAATTTCCACTTTTCAATTTTGTCCTTCCTTTTGTATGTTTCTGTTTTTCTCTCTCTCTCTCTCCCTCCCTCCCTTTTTTCCTTTTCTTTTTTAATGCTGTTGTCAAAAGATTATTTATGGCGAACTGAATTTTGCCCACAAGACATTCAAAGCGAGCAATAAAGAAAAGTTTGCCTAAAGTTGTCTACCTTCGAAATTATGCTACCCAAGGAAGTTCATAAGCCCCAAAGTAGGTAATGCTTTTAGGGATGTGTTAGGAAAAAATATTTTCGAAATATTACCAAGTTATGGATGGTATTTTGTCAACAATAATCTGGGTCCAATATGAAAAGTATTTATATTAGTAAGGAACACTTTCTGTCCCATTACTTTTACATAGGCGAAAAGTTTGAAAATTGTTAATAACATCGCAACGATGTAAGAACACAATCTATTAATGAACAAACACTGCCCAGGTACCATTTGGAACCAAGTAAACCATGGTGAAATAAGTATATGACAATAATATTTAAAGAACTTGAACCCGGCCAAGGATGACTATGAGCGCCACACGGGTTAGAACAAAATGTTTGCTACAGAAAAAGGGCACAATTGCTTTTGTACAATTTAAGAACGAAGGAAATAGAAGACATTTCATTCGTTCGCAAACTCTTCTTCCAAATTGGGTTAAAATAATTTATGAAATTACACCCCATACTGTTTTATGCACTTACACCCAAATAGTGTAAATATGACCCCAAATATAAACTGTAAACAACAACAACATTTTTGGGGTGCTAATGTATACTTTGGGGTTTATTTGCATGTTGGTGTTTGGGGCGCAAATGAATTACGAAGATACATCAAATTATCGCAATCGCAATTTAAAAAGCCTTTTTGATTTTCAAGTCGAGGCGTATTTGTTTGGGGCCCATTTTAAAAATCTCAAAATAGACCCCAAATTTGTGATACTTTTGCATTATGAAAAATTACCCCAAAACAAATGTAACCAAAAGTAAATGCAACGGTGGCCTCCTCAATAGTAAACTAAACAAGTACATTTATAAGACAAAATTTTTTTGAATGAAAGAAATTACAGGCGATAATTTTTTTAAGAAAATTGTTTGATTTAGTAAAAACGCTCAAGACGGGAAATATTTTAAAAATTTAGCAGTTTTTTTTGAGAAAAGTTTAACATTTTTTATGTGGTAAAAAGCGCCACAGATAAAAAATATTTTTAAACATCGGATAATTTTTTAAAATATTTTTCATTTTTAATGGACGTTGCAGAATTCGCCGTATTAAAGATGTCCGGGTATGAGTTTTTGTGGTGGGTTGGCCTTCCAGACACTTGGCCCCTAAATGAGATATCAGATTCGTTCTCGACTCTAAAATACCTTTTATTTGAGCCCCTTATTTCTCTGATCTGTAAGTTGAGTCGAGAGTAGAGATTTCCCTTTAATCGCCCACACGTCTTCGAGATCGGCAATTTTTTAAATAAGGCGGAGGGGGGTGTAAATTTTCGTTTGTGTTCTTGTTTTGTTTTGGGTAATGATATGCCTTATGGAATTAAGCTCTGGAATAAAAACTAAAGACGTCAAACTAAAGAAAACAGACATTCACAACATCAAAATGCAATGTTTATTCTAGAGATTCAAAACAGTCCATTTAGCTAAAAGCAAAATGTGTTTCTTTGAATGCATTTCAATACAATTGAATAAATAACCTAGCAACTACAGAAACTAATATTATTTTTCGAAATTAGGCACTAATAAACAGATCATTTTATTTGCTTTAAATTCTTTTCAAGTGAGAGAAGCAATGGATTGAGAGGCCTTATCAGATCTTTGCTAGACTATTATAAACAACAAGAGCCGTTGTTTCTAATTTCCGACACTTATGATGCAGAAAAGGAACATGTTGGCTTTCAAAGGCATAAGGAAGCTGTCTTCAAAGTGGATGCATGCAGTGCATGCGCATTGTTGGCCAAAAGCGATGTGTGCTAATGAATTTGTACAGCGTTTGGCTAGATATCTTTATTTCTGGCTATACGCAAACATCGCAATGCTCTACGTAAAAAAAAATTGTGCTTAAGCCGGCTTTGAGCACCAAGGAATCTGATCAATATTTACACAAACTAATTAATTGAATGTATGTGTACTTTTCTGCCATATCAGGCAAAAATCGAAGCTTCTTGAGGTCGTTAAAAATTATAGACCGATTTGGACAATACTTGTCGTGGATGTTGGCAGTGACAACAAAGCACTACGTAAAAAATTTCAGCCATTTCGGTTAATAATTACGGAGATCGGTTAATATGGGAGCTATATCAGGTTAAAGTCCGATTGGCACGGTTGTTGGAAGTCATAATAATACACTTTGTACAAAATTTTAGCCAAGTCGGATAACACATACGACTTCTAGGGGCTCAAAAAGAACCACTTTATATGGGAGCTTAATCCAAATATAAACCAAATTTGGCCCATTTGCAATTCCCATCGCCAATTCCCACCAATAAAATGTATCTGAGCAAAATTTCAAGAGGATATTTTTATTTATTTGACCGCTATCCTGATTTTAAAAAAGGCGGTCGGACATGGGTGGTCGAGCTGTAGAATGTCAAAACGATCAGAAATATATGTATATACTTGCAAAACGATATTTCGAGGTGTTACATACGGAAGGACTAGAAAAAATATCCCATCTTAAGTTGGTGGGTATAAAAATCCACTCGTATACTAACTTTTTGCAAATTTTACGCATCCAAATGATAAGATTTTATTAAGGACAAGTTTGTATTGTAGTCAAAAATTGAAATCTTGATTTTTAAAATTACTTTTGCAAAAAAAATGCAGCATTAGCAAAAATAATGTAAAGTGAGGTTTTTGGGTCAATACGATGTTGCGACAAATGCCCCTGATGTGAACCGAACCCAGTACGTCCGCACTGGTTGTTGTTGTTGTAGCCACATTTGCACGTGAAGGCGGCGATCCTCGTCAAGCTCTTATAGGTGGGCAAGTTCGTTTCGGTCTATGCAACCGATGGCCGCGGGAACATGAAGGCCATTGGTTATTTAAAGGCGCCAATAACTCGCCATGTCTTATCGAGTATCATAGGCTCTCTGTATTAAGCAAGAGCCGGTGCCGCCCGGCATCTCACTGAGATTCTCCACTCGATAGCGCTGACTGTCCGCGACAGCGGTTGCAGCTATCCCGTATAAGGAGCATTCCACTATCCGCAACCTGTGGAAGGGCCCGGTAGCTTCCAGCTAAGCTTCTCGTGATAACGAAGAATACCACACAGATTGCAGCTCAAAGTTCCAGCCTGTGTGGTGCTCTTAGTTATCCCGTGCCGGGTCGCACTGGTAATACTAACATGCCATTAGCTCGGCTACCAGGAACCTTCCAAGAATTAAGCATGGCGATTTTGTATCACTGTGCTAAAACTCGACATCTATCTTCAGTATAAGAGAAGTTTACTATGTTTTCAACTTGATTTATATGAAAACTTGTTGCTAATAAGGAAAGCGCTCAATTTCCAGTAAACATTTGTGCACATTTTAAACACTCTATTACTTGGCTTAACTTTTGTTTTTTTTTTTTCAAGTATATTCTTAGTAGAAATACCCATCACAAGCAACGAATGGAAATTATAAATGGATCGGCGAATAAATGTTTTAAACTTACTCAAGCAAGCATTTGTATTAAATAATTTGCCAGTCGTAACGCTGAGTAAATTCATTGTTTATTGTTTAATTTAACCTTTCAACTTTTGGTGGTGGTGACCCCAATTCGCATCCTTTTGCATGCCAAAAGAATGTTGCATGCATACATTTTAAGTGAGTTGCGGAGCCACCAAAAACAGTCTTGGTCGGATACGAAGAACACACACCAAAAAAAAAAAAAAAAGAGACCCGAAAACGAATAGGGCGACAAAGTGAATGCTTTTATTATGGCGTCGATTCGTCTACCTAATGGCTGTGTGACTGGCTACTGGCAGTAAACCATTCTCGTTGCTGTTGCAGCAGCAGCAGCAGCAACAGCGACAATGGCGACAACAATAAAAAAATCATTCGATATAAAAAAGGACAATAAATTCAATTGAAGAAGCAAATTTGAATTTGAACAAAATTAGTGAATTGTGATAGGGGAAGAATTGAGGCACCACCAAACACCACGAATAGGCTAGCAACAGCAGAATTACACATTGGCAGAGATTTTCTTACGTCAGCAAAGTGATTCTTTCCGGCTTGTGATGAAATCACGAATTACATGCTGATGATGTGAGTGGGAGAAGATTAAATCAATGAAGCTACTACTTGCTGCTTAATTACGGCCATCATTTTGCCCACCATAGAGCATTTGTTTTGGGCAACTCATAAATAAGCTCAAGCATAATTGTGTGGGTCCGCTGACTCGCTTTGGAACACGAACAACAAAAGAAAATATTAACTGCCTAATGGACAGTTTATCTTGATCAGTTATTGATGCCTATAACAATTCGAACCAAATCATAAAAAGGACAACATTATTTAGATAATCGGACTTTTAACACACATTCGACTGAAAGGATGAAAACGAGTGTACGAAAAGTTTTTTTTCCCGTTTTTACTAATAAAGAGCATGTATTATATTTATTTAATTAAAAAAGTTCTCCGTTTATTTCTCTTCCATTTAATTCACTTTAGCACAATTTTATTGCTAAAAAAATAATACTACCCTTCGCATAGCTAAAATTGAACATTTATTTTGGATAGCTCTCATAGCATGTACTCCTCCCTGCACAGAACAATAAAACATTTACTTGAGGAGTTGCTCTCTGGCACATTCGTATCCTGGCACATTTCATGAAATCTAGTTGACATCAACTAATTTTGTATGCGAGTTTAAACATTTAGCCTACTTTTAGGCACAAAGCAATATAGAATTTCTACTACTGTTAAGCCCAGTGGTTATTTTTGGATATTGTATTGGTTCCGATTCCAAACGGCCCCAGGGAATTTGGAAACCCACACAATAAGAGCCATTGGACATTGATTTGAGCTCAAACAAGTACTCCTTCATAATACGAAAAGACAGACAAATAGAATTGGCAAAAGAAAAAAACTTTCAGGACTCTTGTCCTAGTCATAGGGGAAACATGTTTATAACATAATTTGCAAATTATTCTTGGACCACAGGAATCACACACACACACACACATATATACGTCTAAACTGACATGTATACATATGTGGAGTACGAGATCCTGTTGCCTTGAAGGGGCATTCATGCATAGCAAATGGAAATATTTTATTCCCTTGAATTGCAGACATTTGGCCTCCTGGCAATCTCATGTACACGCATGCGAGTATACTCGTTTATTTGTCGCTAGCATGTATTTGTATGTAGTATTCTGTCCATAGTTCGTATTTGTACCGCAGTTGGTATTTGGTTGTTGTAAATGTTTCCTTTAACAGGAATTTACAAATCAAAGTTTTTTCTCCATATTAAATGATGTTTAGAAACGCGAGAGCGAAAGAGTGAAAAAGAAAAAAGTAATAAAAACCATATACAGTGGTCTATACACTTAAAATACCGTAATTCCTCTCTGAGAAGCACTCATTGATATGTGAGAAATTTGCTATTCAAAATTGTTGCAGGAAATTTAACAAATTTTGTCGTAGTTTTTCGACTAAAGTTGTTGGTTTTCAAAATTATTTTTATCTGTGTACTAATAAAAGGCCAAGTATTCCCTTCAAAGGGACATGTAGTTTGAGAAGTCGGAGTCGACCAATTTTGCCAGGAGTTCTGGAAGAAATTTCATTGAAATGTGTTCTTTAAAAATTACATAAAATTTTTGTTTTTGGAAAAAATTTCATTAAATCCGTTCATATTTTAGGAGTCATAGAGGAAATAGTTGTGAAAATTTTGAGAAGATTGGTTGATAAAAGCGCTTGCAAAGGCCCTAGAAGTGAAAATCGGGCGATACATATACATGGCAGTTATTTCTAAATCTGAACCGATTTCTATGAAATTCACTAGTGATCAGAAGTCATAAAGAAACCTTCGTGCCTAATTTCGCGAGGATCGATTGACAAATGACAACATTATTGTATTATATTCAAATCTGAAATGATTTCTTCCAATTTCAGAAGACTTCGCCCCTAAACCAAAAAATATGACAGACAGATGGACATAGCTAAATCGAATCATAAATTGATTCTGAGTCGAGTGGTATGCTTGTTAATGGCCTTTCTCTCTTACTTGTACGACAGTAGAGGTGTAGGGTATAAAACTATCAAAAACTTGCATCCGTTTCTGGAACAAGCTCAATTTTTGAACAGTTTGAAAAGTCCGTACTCGGAAACGTAGTACGAACAATTTTTAAATATTTTAAAATTGCTCTAAACTAGTTTTAAAAAAAGTGCCCGTCATGTTTTGGGGGAAAATTGGCTTTTGGAAAGTTGGCAAAAGAAAGTTAGCTCAAAGAATCGAACAAAATTTTTTCTCAACTCAAAATTGTTAAAAAAAAAACATTTTTTTCTTTTCAATGCAGCAATTTAGAGCCAGTACAAAGTTTAAACTTTGTCATTCATATGGGTCCTTAATAAGATGTTTTTGTAAAATAAGTTCTTGGATGCATGAGGAATATTTGTTTGCCTTGTGCTCTTGTTTATTATTGAGGTGGGCCCATCATTTTAAATCTTAAAACTTTACCCAAAATTATGATTTGCACAACATTGTACCACTGTTTGCCAGGCATATCCTTTGAAGGGAGCAAAAAACACCAAATATTCCAACACAAATATTTAAATGTGTGCAGAAGCAGCGACGGCACTACTTGCTGCTTTCCTTGATATTGTTGTTTTCAAAAGATTTTTTTATGTTAATGTAAATCCGAAGAATAAAAGAAATGTACATAAGCAGAGTTGTTATGTCTGTCCGTCTTTCCGTTTATTGACGATGGTTAGCCTTGTTGTTGGCTACAACAAGAATACCAGCATAAAACAACTATTCAGCATAACTATGTTAAATATGGCGGCAGATAGCTATTGTAGACATTTCAACGCATTATCACCCGCTCCATAGTTTGCCAGAGTTGTCATTGCCATTTGGGCCATATCCCTAGCAGAAATCCTCAATGCTGATTGCAAGCAATCTCAATTGGCACGCTGGATTCGCTTTGGATGACTGTTGGACAAGGCTGGTGGTAATAGATCTTAATGTACTCTATTAACCGTTCAAGTAACCGCAGACGAACACTTGAGCCCATAGTAATGATGCTTAAGCTTCTAGGGGTTTGCAAATGCAGTTGAAAAACAAGCAATAAAATCCTGTGGTTTTGCAGGACTTATTTTTAGCACTAAATCGTTGCAAGTTGTTTTTAGTTACTGGTTGGTGGTAAACACTGAGACACCTGGTGTGTGACAGTACACGTTTCGAAGGATATGGCAAGAGAGTGACGGCCAAAGGCAAGCGCAACAGAAAAAAGAACATTTCATTCTTGTATTCGTCAATTCATGGAAGGGCGTTGAATTGCGGTGTTCTTAGGAAACCAACGGAAGCATGCCATGCCATGTAGTAACGGAAACGGAAGTAAGCGAATGCAAGAGTGCCGCTGTGCAAAAAAAAACAAACGTACAACAATCTTGACACAACACACACTGCTTGCCAGCCGCCACACAACACCTACACCTCATTTGGGGCCCAAGTGTGATTCACCACCACCCTTATCGCAGCAAACATTCAAACTGGTACTCAAATTGTGTTTGGCCTTTTATGGGGATGTTGTTGGTTGTTTAGTTTCCCATTTCTTGTCAAGACACTTTTCTCAATACGCTTTATTTGGGAGGGGGTGGCGGCATGAGGCTTATCGCATGGTACCCCATCTTTGGCGGACACTCTTCTGCTTTGTCTTACCTCGTTGCACAGGCACGGCAGCAAACTAAGAGGCTAACATCATCAAAGGTTAGAGAAACGTGTCTGCAAGCATGAGGTTTACGTTTACGGTCTATTGTTGGTCTACAGTGGGATCATCACTCTGGGCTCACATGCTGTCCAAGTCATTTTTAATTCTTCACACTGCAGTTTTCTCCTCACCAGCATGAGTTCACCACGACTGTGTCGAGGCCTTGACACAGTCATATTGGGGCATTGCACTGTTCTCTTTACTGGATTAACAAGAGGGATTTTGGCTTTACAGGAGAAAAAGCCTGAATAAAAAAAAAACATGCAACTATCTTCGATAGTTTCGTCGAATATTTGATGGAACTATGTAGCAGTTTATCGAATATTCGATTAATGGATGTAATTAAGGTAGCTGCACATTTAAAACAGGGCTGCACAAGCCGAACTGAATGATGCGTGTTTGTTGTCACAGCATGCTATTGTACGCTATGTTGTATTAATTGAAGCACAGACGCAGCTCACAACCATTGCATATGATTTCCGCAAAAGCATTGACAGACGTTCAAGCTAGACATGCCATGAAATAACATACACATGTGGGTGACGATTATCGCACAGACACCAGAGGGAAAACAGCATGTCTTCAACTCTGATTGTTTGCCATGGGTTAATTTCATCATAAGCGAGTTGCTCTGCTAAGAAGCAGATGCATGAAAGTGAAAATATGGAAAATATCAAAAACCTTTAAATCAATTATTTCGAATAGAGGCTAACATGAGCATGTTTAAAAATAAATACAAAACAAAAAATTACTACGGATTTTTAAAGATGGGGCTAGTTGCAATAGATGAAAAACTGGCACTTATTCCACATTAAATATATTATAAAAATCCTCAATCGCAAAAAAGGGGAAAAAGGTTTCATGTTGGCTTCAATCTGAATTCAGATATGCATGATGATGGTTTCGACATCGCAACCTATCGGAAACCGTTTCATTTGGACCTCATGGCGTTGATGATGGTATATCATCAGATCACTGTAATTGTTTTCGATCGATGGTATGAACGCAGAAGATTGTGTAATTTGCAGGCCTTTAATAGCCCCATTATAGACCGATCTTTCGTTTTAATTTTTGAGCTCATAAAAGGCGAATTTTTACTTGATTACGCTGAAATTTGGGTTGGCTCTGCCTCAGCCTACATCTTGATATACGGAGGTGGAAAAAATAATAGGGATAATAGTTACTAAGAATAACATTGCACAAAAAGAGTAAGAAAACATAATTACTTCTGCATAAGGCTGAACCAGAATATTCGCAGACATGTTGGGCTTTAAAAGGTGAACTTGAAGTGTAAAACTGCTTCCCGATTTCGCTTGTAGAGCTCGAAAAACGCGTAAGGTAATTGCTACACAATTTGTGTATTGGGTTAATGATTTACAAAGTCGCCGCGGGCGTGGGTTCGATTCCCACCAGAGGCCTTGCCGCTACTGTGGTATCACAATGGACTAAAATAGGCTGAGTTTAAAAAATAACAATTACATACACTAAGAAATAGGTCCTGGGGCAAACAGGGAAAGATAAAAAGAAAATGTATGGCCCTTGAAGTCTCCACACCTAATATGGCTGAAAAATCTTCTAAACAAAGACGAAACGCGTTCCATAGTGGTTGGTGTGTTGTGACCTCTGACTTTCCTTTTCGTCTCGAAAGATAAACAAACGTTAAAAAGAAAATTATTCTTGAGTAGTATGAAAGAGCCGCAACCTAAATACACACTAGAGAAACACCTCAGGGAGGGGTGATATAACCGCTGCTCTGGATCCTCGCGATTGACGGTCTTCTTAAAAGACTGGAAAAGTTGAGTGTTGGAATATGTGCGTACGCAGATGATCTGGTTATTATCGCCACAGGGAAGTTTTTGGACATGGTTTCGGAAGTTTTGGGTGGTGCACTTGACTGCACTGCTGCATGGGCAGAGGGTTGCGGACTGGATGTGAATGCGGGGAAGACGGAATTGGTCTTGTTTACGCGTAGGCGGATAATACCGTCATTTAGACTACCCACGCTGCAGGGGATGACTTTACAGTTATCACAGTCTACAAAGTTTTTGGGGGTGATTCTAGACAGCAAATTGGATTGGAGGCTGAACATGGGGTCGAGAATTAGAAAGGTGTTTGCGGCATTGTATTTTTGTCAGAAGCTCGTGGGAGTACGTGGGGTTTGAGGCCCAGGCTTATGCACTGATTGTTCTCGGCATATGGCTGCCATGTCTGATGGACGGTGACGGATTTTGCGTGTCATGCCCTAACAGGGTGAATAGCGTCGCATTAAGATTTGTGTTTGGAACTATGGGAACCACCGCGACTGGATCATTGAAGGTTATGTTGGGAATTCAACCTATGGACTCGAGAATAGTCCATCTAAGAGTGTGGCAGCTTGATTTGATTCGCGGATCACCGGCAAGACATTTGCGAATAATGGATAATACCTTGGCGGTCTCTCAGACAGACTTCCAGATGGGAATGAACGTGGTGGATAAAAGACTGCGGATAAAGTGGCAGAAAGGGCGGATTGGTTTTCAGGCATTAACATTTTTACTGATGGATCGCAGATGGAAAATGTAACAGGGTGTGGTATCTATTGTAGCGGATTCGATATCAATATCTCCTTGCGCATGAGGGATGATTGCAGCATCTTTCAAGCGAGGTGTATGCGATGGCTGTAGCAGCGGAACTGGTGTTGTCTATGAATATCAAGCGATAAGAAATTCATATCTTCAGCGACACGCAAGCGACATTGAAGGCGTTAAATAATACGTGTGTGAGATCCAAGGTCCTGGCCCGCTGTCGGGAGTTACTGATGCGTCTACAGGATTGCCATGCCTTGACCATATGCTGGGTGCCGGGACACAAGGAAATAAAGGGAAATGAGAAAGCCGATGTACTCGCTAAGTCTGGAGTGAATCTCCCCTTGTGTCGATTATGGATGTGTATCCCCGCCTATCGCAAATACTTTATGGTCTCAAAGAGCGCTACAAAGAGACTTGGTTGAATCGCTGGAATGCAAACGTAGGTTGTGAGCAAACAAATCTGAGGTGGGAAGAACGTTCGAAGCAGAACATAGGCGTTCTATTGTCAATGGAGAAGATGCATTTAAGTGCGGATCATAACTGGACACAATAAGCTAGGTAAACATGATAATATCTGTCGCTAGTGTCATGATATAGACGCTATAGAGGATAGTTTTAATTTCCTATGTCAATGCTCTGCACTATCCCAAAGTAGAAATAGGATACTTGGTTCGTTTCTCTTTCAGGCACTAGACAAATTCAGAGTTGTTAACCCAAATAAATATAAGGCCTTCATCTAAGCGGCAAAGTGGTGCGTTGAAGACTGCCTTCCAGGCAGGTCTGACTGCTAACTGCTGAGAGAAAAACAATAGTTCATGAGGAATCACAATGGGCTTACGCGGATGCTAAGATAACAATTTTGGCGTCATCCTCTTCCAACCTAACCTAAATACACACAAATATGAAAATTCACAGGACGGAGGGCCAATAATTTATACAGGGCTTCAACATAAATCTCTTAGAGGAAGCGGATACAAAACGGACCAACTGTATTGCAATAACAATTCTATCAATTCCCTGAGAGATCTACTTTTCTAATGAATATAGACAAAATTTTTTTAACCACAAATATTGACTCTTTGTTGCAAGACATTCGTCGAAAAATGAGTTTGTCATTCTACGCTTAAGAAAGCATAAACCAACATTTGAGTCCATAACATGAATTTCATTAATTTCCTTTTCCAAAAAGCTTATTGCATACAACTTCTTAAGTAGTCACAACCATAATTATATGCTTTTATCTGAGAATCATTAATAAATTACTTTTAGAATAGAGGATATGTATTTTTGTTTTGTTCATTGAATTATCGAACCACCCTAATACACGTTTCATACAAATATTAATGATGTACCGACAGATCCAAAAAATCCAGAAATCGTTATTCAAACATGTTCGAGTATCAAATTTTTTCATGTAAGGCGATTGACGAGATTTTCCATGGGTTGACCCAATAAAACTGTTCTTGACCTAATGGCCCAATTTGCATTACTGCTGTACTACTGTACTCGTGCTGCGTAGTGGAATAACAATATTTGAATGGAGCAGCCGGCGATAGTATGTTCGCCTCAAGAGCAAGAGCCGAAGATGGTTCTTGACAATAGTTGATAGTAATTCTCCCCATAATAATGATAATAGTCATCGTAAAGGGAGGATAAAAATCTGTGGTAAGCAATTTTCCGCAATGCGTTTATCTATTGTGTATGCCTTGCAAACAGAAGTGCGACATTGAATCATCTTTTTTTCCTTCTTTTTGTTTGCTATCGTGTCCGACGATTTTTTGGGTCTACTCTCATGATTTATGTCCCCCCATCTTAGGGAACAGCAGCAAGCTGTCTTTGTGAATTTCTTTTTTGATTTGTTGTTTTTTTTTTTTTTTGTTTTGGGAACTTTGGTGAATAGTTTATGCGTTTTGTCATTGCTGCTTAAAAGGATAAAAATCTCTATTGGCGTCGTCAGTGCTATTGTGATTGCTTATGGTCTGGCATCTCCGAACAACAACAAAAAATAGAAACAATTCCCTATCGCTAGCTTTTTGTCAATGCTTGTCCTCTTGCTTCGCATCGCTCCTCCTCTATTCTGTAAACCAGTACATGGAGATAGATACTCGCGAGTATCGGGCAAGAATGGACGAAGAGGGGTTACCATGGGCCAACGTGTTTACACCACTTGACCTAAATTACTTCATTTTTACATTACAATAATGAAATGTCGCCAGCCACCAACTAGGCAATACCAGCACCAACAAACTGGAAAAACAATGCAGTGAGGATAAATGCGCCCTAAAGAAGTCGAAAGACAGTGCAGACCACACAAAATTAAGCCGCCAAAAACTAGGAGAACAAAGAAAAAGTTCAGAAAATGATTTGATTTTATCATAACGAGAAATAACTTTCCATACAGCCATTGGAAGTAGTGTTAGGCTAGAGTTGACTTTCAGCAGCAGGAGGAAGCTGGAAGGCAGATAACAAGAGATGACTGCCTGTTGGTTTTTTTTTTTCTTTTTATGCGTTTCTCCCTTTGGCTTGCCTGTTACGACACTTCGCCCAGCAATACAACGCAACGAGTAGAGCAAAATTTAGTCCAGCCGCAAACATGGATGGCTGGCTGGCTGACTGACTGGATATAAGAGTTTGCTTTGTATTTGCTCGTGTATATGTTGATAACATGAGCAGTTAATGGAGTCCTAGGAGTAAAATTCCTTAAACATATTAATAATGAAATACCCAGGCACAGGCGCAGGCCCACAAAATGTAGTACCATGCCTAACAATGCGTAGGACCCACAAAATTGGATGCTCCTTAATTTGGGACAAACTTGTGAGGAAATATTCATACGTTTAGAGTTGTATATGTTTATTATGAGTGTGAAAGCCAAACGGAACGACTATTAAAATCAATAATTAACTGTTGTAAATGAATAATAAATAAAAATGGACAGAAAGCCTTAGTAAACGAGGCGGGCAAGTCTAGTGCAGGCCCAGGAGAAAATCATTGTGCCTTAATTTAGTTTTGTTTGGGAACCGAAATGTAAGTCATCCGTACAGGGAAATTTTTAAATCACATCATGTTATTCCAGAGACAACTCCTTTGAGCTTTCTTGCGGCAGGCCAAAAATACATGCAAACAATTGTGTTGTTAAATGTATCATGAATATTTAAATAATTATTCAACTTAGGGGCATTTATATGCATTTTCTTGTTGGAGAACAGCAATTGCTTGCTTAGCCAATGTCATTACACCTAAACAAAAAATGAAAGGATACTGATTTCTAGAGGAGTTACATTGTCCGTTCATGTCATGTTAAATCTGAATTAAGGTCCCATCTTTGAGGTGAAACTTGCATCGGACCGCAATTATTTTTATGGCTAAGATAAGTAGCAGTGCACTTGTATAGGAAGAGTGGCCAAAAATAATTCCAGTGCAGTTATTAATATGAAATTTGTAGGATAAGTTCAAGATATGTGCTTGAAATTTTGCACTAGGAGACGCAAAATACTCCTCATCAGATGAATCCATTACCGTGTACCAGTGTTGCCAGTATTGGAATTTTTTTTCCCGAATTGGGGATCTACTTTCGAAAAAGGTGACTACATTTTTGACCTGGAGACCTGAGGATTTGAGGAGGATTTGGAAAAAAATTTTAGGTTTTTTTTTGGGGAGGAATTTTGTGATCAAAATTATTTATTTTACGTTTACAATTTCTTATAGTCAACTAGCTGAACAGGGCCCGCTCCGCTGCGCCTTCTTTTACTTTATATGGAACAAAATTATCGTTTGAATATTTATTTTCGACAATTAAAGAGCTGTTAGTGAAATATCATGCTGCGAAAATAGTATATCGCTTGACTAAGAGTTTAACAATATAAGTGCCTTTATCTGAATCCCATATGATCTTTATTGGTCTACGAATTTAAGTTTGGATGTAAGATATACTCCATTCTTAAAATACTTTATTTCAGCCCGATATTTTCATGATGTCTGATTTAGGGATGTTTTCGGGTTTTGGTTATCAAATTCCTTTTCTAATCTCAAATACCTTTCATTTGAGCCACATATTGGCATGGTCGAAAAATGTTTACTCTTTGGGGGGTGTTTTGGGAAAAGGGGTGTTGCCCTAATACATGGTGCTACATTTGAATATCAAATTCGTATTCTACTCCCAAATACCTTTATTTGAGTCCCATATTGCGATGGTCAGTAAAAAATTGCTGTTTGTGGGGTATTTTGGGAAAGGGGTAGACCCCCCGAAAATTGGTCACAAAAGTGGGTATCAATTCTTGCTCTACCCCCCAATAAAATTCATTTTAGCTCCACAATGACATGGTCGGTAAATATGCCTTATTTAGGGGTGTTTTGGGTATTGGGACGGTCCCGCAAACACTACGCCCGGAAAATATATCAGCAACGTACTATATTCTCATACATCTATATATCATTTATTGAAACCCCATATTGCCATTGGCCTCAAAATTGGATATCAAATTTGTTTTCTAATCTCATTTAAACTCCTTATTGCAAAAGTCAGCAAATATTTCCGGTTTGGGGTATTGGCCCTAAAAACTATAAATGTTTAGTTGCACTCTCTTTAAGACCCAAATTGCCTTAGTGAACAAATGCGTCCTATTTTGGGGGTTGTGATGTGGTGGTGGGACGTGGTCTACTCCCAAATATCTTTAATTTGAGCCCCATATTTTCATAGTCGGCAAACATGACCGGTTTAGGAGGTGTTTTGGGGGATGGGCGGCCACTCAGTGAGTTGGCTTTGAAAATATACATCGGATTCGTGTTTTACTCTAAAAACTCTCTTATTTGAGCCTCATATTGCAAATGTCAGCAAATACTTCCTATTTGGGTGGTGTTGTGGGGGTGGCTTGGCCCTATAGAAACTTTTCCCGTATATTGATTTCAGATTAATGACCTTTCATTTGAGCCCCATATTGTAAATTTGTCCCCTTTGGGGCATGTTTTTAGGGGGAGAGGCGGCCCCCAAACACTTGGTCCCTATTTGCATACCTGATTCGTATTCTACACTCAAATACTTTTTATTTAAGTCCCATATTCCCATTGTCAGTAAAAAAGTCCTGTTTGGGGGGTTTTTGGGGAAGGGGTGGACTCCCAGAAACGTGGTCCCACATTTGGATATTAGATTCGTAATCTTCTCGCAAATACATTTCATTTCAGTCCCATATTGCCACGGTCGGTAAATAGGTCCGATTTAGGTGTGTTTTGGGGGTTGGGTTGGTCCCCCTAACACTTGGTCCGACAATTGGATATCTGATACGTTTTCTTTAGGATAATACCTTTATTTAGGATAATACCTTTCATTTCAGTCCCACATTGTCGTGATTGGTCTAAATATATGTTTGGTAGGTTTGAGGGTGGGGCGGTACCCCATCCGAAATTTGGATGCCAAATTTTTATTTTTAGGGTACTACATGAGATCACACAAAATTTCGCTTAAATCGCACGACCCATGTCCGAGATTTGGCGTTTCTGCATATTAGCAAATATAATTTGTCGAACCACCCTAATTACCATACGCCTCTTACGCAACGTAATTGTATTTAATTTCGATCTCAACTTCAATATGCTATATATCATACGGGTAGAAATAATGTGTTATACACCACAGTGGAGCACAATTGCGCCTGGCGAATTGTGTGCCACCCCCTCTTTGGGTTTTGTAAAAATATTCAGAAGACCATTATATAGGATTTTCAAAATACATGAGAAACGCAAGTCAAGCGCAAAAATGAGTATGGTGTGAAATAAATGAACTTGTGGCTTTAAACCACAATGTGTCTAGAGTGGTTGTTTTGTTTTTTTTTTCCTTAGGCAAAAGATTGGTGCACCTGTTTGCGGCACCTATTTAAGATGCAAACAAACACACTCACACAAAACTTGCGTAACTAACAGACCATTGAAAAGTTCTCAAAATAAAAAACAAATATTGAATGGAAAGTGAGAGAATGTGCGAAGTGGGGAGGGGCTGCTCTTCGTCGCTCGACGTAGTTCAAGTGCTTCCAAATACTCTGCAATGAAATTAGAACTTTTTCCTTTAGTGGCTTCGAAGACGCCTAAAAGTCTGCAAAGATTTGTAACTTAAATTTCGATGACAATAATTGAATGCATAATCCTGTCGTTAACTGTATTTGCATGGATTGATGTTTAGTACTGCGTGACACACACAAAATGTGATGGTTAAATATTGTGATAATGTTGTTTCATATGCCTACACAATCGTTATGAAACGTCCCAAATAAGGGGAGAACATGCAACAAAAATTAATTCCATCCAACATTGTTTAAGGGGGCCAATTTGCTTAAAAACTAAGCATGCCTGACTGGCAAGTTCATCGGCCTCGACAGCAAAACGAATGACGCCTGACTTAAACTAGCTGCAAATTCCGGCCACCACAGGAAAATGTACACATTGGAAGAGTCTGGGTTTTATATTGAATGTTGTTTGCCGAGGTCAAGCTGGCCAAGCCATATATTGATCATCTGTACGGCCTTCAAAAAAAAAATCTCTTATAAAAAAAATACCAGCAACCTCCTTGCCATAAGCATTATTGAACGTTGAAAAACGTTCGCTGCTATGTTTCATTCCTTTCGCTATTTTCAAATAAAAACCAGCAGCATGGCAGCATGAAAACTCGAAGCAACTCAATTTTTCAAAGGCTAGAATAAAACTGAGATACGCATTCAATAAAAGAAATGATTTCTTTCTCAAGTCTAAAAGTCTATTGTTTAAATATGGCGCCCACAGTTATTAAGAGTCGGAAGTGGAACACAAAAAAAAAATTGGGGATGTTAGGCATCGGCGACAACGAAAAGCAGCAAAATCCAAGACAAAGCAGTAGCTTTGACAGCCCCAAATACAAGGAAACGGAAGAACAATGAAGGAGCGCATCACTAACGAAACGTAGAGTGGTGGGGTGGTAGAAGTGGGGGTGAGTGGAGCAAGTAACAGCGGCGCCTAACTCTTTTCTCTTCTTCTCCTATTTTATTTTCTGATTTAAACTACTTAGTTTGTTGTTTGTTAAATTCTTTGCGCCAACTAAGCTCGCATGAAAAGGGCACCGACGAATGTGAAACAATGTCTGCCGCCTCAGTATTCCCTCCCCGCTGAATGTGAAGACACATGAAATATGATTTATAATCGCATAATTTTTGGAATACTTCTATGAAATAAATAACTTTCTGGTATCGCCCCCCAAATCTATGGAATGGCATGGGTTTCAATATCATGGTAATGGCGACAGTTACTGCCTGCTCTAATGGCTACACAGATGCCTATGATAACATCACAGCTTGCGTATGGTCGTCATAGCCATTTTTATGAAGATGTAACATCGACTGTTTATGAATACAATGAATGAAATCTCCGGGTTCAACGCTTGTAGTTTCTATCTTCTTTTCGGGGATATTAGCACTTATTTTCCATTGGCAAATAATGCTATGAATATTGGCAAATGGGGATGATGTGCCAATCAAAGAAATCTTTTTGTAGTTTAATGGCCAGAATTTCCCTGATGTTTGCTTTTGCTTGGCAACAGCGAACAACTATGAAAATAGACATGAATGCGTGACCTAATATCTATTTTTATTCTATTCACTCTTAATTCGATTACAGCTTAAACGCTGCTTACTTCAATCGATTCAGTTTTTCAGTTTACGTCTCGTACTCCCAGTTCATTTTTATTTTTAATGTGTGCTACTTCAGCTAATTGATGTATTAAATGAGCATTTATGGAAACTTTAACTCTACTCCTCAATGTTGCAGTTGAACGCAAATACTGACGCAGACGTAATGGGGAAATCAAATCAAATTACTTGGCAAATATTTGCAATTACTGAGTGGTAAGACAAAAAACAAAAGCAAGAAACACAAACATCAGAATTTATCGGTAAGCTGCCATGTTCCTTGCAAACCCATCGATGGAACACTGTCTGCATGACCATAGAAATGTGGGAGGCATGCTCAACCACATTGCTGAAGCTTACACCAACTCCAAACAAGTATAGAACATCTATAAAATCGCCAAGTATTGCTAAAAAAAACGGCAGGCAGCGGAACCAGTATCCGAGGCTAAAAACAGCATAATCTCTTTTTAAAAATGAATTTGTTGAAAGAAATTCTTTATAATTGACCCAAATGGGGTACTTAAAAATTAAATTCGACATTGTTTCCATGTTCTAGGATTTTCTTTGCTATCGGGCAAGGCCGTTAAGCTTTCATTTTCGCTTAAGAGAACGATGGATGAAGATCATGTCAAAATCAAAGCAGAAAGTGGGTAGAACGCGATGATCAGCTGTAAAGAAGAGCTTCCGCATTAAGCAGGGTATTAGGATGTTTGGAACACCATTCTTAACAATACGAATGCAAAAGAGGGAATTGATTACCGATGAATGGCGCCGAGGAGCTTAATAGCTTCAATAAGGATCTGAGAGAAGGTTGGTAGAACGCGATGATCAACTGTAAAAAAAAGGCTTCGCATGAATCGGGGTGTTAGGGAATTACTGTTTGGAACAACATTCTTTACAATGCGAGTGCAGAAGAGGGAATTGATTACCGATTGAATGGCGTCCACGGAGCATAATGGCTTCAATAAGAATCTGAATAAGTAAACAAAACGAAAAACCAGAGTAGTCTTGGATTATCCCGCTTTTTTAACATTTCCAAACATGTGGTTAAATTTTCTCAAAAAACGTAAAAAAATAATTTAGATTTTTAAGTAACATTTATTTGTAGACATTCCCAATCAAACCAATTATCTGCAAGATAGTAAGCGAAATGGTATGATCAATTCATGTTAAATT
Organism: Stomoxys calcitrans; assembly: GCF_963082655.1. Lineage (NCBI taxonomy): Eukaryota > Metazoa > Arthropoda > Insecta > Diptera > Muscidae > Stomoxys > Stomoxys calcitrans. Next base: position 1,008,430 of record NC_081555.1, on the reverse strand, counting down.
GTCAGTCGAAGCTTAATCCTAGCAAGTGCAACTCAGATGTTCTGAATAGATTATCAATGCAAATTTATGCTGGCGAATTTGTGCAAGTTACCGATATCATGTGGTAACAGATACTAATAATCCATAACAGCGATTTTCACTATATACTCGTAGTACAAAAATAAATCACAGCCTTAAATTTTAAGTTAGGAGCAATACCCAATGACTTTTACATCCCATCGTAGGTTCGTTTAATATTAACTATCCATTTTTTATGTAAAGAAGCCGATATCGAATATTTGAATACCGGGATCAAACAAGCTAGTTCCAAATTTTAAAGGGATTTTATTGAATGATGTGCCGATGTGGAAGAACGTAGCGAAAGTGAAAGTGGATAGTAATAACCTGTTCGACCAATACAATTTTTAAAAAACTATATAACGGACGACCAAATCAACGACTGGATCAATATGAAAAATGATTTTGATATCCGTTGGGTCCAAATAATAAAGTATCTGTATTATAAATAAGTAAGTTCCTTTTGACCCTATGATTAAAATTGTCGAATATGGGTTTTCGGGTTTACCATTAATATCAGCACCTACAGAAAGGACATTTTCCGCAGTAAATAAAATAGGGACAAACGAAAAATTAGCAGAAATTGTCACTGAAAGTCGTTCGCGTACTTTGTTCGCCAGCAGAAGAGAGCGGGAGAATGCATGAGAGTAATTGAGAGTTTGCAAATTTCTACCCGAGAAAAATAAAATATCGATTTTAATCACGAAATTAATTGATGCAATTAATTTTTTAATTGAAACTGCTTCAATCACGAAAATGATAATATCTATCACAGTTTTTGAAAAAGGCGATTGAAAAAGTTTAACTAAAAAAATTGCACGTTCATTTAAAAAGGTGATTGATACAATTAAAAAAAATATATTTTTTTTTTTTTTAGAAATAATTTGTTAATTTATCCAATTAAAAAAATGAAAGATTCCAAAGATCTGCACAGAGCGCAAACAGACAAATCAAACGAACCGGCCCGTCCCTGTATTGTTGGTCAATGCGGAATTCGCATAAGAAAGCACTTGCAATGACATTCAAAGAATGTTCAAGTGCACAACAAAACAAGTTTAGCAACTTTGATGTGTTTGTTGTTCTTAGTAATGACTAGTTTTTATCGGCATAGTGGAAAGTACGGTTTTCTTCTTTCTTGCTGCGCTAAGGAGAGTTGGAGGACATTTTGAGCACTGTTTCAGTCTTTGCGTATGTATGGCACCTTAATCAATTTGATAAAGGTGCTGATGAAGTTACATGGCGTTAGAGAAATCGGGATCCACTAACCAGTCAAAGTGCTTTGAATAACAACACACACTTGCTCAACTTTTTTAAGTTCTTTGCTATTCTGTTCTTTGTACAGAGAGCATTGAATAAGTAAGATATCGAGCTGAAAGATGTTCGAAAAATCAAAATTGAAATTGTAAAAATTTCCAATTAATTTTTTAATTGGTCCAATTTAAAATATACAAAAGTCATATTTAAAAATTTCTTGCAAAAAGAGCGCTGTATAGGGCGGACACACGATTTCGATGCAATTAGTTACACACACATATGTTAGGCTTCCGGAATACGAATAATAAGATTTTTTTGCCAACTTAATGTGGAAACTGGTGACCAAAACGTAGCAACTCGCGAAAAAAGAACTTTGCAAAGCTTAAAGAAATAAATTACTGAGATTTCTCAATGTGTTCAAAGCTAGAATAAATTCCTACAAAATTAGTTTGGGCTGTGAAAGGTATATTTGTGATCCGATTTTTAAATTTGTTTCCTTCAAAGAATGTCGAATGTATGCGGATATCTGTTATAGTGTGCTTTATATAGGCCTAGCAGTTTTGTTTTTCTTAAGCAAAGCTTATTAAATAGACACATGATCTTAGGAATAACAATGATATTTACCGATACATATTTAAAGACTGATGTCTCTGGTTGCGGTGCCGGTTATTGAATCTTTTTCCTTTAATTTTCAGCACTATTCCTTTACTGCCGATGTATGCTGCTGTGGTGATGTTAAATTGTGATTTTATTTTTGCTGTTGCTGTTTCTTTTTCCTTTTTTATTTTTTATTTTTGTTTTTTTCAGACACGTATACACACAAGCCTTTTAATAATTTATTTTATTGATAATAAATTATTCTTTAAACAGCAATGGAGGGCAGTTTAAAAGACAGAGAGTAGAATAAAAAAAAAACATTATTCGTATTTCACAACGAAGAGGAGGAATGGGAAAACACTTTCATTGGATGGCAATTGATTTTTTGCATCAGTTTGCGGAAATATGAATGTCGTTACACCTTATTTCCATTTGTGTGTCTAATTTTGCAATTTATGGTAGTTTTCTTCTTTTTTAGAATTTGCAAATTGCACAGAATTTAAGACAAGTGCATGGCGATGGAGGCGGCTGGCAATATCGAGGACGAGGATGGCATCGAAACACTGCCAATGTTAATATCTTTCACCTTCAGCACTTCTTCGTCGCCCTGCTTGTCTTCTCGTTTCTTTAGGCATTAGACACAAAAGCAGCCAACTACTACCCTCATACTAAACTGTTTGAGTGCCTGGGTTTGTGTACCGTTCAACTTATACAATATGCAATAATCTCTAAAAGAAATCACAGCCCCCCAAAAGTAGGCAAACAAAAAAACCTACAAAATGATTAGAAATATAAATAACTTTAGGAAGGATGAAATAAGTAGGCAAGCTTGTAACTGCCTGTAATGTGGGTGAGTGCAACCAACCCTTTTTTGTCCTTTACGTCTAACAATATTTATAGGGGACATCTCATAGACACATGTGGAGGAATTCGAAAATTATTATTAAATTAGAATGTTAAAGAATTCGATCGATGCGTTTAAGATTTGTAAAAGATTCATGTATCGATCAATTTCTAGCAAATATGATAGTGAGGAAAACTGGACAAAATACAAACATATGTAAAAAAAAATTAAATAATTACCTATGGCTAATCAGTCTCTGGCAACTGTTATTGAAGGGAATTTGATTCTAACAGGACACCTTAATATGACGTAATTACGATAGTCGGATAGAGAACCTGAAGACGTTTTTAAAGCAAGAGTCAATAGGCTGTTGGCTTCTTGAGCTTATCTGCCGCTACCGTGTATGTTGTATGTAGTAGTCGCAGATTTGCAGAAGAAGCTGTCTTTGGTGAGGTATGATCCCGAATATGTCCCGGCACGTTAAACTGACTGCAGTGGGTCTGTACAATAAAGTAAGCAATTATCATAATGAATCTGCAAAAAAAAACCGCCATTATAATAATCCCCACCTTAAGGTGCTATCAGACGACATGTTTTTGTCAAAAGATGTCAAATTAAGCATATATGAACGTTGTGCACGTCGCGTAGTACGTATGAAACACTTAATATGAAGAACGGATTTTAGAATAAAAACGCGGTTATTTCGATTACAGCGAACATCTTTTTTGGATTTTGCGCTTCTTTTTATTTTGGTCACAAAATCATATCGTTTTGTAAATGGAATTGTGTCCAGCTTAAGGTGGAGTTTTATACTATGCCCGCGCATTAAAAATGCCACTATGCAAACAAATCCCAAAAAGAGCGACGCGCAAAAGTTAAATAATATTCAACTTTGACGATTGAAGTAGTGGCTTTAGGTATCAAGTCATATTTTTTTTAATTTTTGCGCATTGCTTTTGTAGGATTTTTTGCAGAGTTGCACTTTTATTGGGCGCGCATAGTACATAACTCCACATTTAGACTAGTAGGATTTTTAATCCTTCTATTTAGAATGGAAAAGCAAAATAAAACTTCCTTTAAAAGTTTAGACATAATGCATTGGACAAGATGCAGTTCTAGGATACTCGTCAGAATAATATGCCATATAAAGATTGTATGCTTCCACCTACTCACTTTTATTCCATCGGACATACATGTACATACATGCATAAAAAAAATTACAAGGCATATGACGTCACATTTTGATTGGAGCAAGCTCTTTTCGTACATAAAGGTACGTTCAGATTAGTCAAATATTTGTTGTAACATTTTGGACCAAAATATGTCAAATCCGTATATTCTTGATTTTGTATTCACAATAGATGTATTCATTTATTCAAAATCAAATAGCTTTAACCATTAGATAAAAATGCTATTTATTAGTCCTACATTTGATTGTATGTAAAATTCCGGCACGGTATAGCTGTGAGCTGCACACAGGCTAGAACATCGAGGTCCAATCTGTGTGATGTTCATTGCTGACACGAGGAGCTTAGCTGCGAGCTTACGTTCACAAGTTGCGGATAGTGGTATGCTCCATACGAAGTAACTGCAACGGCAGTCGCGGACACATGAAAATGTGGTGGCAACAACTTTTTAAAATGACAAAAACATATAGAAATCAGCTGTTTTTGTTATCTGTCGAATGAAAGTAAGCACAAACTAAATTCTTTTCACTATTTATGATTTTACTCATAAAAAAAACCGGTTTTGCTCTATTTTTAAGTTATATCATACGAAAATAACATACAGGTGTGAAAGCAAAAATGACGATTCGTATATAAATTGACAATTTTGACAACGATTTTAAATTACAGTGTCATCTTGAGGAGCAGGGGCAATCTTCTCACATATCAATGAGTGCAGTCCGATTCAAGTTTTAGCTCAATGATAAGGGGCCTCCTTTTTATAGCCGAGTCCGAACGGCGTGCCGCACTGCGACATCTCTTTGGAGAGAAGTTTCACATGGCATAGTACCTCACAAATGTTGCCAGCATTAGGAGGGGAAAACCGGCACTGACAATTTTTTTTCTGAAGTCTTATTTTCCAAGAAGAAGCCTTATTTTCCAATTTAAAAGGTGTTAGAAGTATGAAAAAAATATGTTCTACTAAAATATAGAAATAGTGCAGTTGATGGGTAGGTATATACCTACAATTCAAAAATTAAGAAAAAAAAAATATATATATATATACAATTTGTTGGTCTTCAATATTAGATTTAAACCCTGGCATATATATACAGTTAGGTTGGCAAATATGGTCATACAAATTAAAAGAAAAAAAGTAATAAATAATACACAATGTTTATCAAATGAAATAAAAAGAATTTACCTCTGTCTGTAGCCATTATATCCATATGGGTTGTAAGCAACATTTCGAATGTTTTGGCCATACATGTCTCAAACGAAAAGTATAAAACTGAAAGAAATTAAAACAAAAAAAAGTTGTAAAACAATAACAAAAAACACAATTTATTGCAGCACAAATTAAATTAAAAAAAGCCAGGAAAATGTTGGAGGAGAAGGATGTAACAATCAAACATTTAATTTTAAAACAACATATAGAATGACTTCGACAAAACGTTGTGGCCCTGCTCAACGTTGTGTTGAGGACACAAAGCATTATGAATTTTCTGCTTCGAGCCCTAACTCTCTCATGTATAGAGAGAACTAAATACCACCATATTTGTAAATATTAAAAATATATCTGGCAACCCCGAAAGTATGATCAGAGATTGTGAAAAAAAAGAGAAAGCCGGCAAAAAAGGTGGGAGAATGAATAGTGAAATGTTAAATTAACAAATTATTTTAGGTACTAATAGATGGTTAAAGGATTGTTATTATGTATAGTAAACAAACCAAGAGAATAAAACTGAAATGCACGATTGAGCAGAGTCACACAACACACTTGCTTAAAATAGGCTACACAAAATGTGCAAAAACGAAATTATAAAAAAAAGAAGAACGCCTAATAAAAGGAGCCATACAAATTTGGGGTTTCCTTCATCATAAGATTTATCTAACAAAAACGCAGACTACAGCATCCTCTTCATCAAAAAACCTTGCTTCCTTCCCTCTGTTCTTCTCTCGGGTACTTTCTGATTGGAAATGTCCGTATGAGCTATGCCTTGAAGTATGTGTGCTTGTGCGTACGCTTCGTTTGCTTGTTCCACAGCATTTTATTTTATGGCATTATATTTAATTTGATTGAAGAACGAACATTGATTTATTTTATTTTATGCACTTTTTGCCACCCTCGCCTTCGCAAAACACACATAATTTGTATTGTTTTCTGCCACCAACGACATCGGCAGCAATCACCACCACCACGAAAAATACATTCTCTCTTCTGACGACCTCTTCTTCAACACAAAAAAAGCATCTTCTCCGTGTGAACACCCCTATTTTTGCACAAAATACACACCAGCAGCTAGATAATCCAAGTCTTCTAACAACTATGCCGTTTTTGAAGACGAAATTAAGTAAAAAAATATATATTACACTTGTTTCTTTTTCTATTTTCACTAACACAAGTTTTTATGGAATGATCACGGGATCGAATCGGGGATTTTGTACACCACGCGTGTTTATAGAATGCCTTTTGTTTATAGAATGAAGGAATTGGCTGTTCTCGACGAATGGTAGAATGAAGGAACACCAGTGTTCGACGAACAAGGGAAGAAGGAATGGCTCGTTTTTGACGAATGGGAAAATGTGGAATGGCCGTTCTCGACGAAAATGCAATTTTGGTGAAAATTAGTTAATTAATTATTTATTTATTAATTACACTAACACACAAGACGATCCACGGGATCCGGAATCACGGAATACACACAGCGCGTGCCAAGCGAAAAAATAAAATACAAATCGCAAGCGGGAGGAAGCAAACTGAATTCCTAATCGATTACTCGACTACTTTTTGTTTGACTTTGAAGTAGAGCTGGCAAACTATCGATAATCGCACATGTTGGGAGCTTTAGACGGTACATCATCATGCGTGGTCATTGTAATAGCATTGGTGAAAATAAGGGTGTATGCGTCACTATACACAAAACCATCAGTCATGGCTGAAAAATCAAAATCATTTGCTGTGTTTTATGTAAGTACTGGATAGACAAAAAGTTTTGAGTGCAAGTCTGTTTGTTAACTATAAGATGATATCGCCATTTGCCAATCTGTCAAAACTATACAAGGAAAGAAGTGAAAATATTTGTAAAATTTATAATAAAAATTGCCAAACACGTATGGGCATAGAAGTCAAATAGCATTTATTAAGACTTGTGCTCGCAATTTTTTAAATAAATGGTTTTAATTTTACTTTGCCATTCACAATAGAGGATTTCTGCGGGTGGCCACACTAATTTGTGAAAAACATATCATGGCAATCCTGACAAGAGATGTTCTACATAGGCTTGCACTGGTAATTTATCCAGAACTTCATTGTCCTGGATAGGTGCATTTTTCATACAAATTCCATTGCACTATACCAAATAATACCAAAATACTACACAGCTATTTTTTCGATAATTGGCGTCTATCGATTACACAGAAATGTGTAATCATTTCTTGACAGATATTGAAAATCACGGTCTGTCCACAGTAATGTGAAGTTTAGATGGCACATCTGATGCATGGTCTTTGTAATAGTATTGGGGAAAAGAAAGGTGTATGGGTCACATGCACACAGAACCATCAGTCATTGTTGGAAAATCAAAATCATTTGCTTTTCGATTGTTGCCGTCTATCGATTACTGTTTAAGCCTAGTACTGACTTCATTCGCAGCGAAAATGCCTATTAAATTATTGCGAAATCCGGCGCACTCTTTTATTTGTCAGAACACAAACAAATGTCAAACAACATAGACAACAGCAGAGTTGAATCGATCCATTTCGTGGGCATTAAATTACATTTGCAATTAAAATTGCCCGAAATTTATACTGATGCAGCGACATGTCGATACTATTTTACTCATAGCACTAAGTGCTATGTGTACGGAATGTATTCACATTATCTTCGCCACCATTTTTTTATAGTGCGTTTTGACAGTTGTTCGTGTGAAAAATCGTAGTCAGTACTAGGCTTTACACAGAAATATGTAATCATTACTTGACAGATATAACAAGAGAAGAAAAGTATGAAAAAATAAAAGAAAAAATCGATGTACCGTTTTTGGTAAAAGCTGTAATCAACACGTTCACACCAAGTTATATTCATTTACAGGTAGTCGCAGTTGCCCAACAACTCTGATTTGGAGTATGTTACTAGTTCGCGCCATTTTTCGTTGTTTGTGGGTTGTGCTTCTCAACTATAGGGGACACACCCACAACCAAAACTCGTTGACAGACAATGCGCTCCGCGAGAAAAAATTGTACTCACCTGTTTACGGTACACTACCTGGTAAATATGTCATGGTACACACGATGAGTACGAACATGATGTGCCGCATAATTTAAAAATTCCAATGGGGACTTTAGATGGCCCATCATGATGCGTGGTCATTGTAATAGTATTGGTAAAAATCAAGGTGTATGCTACACAAGTACACATAACCATTGGTCATGGCTGAAAGTCTAAATCATTTTAGTTTGTTCTCTTTCGAGACAAGCTCGAGAAGAGCTTTTCAAGCTGTGTGGTGCTCACAGCTACGCCTTGCCGAGCGAATAATTTGTTTTAAAATATTCTAAAGTATATATCCGTATCACCCCAAAAGAGAATTTTATTTTTAACAGATCATTTTAATTAATCGTAAAGACGACGCCTTAATCCTACATTTACCCCATTCTTAGAACGAAGAACAATTTTCATGGAGATTTGTACATTTTCACCCAGCGGCATTAGTTCGAAATTTCTTAATACTTTGATTATAACAGTCTTCATTTCGAAAATTGCAAAACGTTGACCAATGCAATTTCGAGGGCCTGCACTGAAAGGAATATTACCGTACCCACTCATTTTCACGTTGTCCTCGAGCAGATAGCGTTCTGGTTTAAAACAAAGCGGCTCTTCAAAAATACTTGGATCCCTTAGCAGTTCCCACAAAAGGATGATGACATTGGTGCCGGGCAAAAGTGTGCAATCATCTAAATTAGTTTTGTTTTATAATTATAGGCCAGGCATTGAAATTCCGTTGAAGCTTACCAACATTCAATTCGTGATCCAAACAACGACCAATGGCGGGGACTGGAGGATACAAGCGCAACGCTTCTTTTACCACGCAATTCAAATAATTTAACTGCTGCAAATCGGCGTAGGTAACGGGACGACCTAAATCATCGCCGAATTGGCAGCGTATCTCCTCAAACAGTTTTTGTTGAACATCACTGTGGCGGGACAAAGCGTATAGGCAAAATGATATCGCCGAGGTCGTGGTGTCATGACCTTCGAACATGAAAGTATTAACTTCGTCGCGAATCTGCTTATCCGAAAGTGGATGCCCATCCACCGTTGATTGCAAAAGGACATCTAAAAGCGCCATTCGTTTTCTAACACCGACATCAGCGGATACGGTCCCGTTTCCTTGGGCTGTGTCATGCTTTGGCCGTTCTAGTAATGATTGCCGGCGGTCAGCTATTATTTGCTCCGTATAATCATGCAAAATTTTGATGCTTTGTTTTTGCACTTTGTGCATGCGCCACGCAAAGATTCTAAAGGAAAGATGTGGACGCACAAAGCGATTGGCAACTATTTCGGTTATACTGAAAATAAAGAAAACCAAAAACTACATACAATACATACAGATAGAAATACATATGGCCTCCAAATGTTAAAGGCTTCCAAATGTCACATTTTCTCCATTAATGCCATCTGTCGAAAACAAATGCATTTCTACGATATGCGATCATGCCATGACGGCTGAACGAAAAGCATTGTCCTATGCTGCAATTTTGAAATAAATACCATGCCAACAATGTTATATTTGACAAAACGGATGAAAGCATCGCAAAACCATTATCCATGTTTTTCAATTAAGAATTTTTATGGTTTTTATGGTACTGCAAATAGCTGTTAAAAAACAGTTACAGTTTTCCATCTATTGCAACTACCTATGTATTTAAAACTTTTATTGTTTTGTAGGTATATTTTTAAGCATGCTCAAAGTTAGTCTCTGTTCAAATAAATTGATAAATTAATTCAAATAAATTAATCAAGTAAAAGCGCGTTAAGTTCGGCCGGGTCAATCCATCATGGATCGCAGGTAGGGAAGCACCCCCAGTAAAGTTTTAGCTCCCCACTCCCAGAATTTCAAAAAATTTAATGTTTTGGACAAAATTTTCTCATTTAATTGGCATTGAAAGCGGTTTAGCTCCCCCCATTTTATTCTTTACTTTAATTTAAAAGAATTTATTTTCTCCACCATTCCTATCATTTTTGAAATATTTATTCCATATTTCTCCTTTTCATGCAACAGTTTCTTTGCAGAGCCCACTCGCGAATCAAATAGCCCGTGGCAACAAATCACGTTTCACGGCACGTTTTTTTTTTTTGTTTTTTATCTACCTGAGATGATCGTCATCGCTCAGGCGCCCACCTGTGCATGCATTGTGAGTGTCGTATGCAGTCGTATGTTTTTTAATTGTTATGCATTAAGCATTCATTCAATTCGGATGGTAGAGCCCTTTAATGTACTTACAGAAAAGAAAAGACTTGCAATTAAAATTTAATCTCAAAGTTCGAATGATGCAATTTGTTCTGAACTGGAGTTCATCGAAATTATGGGTTAACTTTCCTTGTTAAACAAACAATAAAAAATTCTGTCTATTTTATGATGTTTGCAGTCAATCATTCAGTCAGTGAGGTACAGTCACAGTTAATAACAAAAAGATGAACGTTAAAGAAATAAAATTTGTTTTGTAACTGGCTTTTAAATTCTTACTCATTTATGGCTTTCACAAAATCTGATTTCGAGTTCATTTGCGCATTGATCTTTACTCCCATGGCGGTTTCTGTGAAAAGAGTGATGAAGAATAACTGAAAATAAAAAGTAGAGTTGATGTGGATGGTTGTCCATACCAGCAATTATGTCCAAGGTCAACAGACCCATTGGTTCAAAAATATTCACTACATTATTGGTCTTGGTTAGAGATGTTAGCCTAAGAATGAGCTCGTCCGCCTGTCGATCAAATACTTCGATGAATTCCTCCAATATCTTAAAATGAAATGTGGGTGTAATGATCTTTCGCATAGTCTGCCAGGTTTTTCCACTGCTCAGAAGCAGGCCCTTGCCCAGCCAGACCTGTAGCATTTGGTATATAAAATTCTTTTTCAAATTTTGCTGACCGCCCAGCAAAGCGTCCACAATGCGATGATCAATGGTTACCACAAACAACATGCCAAAGACTATGCTTCCAAATGATTGGCCGTATCGTACAACAAATTCATGCCATTGCTTGTAGTAATCTGCAGGATATTAGCAATAAATGCGCCATTGGGGATTCAAGAATAAAAGTCGATTTTTTACTTACTATCCGGATTGAGATGCTGCATTACTAAAATACTCCCCACAAAAGGTATTTTCGATACCAACGGTATATGTCCCAATTGTTTTGTGATAATGGCCCTCTTGTAAAAGTTCACTATGAGAATGACTAGGCTGAGGCCCAGCAAAATTTCCAATAACATCTTCAATGGTTTGCAAGTCGACTACATTTAGACACGGACGCAGGCATTGTGTAGAGGTATAAAACCTGTAGTACCGTCAGAACAAAACTACGTTGGCGGAAAACAAAAAACACACAATCACATTGCTATCAATGGATGCTTATCCCAATTAGAGTGTTTATTACGTTTAATGCATTGTTTACCGGCACCGACGTAGCCAGGATTTCATTTCGGGGAGGAGAGTCGCACCTCACTATGGTTCGAAGTCGAAACAATCTCAAAGTCCTTCTGTAACTGTAAAGTGGATAAAAAATATACCAATTTTTTTATGGAAATTTGTAGTCGGTATGCGTCCAGGCAGCGACTCATCAGCGGTGATATTTGGTGATAAAACCAGAGCTAAAGTTTGAATTGCTTGCTAAAACTTTGTATTGCTTGCCGATTGGATATTTGTGTGCGGATATCTTAGTATTAAAGTGAGTTTGGGTTATTCAATATTTTGTCATACATTTCGGCGAACTGACCTTTGGTATTGTTGTGACGATTTTTACTTTTGTTAAATATTTGTCTCAAATTGGTTATATGATTTCAACAGGATATTGTCCCTATCTCGACAATCGGTTTTATATACAATTTTTCGGAATTTCAAAAAAAGAGCATTACCTGCAAATGACGTGCTTAAGTTGTCCTTCGAATTTTATTAAAATCGAACAAAAATCCTTTTAGATGGACAGATAGGGTAACAATTGCATGCTACATTGCTCAATATGCCTATTGCCACTATATTTTGCCAATTTTTGGAGAAAAAAAAAGAAGATGTTGGAGCCAAAAACACCCTTCTTACTACTTGCGTATAATATAAATCTCACCTGATTGAAAATATTTCTCAATTTAGGAAATTTTCAAATTTTTTTGTCAACATTTTGGGAATTTGACTGATCAATTTTCAGCACAAAGAAAATTTTGTGTAATGCTTGTCATTCGAAAAAATTTTTTTATACACATATTTTCTTTTATTTTGAAATTATTTTATATTATAACATATTAACTTTAAAACAATCTCAACAAGTAAAAAGACGTTAAGTTTGGACGGGCCAAATTTTGAATACCCACTACCTCGGGTATATATGTAAACCACCTTTCGTCATAATCCGGTGAAAAATGCATAATTTATGCCGCCATAGCAGCTTTATCTTAATATATGTCCGGATCAAATTTGACACGGATATTGAGTGGTCTGCAAGTCATTGTTTAATTTTGTAGAACAAAATATTGGTCTTTTTGGTAGCCATATCCAAATACAGACCGATCTCAACCATATGCGACGCGGATGTCGAAAAGCCTAACATAAGTCACTGTGTCAAATTTCAGCGAAATCGGATTATAAATGTGCCTTTTATGGTGTCAAGACTTTAAATCGAGAGATCAGTCTTTATGGCAGCTAAATGCAAATCTGAACCGCTCTGGGCCAAATTAGTCGAAGGGCCTAACACAACTCACAGTCCCAAATTTCGGCGAAATCGGTCAATAAATGCGTCTTTATGGGCCCAAGACTTTAAATCGATAGATGGGTCTAGATGGCGGCTATATCCATATCTGGACCGATCTGGGGCAAATTTCAGAAATTGTCGAAGAGCCTAACCCAACTCACTGTCCCAAATTTCGGTGAAGTCGGACAATAAATGCGCCTTTTATGGGCCCAAGACCTTAAATCGAGAGATCGGTCTATATGGCAGCTGTATCCAAACCTGGACCACACTGTGCCATATTGCAGAAATATGTTGAGAGGCCTAACATAACTCATTGTTTCACATTTCAGCAAAATCGGACAATAAATGCGCCTATTATGGGCCCAAAACCTTAATTCAAGAGATTGGTCTTTATGGCAGCGACATCCAAATATGGCCAAATTGAAGAAGAATGTCGACTGGGCTAACACCACTCACTGTCCCAAATTTCAGCAAAATCGGATAGTAAATGAGGCTTTTATGGGCTTTTTTAAAGACTGTAGCGTGATTTCAGCAGACAGACGGACGGACATGATTAGATCGTCTTTGATTTTTACGCTGATCAAGAATATATATACTTTATAGGGTCGAAAATCGATATTTCGATGTGTTGCAAACGGAATGACAAAATGAATATACCCCCATCCTTTGGGGGTGGGTATAAAAACTCGCTTATTTCCTTCAGTAGAACATTCATTATTTATGGTAAAATTTTAATAAAATTGTATTGCGATTGGGGGTTTCAACAGTGAAAAACGGACAAATACCAGACTTTAAGAGATAATTATTAAATTTTTTCTCTAAAAAAATTTGTTATTAGGAACGTTGTCAAAAATCTCAAAAAACAAACTTAATTTTGTCTTTAGAAAAAGTGTCAAATATCTCAAAAAATTTCTTTGTTTGTTTCACTCTCAAGACGAGCTCAATGATTTGAGTTTTTTTTTTGCAAATGGAAAAGGAAAGCCAAAGATAGCAACACACACCAACCACTATGGGACGCGTTTCGTCTTTGGTTAGAACCATATTACCAACCATATTAGGTGTGATGGCTTCAAGGACCGTACGTTGGTATGTGGTACTTGTACCTAATTTATTGCGAAAACGCTTCTATGATACAATTGCCACATTAACCACGCTCGACAACCCGGTCTATTATCTGTACTTTTTCCCGATGCATGTGTTTTTGTGTAATGACAGGATTTTTTCTGGCGATAATTACACTACTTCCGTGGTACACATGATTCTGTGCATCTATTGAAAGTTGTATTGATGGTTTCGAACGCTAGACAACTGTTGTTCCGTGTGCCCAGGTTCGAATCCCAGCCGGGCTCTGCCAAAATTTATTTTTTTCTCATTTTCATAAAATTTTTTATTTGTTTCTCTATGGAGACGAGCTCAATGATCGGAGATTTTTTTCTTTTGGAAATTTTTTTTTTGAAATTTTGTCTTTAGAAAAATTATTTACAGGGTACCGGGCACAGGCCAAATTTTGCCTTTAGAGAATTTTTCACTGCAATTTGTATCTCCAGAAAAAATTCATTAAAATTTTGTTTGTTTTTAGAAATATTTAATTCAAATTTTGTCTAAAGATAAAGATGAATATAAAACTTAATTAAATTCTATGTTCAAAAAAAATGTATTAGAATTTTGCTAATAGAAAAAATTTCATTATTTTTTCATTAAAAAATTTCAATAAAATTTTGCCTTTCGAAAAAATATTCATAAAAATTTTGCCGTTAGAAAAAATTATTAAGTAGGGCCCGGAACTGAGCAAAAAAGTTTCATTTTTATTTAGAAAAGAAAATCATTAAAGTGGTTTCTTAAAAAAAAATCTAATTTGTCTTAAAGAAATTAAAATATTTTGAAATTTGAAAGAAATAGAAAATTTGTCGTTAAAAAAATTGTCAAATATCTCGAAAAAAGCAAATTTTAATTTCTCTTTAGAAAAAATTTAAAAAATCTCACAAATTCCTTTGGGAATTCTTTTTTGAAAATTTGTGTTTAGAAAAAAAAAGTTAGAGGGGCCCGGGCCTGAGCAAAACTTTGTCTCTCGAGAATATTTTATTTAGAACATATTTTATTGAAATTTTGCTCCCCCACTGGCTACGTCCCTGCAGTTAACATTCTTTATACATCTTTGATTCGAATTGCACAATAATTGGTTTGTTTGTTTGTTTTATTAAATATTCATCAGCTTAAGGTGATTGGCATATTTTTCCAAGTAAAAGCCGTGTTTAAGTAAAGATACTTAGCTATTATTTTATATAAGTAAAATTTTTGTTACATGATCTAATTTCATACACACTGCGACAAACAATGGCTTTACAACTATTCAAAACTACATTTTCTCAAATACAAACAAAAAAAAGCGGTTCAAGTTTTTAAAATTCAAATAAAAGTGTTATAGCACTTACTTTTAATAAATGCGTACTTTATTAGCAAACAAATGTGCCAGATTGGCCAAACGAATGTTCCATTTTTTTTCACCATGTGTCTGCTAACGGTGGCCACCGTTGGTGAGCATGTCCGCTTATGACGCAGAACGCGTGGGTTAAAAAAAAATTTTTCAGCGGCGGTTTTAACCCCCTAGTGCTGGAAACATTTGTGGGGTACTACGCCATGTTAAACTTCTCTCCAAAGAGATATCGTTTGGACTCGGTTATAAAAAGAGTCCCCTTATCATTGAGCTTAAAACTTGAATCAGACTGCACTCATTGATATGTGAGAAGTTCCTTTGTGGAATGTTCATGGGCAAAAATTGCATTTGTGTTTGCTAAAGAACATTTCGTTAGGGCTGCGTACTGATCTTACAGAAAAGAATTCAATGAAATCTTCTCTGAAGACATAATTTTGGTCAAATTTTATCTAAAGCCTAAATTTGAGTAATTTTTGTATTTAAAAACAAATTTCAAACAAGGAAATTTTGTTTAAAGAAAAACCTCTTTGAAGGCAAATAGACATTTCTTGGCTGATTGCTTCCAATCGATCAGTCAGAAAGTAGTTTTTTTGCTATTTTGCAATTTTACGTAGCAATTATGTGTGAGGTTGTGTTTAACAACAGGTTTATGTTTTTTTTTTTATTTTTCAACCTAGAAGACATATCTTTTTGACAGCTCCTACTGATGAGTTTGGTGTGGTACCAGACGAAATCGCATTCTAGGAAACCTTTTAAATGCTATTACAAAGCCAACACATTTTCTCTGCCTTACTTTAAAAGGGGGTTTTTGTTTTTCTAATTGTAATAGAAACAGAGAGCCCTACGGCCTGCAGCCGGACTATATCCGATTTTGTTAATTTTTTTTTAAATTTAATTTATTTTGTAATTTAAATTCTTTTCTAAATGTCCGATATTTTATTTGTGAGTTTTTTTTTTATTTTTTGGTTTGTTTTTATGCTTCAATTTTTAATGTTTGTGGAAGGGTATTGCACCCAAAAAAACTGCGGTCTAGCCCAGTGAAACATATGACAAAAATTTTAAATATTTTGAACCTTATGGTGTATGGTTATTTTATCGATAAATAAATAAAACAGCACACGGCAGCCAAAGCAAACTAAACAGCGTGGTAAACAAATGATCACTGAAGCATCATCTTAATCTATGATATGAAAAATCCAAATAATTTTTTTTATATTTCCTATTTTCCGTTGTTTAATGAATTTGCGATGGGCAATACATTTCTCATACACCGTGTGAAGCTTCACCAAAAATGAGTGAATGTCACCGAAAGCTTTGCTTGGTTTTCGCAAGGGTTGTTTGGTTTTCATTCCCCTCTGAAATATCGATTTCCCCACACACACACACACGCACGCACTAACGATGCATTACATTTAGTTTGCAAAAATTCTTGATGTTTCATTGCATTTCCTCAGTGACGATTCGGTATTAGCTTCCAAACAAACAATTAAACGGCTAGCGACTGTACATGCTACAATTCGTGCTGTTTTTAAATAAGATTCCCAAGAAAATTGTTGTTAGCGTAGATGTGGCCGTTTGCTGTTTGTGTCTAACAAAGGTCGAAAATGTACTAAAACTCAAACTGCAATAAGAGCACAACGAATGGTTGTTGGTCAGAGAGAAACGAAAGGCAAAGTCTAGCAATGCTCAACAATGGGGATAATATTATGAGATAATAATGATTTTCTTTTTGAAATTTTGCAAACGAATGGGGTTTCTTTTGTTTTTGATGCACTTTACTTCATTAAAACTATAAAAACAATGAATTGATAAGAGAATTTTCATTATGTAAAGCCAAACAGCAAAGTCTATGCAACTGATCTGTAAGTGTCATCGACCTCTCCTACACTTTTTGAAATTATACTCTGGTATGAATATAAATTGTGGTCTTCTGAGAATATGTATTTGCCCCCAGTTTCCTTTGGCAATGGCATGCTGTCTCAAAAGTGAGGAGAAGATGTGCTACGTTTCTCTTGATTGGCAAATAACGATGGTGGATGTATAAAATGAGCCAAGTGAGAGGAAAATTCTGGCTGCCATTCTTACTAGAGCTGGCAAACTATCGATAATCGCAACATTCGATATTGCCATAGTTTTAATAATATATATCGATAGTATCGATACTATCGTTAATTTCCCATCACCTATGTATCAAACGAAAATGATAAGTTGAAATCATTAGATCGATTTATATGGAAGCAATATTAATGCACAGACCAAATAAAACCAAGGTAAATAAAGTCAGTTGGAAGTCATGAGAGAAATCATTGTACAAAATTTCAGTCTAATCGGATGAAAATTGCGCCCTATATAGGCGCAATGTATCTTAAAGGATACATTCAGTGCCGGATTGCTTATTTTTGTTCAGTTTCAACTTATGCGATAGTATCCATCGGAAAAATATCAATCGATATCGATATAGTCAAAAAATGAAATATCGATAGTATCGATAGTGCCATCAATATTTTGCGAGCTCTAATTCTTACCTAATCTGACCAAATTTGATCCTATTTGAATCAAAAACAATTTGGGTATAAAAACTTAAAAGCTTATAATAGTGAAAACTAGAACTAGGGAGCAAAATTGGTATATATTGCCCCAGACGTTTATAGAGTAACAATTCTTAATAGTTACTCAAGTCTAAGTCTATGTGAGTCTGATTGCAGACTGCCTGTTCAACCTAACCTTGCCTACTTCATTCTTGGTTAATTAAACTTAAAGCTTAAACATATGTCACAATTTGAATTGTTCAATGTATTTATTACAAAAAATATCAAGACAAATAATAAAACTATGTAATAAATTATAGTAAGTAAGTACTGTTTGTAATACTCAACCCCTTGCGTTATTATTTAATAGCTTCGTGGCCTTAAACCTATGTGATTGCCATTGGAAGAACGAAGAATCAAATTCATCATAGGCCTAACTTCGGGGCCCAAAGGCAAAAGCTCATAATGTCTCAGCATTTTACTTATGGCACTCTTCATTTCGAGTACAGCGAATTTTTGTCCAATACAATTCCGAGGGCCAGCCGAGAATGGGATATAGGCATAGGGATCGATTCTATCAGCACCTTCGTTGAGGAAACGTTCCGGTTTAAAGGAATCGGGATCGGGAAAATCTTTGGGATTGCGTAGGCTGACAAAAATGCCAACAGTATAGTTGGTACCAGCAGGAACTTGTCGACCACCTACAAGGAAGAGTTAAGTAGGAAAGCAGGGCGGTAAGGGTGATTACTGGAATGACGCTAGGAAAAATTATTCATTAAAAATTTAAATGCTGAGATAAACATAAGGACGGCAAGGGAAACTTTTTAAAATCTTATATATAAAATTCAACGGCTGAACCGATTACCATGAAATTTTCACAGATTGTGTAGATTGGTCTGGAAGGAAACATAGGCTGTAAAATTTTTTGATATCGGGAGGAGTGCGGACCCTCCCTCTTACCCCAAAAGTACTACCCAAAAACAAAAGTGGACCGATCGGGACAATATGAGATCCAAATGAAAGGTGTTCGAGAGTAGAGTACGAATTTTATACTAAAAGTTGGGTCCAGGTACCTGGGGGTCCGCCCCAGCCCCAAAACCCCTTAAAATAGGTTTATTTGACGATCATGACAATATGGGACTCAAATGAAAAGTATTTGGGAGTAGATTACGAATATGGTCAAGAAGTAGCAATAGGCTTCATAATTTATTGATAACGGAAGGGGGCGGACCCTCTATCGTTACCCCAAAAACACCACCCAAAATCAAAAGTGGGCCGATAAGGACAATATGGGTATCAAATGAAAAGTATGCGGGAGTAGATAACGAATCTGGCATACAAATTCATGTCGAAGTATAAGGGGTCACCCCACCCCACAAAAACGCCCAAAATGGGCACATTAGCTAATTACGGATATATGGGACTCGGTTTGTTTGTTCCGTATAGACTTAAAACGACAAAACCGATTTTCTCGAATTTATCGCATATTGTGTAGGTTGGTCTGGAAGGAAACTGGGACTCAATTGAAAGGTATTAGGGAGAAGATTACAAATATGACATTAAAATTTGCGTTCAAGTCTAGGTGGCGCTTTTCCTTCCAACAATAAGTCAAATAGGTTGATATGGGACTCAAATGAAAGCTATTTGAGAGTAGAAAACGAATTTGATATCCAATTTTGAGGCAAAGTGTTTTGGGGTACACCCTAAAGCACCCCCTAAACTGAACCTCATTTCCGTTGGGAATAAAAAACGAATTTGATATCTATTTTCAGTGCAAAGTGTCAGTGGCCGCTCCAGCCCCAAAACACCCTCCAAACGGTTCATATTTACCGGCCTTGGCAATATGGGGCTCAAATTAAAGGGATTTGGAAGTGCAGCACGAATTTGATATCCATATTTGAGTCGAAATGTCTGAGGCGTCATCTCTCCCCTAATGATAACATTACCCTAAGGAAGAACATTACCATATCCGATTCAAGTTTAAACTCAATGATAAGGGACCTTTTTTTACAGCCGAGTCCGAACGGCGCCCCGCAGTGCGACACCTCTTTGGGGGAAATTTTTTAAATCACCATGCATGGCATTGTACCTCGCAAATATCGCCAACATTAAGAGGGGATAGGCATTGATTTGTCCGATGTTCTCGCCACTATATGTCCACATACCAAACAAACTGGATATGAAATCGGAAAACATGTACATGGTTAGTAACAGTGGAAATGGATATCACAATTGGGATGCAGCAAAACTAAAAATTGTTCTGTCTAGAGTCGTAATCATCAACGAAAACGACTTTGAAATAACAAATAGCACAAAGAAGACATCAATATGTGAACTTGAAATTTGGGAAAATGAACCTGTCACAATAGAAAACGCATTTGATAAAAATAACCAAAAAGCTAGTGAGGATGCATCTTTTGAGGAAGCAAGTTGCTATCCAGAAGAAATAAGTGTTAACATTGAAGAGCCGATAGTGAATGAGTCAGGAAATGAAAATAATGTAGAACTTCGTAGAAGTTCAAGAACTGTTAAGCCACCATCTCGGTACGATAACATGTCCATTGCTCTGAACGCTGAATATTTGGTATCTGACGTTCCTCGTACATGCAAGAATGTGAAAAGTTGTGATGATTCGTATGAATGGCATAATGCCATGAAACGAAAACTTGATTCATTGGCAAAGAACCAAACTTGGGAACTCGTTGAAGGGCCAAATGGTGAAAGTGTTGTTGGGTGAAAATGGGTCTTCAGACGTAAATTTGACATAGACGGAAATCTGGGTGAATATAAGGTGAGGGTTGGTGCGAAGAGACATACTCCCCTGTTGCGAGAATTGGCACATTTCGCATATTGCTAGCTGTTGCTAACAAAATGAACTACCATATCCATCAGGTGGATGTAAAAACCGCATTTTTGAATGGGGTTTTGAAGGATGAAATGTACCAAAAGGAACCAAATGTGACCAAAATAAAGTTTACAAGTTAAACGGCTATCTTTATGGGTTGAAACAATCACCATGCATATGGATTGAGAGACTCAATAATTTTATACTTAAATTGAAATTTGAACGGCCGAAAAATAATTTCTGTTTATACCTGAGAAAAACGAGCGGATCAAAAACTTATATATTACTTTATGTTGACGATTTGCTAATAGTCGGAAGAAATTTTAAAGAAATCGAAATTATAAAGAATTTAATATGAAAGACCTTCATAGTATTAACACATACTTAGGCGTTAAAGTTTTAGGAGAAAAATGACTTCCACTCAGAAAAGTTTCATAAACAAACTATTAAAGCGATTTGAAGTGGAACCTAAATATTCCTTTAACAAAACATCCCTTCAAAGAAAGGATGCAAAACATGTTTGCTGTTTTAGCAAAAAAATATTTCAAAAGACTTTCTATAACCACAGCAAACATTTTTGCTGTTTTTAACTAACAAATTTCTCTGAGTGTACATTCATATTTATGCTTTTAAATAAACAATTTACTTTCAAAATTGCCAAAAATTTATAATTTATAAATTTATAATTTAATTGTTTAGAAGTTCAATTATTTTGTCAGTGTATTTCTTAAAAGATTTTCTCAAAACTTGACTTCTTTTATGACTTTTACCATGTGTCTCGGCTTTCATCGAAATCGATTAAAATTTTTCAGATTTATATTTTCGTCCGATTTTGATTAATATTGCAATATTTTGGTCATTTGTTAACCGATCCTCGTGACTCTTCAGATTACGTGGGAGCTCACCCGTTATAGATGCTTCTATCGATTTTCACTTTTAGGGCATTTGCAAGCACATTCATTAACCGATCTTCTCAAAATTATTCTCATTTCTAGTCATTAAAATGAAATTTTTAACTTACGTATGTCGATATCCTTGGTGAAGTATCGTCCAATCATAGGTACGGGTGGATAAAGGCGCAGCGATTCTTTTATGACACACTCCAAGTACTTGAGTTCACCCAAATCTCTCAAGGAAACTGGCCGCTCTTTGTCACTGCCTATAACTTCCAGAATTTCCTCAAATATCTTTTTTTGCACTTCTGCATGCCTTGAGATCAGATATAGAGCAAATGAAATGCCACTGGTAGTTGTATCGTGACCCTCAAACATAAATGTGTCGACTTCTTCCCGAATATCTTCGTTGCTTAACGGTGCTCCCGATATGGTCGACTGTAAGAGGACATCCAGAAGAGCCATTCGCTTCTTTTGACCCAGTTCATCTTCTTCAAGACTTTTACCATTCTCTGCCAAGGACTTTTGCAATGCTTCCCGTCGTTCCATAATAATGTTCTCGGTAAAATTGTGCATAAGCTTAATGCTGTCATTCAAAAGTTTATAATCTGAGGGAGCTGTTAAACGGAATATCCAATTGATGCGGTGCCACACATTGATGAAGCGCCTTGCGGTAATGTTGGTTACGCTGAAAGATAAAAAAATATATATTTATTTAATTGCAGTTTTATAAAATATTGGCGTGCTCATGCCAATAGGAGAGTTTAATACAAATTTAAATAAAAAAAAAATATATTTAATATTAAATAATAAAATGACAATAGTAAGAACCCCGCAAAAATTGTTTTTGTTCTAACAAATTTTCTTTGCAGCAAAAAAAAAAAATCTAATTGGTTTAAAGGCTGTAATGCAATGATTCCATGAACATTCCAATGAGTGCTGTCCAATTCAAGTTTAAGCTCAACGATATGGGACCTCCGATCGATGTGCCGCAGAGCGATACCAATTAGTGGAATACCTCAACTACAACCAAAAATTTTTCTTTGATGTTGTCGCCAGTATTCGAAACCAACGTCAGCTTTTCTTGGGAGTATGAGCAAATGGTTCCGATTTTCCAAATTTTTACATAGGTTAGGTTTTCCATCCTCAGAGAAGGCGTTAATCGCCTTCTTACACTGCAAGACTGTTCGTGACCTTACCGTCCTGGTTGTTATTGCCATAATGGCAATTTTAATGTCCGTAAACATGTTCACACTCAACGTCCTCGCGTGAAAACCACACCATCTCACGCATTCCGTGATCGCCCAGATCTACACCTGAAGGACCGTATTATGGTCAGGCAGTCTAAAAAAAGATTTCGGTCCCTGGGTTCTCAATGTAAACACCCAGGCCCACTCTGTCCTTTAGCTTTGATACATCCATGTAACATGATCTTCCAGATGGCAATATTAGGGATCCGTCAATCCAAGACTGTGACGATGGTTGCAGTGCCTCGCGCTCGACTTCAAGGTTCATCTCAGGTATCCGATCGGAAACCTTTTCTCTTCCTTCCAGGATTCTTATCGCCACCTCGATTATACCGCGAGCTGAGCTGATCCCATCCTCAAACCATTCTCCTATCGCTTTAAGTCCCATAGCCGCAGTCGATGCCTCACACTTAATCTGTATGTCAATGGGTCGGATATCTAGATATCTAGTCTCCAGTGCCCTAGAGGGCGTGGTCCACATCGCTCTGCCTATGCCAAGACAACAATGTTCTCTGAATCTGTTGTATGGTCCTTATGTTGCACTTTTCTTCATAGCAGTCCACCAAACTATTGAGGCGTAAGTAAAGCTCTACAGTAGCGTGATTAGACCAATAATCACGCTCCTGTAGAGCCAGTGGACTATCCTCGGATTCAGGCCCCATTTTGAGCCTACGGCCGTCTACATAGTGCCCAATACCTGTGAGCCTTCTCAGTACGGTCCTGAATGGGACACTCCCAATTCAGTTTCCTGTCCAAGATCACACCTAAGTATTTGACCTTGTCAGATATCGAAATCGTCTTATTGAGGAAACGTGGTGCGTTAAATTGGCCCACCTTCGTCTTCCTCGTGAAGAGGCATATTTCAGTCTTCTTTGGGTTAACATTGAGACCACTGGGTTTAGCCCAGTCATATGCCATAATCAGTACCCTGCATAGCTCGTTCGGATCCTCACCCCTTAGAAGTATTATAACATCGTCTGCGTGGCAGACGGGCTAAAATCCCTCCTTAGTCGACATCCATAATAGGTCATTCATGGTGGTCACCCATAGAAGTGGCAGTAAAATGCCACCCTGTGGCATACCTTGTGCCACTTTCTCTCTTATATTTATATCATGGGACACACAATTAATCCACCTGTTCCTTAGCATATGATTTATAGGTCGGTCCGCACTATGTTAAAAGCCCCCCGATGTCAATGCATACCGCCAGTGTGTACGTTTTGGCATCGTAGGATTCTTCTATTTTATGTACAACCTCGTGCAGGCCAGTCTTCACCGACCTTCCCGGGACATAGGCATGCTGTTTGTATATGAGCATTTCACCACATGTCCTACTCTTTATCATCAATTTTACACTAATCTGGGTTATTTTTTATTGTTATGACTCCGTTATAAAAATAATAATATAATAGACATCTAATGGTTTTGTATAAATATTATAGGACAGAATTGTTTCTTTTAAGTGAAATCTTTTTGTGGTTATTATTTCTTTCTTGGTTATGAGTTTATATACTATTTCAATTATATAAACGTTCGAAGCTTTTATTATAAAGCGATAGAATAAACTTAACGACCAGTTAATTTAGTATCGCTGGAGTCCACCATGATGTATGTGTGCTTTCCTTTGATTATCTCATACAATAATCATACGCAACGTAGGCCAAACGGCTAAGAGAACTTCTTTCGCCACAGTTGTGTGACATTATCAGTTAATGGAATTTTTAGAATTTTTTCAAAGAGAATCGATAGATCCATTGAGAATCTACAATTGTTGTGATAAAAGTATTCGTGGCCACCGTGGCGCGAAGGTTAGCATATTCGCCTATGACGCCGAACGCCTGGGTTCAAGTCCCGGCGTGAACATCAGACAAATTTTTTCAGGCTACATTTGTGAGGTATTCTGCCATATTAAAACTCCTATACTTAGTGGTGTCGCTATGCGGCACGCCGTTCGAACTCGGCATAAAAAAGGAGGCCTCCTTATCATTGAGCTTAAACTTTAACCGGACTGCATTGGTATGAGAAAAGTATTCCCTGTTCTTTAGTGGCATCTTCATGGGATATTTGATAGTTTAGTAGTATTCGAAATTTGAATCATCTGTCTTTTTACAAACGAAGCCTATTGAAATGGGCGGAATATTAATTTGACAAATTTCAAAGCCTTGTACTTCATTATAGATCTTCCATTTATAACAATCGGTCTAGCCCAACATATGTATAACGTTAAAACAATTAAATATATTTCCTGATTTTGACTACGGGATACATAATTACATACAGTCAACATTAAAGAAAACATTGCCCAACCACAGCCACATGTAGAGAAGACTTGCATGAATGAAATGCCCACAAAAATCATCAGCTTTAGTAGGGCGATACCTAAGCATTGCTGGAAAAAGCATAAGCATAACTAAGCATTGCTGAAAAAATCTCTGGATTTTTTATAAGAAGAAAGATTGTTTTATAAGGAAATTATGCAAATAAAGCCGTTTCATGATAAGCTTTCCACACACCTATAAGAAATTCTTCATCACATTTATGATAATTTCAAGCTTATATTACTCTTTTAAAGGAACGTTAAAAAAAAAAAAACATTGTCCTTAGCCAACAAAACTCTGTTAGCTCTGCCAAATCTGTTCCTACTTACTGGAATACTGCCTGAACATATGGGAATTTCGGATTGCTTTGAGCATTGATCTTTACACCCATGGCCGTTTCTGAAATCAACAAAAAAATTTTATATATTTTTTCCATCAAATACTTTGAATAACCGAACACACCTGCAATGATATCCAAAGCCATAGAACAAATGATGGGAAAAATATTTATGGCCGTTTTGCCATCGGCCTTGTCTGTCAATCGTTTTACCATTACCGAACTTTGCTGATCAAAAATTTCCACAAATTGTTCGAGTATCTTAAAATGGAAGGTAGGTGTGATAATCTTGCGCCGTGAATGCCATTTTTTGCCTGTAAGTTAATTGCTGTTACCATAAGTTTCCATACCACTGAATAATCAGAACCTACCTGTGCTCATAAGCAGACCAGTACCCAGCCAACTGTGTAACAGCTCGTAGAGGTTGTTTTTTGTAATGTGTTGTGGGGAACTGAGTATTACCTCAATGTCCCGTGGATCTGAAGAGAAGACAGCCAATTGCTGCAATATCCAAACGCGATACATGCCGCCATACTTCTTGCTATTATTCGTAATGAAGTTCATGATTTCTGCCCAAAAAGGTAACAAAAAACTTTAAAATGAGTCGCAGAAATGTAAATGTATCATGTGGAAAGCGTGGTGTTCAAACTTAAGATTAAGATTAAGAATTTGAAAGATTCTTTGTGATTGTTAGAATTAGAAGAGCAGTTTATTCTAAACGTGCCCAAAAACATACAATTATGCTTTAAATAATTGCAACAATTCTAAGATTTAGCATCCACAACCCACTATAACTGTTACACATTAAAATTTTGTTTATATTGCTTGCATTAAGAGAGAGAGAGAGAGAGAGAGCGTTTGTATAAAAGAGAGTATATCTTATCTTCTATTATTAGAATGAATTTGTGTTTGTTTGTATGTTTGTTTATTTGTGGGTATGTAAGTTTGTTTGTTTCTTGAAGACTCAATACCTGCTGAACAGATTTTCTTAAAATTTTCACAGATTGTGGGGAGTGGTTTAGGAGGAACAGTAGGCTATAAAATTTTTTGATGTCGGAAGGGGGCGGACCCTTATCCCAAAAGTACGACCCAAAAATAAAAGTGGACCGAGAGGGACAATATGGGACTTGAATGAAAGGAATTGGGGAGTAGACTACGAATATGACGCCCAGTCCCTAAAACCCCCCAAATATATATATAGACCAATCGCGGCAATATAGGTATATCAATTTGCAATGGATAAATCAAATTGCAGTTAGATCAGAAATATATATAGCAGCCGATATAATGCATTTTTATTTCCTTGCTATTCCTAGCAAGAAATTTGGGTTTATTGCCACAACGTTCAAAGAATTTTATTTGAGTTAAAATATTACAATGCTAGCTGTTTTGTTTTGATTTTTGTTTTAATCACCGCTCCACTGACATCCTTAACTTATTCCACCATTATCATGTACATCCAGTAACACTCGCCGATTAATTTCTGATGGGCTTTCTCTTGGGACTCTATTTCTGTTAACGTATCACTTTATGGGAGTAGGTTATTCCAACTTTCAATCACTTGACTTCAGATTACACCCTCTTCACTGACTATAATTTTTATGTGTTTACTCTTGATAAGGAATTTGCGATTAAAAACCAATTGTCAGTGGATTGCAATCAAGAAATAACGACAGGAGCCATGCCACTTGACGGTCGTCATGTTTTTTTTTTTTTAGAATAGAAAAAGTTTAGCAGAAACTATTTCTTTGGCTTATGCATTCAAAAGCCTATGACATTAAATAAAAAAAGATTTTATATCGCATTTCTCTCACTTATAGAGTGAAAAAGTTTAATTTTGTCTCTTGGCTGTTATTGCTTTATATTGGTTCTTCACATGAACCATACTATCTCAGAGTTGTTATTCCTATGGTCAATGCAAAAATTTGATTTATATCAGTCTTTAAGAACTACCCTTATTTCATTCTTATTTCTTATCAAGTTCTCAAAGTACACATTAAACACTTAACGCTTTGTAGCTGTCCAGACATGGACGGTAAACCGCAAACTTTTGTTCAAAGGTCAAAGTTGAAAGATTTGTATTTTTTTTTCTACTCATTTTTTTTTTACTTATACACCTTCAGGGTTCTGACCACGGTAGGCCAGAGCATTACCCACAATGGGCAATGGTTTTGGTCCATCCATGTAGCTGAGCATATCATTGCGTCGTTTCTTCGATAAGTAATCCCATAACAAAAGCAGGGTAACAAACACTATGAAAAATTCTAAAAACATTTCGTTCCGCTTTCGACGCCGTGTTTTATTCAACCTTCACGTTCTAAAGTTGAAGCTAAACTGAAAATGGATATTTGTTCCAAGCTATTTTCTTACAATCGATGAGTAAAAGATTAGAGAGAGAATCACCGGCCTCATAACGAATTATACGACCTGATAATGCGGAGATAAACGAAAGTGTATTAGAGTGCTTCACTGAAAAATTAATGGTTGTTTTAGATTGTTCTTGATCTTATTTAACATCAAACGATGAGGAGTAAGCTTATGAATAAGATACGTCCATATGAAAAATAATGTATTTTTTAGCAGTTATACAACTACACAGAAAAAATATTGACATAAACTTAACCAATTAAACATGGTATTGATTTGTAAATATATTTTTAACAAAGTTACCAATTGCTTTGATAATTGTTGAGATTGAAATCCGATTTGTCATTGAATCATGACATGTGATGGTAAAAAGACTAATGTTTAACAAATTTTTAATTGCACGAATTAATATTGTTATTTAATAACATAAACGGTATGTATCTGTTTCTATTGTGTACTCTTTCACACACAGGAAATGCAAATAGAAGTGCAAATGGGCCTTGCTTCTCACCCACACTATAATATTTTCATTTTGTGCATACCTGATGTAATTCAAGAGTAGACAACTATATGCATGGTTAGAAGAAAATAAATTTGGCAAAAAAAAGCATCTAGTAAGTGAAGAATATTTTACCGCTTCATAAAACTCTATAACTTTACAATAAAATAAATTTTATAGTGTGAGTTGGAAGAGTCCAAAACAGAATATGTGAATATATAAACGGACGAATTATACATGCGAAACGCACCTGAAAATGGCAAATGTGGTAGAAATTAAACAAGGTATGTATTTAAGTACATTCATGTTGCCCTATTGTATTGGAATATTTAATTATACGTATTTAAATAAGCATCTTAATATTAACCAACAGAAACACAACTTTTTAAATATATCCCTTCATGTGGATCAATATTTCGAGATATTATAAACGAAATGCTTAGGTTGGTATACATTATGAATTTTTTCAATATTAACATAATTTCTTCTTTAGATATTTTACAGAGATGGAAATGGCGATGAAAATTCTTTGAGAAGTTAAGTAAATACCGAAGTGAATGTCGTATAGTCCAATACTAATAATATTCTAATATTCCATCTAACTGCGCATATTGCTTTTTTAATGACTTTGGTTTGAAGCCCCATTGACAGCAGTCAAAAATTCAATGACGGTTGAAAAAGTTGACTTGAAAAGTTTAGCTATTATCTTTTTGGCAACACTAGTTTAAACAGCTCACGCACGTTTCGTGTTTTATTTCACTCTCCGACATCTTCAGTTTGGTCTATAATTTAACCACGAATAGTCTTACAAACGAACAATGCTTGCAATTTATTAAATTTTATTATCAAAATGCGTGCTCTGTTAAGAAAGTTCATCGCCCGTTAAGAAAGTTCACCGACGAAGCTCATTTTTGGCTCAATGGGTATGTAAATAAACAAAATTGTCGATTTTGGAGTGAATATCAGCCATAAGCATTGCAAGAGCTACCAAGCATACAGAAAAAGGCACAGTTTGGTGCGATATATGGGCTGGCATCATTGGACCCTACTTCTTCAAACATGATTCGAATCGCAACTATGATCGTGCAATTTAACGCCTTTAGACTTTTTTTGTGGGGCTATGATAAAGGTCATGTCGCTACACACAAGCCCGCTTCAATTGACGCATTGGGAAACAACATTGATGCATTTATTCCTGAGATACCGGCCGAAATGTTGGAAAGAGTATGCCAAAATTGAATTAAGCCGATGGACCATTTGAGCCGCAGTCACGGTCAACATTTGCATGAAACAATCTTCAAATATTAAATTATAAGAACCGTACTATCGATTATAATAAAGATTTCATGCATTTTTGTGAATTTTATGTTTTTTTTTTTGGAAAACTTTCCTATAGCTCTTAAAAAATCACCCTTTAGGTCCAATTTCAGCATAGTATGTGGTTTCAACAAGACGGTGCCACATGCCACACAGCACGCGTAACAATGGACTTGTTGATGGGCGAGCTCGGTGAGCATCCTAATTCACGTTCTGGACCGGTAAATTGGCCGCCTAGCTTTTGTGGGGCTATGTTAAAGCTCATGTCTGTACAGACAAGCCCACTTCAATTGACGCATTGGAAGACAACATTGAAGCTTTTATTCGTGAGATACCGGCCGAAATGTTGGAAACAGTATGCCAAAATTGAACGTACTATTGATTCAAATAAAGATTTTATGCATTTTTCTGAGTTTTATGTGTTTTTTTTTTGAAAAACTTTCCTATAGCTCTTAAAAAATCACCCTTTAGGTCCAATTTCAGCAATTTTTCAATTCAATGTACAAATTTCTTAATTGAACCTAGTTTTTCATTCAAAACAAGTAGAAATAGGTTTAGTTCATGGAAATATGGATGGATCGAGTTAGAATGTCATAACGATCAAGAATATACACTCTATATGGTCTTGTGTCGATATTTCAGTGTGGTACAAACGAAATGTCTACATAAGTAAACGCCCCATTCAATGGTGGGGAGGTTTCATTTGAGACACTCTTTTGTATCATGTTTATACAATTTACTCTCGCCAACTATACTCACCAGATTATAAAAAAAAAAATATTTCACTGCAGCATATGTACCAACAACTAAGATAAGAGCTGAGAGAAAGTAAAAAAAAATAACACATGCCACATCGAATTTAGTAGACTCGACTCACTGCATCAGACAATGGTGTAGGAATTTTATGTTTTTCGATCTTGCTTGACTTGTTTGGAGAGCATTAGCCGCAAATAAACAACAGAAAATATAAATGTGATGCCAAACACATTTCCTATGCTCGCATCTCTGTTGTTTCAATGGTTAAAAGTTTTCTCTCTTCATTAAGTTTGCCAGTGTATGCGTGTGTGTGTGCTTTTGCCATTGAGGTGGAAATTTATACCAATTACTACGCCTGACATTGGACATTTATTTGCACTATTTATGGGAAAATTGAAATAAATTAAAGATATTACTATATTTTGATATTAATCATTTGGATTAACAATTTATGAAAAGGCATGTCGATATACAGCGGTCAAAAAAAGTATTCATCATTCAATGCTTTTTTTTTTAATAAGTCTACAAAAGACAATTGGAATAAAAACATATTAAACTAATGATGCAGTAGTGCTTGTGTGATATATATGTACACAATTTCATTGTTTTTAAAGAAAAAAATAGTATTTATTGGAACAAAAAGGGCCATTTTACAGCTGAACACAAAAAATTAAACAAAAAAGTATTCATCATTGCAAAAAAACAAAAAAATAAATAACATAATTTAAAAAAATTAATACTTTGTTATTCGACCACCGCGTCTTATAACTTCTTTTAAACGGTTTGACATCGATTGGACTAATTTAGCGGTTATATTTTGGTCTATATTAGTCCATTCCTCCATTATCACCTGTTGCATTTGACTCTTGCTCGAAAAATTGCGCGTTCTCAATTTGCGTTCGAGATGTTCCCAAAGATGTTCAATTGGGTTCAAGTCGGGACTTTGAGGAGGAGTTTTAATGACTTTGGGGCAGTTATACAGCATCCACATCTTGGTATTTAAAGCAGAATGTTTGGGGTCATTATCTTGATAATATTGAAAGTTATTACCAAGCCCAAGTTTTACAGCACTATCTTTTAAATTCCTCTTTAAAATGTCAATGTAATACTTATGATCCATTACTCCATTAATAATTTCAAGATTTCCCGCTCCTGAAGCCGCCATACACCCCCAAACCATTAAACCACCTCCACCATGTTTTACAGTAGCAACTGTGTTTCGTTCTTCAAGCTCTGTATTTGGTTTTCTGTACACTATGACCTCTCCATCGCACCCAAAAAGATTAAACTTGCTCTCGTCTGCAAAAATTACTGTTTTCCAAAATGATTCGGGCTGTTTTACATACATTTTTGCGAAGTTTAGCCTTTTCACTCGGTTTATTTTATTTATAAAGGGCTTCTTATGTGCAGTTCTTCCTCTGTAACTATGCCTTTTGAGTGTATTTCGAATTGTTTGTGTAGTAACTTCCTTCCCTAAATATTCCATAGTGTTTTTACGAAGAATGGTCGCATTTGTCTTCGGAGTTTTCTGAACTTGCCGCACTAGCCAACGCACATCTCCAACTGAAAGTGCTTTTGGTCGACCAGATCTTGGTTTATTGTCAACAGTTTTCGTTTCTGTCCACTTTCTGATGATGGATTGTATAGTAGATCGTGGTCTATTTAATATTTCACTGATAGTTTTTTGAGTTAAACCATTCTTGTGGTGTTTTATTATCAAAACTTTTACCTCATCAGAAACCTCGTTTTGCTTACGACCCATTTTGACAAAAACTATATTTTCAATGAAATTAAATATTTGCTGTCAAGGGCAAAGCCTCCTTTACTAAATAAAACAGAAAAGGGGGATTCCCAAATAATATTTGAATTTGACTTTGATGATAGCACATCAATGATGAATACTTTTTTTGTTCTGTTTTTGGTGTTATTATATAAAATTGCATTTTTTGCGCTAATTAAATTTATTTTTTGAATTTATTTTAAAACATATTACGAAAAATAAACTATTGCATAAAACTGCATTATTTGTTTACTTTAAATTTTCTTCAATTACCCAAAATAAGTGAATTTATTATCAATTTTGCTAATGATGAATACTTTTTTTGACCGCTGTATTTATTTCATGTTTGAGGCGTCTGTTGAAATCGTTTTATTTACTTTATAAAATATGATGGCTACGCCGTAGATTGTACATTTGGGTGGGTTGGTTTTTTTAATCGTATAGTGCAACCGTAGACTACATAAAATTCCAAGAAAATTCGCCGAAGAAACCTCTACTATAAAATCCTAGTCCATCTTATTATTTCTCAAATTTATTTTCTTTGGCAAATACAAATCCATTCATCCATACAAATTAACCAGCCCTTTTGTACATGCTGGCTGGCCCAAAGAATTTACCAAAATGCTTCGTCTGCTTGGCTATTTGTTTAAAAAACTTAGATGACTCGCATAGTATATAACAACAATACAACAGAATAACGTTATTTTGCTACAAATTAACAAATTCTATATTTTCAAAAACATTTTCCTTCTACATTACAAAATCAGGAATTTTTAAATTATAAAATGTTTAGAGAACTTCATAAACTAGTTACAATATTTCTGGGCTTTAAGCCCATTTGCATGCCCGTAGTGGAACGCAAAATTAAACTTAGGGAAGGCACAACTTCAGGACCCAAAGGCAAGAGTTCGTAGTGTCTCAGGATTTTGCTAATCACACTCTTCATTTCTAGCATGGCATACCTCTGGCCAATACAATTACGCGGACCAGCACTGAAGGGGGTGTAGGCAAAGGGAAATATATCGTCGGGCTTTTCATCGTAAAAACGCTCGGGCTTAAAGTCGTTGGGCTCTTTGAAATATTCAGGATCTCTAAACACCACAAAGAGTGGTATATTGAAATGGCAATTGCCAGGAATCGTAACGCCATCTTAAAAATGCAGAACAAGAATGCTGAAATGTCATATTGCGCACGAATATACAAGAAAAAACTCACTCAAATCAGTGTCCTCCTCGAAGTATCTGCCAATTATGGGCACTGCAGGATACAAGCGCATCGACTCTTTTATAACACACTCCATATAGCGGAGATTCTGCAGTTCCTTATAGGTAGGCATATGGGTGATATCATCACCCAAGACCTCCGAAATTTCCCCCACAATCTTCTTTTGCACCTCAGGATGACGTGAGATTAGGTACAGGGCAAACGAGGTACCGCTGGTGGTGGTATCATGACTTTCAAACATAAAGGTTTCCACCTCCTCTCGAATATCTTCGTTGCTGAGGGGTTTGCCCTCAACGGTGGCCCTCAGTAGGATGTCAAGTAAAGCCATATGTTTTTTGCTGCCAATTTTCTCTACATCGTCGTTGTCGGCGTTAGACTCCTTGACATCCATGCCATTATTTTCGGCAATTAACGCCTCCAACTTCTGTCTACGTGCCTCAATAACCGATTTTGTAAATTCCTGCATTTCGTTGATGTTCTTCATCATTTGGCGATAAACGAAAGGAGCAAAGATTTTGAAGAGGCCATCGGTACGCCAGAGCGGGGTTCTCAAGCGTTTTGAGATAATTTGGGTTACACTTGAATAAAAATCCCATTTGAGTATACAAAACAAATCAAACATTCCTACTCACATTTTTACGGACTTGACATAGCCTATATCGGGATTCAATTGGGCATTGACTTGAACACCCATTGCCGTTTCTGCAATGATATCCAAGGCCGTCAGACACACCAGGGGGAACATATCAACGGGGCTTTGAGGATCCTTCTTAACCTCTTTTTTCAATTTTTCAATCATTATATTGGTTTGACGATCGAAAATCTCTACAAATTCCTCCAAAATTTTGAAATGGAAACTGGGCGTTATGATTTTGCGGCGAGTATGCCATTTCTTTCCCGTACTCAAGAGCAGTCCGTCTCCCAACCACAACGACAGCATGTCGTAAACATTGTTCTTGGTAATGTGAACGGTACTGCTTAAGAGCGTTTCCAATATTTTGGGGTCGGCACAAAATATCACAAGCTGATGCAGGACCCAGCTGTAAAATGTTTTTCCTTGCTCCTCCACTACCTGACGTATACGTTGGATGGAATCTGAGTTAGGTGGGGGAAGAATGGAAGAAGTTATGCAATTCAATTTAAACACCGACGGACCTACTCTCAGAGTTACTTCCAATCAAGTGCAAAGCTCTGCCGATCAGTGGCAGATGGAGGCCGCCATAGATATTCGATTTGCGCAAAACGGCATTACGATGCTTCTTGTTCAGATAGTCCCAGATCAGCAATAAAACGAATAGACCAATTAATAATGTGGGCCACATTTCAAGCAAACCTCAATTGGAGGAGCGGCGTATACGAAAAAAGAAACCTTTAAACGAAGTGACCACCTCCACTTGTGTTGTGGTTTTTATCAATACTGAGTAGAAGTTTTAGCGCAAAGCATCGGTGCCACTATGCTCTCAGAACTATTTGCTCAAGCAGAACTCGTTGCGGCCAAAGTACAGGGTGTTTTTTTTTATTATGACTGGATTTAAAATTAAGTTAAAATCATGTTAAAAAAATTTAATGACTGTTTAAGTTCCCTAGAGTGGGGGGGATTCAGCAGAGATTATTAGAAGATGTATCGTTGAATTGAAATAAACTCGTCGCCAATTAGCCAATCTGTTAGCCAATCGACAGTACAACACACAGAAAATCAATGTAATTACTGTGTTTTATAGGCTTTTGGATGTAGGAAGGCAAAAATATAATGTGATTTTATTCTGGTGTACCACTTAACTAGGCCTATTCTCTGAATTTACACCATAAAGTACGAAAAAATACCGTTTTACAGGACTTAAAGCAATTTGTTGTTGTCAGTATCAGTAGTGAGTGCCATCACTTTCATAAATTCTAGAGTAATCTCTTCCATCTTTATAAAGGGTGATTTTTTAGCCATTATCCTTTAGGCAACACTGGTTTAAAAACTCACGCACGTTTCATGTTTTGTATGTTAAAGCTCATGCATTGGAAAACAACATTGAAGCATTTATTTGTGAGATATCGGCCGAAATGTTTGAAAGAGTATGCCAAAATTGGACTAAGCGGATGGACTATTTGAGGTGCAGTCACGGTCAACATTTGCATGAAATAATCTTCAAACATTCAATTATATGAACCGTACTATATATGCAAATAAAGATTTCATGCATTTTTCTGCCAATATTTAAGTGGTTCTATTTTATCCAACAGCAGAGTATAAATTCAAAATGATAGTGGCAAGAGTGCGAAAAATGAAGTCCTAGAGCTAACTGCGGAGAAAGCATGAACACTCCATTAAGGAACAGGGGATAATTAACTCATAAAAATGAGTGCGGTCCGATTAATGTTTAAAATCAATGATAATGATTCTCCTTTTTATTGTCGAGTCCGAACGGCGTGCCGCATAGCGACAACACTTGGTAGAGAGGTTTTAACATGTCAAGATGCCTCACAAATGCAGCCAGCATTTATAAGGGGAAAACTACCGCTGAAAAATTTTTGTCAAATTCACTCCCGAGAAAGTATACACCAACTAATATGAATACAAAGCGTGTATCTAATAAAGACAGTTCATTTTAAACTAAAAACATTTTCCTTGGCACTAATTTATTTTAAGTTTTGTCATCCTAAAATACCTCGGCTATGTGTGACAGCAGACGAAAAAAGTTACAGATACAGAAAATTTTCAGTATGAACGCTGCAAACAGATGTGAAACTTAAAGAGAGCAGAGCACTTCAAACAGATGTTCTATACTCACAAAGCCACAGCTAAATGAGCTTATCGGAGAGAACTGAGCTTATGAGAGAGAGAGAACCAAAACAAAACAAACCTGTTTAGATTGCACACATTGTCGAGTGCTGATAGCGATGGAGGTGGCAATGACGACTGCATGCATTACTACATTACTTGCTCTTACATCATCAACCTTATCTACGACATGGCTCATAATGCATAGTGAATTGCAAGCGAGAGATCACTTGTTGCAACAGGCGGTTGGTCCCTATTTTTTTGCAGCGCCTATATATAACCAATGGCCAATCTGTTGCCGCGGCTATCGGTCCTTTGGATAGAGACGAGCTTGCCCACCTATCGGAGTTTGACGAGAATCGCCACCTCCACATGAAAATGTGGCTACAACAGAAGAGTTAAACATCTAATGCTGATTTGACTATCATTGTCCGTGGTAGAATTTTGTGATTCAGAAGCATATTCGGCATATTAAATCCGAAAATCAGTCAACTTGGCAACTATATCTGTATATGGCCCTATGTGGACCATCGTGGGCTCTCAAACAACACACTGCTCCTAACTACGGCGAAATCGGGTTATAAAAACGCCATTTATGGGCTCAAGATCATTAGGTTAGTTAGGTTGAAAAGAGGGTGCAGATATTATTCTGCTCCATGCCACTATAGGCACACACCTATGTCAGTAATCGGCTTGTTGTGCGCTCTAAAAACTAAAAAGTAATCTCGAAAAAGGAAATCTATGTGAGGAATTCCATGCTACTTACAAAATCCTTAATTGTTTCCCATGCCACGCCCCTAAGTTGGTTCATGTCTGGTATTGTGTCCACACCTAAGTGCCGGTATCTGTTAGACGCGAAAATCGGGCAATGACAAACGAAATGCTCCAACGTCTCATCATCTTCCCCGCATGCCCTACACTTGCTATCACTTGCCGCACGAATTTTATATAAGTGAGCTCGAATGTCCCGTTTTGATGCCAATAGCTACACTGACCTCCTTTTTTCTTCCTTTCAGTAATAGCCCCGTCTTCTCGCGATCTGGATCCCTCCATAGGATTTTCGCCGTCCTACCGACCGTTTCGCCGTCCTACCGACGCACTTAACTCGGACTGCCTCGACCCGAAAGGCTTCGGGTTAACCAAGTTTACAGACGGCAGTCCTCTGACCTTGACCGCCAAATCGTCTGCCCTTTCCTTCCCACTTACTCCGTTATGGCCCGGCACCGAAAAGATGCCCCTCCTCAGAGAAGGCGTTAATCTCCTTCTTACACTGCAAGACTCTTGGTGACCTTACCGTTCCGGTTGTTATTGCCCTATGGCAATTTTACTGTCCGTAAAGAGGTTCACACTCAACGCCCTCGCGTGAAAACCACACCACTTCACGCATTACGTGATCGCTCGGATCTCCGCCTGCAGGACCGTATTATGGCCAGGCAGTCTAAAACCGATCTCAGTCCCTGGGATCTCAATGTAGATCGTCAGGCCCACACTGTTCTCTAGCTTTGATCCATCCGTGTAACATCATCTTCCAGATGGCAATACTAGGGTTCCCTCAATCCAAGACTGTGCCGCTGGCAGAAGTGACTCGCACTCGACCTCAAGGTTCATCTCAGGTATCCGATCGGAAACCTCTTCCCTTCCTTCCAGCTTTCGTCGCCTTAAGACCCTTAATCAGGAAATCAGTTCATATGACAGCTGAATCCAAAACCCATCCTCTTTGGCCTGTAGTTGGCACTGGTATCATGGGGTATTATACAAAAATGTACAACTTGCGGTTCAACAAAAAACATGCACAAAATTTAATATGACACATGTAGAGTGCTTAACACAGAAGACAATAAAGGCCCGGAAGAGAGAGTGAGAACGTTAATCCCAAGTGTTAGTATCCGTTGAAAGGTATAGGCAGCAACATGTTTTTGGAGCTGACATTGACATTGCTGGCTATAATAATCGCTTTAGATTACTTCAATAAAAAACAGCGAAATGAGCTGTTAGCTAAGTCCAATATTACGGGTCCAAAAACATTGCCTATACTTGGCAATGCTCTGACTTTAAGAAATGTGAACACCGAAAGTGAGTTCAACTATAGTGCGATTTATTTTTAGATCTGCTTATCGTCTCTTTAATCTTTGT
Source organism: Stomoxys calcitrans (assembly GCF_963082655.1). NCBI lineage: Eukaryota > Metazoa > Arthropoda > Insecta > Diptera > Muscidae > Stomoxys > Stomoxys calcitrans. The sequence goes on along the minus strand of NC_081555.1, from coordinate 970,103 downwards.
CCACAGATATGGAGGAGTATTTGAAGGGAAACACTTCGAGATACGGCAAAATCTATCGCTTCTGGGTATTCCATCAAATGCACCTGAGGGTTGCCGATCCAAAGTTTGTCGAAGCCATACTCAGTAGTCAGCAGCACATAACAAAGAGTAGTTTCTATGATTTCCTTGTCGACTGGCTGGGCCGGGGCCTACTGATGAGCAATGGCAAGAAATGGCATACTCGGCGCAAGATCATAACTCCGGCCTTTCATTTCAAGATCTTGGAACAATTTGTAGATATATTTGATCAACAGAGTGCCATAATGGTGGATAAATTGCGTTCGCAAGCAGATGGCAAAACGGCAATCAATATGTTTCCATTTGTGTGTGGCATGGCTCTGGATACATTAACAGGTGAGTTAAGAAAAGTCAGTGCCCTCAAACGTAGACAAATAAAACAAATGTCTTCCACAGAGGCTGCAATGGGTGTTAAGGTCAATGCCCAGGAAAACCCAGACTTTGAATATGTAAAAGCTTTAAACTAGTAAGGTTTTTATTTGATTTTCTTTTGTAAATTTTTTGAATTTAATTGCACCTTCGACCGATGTTTACAGTGTTTCCATGGTAATGTCTAAGCGTTTTGTCAATCCCTCCCAAAGAACTCCTCTACTATTCAGGCTTACCTCCCCAAAAGTCTACAAAGAGACTCAACGTTGCATAGGGATAATGCACAAATTCACCAACGAGGTCATTGAGAAGCGCCGAGATGCCCTAGAAGCAGCTATCAAGAATGGTACCTACCAAAGTAAGTTCATACTTAGCTAGAGAAAAGAATCCACAATAAATCCGTTACAAATTATTTTTAGCGGCCCCCTCAGCCGATGACCAGGATTATGGACGGAAGCTACGCATGGCTTTTCTCGATGTTCTGCTACAATCGACTGTTGATGGTGCCCCCTTGACTAATGAAGACATCCGCGAGGAAGTCGATACATTTATGTTTGAGGGTCATGACACCACCACCAGTGCCATATCCTTTGCCCTGTACCTAATAGCTCGCCATCCAGAAGTCCAGAAAAAGCTAATGGCGGAAGTCACACAAATTATGGGCACAGATCGAAATAAGCCAGTGTCCTTTAGAGATTTACAAGATATGAAATATTTGGAGTGCACCATCAAAGAGACTCTTAGGCTGTTCCCCTCAGTGCCAGCAGTGGGCAGAGAAATAACAGAGGATGTTGCTTTAGGTAAATAGAAATACTTTCGTTTGGCAAAAATGTTTATTGAACATTTTTTTTTTGCAGAATAGTCAACTGCAAATAAGAAAACGCATTTTTTTGTATTTCTTTCAGGTGGTATAACTTTGCCAGCCAACACCAATATCATTCTGTCTTTCTCTTTGATTCTACGAGATCCAGAGTATTTCCCCGATCCCGATGCATTTAAGCCAGAGCGCTTTCTCAATGAAGGAGAAACTGGTGCCCATATGAATCCCTTTGTGTACACACCATTCTCGGCTGGCCCACGAAATTGCATTGGCCAAAGGTTTGCAATGTTGGAAATGAAAAGTGCAATTTCGAAGATGTTGCGTCACTTTGAATTGTTGCCTTTAGGGCCTGAGGTCCAGCGGCTAACAAATATTGTAATGCGTTCGAAAACTGGAGCACACATCGGCCTACTTCCTAGATATGTTTAAATGCAAATATAACAATGAATTTTTTACCACCTGTACATATCATTCGTGCTAAACAGAGCTTGTGATAAGGAAATGTGACAATGAAGGTGTTTTCGTTAGGCTGGTCATTGATTTCATCTAATTTTTTATTTATGTCCCAAAAGGGAGAGATATGGGCTGCTTGACCATGGGAATGAATATCACTGGAGGTTTTTGTTGATTGCAGAAAATAAATAGCCAGACACACAGGCGGATCAGTGGACGTTTCGAAGATTAGTTAGGTCCCCATCATCGACACTATTGAGTTTTTGGTTTTGTTTTAGATGGAATCTGACACAGAAGGGTTTCGGTTGGAAAATCCTGAAAGTGGGCAACATTTCGTATTCCTTTTGTTTTATTTTTTTGTTTTCTTTGCAAACAGACGAAAATTCAATTCTTACAAATAACCATGAAGGGTATGTTTAATTTGTGTTAGCAAGATCTTCTACAACTCAAAATGTGTAATGGGGACCATAGAAAATTCGCATGTTATCTGCTGTATTACAGCACTAATGGATGTATCAGAAAATATCAGGAATAAAATCGACTCTGGTGACATTTCATTTCTAATTCTGTTGGATCACTCGAAGGCCTTTGATTGCATAAATCATGCTATACTCTGTTGAAAACTGAGGACACTGTTTGACTTTTCTGAGACTTCCGTTCGACTGATCCATTCATACCTGAATCCACTGCGCTGTTTCTCAAAAAAGGTGTTTCTCAAGGCTCGACTCTTGGACCCCTTTTTTTCTCTATGTACATACAGGATCTCCAGAACCATATAACACACTCTAATTTCCATGTTTAGGCTGATGACGTCCAGCTATACTTAAGTAACCCCAAATCTGATATACAATCTAGTATTGCCTTACTGAACGAGGACTTGCTTAATGTTCATGTTTGGGTGAATGGTTTAATCGTAAATCCTTGAAAGACAAAATGTCGTATAATAAGCAAATCAAAAATCGACCAGTCCCTAATTGGTCACGGCATCGTATTGAATAACCAAATAATCACTGTTGACAAAGATGTAAAAAATTTTGGAGTAATTCTCAATGATCGCCTTACATGGCACGACCACATAAAAATCGCTACATGGAAAATGTTTGGAAGGCTCAGAATAATCTATGGAAGCCAATCTATTACACCTCTACTTATCGGAGCGCTATTAGCGAAAACCTACCTATTTGCGCAAATACTGTATGGATGTGAAATATTTGCATCTTGCGACAAAAAAGTCTTCATCGATTAATTGTGGCTAACAATGCCATCCTAAGATACGTTTTCCGCTTGCGACGGCAAGAAAGCACATCCCAGTATTCAAATAAAGTATGCGGAGTTACTTCCGATAATTTTTAAAAATCAAAGTTCCAACATTTCGTCACAAACTCATATATACTATGCAGCCGAGGTATCTGTTTGATTACTCACAATTCGCTCAGTCCACCAGAGCAAAAAAAAAAAAAATAGATCATACCACGGCACCGCGCCAAGATTTCTGAATGGCATTTTTTCATTCACTCAATAAAACTTTGGAACCAATTACCAACCGGCACCCAACTCCAGGGCAATGCCATTACGTTCAAAAGCACACTTTACTGGATGTTTGGACAGATATAATGTAACCCCAATTTTTCATGCATTTTAACTTTTATGATCTAATGTTCTCACTTTAATTGTTCTTCGTCACATACTGCTGCTTAAAGCATTAATTGTATCTTTACTTCCAACTATATGAATGGATAAATGCTCTTGAAACTAATTTGTAGACATAATACGTAGAATACTTAGTTGCTCATATCAATGATGTAAAATAACGAACCCGCACTGTCAATTATAGGTGTTACAATTGACTGGTGACCGGTGTTGTGTGGGCTACCAATGAAATGAATAAATAAATGTTATGTGCTACGACTCCTCGGAAAATCGACCCGGCCATTGAAAGGTCTAGCATTACAAGTTTTTATTAGAAAAGTCACAAAGGATGCCAGATAGTATCGAATTCGTTCCCAAAATTGCTGAATTAAGAAAGAAACGAATATCGTATGAAGATTCAGACAAGCATAAAATGGTCATAAACATTTGTACTGCCTATTTAGTTGGGTAAACCAATATGTTTGTTGCACTAACCGCATTCAGAACTGAGCAGCAGAGCAGGTGGCTCGTTCTTTTGCCCCCTTTTCCGATTTCGGATAGATATCTCCATTTGGTCTTTTCATCGGAGTATTGGCCATGTCATCGAAACTCGTTCCAAACTTAGATCCCATGACAGCCAATATAAAACAATCATCCCAATTTCGATCATACTCGTATGCTTAGGTTAAGCTCAATATTTTATTCGATTGCTGTGGCTTAGTTTATCATGAGTTCATGACCCTTGACCGGTCGTAATGAAACAACAATGGGAGAACATTCAATTTAACTACCTACTCCCTTGTCATTGGCTGTTCATAATTTTGTGTCGAAAGGAATACAGTTATCATTCCTCAGCCCCGCTATGTACCAGACTTGTTCGCGCTGAGACTATTTTTGCCGTCACATTTATCACATTAGAACGCTTCGAGGCATAAAGTTTAACTTTTAAAAAATTTCATGACTTGACTGACTAAACATTAATGAAAAAATAATTTTTTTTCATAAAAATTTACTTTCACCCTTTGTACCGAACAGACCTCCTATGTAATTTGTTACTGATTTACCTTCCACTTTTTGCTTAACAACTTTTTGTTAGGCACACACTGAGATTTTAACAATTTGTTGTTTTGCGTTCTCAAGCAATGCTGATAGAAGAAAATTTTTGCTTTCGATTTACATGGAGAACAGTTGCACTGCTCTCCCTTTTCAATTTGCTCTTCGTTATGTTCTCTCGCAAGGTTCATAGTTCTGGGTCGTTGTTTACTGTTGTTCGCGCTAATCTTATAATCGTTTGTTACCGTTACGCTCGTTTGGCTTACTAAACGAAAGTTGGTCAATGAATCAGAAATACAGCCCACATGAAATATAATCGTTATCCGTATCGGAATGTCTAGAATCTGGCGCTTTTACTTCATGCTTTGTCATGGTGACTTGCAATATAAAATGTGTATTCCATTAAGGGGAAAAATAATTCTAAGCATTAGTTAGCAAATTTCCAATGGAAATGAATGATGCCTTTATGTCACTGAAACAGCTATCACAATTCTGAAATTATTAAAAAGAAGCTTCCTTGTTTCATACGAAAAGTTTACCCACCATTTACTAACTTGCCCAACTTCAACTCTAATGGTGAAAATCAATCTTTAATAAAGATATGGATTTTTCATCATGGGGAAAGAATAACAGTTAAGGAAAGGCATAAACATCATACATCATTTAGCGAAGCTACTACTGCACACGATCAAACAGTTGACAGTTACGATACTTGCATATATGAGATCTTTTGTAAAGATCAAACCCCAACTATGGCTGCTACAGTTCTAATCGGATCAAATATATACATATATGCGACCTATATCTCAATCTGAACTGATTTTACCCGAAAACAATAATGTTAGATCTTGGGTCAAAAAAAATTACAAGAAAATGTGATGGCAAGTAGCTAACAAATGCGACCTACTCCTAAAATAATCACATTTTTGGAATATGGTATCTGAACAAAAGAAATTGAATAGTGGATTTTTGGAACATGCAAACTGTGCAACAGGCACAATGAAAATCATGAACTTTTTTCTCCATTGAAATATGACATGGAACCCGTTTAAGGATATATCATACAGCATTACAGTGAATCATATTTAGTTCTTCAGATATGGCCTTCATTAATTTTCCTCCAATTTCATTCTTATTTTCTTTAATCTGGAGATAATTAGTATGTCCGTTGTGCTGCCGATTATGTTAGAACCGTTCCTACTGTTTACTGTTAAACAAATTTTTATTATAGCAAGATAAGGGTTGCGAAAACGATATTCTTATCGAATCTTCTGCCGATGGTGGCAGATATCGTATGTGAAACGCTTGCCACCATCGTATAAATAGTATATTTTTTGCGCCGAAAACAGAATCGATTAAGAATTAGATCGGTGTAGTCGGCGGTCGTCAGCGTCGACCATTTCAGCATGTTTTTGGAACTATTCATTGGGTTTTTAACCTTTCTTGTGGTTTGGGACTATTTCAATCGCAGACGCCGCGAAAGGATATTTAAAGATGCTGGTATTAAGGGACCCAAACCATTGCCTTTAATAGGCAATATCTTGGTGGCATGGAACAATGATACCAGCCGTGAGTACTGTAAGCGATTTCAAAGCAATGCAAAGGGCAATTTCTTAACTCTTTGCAGAGGTTTTTGGTTTACTGCAACGCCTATCGCATGAGTATGGCAATGTTTTTAGACTTTGGGTATTCAACCAGAGTGTACTGATGGTCCAAGACGCAAAGTTTTTTGAGAGTATCTTCAGCAGCCAACAAGTTATAAAGAAGAATCGTTTGTATACGTTTTTGGCCGGTTGGCTGGGTGATGGCTTGTTGCTGAGTACCGGTTCCAAATGGCATTCGAGACGCAAAATAATAACGCCAACTTTTCACTTTAAGATTCTGGAGCAATTTGTTGAGGTTTTCGACCAGCAGAGTTCGGTTTTGGTCGAACGATTGCGGAAAAAATCCGATGGTAAGACAGTTGTTAATATGTTTCCGGTGATATGTTTGACAGCATTGGACATAATTGCTGAAACTGCCATGGGCGTTAAAGTCCATGCCCAGGAGAATCCCGATTTTCCCTATGTCAAGGCGTTGACAAAGTAAGAATATATGTGTGTTTCCTAATTGATACGAAGTGAAAATCGATTGCATTCCATAGTGTTGCCGATATCATAGCCACGCGCTTTGTGAAGCCAATGCAAACTTTTGATTTTCTTTTCAAATTACTGGCCTACAAGTCCTACCGCAAACTGTCGGAAGATATTAGACTAATGCAAGCCTTTACGGAAAAAGTGATCATCGAGCGACGAAGGGCTTTGGAGGCATCTATTCAAAATGGAAGCTATGAGCCCATGAGTATGTTTTTATGAGAAATCCAAGTAACAATAACTAATTGATTGTGTACACATGCAGGCAATGCTGCTAATGATTTGGGTATCAAGCAGCGTATGGCTTTCCTGGATGTTTTGCTTCAATCGACAGTTGGTGGCAAACCCCTGACTAATGAGGACATACGCGAGGAAGTCGATACATTCATGTTTGAGGGCCATGATACCACCACTAGTGGTATTTCTCACACACTCTACCTTTTGGCCCGCCATCCGGAGGTGCAGCAGAAGGTCTTTGAGGAGATTCTCCAAGTAATTGGTAGCGACAAGGACAAACCAGTCGCCATGAGGGAATTACAGGATTTAAAATACCTGGAGGCGGTGATCAAGGAAGGCCTACGCTTGTATTCTCCAGTGCCAATGATTGGTCGTGTTACCGAGCAGGATGTTGAAATAGGTAAGAGTTAGCAAATTTTTGCCTAAAACGTTTCATTCGATATAAAAACTTCATTGTGCTTGACTTTCAGATAAGAAAATCATTCCAGCAAATGTCCAAATTAATCTACTCATATTTGCTGCATGCCGGAATCCAGAGTATTTTCCCAATCCTGACGCCTTTCAGCCAGACCGCTTCATGGCAGAAAATACAAGCAAAGTGAATCCATTCGCCTATGTTCCTTTTTCAGCGGGCCCCCGAAATTGTATAGGACAAAAATTTGCCGTTCTTGAGATGAAGAGTACCATCAGCAAAATGATAAGGCATTACGAGTTATTGCCCCTAGGCGAGGATGTGGTGCCAATATCAAATTTAATACTACGTTCTGCAACAGGTATTAATGTGGGCCTCAAACCAAGGCAATATTGAAGAGTACACAAGATCGCATTATACAAAATGTGCTAACCTACAAATCCGATATACTAGATTAGTCTACCTCATGAAGATTTTGGAATTTAAAGACGTCTGATGACCATAAAAAGTTATTAATTATAAATAAAAATATATTATTTATGAATAAAAAATGTTAAATAAAATCAAAAGAAGGATGTTTTTAATGTTCTCGCCATAATTGTTGTTGTTGTAATTCCTCAAGGTCCTCAAAAATATGTTCATTGTGATGCTGCGGAACGCATTGGACTTCAAAATAAGTCCGATTTCCTCAAGTGTATTATAAAAACAAGATTTGTTTTCATTTATTACCCATTTTTTGTATAAACTGTCATGATTACACATTCTACTTACTCATCCTCTACTAACTTAAACTTCGAGGCGTAAGGGACGGTGCAATTAATTTCGCACATATAATTGACAGTATCATGCAACCTTTTGTCATTTGTAACCCAACACCCTGCACCATAATATTTATACATACATAATGCGTAGGTTATTTCAAAATTTAAAACTGTGGTATTTCTGTTGCAATTGCTGTATGACGGTATCAAAAAGACTTCGCTTATAGCAATGGCTCCTATTGAAGACAAGTAACGTCATTTGTATGCCGAGTCCGTGAGAGGATCCGCTAAGCGACATCGCTTCGTAAAGAAAGAAAATAAGGGGAGAGATTAGGTTAAAGTTTTAGTCCTATAAACACTCATACCACATTAGCGACAGCCCCATACCCCCGCACTGGTAATCCAATCAGGTTATGTTCTCGCTAGCATTCGAAACCTGGCGTGATAAGTTGACGTGACGTGATAAGTTGAAAATCGCGAGAACATGATGGAAAAATTTCTGCAGTGCCAATGCCCCTAGGCTTCAAACTTAGCTGGTCAGCGTCAGTGTAATTGCAATACCATCAGCTTTTTTACTGTATAGTCCATTGTGATGCAGAGCATTAAAAATTCGTTGCGAATTGTAGAAAATAGCTAAGATTCGGCAGCGTGCCTATGCACCATAGCCTAAAATGCAAAAATAGTCAAAAAATATTTTTGCAGTTAAAACAAAAAACTTTTGTCAAACACTAGCAAATCAATACCAGGCAATAACCAAGCTACGATAGCATGTAAATATGCTGATGTAAGCAAACACTGTTTGCTGACTTTAAATTAAACATTTTTAGCCTTTAGAGGACACGCTTTCAAATTTGTTAACACCTAATTGACAGTTAAGGCATTTCCTGTATGTCGAAGTAGATTTTTGTCAATATTAAATGTTAATGCTTTGTTTAAAAGCTTAATTATGATTTTAGTAGATATTTTGTCTGCTGTTAGTTAAAATAATGAAAAAATTATAAAATTTAAAAAATTTGGTAAAATTGTAGTTTGAAAACGTTTAAAAATCTTATATACAATATAAAAATCAATTTGTGTTTGTTTGTTTCTCGGTTTGTTTGTTTGTACCGTATAGACTCAAAAAAGGCTGAACCGATATATCGGGACCCTCCCCCTTAGCCCAAAAGTATTCAAGAGTAGAGTACGAATTTCATAATAAAAATTGGGTCCAAGTACCTGTGGAGCCGCCCCAGCCCCAAAACCGATTAATTATAAATAAAAATATATTATTTATGAATAAAAAATGTTAAATAAAATCAAAAGAAGGATGTTTTTAATGTTCTCGCCATAATTGTTGTTGTTGTAATTCCTCAAGGTCCTCAAAAATATGTTCATTGTGATGCTGCGGAACGCATTGGACTTCAAAATAAGTCCGATTTCCTCGAGTGTATTATAAAAACAAGATTTGGTTTCATTTATTACCCATTTTTTGTATAAACTGTCATGATTACACATTCTACTTACTCATCCTCTACTAACTTAAACTTCGAGGCGTAAGGGACGGTGCAATTAATTTCGCACATATAATTGACAGTATCATGCAACCTTTTGTCATTTGCAACCCAACACCCTGCACCATAATATTTATACATACATAATGCGTAGGTTATTTCAAAATTTAAAACTGTGGTATTTCTGTTGCAATTGCTGTATGACGGTATCAAAAAGACTTCGCTTATAGCAATGGCTCCTATTGAAGACAAGTAACGTCATTTGTATGCCGAGTCCGTGAGAGGATCCGCTAAGCGACATCGCTTCGTAAAGAAAGAAAATAAGGGGAGAGATTAGGTTAAAGTTTTAGTCCTATAAACACTCATACCACATTAGCGACAGCCCCATACCCCCGCACTGGTAATCCAATCAGGTTATGTTCTCGCTAGCATTCGAAACCTGGCGTGATAAGTTGACGTGACGTGATAAGTTGAAAATCTGGGTTCTTAGCCTCGCGAGAACATGATAGAAAATTTTCGGCGGTGCCAATGCCTCTAGGCTTCAAACTAAGCTGTCAGTGTAATTGCAACACCATCAGATGCAGAGCATTAAAAATTCGTTGCGAATTGTAGAAAATAGCTAAGATTCGGCAGCGTGCCTATGCACCATAGCCTAAAATGCAAAAATAGTCAAGAAATATTTTTGCAGTTAAAACAAAAAACTTTTGTCAAACACTAGCAAATCAATACCAGGCAATAACCAAGCTACGATAGCATGTAACTATGCTGATGTAAGCAAACACTGTTTGCTGACTTTAAATTAAACATTTTTAGCCTTTAGAGGACACGCTTTCAAATTTGTTAACACCTAATTGACAGTTAAGGCATTTCCTGTATGTCGAAGTAGATTTTTGTCAATATTAAATGTTAATGCTTTGTTTAAAAGCTTAGTTATGATTTTAGAAGATATTTTGTCTGCTGTTAGTTAAAATAATGAAAAAATTATAAAATTTAAAAAATTTGGTAAAATTGTAGTTTGAAAACGTTTAAAAATCTTATATACAATATAAAAATCAATTTGTGTTTGTTTGTTTCTCGGTTTGTTTGTTTGTACCGTATAGACTCAAAAAAGGCTGAACCGATATGTCGGGACCCTCCCCCTTAGCCCAAAAGTACTACCCAAAATAAAAGTGGGATTCAAATGAAAGGTATTCAAGAGTAGAGTACGAATTTCATAATAAAAATTGGGTCCAAGTACCTGGGGAGCCGCCGTATTTACAGTAGGAACAAAATATTATTTTCATTTTATTTTGTTAAATGTTATCAATATTTTTAAAATCTTCTGGCGAAAATGTTTAAAGTAGTTAGGTATGTTTTTTTTTTTTTTTGACTAGTATTCATTGCGTTCTATGGATTTTGATTAATTTGTCTGTTACGTCATTTAGCATTTCATGAGCTTCTGCACGGATCTTGAATGAAACATTTTTTTTTTGACTTACTTCTAAAAAACGATTTTTGTTAAATACTCGATGGGAAGACAGTATCAAAACGGCTTTCAAAACGACAATCTTCAATGAATTTTTAAACGCATTCTGAAAATGTGGTGGCTTATCTTCAGTTTTATATTTTCAAGTCTCATCATCTGGGATGTTTTAAAGAGGCAACGGCATAATCTTGTTCTCAAACAATCCTCTATCAAAGGGCCATATTTTATTGAGCCCCTCATCGGAGATTCATGGCTGGGATTGGGCAATGATAGAGCAAGTAATGTCTGGTCTTTTAAAAAAAATCAAAGACATTTCATGTAACATTTTATTGTATATTAAAAAATTTCTTTCTTTCACAATCATAGATGTTTTTCGTCTTTTTGCCAAGCTCAAAAATAAATACGGAAGAGTTTATCGCTTGTGGCTATTTTATGATTTAATGTTGGTCATTTCGGATGTGAAATATTTCGAAACAATTCTAACCTGTACAAATACCATTAAGAAATCATTCATCTACGATATGTTTACCAAGTGGTTGGGTGAGGGCCTATTGCTAAGTCATGGCTCGAAATGGTACGCTAGACGAAAACTTCTCACGCCCACCTATCATTTCAAGATACTGGAGGATTTTGTGGAGGTATTCGATCAACAGAGTCGAGTATTGGTAAAACGCCTCCATCCAATGGCCGATGGCAAGACGGTTTATAATATTTTCCCAGTTATATGCCCCACCGCATTGGACATCATTACGGAAACGGCCATGGGAGTAAAGGTGAATGCTCAGGATCATCCGGACTTTCCCTACGTCGAAGCAGTAAAAAAGTAAGTAACACGATAGGCAAAAATAAAGTTTTTAACACTTAAAAATGGCATAAAGGCCCTGGTGCATTCATATGGAAATTCATATTTCTACTCCATCATACAAATCTATGTATATTCTTATTAACTAAATTCATATATTTGGACTGATTTTTACCGTGCTTGGCATGGATAGATCTTACGGATATCTCTAAAAAGGCATGGAAATATTACATCTCTAAGAAGATATAGATATATGTATGGCCGATATGTTGCAATATACCTCACATAGTAATGTGCTGGGAAAATATAATCAAATCGTGAGATTGGTATTTCAGATCACCATTCCATATGCTGAAGTTACCTAAGACAAAAGCAACGGCTATCAGTAATACAATATACGTACTCATGAGAGTAGGTCTTATTGTAATTTTATTGAATGGGTTCTTAAAGGGCTTTAAAATTACAAAATTCAGAAAATAAAAAATAAAATAAATAAAGAACAACAAGATTGACGTGCTTGTTGAACAGACCTCGTATATATATTTTTTTTGTCTGCCATACTCGTCATGGATGTAGGAGAGTCTGCACTAGGTCATATAAAATTTCAATTAATCCGTACGCTCAAGAAGGAGAATCGGAAAACGTGACCATTTCATGAAAATGTTTTCCTAAAGGTTGGTACCAATTTCGAGTATCACAGTGAACATTAAAATTTATTATTTCAAAAATTTAGTTAAACTTCTTTAGATAAAAATTTTTGCAGAACTCAAATTTTAAAAGAAAATTTAGAATTCCATGTTGGTACTCTTACTCATCGCATGCCTTTGATGAAACTGACAATGGGGTTACATGACTTACATGTAACTCAACGCTCAATGAACTTACATCCAACTTATGTTGGATTGCACGTGAGTCTACGGATTTTAGCCACCCTCAGACCATTTACACAATTTTTAGTTTTTTTATAAGCTTTAGAATAATTCGTAGATTTGTTTGATATTTGCATGTCGTGTGTAATTGGTTCTCTGTTCTCTAGAACTTTTTCTTGTCCGACACACACGTGTAAATCCGAAATGAAGAGTATTTACATACGAACTGCAACAGATCATCGATTACTACAATTATCAATAAACTATTTCTTTGTACCTTGCTCTCTAATGTTTAACTTATACGTAATTGTTAAACGAACTCTGAATCTATTTACGTACACAATTTTTCAAAGTGTCGTACGTTAATAGGTTGTACACATCTCGAAGAAATTGCGAAATTTTTTGAACGAAGTTAATACCCAGCTCAATGCCCACTGTTAGCTTTAACTCATTTAATCTTCAGCCAATTTAAAAGAATCCTGTTCTATATAAATAACAGCAAATACTTATAATGAGCCCAAAGTAATGAAAACAAGTAAAAGGGCATTAAGTTCGACCAGGCCGAACTTTGGATACCCATCATCCCTTTCGTCACAATCCGGTGAAAATTGGATAGCTTTCAAATTTCAACAAAATCGGGTAATAGATAAAGCTTCAGACCCTTAATCGGCACACGTGTCTATATGGCAGCTATATCTAAATATAGTCCGATCTTTACCATATTTGGGTCGGATGGCGGGTGGCCTAAAACTACTTACTGTTTCAAATTTCAGCGAAATCGGATAAAAAATAAAGCTTTTATTCGCTTCAGAACCTTTATCGGGAGATCGGTTGTATGGCAGCTATATCTAATTATAGTCCGATTCGAATCATATTTGGGAGGGATGTCAGGAGGCTTAAAATAACCCTCTGTTTCAAATTTCTGCGAAATCGGGAAAAAAATAGACCTTTTATGGGCTTCAGACCCTTTATCGGCAGATTGGTCTATATGGCAGCTATATCTAAATGCAGTCCGATCTGAACCATTTTTGGGTCCTACGTTAGGAGGCATAAAACTACTCAATGTTTCAAATTTCAGCAAAATCGGTTAAAAAATAAAGCTTTTATGGGCTTTAGACCCTTTATCTGGAGATCGGTCTATATGGCAGCTGTACCTAAATATAGTCCGATTTGATCTATATTTAGGTCAGATGTCAGGAGGCTTAAAAAAAAACCTCTGTTTCAAATTTCTGCGAAATCGGGTAATAAATAAAGCTTTTATTGGCTTCAGACCCCTTATCGACAGATTGGTCTATATGGCAGCTATATCTAAATATGAACCGACCTTATCCATATTTGGGTTAGATGTCGGGAGGGACTACTAACCGTTTCAAATTTCAGCAAAATCGGATGAAAATAAAGCATTTATGGGCATTAGACCCTTTATCGGCAGATCGGTCTATATAGCAGCTATATCCAAATATGGTACGATTTGGCCCGTTCAAAACTTAACTTAGCGTGCATCAAAAAGACGTATCTGTGCCAAATTTCAGCTCAATATCTCAATTTTTGAAGGCTGTAGAGTGAATACAAACGACGTATAGACGAACAGACGGACAGACACACGGACATCGTTAAATCGTCTTAGAATTTTACGACGATCCAAAGTATATATTTTACTTTGTAGGGTCGGAAATTGATATTTAGATGTGTTGTAAATGGAATGACTAAATGAATATACCATATTAGAGAAATTCATTTTGAGCCAAATGTGGCGTATTGGGAGTTATTATTGTACCAAGCACTTTCTCAATGTACTTTTTCCGACCCCCAAAGAAATGAAGAAACAGAGTTATTGGCCACCTTCGAATTTATTTTCCCATGTTAACACATTTCACTTAAGAACAAATGAGACCACTATAGCGAACTTAAAAATGATGCCTCGATTAATGGGGAATTAATGTATGGACCAAGCGAGCCCAGCGACCAACCGACTCCAAAGTATTGAAGAAAAAGAGGTATTGGCCCTGTAGCGGGAAATCGTTTCACCACACACTGGTTGAAATAAATAAATCAATAAAAATATGTTTTTCAATAACAAGATGGTACTCTACAATATGTTAATCGAATCTAACTCAACAAAAAATGTTAGTACTTGTTTATAAATAGAACGTATAGCAATATGTTTTTTTTTTTAATTTTTCCCTTGCACTCTAGCAGCGGCCGGTGTATGCCATTCATCGGGCGAGAATCGTTTGGAGGTCCTCACATTATGGAGCACATTATTTTTTTGTATTATTATTTACTGTTGTTTGCATTGAATGAACGCTTTAACGACTCGTTTCTCACTGTCAATCGATTGGAAACAATTCATTGTAGACAGTTTCAAAATAATATTTAAAACGATCACAACAAATTAATTGGAACAGCGGAACTTGCAGCATGCTGTCGATTATCGTCTTTGGCATAGTGTTAATCTGCCTTCTTAGTTGGGATCGTTTGAAAAGGCGACGACGTAACCAATTCCTAAAACAGTTGGGCATTCGAGGACCTTGGTTCATAGTGCCTATTATAGGCGATGCCTGGTTGGGTTTGGGCAATGATACAGCAAGTAATGATTTAATCAAAAAAAGGTTGTTAAAGGGGTTGATATTTGAAACTATTCCCAAACTTTAGATGTCTTCAAGCTCTTCGCAAGACTGGGTCGCAAATATGGCAAAGTTTTCCGCATGTGGCTGTTCTTTAGGCTCATGTTGGTTATATCGGATGTCAAGTATTTCGAAGCTATTCTAAGCAGTCCAGGCGTCATTAGGAAATCTTTTATCTATGATATGCTGTCGGGTTGGTTAGGCGATGGTCTCTGGTTGAGCTACAGTACAAAGTGGCATGTTAGACGAAAGCTGCTAACACCCACCTATCACTTTAAGATTTTGGAACAATTTGTTGAGGTATTCGATCAACAAAGTCGGGTGTTGGTTAAACGCCTTTCCACCATGGCCGATGGCAAAACGGTTTATAATATGTTTCCAATAATATGTCTAACAGCATTAGACATTATTACGGAAACGGCCATGGGTGTAAAAGTCAATGCCCAAGATCATCCGGAATTTGCTTATGCCAAAGCGGTTAAAGAGTGAGTATTTTCTTCGTGAGGGGATGTGGAACTTGTAAGTTCACAATCGAAAAGCCTAAAATAGGTCTATGCACCTTTCTCAATTTTCAAATGAATTTAAAGATTTTGTTTTTTTACAGCGCCACCGATGTAATTGCCACTCGTGCTATGAAACCCATTCAATATTTTCATCTTGGATTTCTGCTGACTGCATTTCCATCTTATCTCAAATTGAGGAAAAGCATTCGCATAATGCACGATTTTACAAATAAAGTGATTTTCGACAGGAAACGGAAAATTGAGTCGGAACGTATGAATGCCAAAGAAACTTCTCTAAGTTTGGGTAAGCAAAGGTGTTAAAAATTGATTTTACTTTAATAGTCATCTTAACGAATCTTTGTTTTTTTCCATAAATTTCACAAACGTATTGCCTCAATAGATGACGCTCAAAACGATGTGGGACAAAAGAAACGCATGACATTTTTGGACGTTCTGCTGCAGTCGCATATTGATGGACAACCGCTAAAGGACGAAGAAATACGAGAGGAAGTTGACACATTCATGTTTGAAGGACATGACACAACGACCAGTGGCATATCCTTTTGCTTATATCTATTAGCACGTCATCCACATGTCCAGCAAAGGGTCCTTCAGGAAATAAACGAGGTAATGGGAGAAGATAAGAGCCAAGCAGTTACTATGAAAGATTTGCAAGAGTTGAAATATTTGGAGGCGGTCATAAAGGAATCATTACGATTGTATCCTTCAGTGCCAATAATTTCACGTTACACCGAAAAAGACATAGAAGTGGGTATGTACCACATACTTTTACCATAGACTTTTTGCCATGCAAAATTTTTTCAATTCGCTGATACTTTCAGATGGTCATTTTATACCGGCGCACAGTAATCTTTCCCTCTTGATTTATGATGTGGCTCGAGATCCAGATATTTTTTCAAATCCTGATGATTTCATACCCGAAAGATTTTACCAAAAATTGGAACAAAATTACAATCCCTTTGCCTACACACCCTTTTCGGCAGGGCCACGCAACTGCATTGGACAGAAGTTTGCCATGTTGGAAATGAAATGCACGCTTAGTATGGTGCTGCGATACTTTGAACTTTTGCCACTGGGTGTCAGTGTAGTGCCACAAATGAATATGATCCTACGCTCGGCCACCGGTATCAATTTGGGTTTGAGGCCTCGCGTCGCATGAAGTGAACGTTGTAGCTTTTAAACGAGAATTAAGATTAGCAAACAATAAGCTTTTGGTTTAAGAAATAAATTGAGCTTGGAAAAAATATATTTTTCTCTTTAACAAGCAATGGGGCATAAAAGATTGTTTTGTTTTACTAAATATTTCAGTAAGCCAACCATACAGAAACGATTAATGCCCTGAAGCACGAAATTGAAGTCGCCACGATAGCCATAGAGGCCAACACTATCGAATTATGTTGATAAATAGGCCCGGCGGAACGAGCAACTGCAAGTCCAATCGCGGCAATCATATGAGCAATGTCCTTTCTATTCTTTATTCAAGCGAAAAGATGAGGAATTGCAACACTAAAAAACTATTTGTCGTAACTTTAAAGATTCGAGTAAAAAAAAACTTTTCCTTCGATGAAAGATTTTGTTACTGATATTAATGAATTTTTATACCAACGAGTTGTTTAATATATCCCTAACTTTGCATCTTACAAGGGCTACTCTGTACGTTTCTGGCCTAATAATGAAAATGCAAATTTTAATCATCAAAAATCGTTTTATTGTTTTCCAACTTATCCTCGAGCATGATTTATACACTTTTGCATGCGCTCAAATCAATTCTCTCAGCGGAACAGTCGCCACATTGCCAGTTTTGCCGAAGAAACAGGCAACCATTCGCTTCGAAGTGCTTCTTCCACGAACAACTTTCGTAGGATTTGGCCCGTGTTCGAAGGACTACGCGGTCTTTTGTTGTTTTGATTAAGATCATACACAGAGAAAAATCATTCTAAGAAAAAACCAAATACCAAATTTGTATGTGAAATAGTAAATATCTCAAGGAATTTTAGATTTGCATTGAAGCCATTAATTATTGAGGTGGGTTTGTGGAGACTTGACAGACAAAATAATTGAAATTTTGGGGATTTTTAACAAATTCTTTTGATGAGTTAGGTGTTAAAATAGACGTGCTTCCATGTAGCACACCAGACTCCCATGCCATTCATGATTTGCAAACCCAGGTTCGAATCCCCTGGCCGGTCAAACAATTTTTTTATTGCTACTTATTCTTTAAACTTATTTTAAAAAATTAGTCTTAAAAAATATGTATGTCGACCGTATTAAATTAAAAAATTATAAATTTATAATTTAAAAAAAATACTACGCAGTAATACTTATTGCGTTATTTCATCAAAAAGAAAATGATGTCGGAAAACTGGCACGCCTGAGATCATGGGTTCCAATATCCACGGCGGCAAAAAAATTACTAAAACAAGTTTTTAGGGTAATACAATAGATAGTACACAGAGTCACAGAGAAAAACCGAGAGCAAGCAAAAGCAGTAAACGAACGAGAACAAGCAAGCACGTGAGCCAAACAAAGAAAATAAAACCACCATCGCACCGAAGCATTGTAGCAGCAAACATTTTATGTGGTTGGGATAATGGTTTTTTGTTGTGCTTATGAATATATTGTTGTTGTTGTTATATGCAGGCCTGCATAGAGTGCCTTTCGGCAACATAATAAATAGTTTCCAGAAAATTAACACATTTTGTCGTTGTTTTCTCGTCAAAAGTTGTTGTTTTTTTTTTTACTTATAAATCGACGATTCTCGATCGTATTTTGTCAACATTTCTTCGCAATTATCGACACGATAATGGTTAAATTGTGCGGAATCCAATAGGAACAAACCTTTTTACGGAAAGGAATTCATCCTATATCGAATGTATGTACACAGAAAAAATATCACAAACATTTTTGTAATTAAAAATAATAACGTTTTCAATTAAAAAATTAATTGAATCAATCATTTTTTAAAAAATGCCATACAAATGGGAGCGTGTTTAATGTTCACGTTTTAACAGAAAAGATGCTTTGTTCAATAATGAGATTTTTCTACAAATAAACAAATTGAGAAGTCAACATTAACATCAACCGTACTAGACACAGTTGTTGGAAGTCCTAAAGAAACACTATGTGCAAAATTTCAGCCTAATCGGACAAAAATTGTGACCTCCAGTGGCTCAAGAAGTCAAATCGGAAGATCGGTTTATATGGGAGTTATCTCCAAATCTGAACCCATATGGCCCATTTGCAATGGCCCAACAACCTACATCAATATAAAGTATCTGTACAAAATTTCAAGCTGCTAGCTTAACGCGTTCGACCGCTATCGTGATTTCGATAATCTGACGGACGGACGGACATGGCTAGATCGACTCAGGATGTCGAGACGGATAATGAGCAACATTCTCTGAAATGAGAGCACAATTTATTGTTTTGCACCCTTTATAAGAACTGAAGAGATGGATATCAGATTTCTAGAAAACTAAAACACTTAAATGCCTGTTGCTATGCAAAATGGTCTGTGAGAAAAAGAAAGTTTTTCATTTCGATGCACTTTTAAGCCTAACGCCAATTGACTTTTGAAGGAAAGGTTCAACGATTTATATATTTTAAAAATACAGTTTGATGGTCCGATGTCTATTTTGGAAACGCAAACACAATTATCTTTGTTTGAGGTATTACTATTGACGCTTCTGCTTCATTTATAGTAAGAATGAATAAATGCACGCTGAATGAGGTGGGTCGAAATAACTTATCATAAATTGCTTGTAACCCACTTTGATGAAATAAGACCTTTGACAAATGGAAAATTGAAAAATAAAGAAATTTGAGAAAACGCCACATTTTTTACACAATGACAGGAGAATATTTCGCGCAAACCTTTTCTTACACCTTAATATTTTTATATAATTATTATTATATAGTTTTTTTGCACTTCCCTTATGTGCAATTCTAAACGGCAAGAAGCTTTAAATTTGAAAAAGACATATTTTTGTAAGTTCAAATCAATATCAGAACATCATTTAAAATATTGCCATTGGCCATCTTTCTTCCAGAGGCCACCGAAGCGCAGAGGTCAGCATGTCCGCCTATGACGCTGAGCGCCTGGCAAGAACATCAGGAAAAAATGTCAGCGGTGGTTATCCCTTCCTAATGCTGGTAACATTTGTGAGATACTATACCATTTGGTATGGCAGCCATGTACAAACTTCTCCCCAAAGAAGTGTCGCACCGCGGCATGCCGTTCGGACTCGGCAATAAAAAGGCTTAAAAACTTTCATCGGACAGCACTCATTGATATGTGAGAAGTTTTCCCCTACTCCATAATGGAATGTTCATGGGAAAATTAGCATTTGCATTTTCCTTCCACTCAGAAGCATACTTGCGAGCCGCTCTAATGTTCTTTCGTCAACGTATGAGTTTTTTTGTATTGCATTTTAACTACGATGTATATACACAAATATGTCTACATATGTATATTATGAAGATACATATTCTATTGATACAATTGTCGACATGAGCATGTCGGAATTTTTAAACGACGTCAAATTTCAAACACATCATGTTGGCAATTTCTTTATGTCGCCTATGGAGACTCTCGTTTTATTTTCCATCATGCCAAAGCAGGTGACTGTCAATGCGACATGCACAAAACATTTAGCTTTTCTATAAATGCAAGCTAGTCTACAATTTTCTTCTAAACTAAAAGTGAAGAAGAACACGGAAAAATAATATTTTGGATTTGAAAGCCTTGAAACTATGTATCTGGAATTGCTGATACTCCTCATGATCTTGGCCTTTACTGCCGACTATCTGATGAGGAAAAGGATAAATGACATTGTAAACGCTTCAAATTTCCCTCGCCCCAGATATACTTTGCCCATACTTGGAGACTGTTTGCCATATCTTGGTTTGGAAATAAAAGGTGGCAAGTACTATCGGTGTGTTGGTGCAGTTTGAATAATATGTGCATTGTGGTTTTTAGATTCCCTGGACTTCTTCAATCGTATGCATGAGAAATTCGGGAAAGTATGTCGCCTGTGGGTCTTCTACAGATGCATCTTCTTTGTGCAAGATGTGAAATTCTTCGAACACATCCTCAGCAGTCCAACACTGATAAGCAAGTCCTTTTTCTATGACATGGTGTCGTCTTGGCTGGGCAATGGCCTACTCTTGAGCACTGGCTCCAAATGGCACAAACGTCGCAAGATTATAACGCCTACGTTCCACTTCAAGATACTGCAGCAATTTGTGGAGATCTTTGATCATCATTCGCGCACCATGGTTAGCAAACTATCAAAGATAGCCGATGGAAAAACCTCCATAGATATTTATCAGGCAGTGTGTCCAGCTACTTTGGACATAATAGCCGAGGCGGCTTTGGGGGTGAAAATAGATGCCCAACAAAATACTGATATTGCCTATACAAAGGCCTTGAAAATGTATGTATGCTTCAAAGATTGGCCAAATCTAACAAAGATTTATGTTTTTTTTTAGAGTTGCCCATATAACATGGTATCGCTTTATGAATCCCTTTCGGTATTCCGATATCAATTTCATGCTACTAGCTCCAAGATATTACATGCAATTGCACAAAAACATACGCATAATGCATGTCTTCACGGAAAAGATGATCAATGAAAGAAGGGCAACCTTGACAAGATCTAGCGAATCAGCAAAGGCTTCCCAATCATGTCCAGACATTGTGGAGGACGACCAATCAGTTGGTCTAAAGCAGCGCCTGTCATTTCTGGATGTTCTTCTGCAAGCCACAATTGACGATCAATATCTTACAAATGCCGACATACGTGAGGAAGTCGATACATTCACTTTCGAAGGGCACGACACTACCACCAGTGGCATATCTAACACCTTGTATCTGTTGGCTCGCCATCCAAAGGCACAAGAGAAAGTGTTTGAGGAAATTTTAAATGTTATTGGTGCAGACAAAGAGAAGTCGGTTGGCATGAATGAATTGCAAGAGCTTAAATATCTTGAGTGTGTCCTTAAGGAGAGTATGCGTTTGTATCCCCCTGTTCCCCTCATAGGAAGGGAGGTCAAAGAGGATACCAAAATCGGTATGTTATAACTATGGTGTATAGCGAAGCAACTCTTATTTTGAAACAGTTTCTATACGCAACAGGTGATCAAGTTTTACCTGCCAACAGCACGATTTGCATGTCCATATATGCCATAGGTCATGATCCACAATTATTTGAATTTCCTGAAGAATTTCGTCCAGAACGCTTTGCCTGCAGCAAAGACGAGAAAATAAATCCCTATGCCTATGTTCCCTTCAGTGCTGGCCCACGCAACTGTATTGGACAAAAATTTGCCATCTTGGAGATGAAATCAATCGTAAGCTGCATCATACGTCATTATGAACTATTGCCTTTGGGTGTCGAGTTTCAACCGATAGTAAGCCTGGTTTTACGTTCATCTACTGGTGTAAATTTGGGTTTGAAACGTCGCATTTAAAACAAAATTCTGAGAAAATCTTAGTACATTTTTATACCCTCCACCATATGATGGGGATATACTAATTTCATCTTCCGTTTGTAACTCCTCAAAATATTGGTCATCACGTCATCACATTTTAAAACGATCTAGCTATGTCCGTCCGTCTGTCTGTCGAAAGCACCCTTGAAATTTTGCACAAATACTTCTTATTAGTGTAGGTCGGTTGAGATTTTATGTCGGTCCATGTTTTGATATAGCTGCCATATGAACCGATCTGGGATCTTGACTTCTTGAGCCTCTAGAGGGCGCAATTACTATCCAATATGGCTAAAAATTTTTACAACGGCTGCTCCTCTCATGATCTTTAATTTACGTGTCAAATATGTTCTGAATCGGTCTATAGCCTAATACAGCTCCCATGTAACTGGGAAGCGTAAATAATTGCTCACGAAATGGGCCACAAGCAACGCTGTTTCATAGTTGTTGCCTTTGTTATGTGTCGTTGTATGACTTGTTTGTATTACATCGTTCAGTAGTCACAATTTTTTAATTTTAATTTTTAATGGACAATTTTCGTGCGAATGATCTTAATGCTAGGCTTTACTACATTCTAACATCATGCCATGTGTGATCATAAAGTACGTTTACACTGATCATTACAACCTGCTGTAATGCCTTAATCGCCTGTCTTCCCATAAAAAATGCAGCTGACGTTAGCCATAGATTTGGATTTAAGGAGCAGTATAAATGAGGTTATAGTCTGAATAGGTTCATAACAAGATATCGCATATAAACCGTTCTTGATGTTTGCCCTCTTAAGCGATATGGGCGCAACTCATACCCCATTTGGCAAGAGCAGCACAGTTTTAATACAAGTTGGACGACAATCATATGATAAGGGGCCTCCTTTCCATAGCCGAGTCCGATACCTCTTTGGGGAGAAGTTTTTACATGGCAAAGTACCTCACAAATGTCGCCAACACTAGGAGGGGACAACCACCGCTAAACATTTTTTTATAATTTTCTTGCCAGGATTCGAACCCATGCTTTCAGCCTCATAGGCGGACATGCTAACCTCTGCGCTACGGTGGCCTTCATTGTAATTTAATAGTTTCATATATTTCCATATATTTGTTAGATTTTACATACTTTTTAATAAAAATGTATTTTATTTCATGTATATGTTTATATTATAATAATATTGGCTTTTAATATTTTTTAATTGATTTCATCATCAGTTTTTATACCCACCACCATAGGATGAGGCTATACTAATTTTGTTATTCCGTTTGTGACACCTCAAAATATTGATCTTAGACCCTATAAAGTGTATATATTCTTGGTCTTGGACTCAACATTCTGAGTCGATCTAGCCATGTCGGTCCGTTCGTCAGTCGAAATCACGATAGCGGTCGAACGCATTAAGCTAGCCGCTTGAAATTTTGCTCAGATACTTAATATTGATGTAGGTCGTTGGGAATTGAAATGGGCTATATCGGTTCAGATTTGGATATAGCTACCATATACCAATCTCCCGATTTCACTTCTTGAGCTTGCTCGATGCTTGTTTGTTTTTCGAGACGAGCTCGATGATCTAAGATGCAAATGAAAAACGATTTAGCTAAAATTTTGAAGAAAGTATTCTGTTATGACTCCCAACAACTATGCCAAATACGATTCAAATCGGTCTATAACCTGATATAGCTCCCATATAAACCGATACCCTGATTTGACTTCTTGAGCCCCTGGAAACCGCAATTTTTGTCAAATTTGGCTGAATTTTTGCAGATAGTGCTCTGTTATGACTTTCAACACTTGTACTAAGTACAGTTCAAATCTGTCTATGACCTGATACAGCTTCCAGATAAACCGATCTGCCGAGTTGACTTCTTGAGCGCTTACAGGCCGCAATTTTTATCCGATTTGGCTGAAATTTTGCATACAGTGTTCTCTTACGACTTCCAACAACTGTGTCAACGGTCCAAATCCATCTATAAACTCATATAGCTCCCATATAAACTGGTCTCTCAATTATCCTTGTTCGATTCCTAGAAGTTTTAATTTTTGCTGGTTTGACCGAAGTTTGGTATGTAGAATAAAATTATACCCTTCATCTTAATTTAGTTTGCATAAATTTTTAGCAGAATCCATGGTGGTGGGTTCCCAAGATTCGACCCGGTCGAACCTTGCAACCTTTTACTTGTTTTTCATTAATTTAGTATCAAGTTCTTATAGCTGTAGTTGAAATTTTCCTTTTCTGATTCATGGAAATCCATACACTTTAAGCAAACAAATTAAGATTAACTGTTACAACTGACCAATATTTGACTTCAATAATCAATATTTGTTCCTAAACAATTTCCTCCTCATAAAATTGTTTGCTTACATTTTTCAGCTATGCACTTTCGTTAAACATTAAAAAATGATTGCGTGATAAATACTCCCCTCTCTCCCTCTTCGGGTCTAACCAAACGTTAGTATTTATCAATACTTGTCTATGTGTTAACATTGCCATTGCATTCAGAACAAATATTTCTAATGTGGGATAATGTTTGTTTGATTCCATGTGAGAGAGGAAGAGAAAAATCAATTGTGCGACTAAGAGCAATGTACACTCAAACATAGAAAGTATTGATGAGTATTTGTATGTGAATTTGCTATGCTTTTGTATTCATACCTAATGAAAAACCGTTGCTCTGGGATAACACTTGATTTAAAGTGGGAGATAGAGAGGGAGACAGACAGAGATTAATTGATGGAATACGAGTTCAACGTATGGCGCTTAATTACTCAAAAATGGACTAATGGACTTGTATGAATTCAACACTGGAACGGTTCCACTGTTATCTGTGTAAAATAACAGAATGCTTACTCTCACTAGCACAACAAGCAACACAATGTCAAGGCAACAACTCTTATCAAGCAAAAACGACTACTCAGAGGCCGTAATAGAGGATTTAGTGCAAAATATTAAAATAAAAATGTTTATTTTATGAAAAGAAGTACTCACTGAACAACAAAGATTATCTAAAATGTCTAAATATATTTTTAAAAGGGGGGGGGGGGGGGGGCAGGGTTTCGACTCAGCCGAGTGTAGAGCACCCTCTGCTCTACTTACGCCCACTTATCGGAATCAATTTTGTTTACGAGAGTTCAGTTGTTATTTCACCCTCGGCCCGAAGTATAGCGTTTAAAATGCTTGTAGCAATTTTATCGTTTTTTGCCATTTTAATAATTGTCGACTATGTTTGGAAGAGAAAAACGAATCAATTGCTTAAAAACATACCTGGACCTCTAGACTTGCCCATACTTGGCTCTGCGTGGTTGCATTTGAGTGCCAAACCCGATGGTAGTGCCGCCCATTGCATTCTATATTCGCTTGAACCCTCTGAACTGAATGTGAATATTTTTGATTTTACAGAGCTACTGAAATTGGCCTACTATGTGACCACCAATTATGGTCGTGTGGTTAAATCTTGGGTACTGCATATCCATGCTCTGTTTGTCAGCGACCCCAAGTATATACAGGCCATTCTTAGCCATCCAACTGAAATAAAGAAGAATCGCATGTATTCCCTGCTGGATAAGTGGTTGGGAGAAGGTTTGCTCACAAGCCATGGCCCCAAATGGCTGGCACGTCGCCGGGCCATAACACCAGCCTTTCATTTTCAAATATTGGATAACTTTGTGAATATTTTTGACCAACAGGCGGCAATATTCGCTAGCAAATTGGGCAAAAATTCTGCGGAGAAAAATACCAGCCTTGAGGAAATTACCAGCGCCGCTATGAATTACACTGTTGATGTTGAACATTTTATAGCTTTGGCCACACTGGATGTAATATGTGAAACAGCAATGGGGGTAAAGATTAACGCTCAAACCGATGAACAGTGCCAATATGTTCAGAACCTAATCGAGTAAGTAACATCAACAACACGGATATACAAAACAAAAAACCATTAAATTTACGATCATTGATCATTTTGCGTACTCTTGCTGTTTTATAAATTAGAATTAGAATGAATTAGAGGTAATATTTTAAACTGAAAGTTATAGGTATTCTATTATGTTCTACGATTTTGTTTTCGCTGATCTTTTCACCACTTAAAATAATCGGGTTTTAAAGCGAATCAGCGCAACTTTTTGAGATTTACATTATTGCGACGTTTTGCTTAAATGTGCTATTTTTTCTATGAAA
Source organism: Stomoxys calcitrans (assembly GCF_963082655.1). Lineage (NCBI taxonomy): Eukaryota > Metazoa > Arthropoda > Insecta > Diptera > Muscidae > Stomoxys > Stomoxys calcitrans. Next base: position 943,752 of record NC_081555.1, on the reverse strand, counting down.
GAGTAACATTAATATAATCTGCAGAACATTTTTTCTAACTAAATGTAGAAAAATTCCCAAAGCGTGTCTGTCTCTTGCATTTCTTCTTTGGGACTGAATCACCCGAAGAGGTTCTTCTTTATTTTTATACCCACCACCATAGGATGGCGGTATACTAATCTAGTAATTTCGTTTGTAACACCTCGTATAGTATATATATATACATATATGTATATATATATATATATATATATATATATATATATATATATATATATATATATATATATATATATATATATATATATATATATATATATATATATATACAGGGTGGCTGATGAATATTGCTACATTTTTTTTTCGGTGTATGGAATACATTTTTCTTTTATTCATGTTAAATTAAATTATTAAATTAATTATTAAATTATTATTAATTAAATTAATTAATTAATTAATTAAATTAATTATTAAATTATTATTATTAAATAGAAAAAAAGTTATTACATTTTTTTTTGGTAGCGGCTTTCATCAGCCACCCTGTATATATATATATATATATATATATATATATTCTTTATCGTCTCGACAATCTGTGTCGAACTATCCATTTCCGCCCGTCCGTCCGTCTGTTGAAATCACGATAGCGGTCGTACGCGTAAAGCTAGAGACTTGAAAATTTGCACATATACTTAATATTGATGTAGATCATTGGGGATTGCAAATGGGCCACATCGGTTCAGTTTTGGATATAGCTCCCATATATATATATATATATATATATATATATATATATATATATATATATATATATATATATATATATATATATATATATATATATATATATATATATATATATATATATATATATATATATATATATATATATATATATATATATATTCTTTATCGTCTCGACAATCTGTGTCGAACTATCCATTTCCGCCCGTCCGTCCGTCTGTTGAAATCACGATAGCGGTCGTACGCGTAAAGCTAGAGACTTGAAAATTTGCACATATACTTCATATTGATGTAGATCATTGGGGATTGCAAATGGGCCACATCGGTTCAGTTTTGGATATAGCTCCCATATAAACCGATCTCCCGATTTGACTTCCTAAGCCCCTGGCAGCTTCAATTTTCATCCGATTTTGCTGAAACTTTGCATGCGGTGTTCTGTTATGACTTCCAACAACTTTGTCAAGTACGGTCCAAATCGGTCTATAACCTGATAAAGAACCCAGGTTATAGACCCAAGATTCAGTCCGGCCGAACTTAGCACGCTTATACTCGTTGCTTATGTTCAAGTGCTTGGTAATGCCACCCTGCAAAATCTTACTATATTTGCAGAAAAGCCAAACACAGACATGTCTTTAATATATTTTAAGGTATTGGCCTATTAAAAGCTGCGTTATTGTCGCGTTATATTATTAAAAACTGCGTTACAATCGATGGTTAAGTTTAAAACATATGGGGCGGCCGCCATAGCGCAGAGGTTTGCATGTCTGCCTTTGGCGCTGAACGCCTGGGAAACATCGGGAACAAATTTTTAGCGATAGTTTTCACGCCATGCATAAAAGCCATGACACCCAAAGAGGAATCACACTGTGGCACGCCGTTCCGACAAGACTATGAAAAAAGGCCCCTTATCAATGAGCTTAAAACTTGAATCGCACAGCACTCATGAGCCTCATCGATGAACAAAATTTGTCGATTCACTGAAAATGATTTCACTGAAAATGATTCACTGAAAATGATTTGCAAGCGTTGCTCGTTAGTAAGTCTATTCATGATGAAATGTCAAAGCATACTGAGCATCTTTCTCTTTACACCATGTCTGAAATCCCACGTGATCTGTCAAATACTAATGCATGAAAATCCTAACCTCAAAAAATCACCCTTTATAAAAGAAAATAAGAACCTACCGAAAGAAAAAAAAGTTATGAAGAAAATAATGATGTTACTTTTTTTGCAAAAAATTTTGATTTTTTTCGGAAATTTTAGATTCTTAAGCGAATAGCTTTTAATAGGAAGGGACAATTTGCATATTTTTTTCGTAGAATTTTGTAACCTTTACCTTAACCTTACCTTGAAAAAAATTTTCAAAAAAATCGTTGTAAGTCCAATAACTTATAAACTATTAGGCATTGGCGGTACATCTTTGGAAATTTTTTTTTGTAGAGTTTTAAAGGGTCTATCTTTAAAAAAATCAAGCTGATCGGTCCATAAATGACTGTTTGGCAAGTAATACAAAATTTGACATACTTGAGGTGGCCAACTTTTAAGCACCATGGATCAGCCCCTGGACCCACTCCAAATTTTGCATACTTATTGGAAAAACACCTCAGCATTGACTGTGTAAAGTTTCGTGAACATATGCCAAGATTTTTCCAATTTGGCATTCATTCCAAACTTTTTCGATTTGGCAACACGGTGCGATGTTTATTTACAACAGTGATGGCCAAATACTCAAACACTCTTGTACATTATTTCGTTCGTACACAAGAACATATGTAAGTCCTTGGGCTTTGGACCATATTGTTCTTGTTGTTGTAGCAGTGTTTTGTACACTGAGGCGGCAGCATTTGCTGATGAAGGAATCCATCGGTTCAATCCAGTACGTACAACCGGCTACCATAGCCATATTGTGTGTATGCTTAGCAATTCTAATGGCATAATAATAATAATAACCTTTTCAATGAAAATAGATTTTGCACACTGTCAGTCAATTTTAACAGTCTTTTAGGTCACCCGTTAGCCCAGTTGGTAGCGTGCTCGGAATAGCAGTGCGAGTGTAGTGGGTTCATATCCAATTATAAGCCCGATCAGTCACCATTGTGGTATTACAATCGACTAAAATAATCTAGTCTGTCTAGAAAATAGGCTGCCACTCTAACTTTTTTTTGTACTGCATACCAGCTTTGTGTTTTGCCAAAATATTTGAGAAGTTTCAGTTAAAACAGCACAAAAAAAAGAAGAAAATGTAGCACAAAAATATATAAAAATGTTTCATATCAAAATTATCCTCAAAAACTACTCAAGGTAATCTTAAATCAAATTTTTCCCAACAACTTCTAACCATTACTTAAATCTTTTGCTATCTTTACGGTGTTTGCCCCTCATGTGGGCAACCTTTGACCTTCAAATAGCTACCATTATTATGGTTAATTGCAATAATCAAAATTCACTTTAATCTCTTGAAATGATTATTGTGGTATCGCTGCTCTTTGTCATTTAAAACAATGTTGGATTATCGAAAACGACAAATGAAATTTATTTTTCGATCGATATCAATGACGTACACATGAAAAACAAGTAAAAGCTGGACAAGTTCGGGCGGGCCGTTCTTTCGCAGATATCTCCTCATAGACAAACAAAGGATAATGGATAAGAATTGCTATGCTATTTCAGCTATATCGAGTTATGAACCGATTGGGGCCATGATTGATTTGCCTGTGGAGACCAAAGTGGAATTGATTGTGCACAATTTCAGCCAAACCGGATAAGAATTGCCCCCTTTAGTGGATCAAGAAATATAATTAGAAGATCTGTTTATATGGGAGCTGTATCAAGTTATGAACCGATTTAGACCATACCTGGTAGAGTTGTTGAAAGTCATACCAAAACACTTGGTGCAAAATTTGAGCCAAATCAGATAGGAATTGCGCCCTCTGAAAAATGTAGTGTTTATTGACATTTGTCTTAAATCTCTTGATGTCAAAGTGGGTGGGACAAACATTAGCCGGAAGTCGATACGAACGGTTCGGGCGAAATAAGAATTCTCTATATAATGCATTGTGCGGTCCGCTGGCCAATCAATTACAAACGGGTGAGAGTTCCTGGCAAACATCCTTACATCAGGAATAAGAAGACAACTATCAGACGAACACACACCAAAAAAGTATCGATAGAAAAGCGCCAAACAACCCACATTGCGACTATGTTCAAGGGAGGCATGAAAGTACCGATAGAACAACCCCAAACAACCCACATTGCGACGATGTTCAAGGGAGGCAATAGAGTTGGATACCCTACTGTCCCCAATGTACTGCTCCAGGGATGATCCTGAAGCTTTAGCCCATACACATGTAAGTTGTACTCTATTTGCGGCCTTATGAAAGTGGTGTCGATGTTAAGAAGATCAGACGGAGTGAAGTAATTCTTCACTCCGAAAGTTAGAGTGCTTTGTGAGACGATCAATAATAAATATACTTTATGGATATATATATATATAACGGAATTACGAAATTATTATGACCCTATCTTATGGGTGGAGGGTATAAAAAAGAAATATTCCTTTCCGTAAAATGCGTCTCTATATCCCTCCTAGGATATCTTTTGTATTCCTAAATAAGAATCAACAAAGTCACAAACACTTGCTAACGTTTTTTTCAACTTTCTAAGACTTTTCATACACTCAGAAAAATTTGCTCATAAAAACAGCCAAAAAGTTTGATGTAACAACAATAAAAAACCTACAAAGAACGGTATAACAGCAAATTTTTGTCAAAACGACAAAATTTATCTTCAGTTTTTAGATGGTAAAAAAAGTTTAAAACAGACGAAAAATGTCATAAATGTTTCAAAAACTTTTCGAAAAAAACGTTTCAACTTTTAACGCCAAGGCCATGAAGCGTAGGAGTTTTTCTAATTTTGTACAATTTGGTCACATTTACAATTTAAAATTTGGTCACTTTAAATAACAGCAGAACAAATAACTATTAAAATCATTTTTTTTTGCTTTTAAATAAAAAAATTACACCCTAAATTGTCCACATGAGAGAGAGAGGGAGAGAGAGGGGGAGAGAGAGGGGGAGAGAGAGGGGGGAGAGAGAGGGGGGAGAGAGGGGGGGAGAGAGGGGGGGAGAGAGAGTGGGGAGAGAGGGGGAGAGAGTGAGGGAGGGAGAGTGAGGGAGAGAGGGAGAGTGAGGGAGAGTGAGGGAGAGTGAGGGAGAGAGAAATTGACATTTAAATATTTGTCATTCAAAACCTAGTTTTGGTCTTCTCACATCAATGCATTTTCAAATTTATTTCCATATACCGTTGAGGTTAAAACAAAGTGTAGAGTGTTTTAAAAAAGTTTTTATTTCAGCCTTTAAATTTACTTTTTATACTAAAATAAAGAATTTTCTATCACGAACAACATTCATTTTAGCGATGAAAGTAAATTTGAGGTATTTGGCCAGAACAAAAACTTGTAAAAGTATGGCTTTTGTATGTCAACAGTGTTTACAAAAAGAACATCAATTTTTTATCCCGAACAGAATGCAGCACATTTTCTTGGAGCGTTTTATTCGGCTTCCCTATAGATCGGAGTTTTTGTTGAAGATTCTTAATCCAAAACTCTATGCCAGATATCGCAAGGTGATGGGCGCTCTGCACAGTTTTACGGAAAATATAATAAAGGAAAGAAGAAGAGAAATGCTAAACAACCTTCAGGCCGGAAATAATGACAAACACAGCGACAAAACATTGGAAACGGAGGGTATGGTCTATTATTTGAAAATTTCGAAAACTTTAAATCGACAAACATCATTGAAATGTAGCAACCTCAGTGTATGGGCAAAAAAAGCAACGAATGGCTCTATTGGATATTTTACTTTCGTCGACCATTGATCAGCAGCCCCTAACAGATCAAGATATACGCGAAGAGGTAGACACCTTTATGTTTGAAGGTCATGACACAACCAAGAGTGGTATCGGCTTTACTTTATTCTGCTTGTCACGCAATCCGGAAGTCCAGAAAAAGTTATATGAGGAATTGAAGGAAGTCATAGGCGTGGATGTGTCAGCTCCGTTGACATATAATAAGCTGATGGATATGAAATATATGGATAAGGTCATAAAAGAATCGTTGCGCATGTATCCACCTGTACCATTTATTGGCAGGCAATTGGTCCAGGATTTGTATATAGGTAAGACATTTAGGTTGATATAAACACTTCACTTTGAGTGCACAACTTGTATGTAAGAAAGAACAGCATACTTCTTGAATACTTGATCGCTTTCCAAACTTGTTTCATATGATTGGCGCTATATGCTAGACTATACAAAAACAATTTGGAAAGCCTTTAAGTATTCAAGAAATATACTGACATGGTTACTTTATATTTGGAATATCTGTAGACTTATCGATTTTTCTATGCTACACCAGTATTGCGATAAAGGCAGATATAATTTAGTGCATTTGTTTGTAAAACCCAGAAGGAAGAGATATAGACCCATTGATAAATGTCAGAATCGACTCAAAATCACTTTATTATTCGATTTAGCTATGTCCGGCTGTCTCTCTGTCCCTCTGAGATAGACCCATCAATAGGTATACGTATGGGCTCAGAATCACTTCCTTGTTCATCCGATCATTTTTCTTTTGTTCGTACGACATTGACTAATAGTGTGGGCTTGGGTCGAACTGGGTTCAGATTTAGATATTGCTTCCTAAATGGAGGCTACCGAAGTGCAGAGGTTTGCATGTCCGCCTGTGGCGCTGAACACATGGGTTCGAATCCAGGCGATAACATCAGAGAAAATATTTAGCGGTGGTTTTCCCCTCCTAATGCTGGCAGCATTTGTAAGGAACTATGCCATGCAAAAACTACTCTCCCAAGAGGTGTCGCACTGCGGCACGCCGTTCGGACTTGGCTATAAAAAGGAGGTCCCTTATCATTGAGCTCAAAAATTGAATCGGACTGCACTCATTGATATGTGAGAAGTTTGCACCTGTTCTTTATTGGAATGTTCGTGGCAAAATTTACCTCTCCTTACTTGGGTTTTCGAACCCGTATGCGATTATTTTATCATCCAAAAACTTTATGAAGTTCAACACTTGGTAATACTGAAAATATATGCGAACATCTTATACCTGTTGGTGAGACAAGCTTGTTCCGGTGCAAAAGACAGATCGCCGTGGGAACATGGTGGTCATTGGTTATTTAAAGGCGCCAATAACTCGCCTTGTCATATCGAGCATCATAGGCTCCCAGTATTTATCCAACAACAACATCACTCGATATCGCTGATGTTGTTGTGGCAATGTGTTGTACGCTGAGGCGACAGCCCTTACCGATGAAGAAATCCATCGGGTCAATCCGGTACGTACAACTGGCTACCATGGGATTGATTGTCCGCGACTACAGTTGCAGCTACTCCATATGGAGCATTCCACTATCCACAAACTTGGGATAGTGGCTCGGAGCTAAGGTTGTCGTGACAGCTATGGGCACGGGAGAGCTGTATGTGCCCACAGCTATCCCGTGCCGGGATGAACATTTGTATTTATGTATTGTTGCCGTTTAATGACATAAAATGTGTTGGCTTCAAATTTTTATGAAAATACGATAGATAAGATTGATTGAGAAATATATGTATATGATATATTCCTTGCATAACAATGATAAACATACAATTAAAAATCGTTCACAATAAGAAAAATATAAATTTTGAGAAAATTACCTGTACCAGTAGAGGTATTTATTATAACTTTGCACTTGTTTGCTACGCTTAACAGGAAAAGAGCTTGAGCCATTACAATTATGTACTTTCTGTCTCGAAATAGCCGCGTCCGTCTGCCCATGTGTTCTTGTGGTTAACGCACAAGTCGCTCTTTTGTTTACGGTTTAGATGTACCTCCCATATAATACGTTCATTTTGATGCCGCAAAATGTGTGCCAAATTTCATTAAAGTTGGTTTGGTTTAGTTTATGTTGCCGTATCCTTCATCCGATATGCGATTTTATGGCACAATTTTTCTCCGATCTTTATAAAAATTGACATTAGTTGAGATTAGGTATAGCTGTCATAAATAACTTTCATCTGATATACGCTTTTACTAGAATCTGTACAAAATTTTGCACGAATTCTTATATCGATTAATTCGTGTGTAAATTAAAACAAGTTTACTTTTCTCATCTTACAGACAATCAATGCATTCCTAAAGGAACCAGCCTTCTATTGGGTATAATGACAATGCAAAATGATGCTGAATATTTTCCGGAACCCCACAGATTTATACCGGAAAGAAACGAGGTTCCCCAAAATAACTTTGTTTTCGTTCCTTTCAGTGCTGGCCCGAGAAATTGTATTGGACAACGTTTTGCTATGTTAGAAATGAAAGCTTTCCTAGCTAGAACCATGCAATTCTATGAACTATTGCCTTTGGGCGAAGATGTCGAACCAACCATAAGCGTGGTATTGAAATCTAAAAATGGATGGCAAATGGGATTTAGAAAAAGGCACTAAATTTACACAATAAAATGATTTGATTTCAATTAACTAACATCACGCCGATTTATTAATGTTTAATTAGTTTAATCCCATTTGTACACTTGTCCTGGGGTGGGCAAACGATTTGCAGCTGGCTTGGAATCGCTGGCAATTTTTAAATTGGCTTGAACCAAATCGACGGGAGGAGCCACAATGCGACGAGGATCGCGTCCGTGATAGTAACAGTCAGACCTCAAAACGGGATATGGTATCTCTGGAGGTGGCTGGGTACGATCTGCTAGACCATCTTCAAAACGCAAAGCCAATGTATGCTCACGCTGTGAAAAAAAAGTAGCTTTAATAAATCCTTTCCAGAGAAATAACTTACATAACCAAAACATTGTTTGGAAACTAGTCTTTTAACCAACTTACGCCCAATAAAAAGGCTCTCATACGTTGCAAAAATGGACCAATATCACGACGTAAGGCAGGCATTGCTAATAAACGACAATACTATACGAAGTTTGCAAAGCAAAAAATAAAAAAATTGATAGAATCTAATGCAAATATCAACTTCGTTTAACCTACCAGCTGATACTTTGTACCGGTTTCTTTTAAGTTTATCGATGAATCGATTAACTGCATGTCAAAATCACTTATCGGCTATAATTAGAAATCGTTATTTATCGATTACTTTCAGCTGGTCAGCCAACAGTTTTTGTTTACTCCTCCACAAAAAGGAAACAAATTGAAGTAGAATCTAAAACAAAAATATGAATCCTAATCGTGCGTTGCCCCAATCTAAGGAAGCTTTATTGAAGTCGTATCAAGTCAGACTTAAAGATGACGTAAAAAGTATGCTTGAGAATTTTGAAGGTAAGCTGATATTCAACATTTGTCCTGTGCCGTGCCAAGTATGATTATTTACTTTGCCACAGTCTGGAATTGCTATCAATATAAGAGAAATGACTATAGATTTGGATAACCAGCTCAACCGTGAATTTGCCCGCTATCCTCAAGCCCATAACCTGCACGCAAACTTTAAATTTATTTATACTGCAATACTTCCTTCCTCCTTCAGCGTGTTTTATGTTAAATTGCCCCTTTAAAGGCTTAGTTTTCAAAGCCCCCCTTCTAACAGCTTAATAAAGACATTTCAAAGGCAATGAAGCTTTTTTTCACTTGTTTACTGAGATGCACGAAACTTTTTCGTAAATGTTGTCAATATATTTGATCATGGAGGGCAGAAAAAAATTTAAATTGATTTTTATTGATAGATATGACATTTTCTCTTATCGAAAATATGTTGTCTGCATTGCTAAAATTCGCTTGATGCTTTATAGGCGCTTGATGTTGTTTTTAATGATTGGGGAAATATTCGGCATGATCTCACATGATTCATCTTTTCTCAAAATTGGCATTTACAATTTCGTGATATTTCATCAGTTTCACTTCATGCATATTGCCATTCAACAATAGCTTCGTGTTTCCCATTCATATTTCCTTTGTAGTTTTATAAATATGGATTATACAGGGGCTTATTTATTATTATAATCTTCGTTTACAATTAAAATTAACTTAAAATATGTATGTATGTATATTAGAATGTCCATTCACTGAATACGCATTAAGAGAAAGGTTTAATTTTTCTTCTCCAACATATCACGCAAGTAGTCCAAACCCTCGTAGAGACCTTTGCCGGTTGTGGCACATGTGGCATGGACATGCCAGTCTTGCTTTAGGGTATGCAATTCCAATTGTTTTGTCAAGTCCGCACAACTTAGGGCATTTGGCAAGTCTTGCTTGTTTGCAAACACTAATAATACCGAGCTTGCCAAAACCTCATTGGACATCATGCCGTGTAGTTCTTCTTTCACATCATCCATGCGTTGTGTATCTGATGAATCGACAACAAATATGACGGCAGACGTATTTGGGAAGTAGTGATTCCACAGGTTTCTAATTTTCTTTTGACCACCAATATCCCAGACGGTGAAGCAGATGTTTTTATATTCCACAGTCTCGACATTGAAGCCAATCGTTGGAATGGTCGAGATAACTTCACCTATTTTGAGTTTGTATAGAATGGTAGTTTTACCAGCACCATCCAAGCCAACCATCAGTATACGAACATTTTGTTTGCTTAGGAAATTGTTGAGCAGGTTTGAGATAAGTAAACCCATCTTGCAATAGAAATGAATGCGTTTATATTGAAAACTTTGACTTTTTTAGCAAATTATTTTCTTTATTGTGAAGAAATGTATGACAGTTCTGATTCTGACGTGGTAAGTTGACAAGAATGGGCCAGCTGATTCTAGTCGCCATTTTGTTAGAGATTGTCGTAGAACAAATAAAAGGAAAGCAATTAGTACAACCGCAACAGCGTAACATATAGTCTAACGCAATGATTAGAGAGAGACTGTATAAACAGTTTTGAAATAAAATATTTTCATTAAAAATCCTAAAATATGAACTAACCTATTGCACAAAAATTTTGGTGACCAATTTTTATTTGCAGAAATAATTAAACTTGCTCGAGGCGAGGGAGATTCCCAAATCTCAAAAACAACACAATGTGAACAAGACACATATGAAATGCAAGTGCGTGCAGCGAATATAGGTAATGTATCCTTTTTTTGTCTATAACAAAAAATAAATTTTTCACTTTTTGATTTCTATTTTGTAGTACGTGCTGGTGAATCGTTAATGAAATTAGTTTCCGATATAAAACAATATCTAATCTTAAACGATTTTCATTCCGTGAATGAGGCTATTGCCAACAACTCACAACTGTTCCGTGCTACTCAAAGAGACTGCGATAAAAAGCTGATGAAACTTCGCGATGAAATGGCAATGGATTTGTATGATCTGGAAGAAGAATATTACACAAGTATATTCAAATAGAGCTATGAAGAATTTTTAAATAAATTATTTTAAAACAAAGCCAACTGTTTTTTAAAGTAATGTTGATGTAAAAATATTAATCAACGTTTACAGGAAACTTTGTATTGAAAGATACGTCTCTTACGATACTTTACTAATATTTGCGACAGTATTTGATGTGGCCACATTTGTTTTGAAACTTCGGTATGGCAATCCTGTCAGAATAAACCCAATCAGCTGATGCTTCTGTACCATAGAAAATATTTAATAACAGTGAATTTTGAATAAAAGGTTAATTTGACATAAAAGTGTACAATACTAATATCAAATGCTTTCCTAGATAAGTAAACTAAATGAATTCCCCGCTTTTCAGGTGTGGTTTACCTAACTGAACGCTGTAGCTTGCAACATGAATTTCCTTCGACAAACGCTCAACGTTACGAAACAATGGACAACACAAGGTTAGTTTATTGATTTCAGATTGTCCATGCCGGTAGGAATATGCATGAGTTATTAAATGTATAGAAGTTACCCTTAACAATATACCTTATCCCTAACAAATTAAAGAATGTGGGTCCCGGCACGGCATACCTGAGCACCACACAGGCTGGAGCGTTGAGGTCCCATCTGTGTGGTGTTCATTGCTGTCACGAGAAGCTTAGCTGCGAGCTACCGGACGCGTCCACAGGTTGCGGATAGTGGAATGCTTCATACGGAGTAGCTGCAACGGCAGTCGCGGACAATCAACAGTATCGAGCGGAGTCTCAGTGAGAGGCAGGGTGTCAACGGCTATTGCACAAATACTGAGTCCCTACGATGCTCGATATGACAAGGCGAGTTATTGACGCATTTAAATAACCAATGGCTACCCCGTTCCTGCGGCGATCAGTCTTTGGACTGAAACGAGCTTGCTCACCTACAGGAGCTTAACGAGGATCGTTGCCTCCACATGGAATGTGGCTACGACAACAACAACAAAGAATGTGAAAAAAATGTTTATAAAGTTGAACTTCATTCATAAAATCGACTAGTTTGAATGTAGAAGCTGCTTAAATTAAGATTCCCTAGAATAATTATTGGAAAGTCTCTTCTTGTAACTGAATTAAGATAGAGGGCTTTTTAAAAATTAAATCTTCTAGACAATTTGCGTGAACATTCCACCAGCAGTCCTAAAGTCTATTGGATGAGGTTCCTGGAGACCACAGTTTCTCTTGGAGCAAGATGGTTAATAGAATTTAACAATCCTTATTTGGTTCAAAACTACAGGCGTTTTAACAGTTTTCTTATTAGCAACTTCGAGGCGAAACTAGAATCTCGAAATGTTTGCCCAGGGCGAACGGAAAGGGCTAGGAGAAGTTAGTTGGGCGCAAAGTAAAGAGCTCCTCGAAAAAATAAGGTATGAAAGAAAATCATACCGGAAGTGGGAGAAATAGTACGTTTAGTGCCGCAATTGGTACTATATGTTTGGTAATTTCTTTGTAAGACTTTGGACAAGGGAAACAGAAGACGATGTTGCGAAAAAATGGGGTTAGAAAAAAATTTTTAATTTTGGACGACTATACATTTTTTTTGAAATTAGTTTCCGTCCTAATGAACAATTAAATAATAATTTTCAAAATGGTTATATTTTTACTTGAGATACAGTTACACCTTGACAGATGCCGGTACTACGTGGAGACACAATATCAGACATGAACCAACTTAGGAGAGTGGTATTGAAAACAATTAAGGATTTTGTAAGTAGCACGGAATTTCTAACTTAAAATTTTCTTTTTGGAGGTTACTTTATAGTTTTTAGAGCGCACAACAAGCCGATTACTGGCTTAGGTGTATGTCTATAGTGGCATGGGGCGGATTTATATCTGCACACTCTTTTCAGCCTAACGTAACCTACACTTTGACAGGATATATTAGGCGACTTGAATATATATATTTTTTTTTAAATTTATACTTTTTGGTACTCAAAATGTAGGACCATTTACACTAATTAGTTTTAAGAGCTTGGCTTTTGAAATTTGTAGACTAAGACAATTTGAAGTCCACTGTAATGCCATCTCCATTATCAACAAAAGGGGTAGCGAAGCGGATCGGGGTATACTAGTATGTGTATATATGAGTTTCTGTTGTCTGTTTCTGTATCATAAAATGTTGCTTGCGTAAAGCTTCCAAGCCCCATGCTTAGAGATGGGCAAAGGTTAAAATACTTTTGGGTATTTACCCATCGCCCATATAAAAGCAGAATTTTTCATCCAATTTTGATGAAATTTGCCACATTGAGTTCCCTGCACATATTTGTTGAATGTGGTCCAGATCGGTAGAAACCCATCTCTACCCATGCTTAGTTTGGTGCGTACCAAGCTCCCGCGGTATTGGGTTGGATTTCCAACAAGCTTTGGTCTGTTGCTACTGAACTACTACAATTGGACAGAATTGTATGAGTGAGTTTGATTTTTGTCACTTTAACTCATTCTAATCTTGGTGTGAATCGGTCCATAACCTCCCATATGGCCCATTCGGATGAAATTTTAATTATATATTCTAATATTTGTAAATGCTGTAGTGTGGTTTCGACAGACAGGTATGGCTGAATCGGTTAAGGCTTTTGATTTGATTTTATTGATTTCATGCAATTATGCCACCAGTTGGCCCAAATAAATACAAATTGCACAATTACCTACATAAATATTAAAGCTACTCTCTATAAATGGAAAATTTTTAGGTTTATGCAAAATTTACTCTCGTATTTTAAAAAAAAAATTAATTGCAATTAAAAAGTATTGGATTATTTTAATATTTTTTGCAATAAAAGAGACGAGGGGAGAATATCGAGAACTCAAGAATTTTACGACGATCTAGTTTCTAGCGTTAAAATAAAATATTCGAAGTATTGCAAATGCATTGTCAAACCAATTATGGTAGGTTTGTGTCGGTCTTGGAAGGATTTTTCTTAAATTTTGGTAGGAAATAATTTTATGGAGTGGCAACTCTGGTTATGACTTTCAACATACATTTGAAGTACTTGAAAGGTTTTAACAACACAATAGAAACAGATAATGCTTAATTAGTTGGAATTTAGAGTAAAGTAAATCTCCTTCAAATATCTATCAAATTTGGTAATAGGATTGTTGAGCGCTCCCAGTAAGCAGAAATTATTCAAAGTTTGTTCCTACATATTTTTTAAACCTTCGCCATTGCTTGCGCCTAAGTCGGCGCTAAACTGGTATGCCAAAAGCCAGCCATTGGCATAAAAGCGCTCCAATCCTTTCTAACTACCATTGTCACTTGCCGCACCTATTTCCAATGTGTGGGCTCAGAACACTTTGAGTACCGTAGTAAGGCCTGAAGCGATACTAGGCTCTGGTTTTCAAATATATTGAACTAAAGTTGTTGGTAACAGTTAACTTTTAAAATTTTATTTCAAGTTTTCAAATATTCATAAATTTTATAAAATGTACATACAAATATTGTCAATTTAAAATATTTGTATGTACATTTTCTTTTTTGAAAAAACTGTTTCAAGAAAGGATTTAGAAATGTGGATAAAATGGAATGGAAATGGAAACTGTCATGCTGTGAAGTTTGCCCCTGTTCCTTAATGGAATGGTTATGGGCAAATTTGCATTTGCAATATAGTGAAGTTGTACAATTGGCGTTAAAGTAGCTTTGCCCATTTTTTTGGAAATTGTTCTGGGCAGTTCAGTTACTCCATCAAATTCCACAAAATTATTGGAAAATTTGTGTTTTTTTATTTCTATTTGCCTATTATTATTTGCTTATGTAATTGTCTCAATAATTTTCGACAATTGTTTCTACGCTCCAAAATCATGCCTCTTTTTATATGACTTGTTTGAACCATAACAAATTATTATTTATTTTTGTCAATATTTATTGATTGTATGCGTCGTATACCACTTCAAAAAAAAAAAAAAAAAAACGCCAACTCATTCACCATTTTTCTTTGGCTCCCCCGTAGGATTTTTAAACACATCTGTATTTGAAGATTCATTTTCCATGTGTTTAGGGTTTTGTCACACTTCAGGAGCACGCCTGACTAACGCCAAACTCTTGCCATCATTTTATCAGGCCTAGATGTGAACGCAGGTGTTGTCTGTTGATCAAACGCCCCTTTCAATGGTTTAAGGTTTGCAAGGGCATCAATTGGATGATTTGGCAAATGTGTAATCATTTATGGAAGCGCGTTTTCACCAACCCCTTGTTTGATATGTGAAAAAAGAAGGAAAACTGAACACACATATGTACATATGCAGTATATGCACGTTTTTAGACACACTTAGGCATTCAAAATGCAATTCTTTTGATTTATGGCAGTAGTTTGGCACGTATCCATTATCCCACATGAGGTTTATGCAGAACTAAAATTCCTTTGGAATTTATCTAATACATGCTGAATGAAATTAACATAAACAAGTATAGGTGTTAATTCGAGTGGGGCCGTTCCTTATACTCTGTGGGGGCTGCGGAATGCCTAACGTGGCTCCAAATACACAACTTAAGTGTAATTGGAAAATATTTGTGGTCTTTGGAGGTTTATGAAGTCAAATGGGAAGAAATTGAGTACGGAGAAAAGCCAAAACTCTGATGGAAGTCCCAGAGAAATCTTTTCTTAGTTTGGCTAGTGGATTTAACTGTCTTCAACGGACAACTAAGTAAAGTATGTTTTTTTACGAAAGCTAGCGTTATTTCGACAAACGGATGGACCGAAATAGGTTTATCAACTGCCAAACCCACTTTGCGACTAAAATGAAAGGTTGTCGTTTGATAGCTACACGCATTTTTGTGAATTATTTGTTATTCCTCTTTGTTTCGTTTTTTAGTAAAGTTTGCATGGCAAGCGCTATTTTTTGATGCCTATTTATTTTTAATTTATTTTAAAATTGTAGATACATACTATGCGCACGCTTTAAATACTAAACTCTGCAAATGGATCCCATAAAAGCGACGCCTAAAAACACTTCTTCACGTATAGCAACAAAGACCGACGCTCGAATTTAATCGTTAAAGTCGAGAATTCTTTAAATTTTGAGCGACGCTTTTGAGGGATTTGTTCGCAGAGTTGCCTTTTTAATGCGCGCGCATAGCATGTAACTTCACCTTAGGTTATCATGTGTTCATTATGGAGTAGCTTTATCTCAAAAACACATTCTGATGGCTTTACATTACATGTGTTTAAATGCAATGAAACCAATAACCTGGATAAATCAAGCGAACGAAATCCATTTGTGTGATTGATAATATTGGGTTGCCCAAAAAGTAATTGCGGATTTTTTAAAAGAAAGTAAATGCATTTTTAATAAAACTTAGAATGAACTTTAATCAAATATACTTTTTTTACACTTTTTTTCTAAAGCAAGCTAAAAGTAACAGCTGATAACTGGCAGAAGAAAGAATGCAATTACAGAGTCACAAGCTGTGAAAAAATTTGTCAACGCCGACTATATGAAAAATCCGCAATTACTTTTTGGGCAACCCAATAGTTAGGTTTATGAATTGCTAGATTAACATGTGGAGGCCGATGTTGAAATTAGCTTGCATGCCTTTGACTCTAAACACATTGGTTAGAATCTTGGCTACAAAAAATATTCGGCGGTGGTTAGACCGCAGCCATGCATTATGTATCAAGAGAAGTGGCGCAGCGGCACGCCTAAAAACTTGAATCAGACAAAACTCATTGTATGCGAGAAGTCTCTCCATTCATTATTTCTTAATGGAATTTTAGTGGGAAAATTCAGATTTCAAGGTGTTATAAAGAGATCACGTTCATATATCGTTCATAAATGGTTTTTTTAACTTACCCCTTCAAAATTTTGACATTGACGGTCCCCTAAAAAAAAAAAATAAAAATGAATAAAGTTGTATTATTTTTTTTTTTTGTTTGAAAAAAGAAATCGTTGCTTATATTGCGAAATAAACGCAATCTTTCTGCTATGGATTGTTGGGTAGTATGAAAACAGTTAAACGATTATATATATATGTATTCTTCGATAGCCTCGTAAGACGACGAATGCAAGCACTCTCTTTGTAGCTGTTCGCTTTGAACCAGATCCCTCTGAACGCACCCGAACAGAGTCGCAGAATTCCTAGATCTGAATACAAAACAGAACCCAGCAGACAAAAGGAAGACTCACAACACATCGATATAACATGTACATACCGCCGGTTGGTTGTTGTGTTCCAATTAATGGCGAAGTTTAATGGCGCGACATTAGCAGCCTACTGCCTGGCCATAATGTGCATCACACTTCATGACATTTTTCCCTAGGAAACGATCAGCGGGGCACAGCTTTGGCAGAGCAGATCGAAGACTCCACGTTTTGCACGGTGTATGGGGATGCCCCCACTAGGATTACGCTGAGGTGCAGCAGGACGCCAGACAGACTGATGCTGAAGAATCTGGATTTATCTGGGGTCAAGTACCTTATAACTATCCTCAACCCGCCTTTGAAAACTCTTATAGTGGCCGATGTCTAAAGATGGGCAGAGTGATTCCGCAACTCGAGCATCGAAAGGACCCGCGCAAGGGGGAGTCGTAAGACCGAGACCCGGCACGGAAGAGCTGTGAGCACTTAACAGGCTGGGACTTAGAGGCCCGATCTGAGTGGCGCTCATAGTTTTCAAGAGAAGATTAGCTGCGAGCTACCGGGCACGTGCACAGGTTGCGAATAGTGGAATGTTACATACGAAGTAGCTGCAACGGCAGTCGCTGACAATCAGCGGTATCGAGCAGAGAGTCGCGGTGAAAGGCCGGGCGGTACCGGCTCCTGCATAAACACTGAGTGTCTATGATGCTCGAAATGACAAGGCGAGTTATTGGCGCCTTTAAGTAACCAATGGCCACCAGGTTTCCGCGGTGACCGGTCCTTTGGACCGGAACGAGCTCATGGGAGTTTGACGAGGATCGCCATCTCCACATGCAAATGTGGCTAGAACAAAAACAACGCTTGAGGGACTACTCCTCCCGAGCCTCGTTGGAGAATTTCCATTCACCGAGCATCAGCATGGCTTCAATCAGTCCAGGCCATGTAATCGAAGGCATTCTACAAGGTCAGCCATGCCAAACTATTGCGAATTATCTGCGTGGTCGTCAGTCATTTGTGGAATTTAGGGATATTTTAAGGGAATTCCCCAAGGCAGGGTGATATCTCCGGCAATGTTTAACCTTTACTTATCCTCCATTCCTCCCCCTTCGGACGGCATAGAGAACGTGGACGATTGTACGATCATGGCCTCTAGCACCCCACCCATTGATGACATCTACGATAAGTTAAACGTCTACCACAACTAACTTGTCGCTTATTTCGTTGCAAGAGATTTGAAGATACCTGCCACCGAATCTTCAGCCACATTGTTCACTACATACACACATGGTAGGGAGTTGAATGTGATGCTCGATGAAGTGATAAGTCCGACCATCAAGTGTCCCAAAATACTTGAGACACTTGATGGGACACATTCCTCTACATGCCACATTTGCGATAAAGTCAAAAGTAGAACAAGGTTCTCAAGTCACTATCGGCAGCACTTGGGGTGCTGACAAAGAAACCTTGTTGACCACGTACAAAGCTATTGGCCGGTCTGTGGTGAGTTATGCAGCGCCAGTGTGGTCGCGTCAGCTATGTGACACGTGGATCACCTCCATCAGGAGGCAAAAATCCTAACCGTGCGAAGACATAACTACATGCTGTCTAAGCAATACCTTCTGCGTTGTCATCACAAGAACCATCCAAATCATCGTTGAGTCTAGACAAAATTCATGCAGACACGATAGCAGATGCGGTGAATAACTATCTGGTGAATGTGGTCCTTGGAGAACTACCGCCTCCCATTGCACTTGATGAAATTGGCCGCCCCCAGCAAACAAGAGTGGTCCTGGCTCAATTGCGATCCGGCATATGCAAGGATTGATGCCAACGTGGAGTATGTGTGTCCCGATTGTGATCTGGGACCACACAAGTCAGACCCGGTTCCTCTGAATGCACTCCACCTCTAACGCAGATTTCCTGGATCTATATATTGAACAGAATCAAGCAAAGAAAAGATAGAACACAATACACAGCTACAACAACAACAACAACAACAACAATAGCAGCAAATATGAACGCAAAGAAATCCCAGAAATCTGTGTCTCAATGCACACTTTCGATTAAACTGCTCTGCTGGAATTGTGTGCGAAACGTATCACCATGTGCTAGGAGTCAGGCTTATGTAAAATTTTGTACCAAAGCTATTTTGAACGTAATTTTGAAACGTGTTTTCTTATAGCACATTTAATCCATATAGCGAAATTTCTACATATTGCCACAGAGGCAATTTTTATTGCCTGTAACAGTGAGAGAGTCCCAATGTACAGTCTCATTAGTATCACACAAACACAATTTGATGTTGCCTATTCCCACAAGAATTCAAAAACGTAAACCCCACAAGTGACATAGGCTCTGGTCAGATTCGAACTTGACCAGTAAACCGACCACACATTGTGCATATGGGAAATTTGAATTGGTTTTTAATCCCTTCGAATAGGCACTTTGTGACGTCGTTACAATAGCAACAAAAAAAAAAAAAACAAAAAAACAAAAAGGGAAGACAAAAGCAAACATTGCACATGAAAAAAAAAGGATGAACTTGGACAAAGAATGTCAATGAGTGATTTGTGACAAAACGAATGTATTTGCATGGATGGAATGCACAAAGAGGCTATCAAAATTGGTGCAATGACTCAAAGTGATCATTTTGGCAACATTTGAATAGTTGGGATTAAAAAGGTGTAAATAATAAGCGTGTATTTTTTGAAGCAGTTTTCGCACACCTGCATTTTTTGAATTTCAATAAAATTGATCGAAATGTTCATACAAACAAAAAAAAAAAAAACAATTTTAAAGCCAACCAACAGTTATTTCGCATCCTTTTAAGACATCTTGGAGCCAGGTTTATTGGGCCATAGGCCACAAAACCACCATTTTAAACACACAGTGCAAAAGTGTAAAAGTACGATAGACGCGTGCAAAAAGAAGGTTCTCCATCACACATCATAAGCAAGGGAGACTTCTTTCTCAGCAAATCAAATGCTCTAATCAAATAGGCCTGACAGATGCCACATTGGCAAATAGGAATGAAGAATTCGTACATACACTGTATATACAAATATAAACTGAATACACGAAGGTGAAGATTAAGCGGGGAATATCTGTTGGGAATAATATTTGCACAAAGGGTCATGGGGAAAAGGCAATACTCTTCGCTCCCCGTTGACAAAGGATAGCGATAGCAAGACAGCCGGTCTGGTCTGTCTGTCTCGCCTTCAGGTCAAACTTATTAAAAATGAGATGAAATATGAAATGTGCATTTCTGCTACGAATTGCTGCTTGCCGAAGAGGAAACAATAGTTACAATGGAAATCAATATGGATTTTGGTGATTTTGTTTTCACTTAATCTCTGTGAAAAATCTATAGCCACCATTGTAGTGGGATGGTCAATGCCAAGAGAGTGCATTCAAACATTTGCACGCATACGATTTTTCATAATTGCCTCCAAACAATGATTTCTTTCAACGTTACCTATAGTGGCTGGTTTGCATCGGTTAGCTCATTTGATTCATAGTTATTGTTGTTGAATATAACACAATATGGGTTGTTGGTGACCCTTTCCCATTGACAATTTTACTCTCCTTCTTTTTTTGTTCTAGAATGTTTTCATTTTTTGGTATTAATAGAGAATTTTCTTAATATTACAATTTATCTTTTAGAAAAGTTTAACCGGGCTAAATGCTTTCCGATATGGGACCTACTTTTTATGCCGAGTCCGAACAGCGTGCCATCCGGATACTTTACAAAAAAAAAAATCGGGAGATCAGTTTATACGGGAGCTAGGACAGGTTACAAACCGATTTGGACTATACTTGCCGACAACAGATGTTGAAAGTCTTACAACAGCAAATTTTCAGCTTAATCGCGTAACAATTGCGGCTTGCAGGCTATAGACCGATTTCGACCATACTTGCCGCGGAGTTTGTTACGAAGTCATGAAATTTAGCACTAAATGCTAAATTGCAGCCACATAGGGACCCAAAAATTTAACTCGAAGAACCATTTATATCCAAATCTCAATCGATATGGCCCATTTATTGGGTTGCCCAAAAAGTAATTGTGGATTTTTCATATAGTCGGCGTTGACAAAATTTTTCACAGCTTGTGACTCTGTAATTGCATTCTTTCTTCTCTCAGTTATCAGCTGTTACTTATAGCTTGCTTTAGAAAAAAGTGTAAAAAAGTATATTTGATTAAAGTTCATTCTAAGTTTTATTAAAAATGCATTTACTTTTTTTTTAAAAAAATCCACAATTACTTTTTGGGCAACCCGATAAATTGCAGCCACGTAGGATAATAATTGCGGCCGCTAGGGACCCAAAAATTCAACTCGAAGAACCATTTATATCCAAATCTCAACCGATATGGCCCATTTACAATCCCCAACGACCTACATTAACAACCAAACCCATGACAGTCGGTTTTACATACCAGATTGATCCGATAGAGTCCTTCATCGGCAAAGGCTTCCGGCTCAGTGTACAACACACTGCTACAACGACGTCCTCGGCGTACATCAACAAGACGTATCTTTGCAAAATTTCGACACCCATCCTATGGTGGGTATAAAAAGTATAGCCAAATTGGATAAGAATTACGCCAGATCTGCCCCATTGGTTTCAACGGTTGGGGACCAATATTTTAAAGAGCCTTTAATCACTTTTTCGAAATGTTGTGAACGGAAGTTCGTGAAGTTCGATTAACATCATCCTATGAAGTTTTTATACCCACCACCATAGGATAGGGGTATATTAATCTAGTCATTCCGTTTGTAAATTGACATAAGAACCTTTAAAGTATATATATATATTCTTGATCGTCTCGACATTCTAAGTCGATCTAGCCGTGTCCGTCGTTCGAAATCACGATAGAGGTCGAACGCGTAAAGCTAGGCACTTGAAATTTTGCACAAATTTTACTTATTGATGTAGGTCGTTGGGATTTCAGATTTGGATATAGCCGCCATATAAACCGATATCCCAAATTGACATCTTGAGCCCCTGGAAGCCCTTGGCTAAAATTTTGCACATAGTATTTTACTATGAATTCCGATTACAATTCCAAGTATGGTCCAAATCGGTCTATAACCTCATATAGCTCCCATATAAACCGATCTCCCGATTTGACTTCATGAGTCCCTGGAGGCCGCAATATTTGCCTGATTTGGCTGAAATTGAGCATGTAATGTTCCGTTATGACTTCCAACAATTGTGCTAAGTACAGTCCAAATCGGTCTATATCCTGATATAGCTGCCATATAAACCGATTTCCCGATTTGACTTCTTGAGCCCCTGGAAGCCGCAATTTTTGTCCGAGTTGGCTGAAATTTTGCATATGGTGTTCCCTTTTGACTTCCAACAACTGTGCCCTGTACGGTCCGAATCGGTGTACAACCTGATATAGCTCCCATATAAACTGATTTCCCAATTTGACTTATTGAGTCCTTACAAGCCGCAATTCTCATCCGATTTGGCTTAAATTTTTCAGGCGGCGTTCAGTTACGAATTTCGACAACTGTGCTAAATTCGATTCAAATCAGTCTTTAACTTGATATAGCTCCCATGTAAACCGTTCTCGCGATCATCCTTGTTCGGTTTCTAGAAGCTTTAATTTTTGCTGGTTTGACAAAAGTTTGGTTTGTAGAATAGAATTATGCCCTTCAACTAAATTTATTTTGTATAAATTTTTAGCAGAATCCATGGTGGTGGGTTCCCAAGATTCGGCCCGGGCGAACTTAGCACGCTTTTAACTGTTTTTTGTTTATAAATTTCTCATGTTGTTTGACCAGATATACCAACTAGGATTTAATTTCATAACGAAGTACTTCAAAACGCTTTCATTTAATTTTTTTCTGTGTCTATGATTACAGCTGTACACAATTCCTTTGTACAAATGCGAGAAATGGCATCGCTGTATCAAATGCACCGCACTGGACCCCATGTAAAAAAACGCCCCCCGCGTCAGCCATTGGATGGTAAGCCTTTTGCCAAAGGTGTCGTCCTCAAAACGCTCATCAAGAAACCCAAAAAGCCCAACTCTGCCAATCGTAAATGCGTACTGGTGCGTTTGTCAACGGGCAAGGAAATGGTGGCCTATATTCCCGGCATCGGTCATAACTTGCAGGAGCACAACATCGTTTTGTGCCGTGTGGGGCGCGTACAAGATGTTCCCGGTGTTAAGTTGAAATGTGTGCGTGGTGTTTATGATTTAAATCATGTCGTTAAAAATAAATAAAAGCAATAATAAATTTGTAATTATCATTTGATAGCATTTGTTACCATCTTCATTGTAATTGTCCTAAGACTGTTTTTTTTATAAAGTCTGTTGATTGTTTAGTTAAGAATAATTGCATACACTAGTTGCAAAGTCACTTTGTGGTTCTTTCTGGTCAACACTTGTTTAAGTGTTCTCTGATCCTCCACTGTTCAGCTCAGGAGATTTATTTGCCTTTCCTCTTGTGTGTGTGTGTGTGTGTGTTATGTCTCTTGGCATAATCTTAAGTCAACAGCATCTATTCATGGCTAAAATTCTTAAAACGGAATACTCCTCTTATTTGTTGTTTTGTTCGTCATTGTCATCCTCCTTCTTTACGGGGAAATAATGGCAAAACAGGATTTCGTAAGTATTTTTACGCTTTAACATTAACAGAAGATAATCTTTTGTGGTTTATCTATCATTTAATGCATTTCTCTTGTCTTGTCTTTATTTTTTCCTTAATTTTTTGCATGCTCATTATTCGTTGAATAACAATTGGCTGTTACACTACTGCTTTTGCTGCTGCTGCCCAGCTACCAATTTGATGGTAAATGAGTTTTTGTCCTTTTGCTTTTGTATGCCGTAGGATTTTCGTCTCGCCCATACGCCTCCTTTTCACAGCAATCGATATGTCTTATTTTTCATTTCGTCAAGAAAATAGTCGACAAAGGAGATTTGTTTGTTTTGACTTGGCCAAAAAGAAAATCACCGTCCTAATGCCAACTGACAGTTTTTGTATTGGTGCTTGATATGTAGTATGCCATACAGAAGACTTTCCTAATTATAATAAGGCTCTATGAAACAACGTCACGGGACAATCATTAACCTAATCCGATGGCAGCCAGTTTTACGTACCGGATTGACCCGAAGAAGTTCTTCATTGGTAAGGTCTGTCGCCTCAGTGTACAACACACTGTTACGACAACAACAACAGCATTTATTAACAGGATCACAGATTAAATGTTCGGGTCCCTCTGGACCCGTGTCTGAGACGAGTGGGTTTTGGCTGGGCAATTAAAAACAGGTGACATATGTGCTATGGTCCCAGGTCACAATCGGGAAACACATCCTCACGTTGGCATCATCCTTGCTTTGTAGAAGCCGAGACGGCTGCAGCTGCCGGATCGTAATTAAGCCAGAACTACTCTGATTTGCCGGGGGAGGTCAATTTCTTCAGGTGCAATAGGAGGCAGTCGTTCCTCAAGGACCACATTCATCCGGAAGCTATTCACCGCATCTGCTACCGTGTCTGCACGAATGTTGGCTAGAACCGCTTGATCTAGAGGTCCTTTCTTGTAGCGCCGAATCTCAAGCTGACGGAACCACACTGGCGCTGCATAACTCACCACTGATCGGCCAATTGCTATGTATGTGGTCAACAAGATTTCTTTGTCAGCACCTTAAGTGTTGCCGGAAATTCTAATTCGGATAATAATTGCGCCCTGTAAGGGCCCAAAGTCAAGTCGGTGTTTAATATGGGGCCTACACATATATCTTAACACTGATCGAATTTTCCTATTAAAGGGCGGTATGCACCTGGTGAAATTTTCGTTGTCATAAGAAATGCATTGACATATGTCAGCAAAATGTTCTTTACCAATACCAAAGCCGAAAATTTCGCTTGCAGGTATACAACTCAAATGAAATTTTTTTGCATAGAAGGGTGACATAATAGGCATTGTAGAATTTGTTCTTGCATTACATTAGAGGCGTGCACGTGAGTTGTCGTGTCACGCGTGATTCACGTGATTCGTGAGTGACATCCAAGTCTAATCACGTGATCGTGCGTGACCTTGATTAAATTAAAAAATTGAGTGAAATCATGTTCACGACACTAATCACGACTCACGGTAAAATCACGACTCATAAGACTCTCAAGAAACGATCCCGACTCCCAAAAAACAAAAATTTCCGCATGCTCTCAAATCATTCGGTATTTTAACGCACGAATCTGTCTATAGATGCGAAAAAAGGAAAAGAGCAAATAAGTGGTTATGCAGGGTTGATACATTTTCTACATTTGTATACGAACGTTCAAATGATGTGTGATTGGAGACGCATGGAAAAAATGGAAAAATATTTGTTTAACCGTGACTCGTGAGTGCCCCATGAGTCGTGATGTTCTCGTGAGTCGTGAGTGTTTCGTAAGTCGTGATGTTCTCGTGAGTCGTGAGTGGCTGCAACCGAAAATTTGAGGTGCGTACTCCACTTTACGGCAGATTTCTGCAGTTGAAAAGTGATAATAGGTCCGTTTGCGTAATTTTCCAATAAAAATTTGCAGGAGATTAGGGACGGCCTTTATTCTCTTTTGCTATTTATTTGAATTAGTCGTCTTTTGTGGCTAACAGGACATGAACTAACTTAAGGGAGTGGTATGGAAAACAATTAGGGATGTTGTAAGTGGCATGGAATTCCTGACTTCGATTTTCTTTTTCGAGGTTATTATTTTCTACTATGTAGAGCGCACAACAAGCTGATTACTGGCTTAGATGTATGTCCATCGTGGCATGAGGAGGATTAATATCCACAGCATCTTTCCAACCTAACCTAATCAATCCTTTTTGAATTAAACAGCTGGTTTTTGTAAAACAGCTGTTCAACGCTGCAAATTTCTGTCGGGAAAAAGGCCTCAAGTAGAAATTTGCAAGCTCTCATTTACCAAACTCTCAAAATTTTGCTTGCTCTCAAGCATTCTTCCGCTCTCTGCTGCTGGTAAAGAAAGTACCCCAACGTTTTCCAGTTACAAATTGTTAAAATTTGCACAAATTATTTAGTACACGAAAACACTTAATAATTAAAGTTTGTTGTACTTAATTTTCAAACAAAATATGTTTATACATAAGTACAGTCGGACGATGTCGGATTAACAATGTTGTGTTTCAAGAAACGCGTGTACAATTACGTAAACTGCATACCACCGACGACACACTTTAACAAACTTTCGTAATTTTTTTTTTATTGATTTTCATACCCGTAGGAGCATTATTCATTTATTTTATTAGAATACGCTTTAAACTTTTTTCGACACTCTAATGTTTTTTCTTTTTCATAATTTAGTTTGAAAACCCAAACAAGTAAGTACAACTTTACCACATGATTTCTTTATAAAGAGTAACCACCTAGGTCATATATTTTGTTTTTGGGCTTTCCAAACTCATAGGCAAAAAATCCCGTTTTAACTTTTTGGAGATTGTTAAGGTTACATTTTTTTTACTTTCTACCTTCCCTTGCCTTTTATGGGGCCAAGACTTTAAATTGAGAGATCGGTCTATATGGCAGCTATATTCAAATCTGAACCGATCTGGGCCAAAATGAAGAGGGCTATTGAAGGGCCTATCACAACTCACTGTCCCAAATTTCGGCGAAATCGGACAATAAATGCGCCTTTTATGGGCCTAAAATCTTATATCGAGAGATCGGTCTATAAGGCAGCTCTATCCAAATCTGAACCTTTCTGAGCCAAATCGAAGAAGACTATTGTAGGGGCTAATACAACTCATTGTCCTGAATTTCGGCGAAATTGGAAAATAAATGCGCCTTTTATGGGCCTAAGAACTTAAATCGAGAGATCGGTCTATATGGCATCTATAACCAAATCTGAACCGATCGTGCTGAAAGATATCGAGCTGCCTAGCTTAACTCACTGTCCCAAATTTCGACGACATCGGACAATAAATGCGCCTTTTATGGGCCCAAAACCTTTAATCGAGAGATCGGTTTATATGGCAGCTATATCCAAATCTGGACCGATCTGGGCCAAATTGAAGAAAGATGTCGAGGGGCCTAACACAACTCACTGTCCCAAATTTCGGCGACATCGGACAATAAATGCGCCTTTTATGGGCCCAAAACCTTAAATCGAGAGATCGGCCTATATGGCAGTTATATCCAAATCTAGACCAAGTTGAAGAAGGATGTCGAAGGGTCTAACGCAACCCACCGTCCCAAATTTTGACTAAATCGGACAATAAATGCGCATTTTATGGGCCTAAGTCCTTAAATCGAGAGATTGCTCTATATGGCAGCTATATCCAAATCTGAACAGATCTGGGCTATATCAAGATATATTCCGAATAGCCCATCTTCGAACTTACCCTGGTTATGGACAAAAAAAAAAAGAATCTGTGCAAAGTTTCAGCTCAATATCTCTATTTTTAAAGACTGTATCGTGATTTCAACAGACAGACGGACGGACATTGCTAGATCGTCTTTGATTTTTACGCTGATCAAGAATATATATACTTTATAGGGTCGAAAATGGATATTTCCATGCGTTGCAAACGGAATGACAAAATTAATATACCCTCATCCTTCGGTGGTGGGTATAAAAATTATTCCCAGGACCAAATAATACTGAAATTAATGCTAATTTTGAGTAGAAGATACATTTATCGAAGATTGGTGAATTTAGAAGTTGACCTAGAAGTTCTATAGACTTGAGAATTTTGACTCATTTTAACAAAATTACAATGCAGCGTTCACTAAAAGGAAATATTCTCTAGAGTTCGTATTTAACAAAAATTATTCTTGTCATTGGCGTTTCCATCCCTTGAGGAGTATTATTTTACCACAGCACAGGTTATTTATTTTTTGGTGAGTTACCACTTTTCCACTTTGCGCCCCTTTGTGGGTGTGTTGCTAGCGAGCTTGACTTATCAGTGCTTGGAACGTGGGTTCGAAACCAATCAGAGGTTTTATCCTGTCGCTAATGTGATATGATAATGGGCTGCAAATTATCCAAGTGAGTTAGTTGACAACGAAATGCTACTGTTTTCTTACCTAGCCTGCCACTTGTCACAGGTTGGAAAAAGACAAAATTGAGTAAAGCAAAATGTATAAAAAGCAGTAAAAAAAGAAAAAAATATTTTGCTTAAAAATGATTTTAAACTTTTCAGTATTCTTTTCCACCATACAGTTTAAATTTTTGTCTTCTCTTTCAAATTCATTTTTATATTAACGCTGGTACTATATTAGCTTTTCGCGATATTTTTCGCCGATTACTTTTTTTAGATAATAGATTTTAAAGAAGAAAAAAACTTGCTGATTTCTTCCAGCAAGTTTAATGTTTAAAAAAAGTAATCACGAAAAAAGTTTTTTCGACGGTGAAAAACGAACATAGAGCAGCCATTATACGAAAATTTTTTTTTGAGAACCCCAACATTACCTTAGGGTGTGGCAAGGGGAATACTTCATATTCGCGTCCCTGGCGTCATTTTAGGGTTTTGCGATTTAAATTTATTTGTTTTTGAGATATTTCCCAAGCACTGCGCTTTAGCTGAATCCCAAATTGTTAAACTGTTATATTGCATAGGTATCGGTTGCTTTCGTACATTCCGATTTTGTTAAAATGCATACTTATTTTCTGCATTTTTATTTCCTTATATGCCATAGCTCTATTTGTCACACACTTCCCCTGAAAACATCAAATTTTATATACATACATATGTAATTCAAATTGTTTATATATGTACGTCAAAAACTCACTTATAGTACATAAATGTAAGAAACCAATATTGAATAACAACCCCCTTAATATTATTGTCAAATCAACCACCCATTATATATTGGCTGTCAGTCCAATAAGGAGTCATATATTCGCCCTTTAACTTCATTGTACGCATGCACAACATTTATGGTGGTTGGAAATGGCGGCGTTTCCTAACTTCATCATGAAAAAATAACCTTAAGGGTCTTTGATAAAGTTATACGATTCACTTAAAGTTAATATTTCGAGTCTTATGAAATTAAAACTCTCAACTTAAACTTTTTTATAAGGACCAGTAAGTGTTGATCGATTCAAGTTTTGAGTTCAATGATAATGAACCTCTCTTTTAAAGCCGAATTCAAACAGCGTATCGCTGAGTGGTATCCCTTCGTAAGAAGGTTATACATGACTAAAGACGAAAAAAATCGCGTCGTCTATGCATGGTATAGTACCTCACAAATGTCGCCAGCATTAGGAAGGGACAAACACCGCTGAAAAATTTTCTGATGTTCTCGCCAGGATTTTAAACCAGGCATTAAGCGTCATAGGCGAACATGGTAACTACGGTGGCCTCCAAGGCGATAGTCACCGTTTTTAATAACCAATCTATGCGCTTGCATTTATGCTTATATCGCTTAACTGGAAACTAATTACACTTATCCGAAAATTACGGATAAATGAAACCAAATCGATGTATTTTTAGCGTTTCACTTATCCGCTTTCGACTGTAATCATTATATGTACATAATCCTATGGGTTTGCAGGTCCAACTAAAATAAACCTATCTTGAAGTACAAGTAATAGTTTCAGAATTATCTTTGAATAGACTTCGAATGAGCGAGAGAGCCATCGTCGTTTATGAAGAATTGACTAACTTCTTAAATCAATAACAAATCACATTTCACACGCCAAAGATTACATGGCAATTTCGTGTAGCATTGTCCAAACTGCTGTAAAATTGGTCGCAAATCTGTCAAAAGGAATATAAAGATAACTTTTCGGGGAAAATTTCATGCACAAACTAAAAAACAATGAAGTCATTTTCTAACTAATTGATGTCTTGCCTTTAAGGGAGACACTGACGATTGCTGTCATACATTCATATGTGACCACATCCTGCCGCAAGAGGTTCACTCAGAGGACAAGCGATACCGAAGAGAACACACAACATTGCTTGACCATTGTTTGAATTGACTCAGCAAAAACAAAAAATAAATAAAATAAGAAATATGAGAAGAACAAAAATGCAAAAAGTATTTGATTATGATGAGTGTGTGATTACTCATGCAGGACCATTCCCGTTAGAACGTTGCGGCGGCATTACCCTTAAGATCATGGCCAACGTACCATAATGGCTCAATCATATAACCGTTAGACGACAGATACTACGACATTGTCGCCCATTGTTTACTGAACCGTTTGTGGTCATTTGCCTATTGGCGGCAAAATGGGATTTTTGCAAAGGCCATAGTAATGGTGGTCACAATAGGTTTTTTATATGGCTATGCCAGCAAATGTCTTTTGTTGATTTAAAGTCAGGTGACAAACATGTAGGCTCTATCTGACTATAACGGGTTTGTTTCCCACAAAATGGTATGTTAGTACATCCTGCTATGACCTTAGAGATAATTTAACTCTTTGGTGATTGAATTCAGCAGAAAATTGGTTAGTTTTCAGAACAGCAGAACAGGCGTATCTATGTTAGCTGAAAAAGTTAACAATTCGAGGAGCCTGGTAATAATATTTTGCAAATTTGCTCATGAACATTCCATTAAGGAAAAAGTGGAAACTTCTCACACATCAATGAGTGCTGGATCCCTTTTTTATAGCCGAGTCTGAACGGCGTACAGTGGAGAGGGAATTTGACCTTAAATGTCGTTGAAATCAACGCTGATCATCATGCAATTCGGTATATATGACTTATAGATGTGGAAAAAGAAAAACTTTAAGTTTGAATCAAATCGGTTAAGATTTTTATATATATCTGATATATATATTGTTCAGACTATTTAATGATATTACAATAGCTCTTCGATTTATGTTACGATTTTATTGATATTCAGCACAGGAAGAAAAGAAGATGATAGGAAGTTTTTTGAGGAGTATCACAAATATCTATTCACATTTGGGTATATGTATATTCAATATATATATGTTTTGAGATATTTCTTTTCAATGCTATTGCAAATTTAGCCATGAAAATTTCTTTAAGGAACAGAGACAATCTTCTCTCATATCAATGAGTGCTGTCCGATTCAAGTTTAAGCTCCTTTTCACAGCCGAGTCCGAACGGCGTGCCACAGTGCGGCATCTCTTTAGGAGAAGTTAGATTTTTTTTATGCTATTACAACTACAAACAACAACCGATTGGGATGAAATTTGTCTCAGATGTTGCCGATGCCTAGAAGGAGATATATAGTGAACTTCAATTAAATCGGTTCATACTTCCATGTGGTTCCGACATATATAATTTTTAGGATATTCCTTCAATGTGATACAACATCAATATTTAACAAACATTTGGGCCGAAATTTACTGAAAACGTAGTCGAAGCGTATGAGAAAATATTTGAGGAGTTTTTAAAAAATCGGTTCGAATTTGGATATTGTTCAGACATATATAATTTTAAAGATTTTCCTTGTAATTGCTATTGTCCCACACTAAATATTCTATTGGGATGCTATATACCATAGTTAGAATATGTGAAAAATTTCAAGAAAATCGAATCAGATTTATATTTGATACTATTGGGTTGCCCAAAAAGTAATTGCGGATTTTTCATACAGTCGGCGTAGACAAATTTTTTCACAGCTTGTGGCTCTGTAATTGCATTCTTTCTTCTGTCAGTTATCAGCTGTTACTTTTAGCGTGCTTTAGGAAAAAAAGTGTAAAAAAAGTATATTTGATTAAAGTTCATTCTAAGTTTTATTAAAAATGCATTTACTTTCTTTTAAAAAATCCGCAATTACTTTTTGGGCAACCCAATAATATATATGTACATACATGTACAAACTAGATCTCCATAAAATCTCAGATAACTTATTCAAGCTTTAATATTTTTTTTATTTCAAATATGTTAGTTTGACCAAAAACTGGCACACAGGCAATACAAGCTTCCAAATAGGTGCTTTTTGGCATCGACTCAAATCGGGCATCACTTTTTTGAACATATATATAGTCGAGGATCCCCTGAATTAGAAAAACCAAGATTCGAAGCTTAATTCGTTTTAATAGTTTACAAGGATTTTAATGTTCCCAGATGAAGTTGTTTTGTAATTTGGATTCTCCAGATCGGTCATAGTGCTTACACGGCGATCTGCACTCTCTGGTGGACTGGTGCAGTGTTAATGCCATGGCGCTTAATCTAAAGAACAAGTGCAAGAAGATATCTCTTTTCAGGGCTAGTCCTGTTCTACAGGGTGGCTGATGAAAGCCGCTACCAAAAAAAAATGTAATAACTTTTTTTCTATTTAATAATAATAATTTAATAATTAATTTAATTAATTAATTAATTAATTTAATTAATAATAATTTAATAATTAATTTAATAATTTAATTTAACATGAATAAAAGAAAAATGTATTCCATACACCGAAAAAAAAATGTAGCAATATTCATCATTGTAGCAATATTCATCAGCCACCCTGTAGGTTCTCATAAATTGGATAACGTAGATTCCTTTACTGATCTTTGTTATTTTGGATGGTAGATTACGTTTTAATGTGCATATTGACTCGTGCATTAATAAGGCAAAGTCGTTGTTGGGTTTTATAAAACGGTGGTCCAAGGAGTTTGATGATCCTTATGTGACCAAGCGTTTGTTTACAAGCTTAGTCCGGCCTTCATTGGAATACGGTTACGTGGTTTTTGAACCCATTCTACAAGTATTATTCAGATAGGAATGAACCAGTCCAGGTACAATGTCTTCTTTTTGTGGTTAGGGGCTTACCAAGAAATTCGGCTGAATTTCCTCCCCTTTACGAGAGCCGCTTGAAACTTATTAATTTACCAATGCTTGAAAGGAGGCGCTTGATGCTTAGGGCCGTTTTAATTGTGAAATAATTGCGTGTTCAGATGGATTCCCAATTCTTAACTGGCGATTTAAAATTTTATATACCTCTCCGAAGTACTTGGAATAACATACCTCTTGGACTACCTTTAGTGGGATCTAATTACGAGTCAAACAATCAGCTTCGCTCTTTGCGTGATGTATATAACAAATTGTATAGTAGTACATTATTTACCGATCCTATTCATGTAATAAAGAATTCTTTCCTTCGTCTGACGTATGCTGTAGAAGTTGCCAGAGAAGACTGTATACATATTTATTGTTCTTTCATTGTTGTGTAATATCTATTTTGATTTTAATATAATGTGTATATTGATCTAACTCTAACTGGCTATGTGTATCTGTATTACACATGGCTCATGGGTGTCAGGCCATATCGGAATACGAGGCAATGAAATAGTAGACGATTTGGCCGTGAAAGTCACGAATAGTCTTCGACTATGCGGATCTATGCCATCCTTTGAGGATGGCACGATCCGCATTGTTTGGATGCCGGGCCGTGGCGGAGTAAGGGGAAATGAAAGAGCGGACGATTTGGCATTGATATCCACTGTAGCAAAATTTGGAAAAGAAGTTTAACGTCTGAAACAGATGGTTTAAAGTTTGAAGGTCATGTGACTTATAGTTTTACTGAAAACATTCGTTCAAAAATTACACCAAATCAAGTTACTGATTCAAAACCAGCAAGGAAAGGCAAAAGTCGGAGGTAGCCGACTATATACCCTACACCACCGAGTCTATCCACTTCTTTTAATACATAACACCTGTGTTTAAATCTATTCAGACTTTAATTTTCTATACCTTTTGAAATATCGAGAAGAGCTTTGCAAAATTCTCTTACGATAGATTTCAAACGTAGCTTATGCAGTTTTAAAAGCTCATATTAGCTAAAAGGTATATATGAGAGCTATGTGTAAATCTAAACCGATTTTGTCGAAACACACAATGGGACGTCTAAAAAAACATCTCATGGCAAATTTTGTAAATATCGGACCAAAATGCTGGCTACTACAGTCTTAAAAGACCATACTGGCTGAAATATATATATAAGGGCTATATCTAAATATCAGCCGATTTTTGGAACGTTCAATAAAACACCTCATGCTAAATATTGTATAGATCGGATTAAAATTGTGGCTAGTACAGCCTCAAAAGATCATATCGGATATAAGATGTCACTAAATGTGGGCCGATTTTGGTGAAATTATGCATACATATTGCGACATCATACAGAACATCCCGAAGATCGGATTAAAATTGTGGCTACTGTAGCCTTTAAAGTCTATATCGAATGAAATATATGTATATATATCTAAATCTGAATCGATTTTTACGAAAAACAATATCGTTCGTCCTTGGATTAAAAAATAGCATGTGAAAAATTTTATGGTAATCGGACAACAACAAATGTGACCTGTAGCATGATTACAAGAATAATTGGTCATATAGGCAGACGGACATAACTAAATCGAATCAAAAAGTGATTCTTTAGATTTCGTGCCTTTTTAAAAACGATATTAGTTTTGGCCAATTAATTGTATTGTCACCATCAGGGATGAAAACATGCCAGCCTTTCAAACTGAACGACTGGGTTTGTCTAGGCGATATTTAGGAGTTTAATAATGGTAGAAACAAAATAAACCCTCTATGATCTCAAGAAGGGAAATTGGAAATTGAGTTTTAACTTGTATCGGACGGCACTCATTGTTATGAGAGAAGTATCCCCGCTGTTCCCTAATGGAATGTTCATGGGTAAATTTGCATTTTGTTTTTAGCTACACATATTTGGGAACCAATTGCTCCAAATTTCAAAAGGCGTCATCTTTAAGACTAAAATAAAACACAACAATTTTTTGAACATACGAAAAATAGATAGACGAGCATTGCTACATCGTATTCGATGGTTAATCAGAGTTAATAAGTATACTTAAGACTCCTTTTGGATCTTACAAAATAAATGGACTAAGTTATAGTACCTGTACATCGGCGGCTATATCAAAAATTCGGCTTACATGTTCCATACTTAACCTATTTGTAGAAAGCGATAAATGCAACTTGCAAAGTTAGTATCATTTACAGTTTTTAATAGTTATTTGACTATTGGTAAAACGCAGACCGTAGACTGACATTACATGCCATGCTACGATTAACAAATACCACGACAAATTCGAGCTTTAAGGCCCTTATATTTATTGAAAAAAAATCAAAATTTTTTTGACAGTTTAGACCAAATCTTAATTTTTTGTTTTTGGCTATTTTTATACCCTCCACCATATGATGGGGTATACTAATTTCGTCGTTCCGTTTGTAACACCTCGAAATATGTGTCTAAGACCCCATAAAGTATATACAGGGTGGCTGATGAATATTGCTACAATGATGAATATTGCTACATTTTTTTTTCGGTGTATGGAATACATTTTTCTTTTATTCATGTTAAATTAAATTATTAAATTAATTATTAAATTATTATTAATTAAATTAATTAATTAATTAATTAAATTAATTATTAAATTATTATTATTAAATAGAAAAAAAGTTATTACATTTTTTTTTGGTAGCGGCTTTCATCAGCCACCCTGTATATTTTTTGATCGCCATGACATTTAAAGTTGATCTCCCATGTCCGTTCGTTCGTCCGTCCGTCCGTCTATCAAAAGCACGCTAACTTTCGAGGGAGTGAAGCTAGGCGTTTGAAATTTTGCCCAAATACTTTTTATAAGTTTATGGCAGTTGATATAGCTGTCATATAAACTGATCTTGGGTTTTGATTTCTTGAGCCTCTCGAGGGAGAAATTCTTATCCGGTTTGGCTGGAATTTTGCACGCGATGTTTTGGTATCACTTCCAACAATTGTGTTAAGTATGGTTCAAATCGGTTGATAACCTGATATAGCTCCCAAATAAACCCATCTCCTGATTAGACTAGTTGAGCTTCTAGAGAGCGCAATTCTTATACAATTTGGTTTAAAATTTAGCATATGTTGTTTTGATATGACTTCCAACAACTGGTCCAAGTTTGATCTTAATCGGTTGATAACTTAATATAGCTGCCATATAAACCGATCTCCAAATTTAACTTCCTCAGCCTTTGGAGAGTGCAATTATTACTTGATTTGCCGTAAACATTAGGGGTGGTGTTTTTCTATGAGTTCTTACAGCCATGACAAGTACGGTCAACAACTTGATATACCCATGGTGGGGGGTATATAAGATTTGGCCCGGCCGAACTTAGCCCGCTTTTACCCCTGTTTAGAAAATTGTTTCCTTTTACTAAATATAATTTCTAGATTTTCACAAGCGACAGCAAAAAATCTTCAAGCGCTTCTTTTTACGAAATAGTGTAACCCATTTGGATATTTTTGTCATAGGGTTATTTGCTACAGATTAGTGTGTGAGTGGGCATTTCAGGTGATTACTCGAAACTCGGTAATGAAAGGTAATCTTGATCTTGTTTAACAAACAATACAATCGTACTCAATAATCTGGGAGCATTAAGACGGGCTTAAACGAAAAACTGGATCAGTCCATATGGAAGGAGAATAAATTGTCACTATTTGCTAAATTTTGATCCACCCGCGCTAGAAATCGAAGGAGCGAGCGTCTGCTTTAACTTAAGTCCACTTTAAGTCTGTCCCAGATTAAATTAAAATGTCGCGCTCTAATCGCAGCATGCCTCTCAGACTACGAGATTTTCCATTGGCTAGAGTTGGTTGCCTTAAATCCCAATCGCCTTAATCTCTCTCGCTCTCGCCAATGCTATGCGGCTATGCGAAGACATATACGCAATTTTACACACAGCGCCTTACCTGAATTAACCTGATTAAAATGTATTTTTCCCATATTTATGGGATTAAGTTCCGCTCAAGTTCCTTTAACTCGTTTAAGCTACCGGATTTACTAATACTTGTGTCTTAACTACGCGCATGCGTGCATTCTCTTTACATACATTGCCACTACCTACTTGGTGGCTAAGGCAGTCTAAATAGGTGTGTGTGTGTGTGTGTGATTGCGCGTGTATAGGGTTTAAGACAAAACTAACAAGCCCATTTTATTGAGGAGGCTTTAATTAGGTCAATTGTTTACAAAATGTTCCCTGCATTACGTACCGTACTCTTTTGCGTCCAGACCAAACCCGTTAGGTGCTGCTGCAAAGAAGAGGATTGCACGAAGCACACGCCTACAAAAATGCTCTACAGAGCAGGCAAACATGTGGGCATGTGCATTCCCCGAGCCAAATCCATACATGAGATTTCTAAATTCCATTTAAAAACTTCTCTAATCATGGATCAATGAACTTGTTGGACTATGGAAGATACTCGGATTATACTCTGGTAAATGTAACAAATACTGAGTTGAACCACAGAACCCACAATGCTCATAGTGAGTGACTGATATAAGGGAAATTTTTAGTTGTATGCACCTATAATAGAAGTAAATAAGAGCGGGTCACCATAATTGTTAAATAATTAATTGAAAGAAAGATATTCACTTAAATTTATTGTAACAGTTCCAGATATTTCTTTTGAATACAAGTAACATTTCTCTTTTAAATTGTATTCTAATACAAAATTTTGAAAATTAGTTACAGGGAGTATCAAATTTTCTTTAATTTTGCTTAATACATAAAGCTTGCTCTTGCACTACAAATATCGTCCTGATTGCTTCACATAAATATATAGGCCATTGTTACAATAATTCACATGTATTCATTGATGCATGAGATCAAATCGTTAGACTGTGCTAATGATTATGTCTTACATTAACACCATTGGACAATAAGAGCACAGCAAGAATCTCAGGCATTCATAGTAAATTTTAAGAGAATTACAAGAGTG
The DNA here is from genome assembly GCF_963082655.1 of Stomoxys calcitrans. Classification (NCBI taxonomy): domain Eukaryota; kingdom Metazoa; phylum Arthropoda; class Insecta; order Diptera; family Muscidae; genus Stomoxys; species Stomoxys calcitrans. The sequence continues at coordinate 905,937 of NC_081555.1, read as the reverse complement.
CAACGAAGACACAACACATTTTGGTTGGACGATTTGGTCAACGAAGAAATTTTCAATGCCCCTTATGGATATCACATTTTCTTTGTTGAATTTCATGGCTTCACAAGATATGGAGAATAGTTTTCAAATGGCTGTTGGAATTCAGAATGCAAATGCAATTTGCCTACGATTGCTGCAAGTGATCATTAATCACTTATCCGCCGGCAAATTACATGTGGTTCAATGGCTCGTCCTTTCGTTGGTTACAATTACAAGTCGTGGAGGAGAAATTTGTTTCAACAAAACTTAGCGGAACCGACATCATTAACATTTCTCTGTTTGACACAAGACAAGGCAACCTCATGGAGAGCGAAAGGGATCATTTGGTTAAATCATAAGCCAGTCTACTATATCTCAGCATCATTAGCAAATGGTTCACTAAACGACGAAAGGATTTTCGGAGGTGGATATGTCCAGTCTAATACACTTATAAATGCTAAGCCACTTCCATTTTCTATGAATTTATTATTGTTATTTTAAGCAACTATTGTCGCCCTCTTCCGTAAGGTCATGTGGTGGTTGTTTGGCCCTAACCTAGCTAGCATTTGTTATTCCTTACAAACAATTTCAATATTAGATCTTAAATAAATTTTTGTTGTGTTTGCCGTCCATACCAAAGGCACAAAAATATCTCTTCTGGCCTCTCCTTGCACACTCCAACTTCTGTTATTTTAGGCTACAGTGGACACGTGTGCCAAAAATAGGCAGCAGATTGCACCTAAAGGATTTTTGTCTACTTTAATGTCTTCTGTTCAGTTCTTGGAAAAGAAAACTTCAGAAGTTCGTAACATGGCCCATAATTTGTTACGTACCAAAGGCTTTTGTTTATTTTGATCTCTTCTTTCTCTCTCTACCTCTCTGTCTGCTGGGAAAAGTAGACTTCTGAAGTTCAAAATTCGTAATGGAATTTGTTAATTTATTTCACATTTGATAAGTCTTATAGATGCTCCATCACTCAGCAAAAAATGTTATCTAAATGCAATGATAGGAGATCTGACGTTTTCTTTTGTTTTTTCTTAAGATCAAAACTAAGTCACAAGACATATAAAAACGCATTAAAGTGTGAACTCTCGATGCCCACCGCAACGCATATATATCTTAGCCAAATATCGTACAAATCCGATAGGAAATACGCCTTTTAATAGATTCGGTTGTGTTGGATTGAAAAGTGGGTGCGGAAATTAATCCTCCCCATGCCACTATCGACATACACCTAAGGAATTCCGTGCTACTAACAAAATCCATAATTGTTCTCTATACCACGCGCCTAAATCGATTCATGCCTAGTACTGTGACCGCACCTAAGTGCCATAAAAAATGCTCCAACGTCTCATTATCTTCCTACTTGCCCCAAACATGCTATCATTTGCCGTACATATTCTGCATAAGTGAGCTCATAGTCCTATGTGTCCCGTTATGATATCGAAAGCTGCACTGATCTCCTTCTTTCATCCTTTTAGTAATAGCCTCGTCTTTTCACGATCCGGGTCTGGGTCTCTTCTTTCTGGGTGTTACTAACCAATGCACTAAATTATAATACCCTATACCACAGTAGCTGTGTAGGGAATAATAAATGGTTCTAAGTAAATTAAAAAAGAAAAATTATAAAATTTTAAATTATTTTGATTTAAAATTTGAATTTTTTGAGCGGACATGGACTGACTTTTACTTACATTTTTCAGCTAAAAAACATGGCTAAAAAAACAAAGTTGTCTTAATTTGAAATTGAAATGAAATTGATTCGTTGAAGTAATTTTTTTTCTATTTATTATGTTTTACATGATAGCGGTCGAACGAATTCAGATATCCATTTGATATTTTGCACAGGGACTTCTTATTGATGTAGGTCGTAAGGTATTGCCTTATCGGTTAAGGTTTGGGCCTTATCGGTTAAGATTTGGATATAGCCCCATATAAAACGATACCCCGTTTTGACTTCTTTAGCCTCTAGAAGCCGCCGTTGTTGTCCGATTTGTCTGAAATTTTGAATGAAATGTTCTTTTGGGACTTTTAACAACCATGCCAAGTGCGGTCCAAATTGGTCATTAACCTGATAAAGTTCCCATATAAGCCGATCTCCCGATTTGGGATCTTGTGTCCCTATAAGCCGCAATTTTTATCCGATTTGAGTAAAACATTGCACGGATTGTATTGTTATGACTTCCAACATCAATGATAATTATTTTCTAAATCGGCCTATAAGCTGATATAGATTCCATATTCCGATTTATCTTTACGGCCCCTAGAAGCTAAAATTTTTTCCTCATATGGCAGAATTCTGTAATTTTCTGAACTATATCTCCATCATTTCGTTCGCTTGTCCTTAGTTATCGTTTTAAACAATTACAGAAAACTTAATGTAGATTTGGAATATTTTTTTTTACAGTTATATAAAGGAAATCTTTTAAAGAAACCTATTTCAAGTCTAAATTAATTTTTGTGAATAAGCCCGTTAAAATTTAAAAATGAGTTAATTGAGTTAAAATCGATAATAAAATTTCAAATAATCCATTAACATTTTATAACTTTTTTAAAGTTGTGGTCTGGCCAAACCACGTCCGCTCAACAACATGGAAAAAATGTTTGCCCATCCTTGGGTTAACTATCTGTTTGTTTTTATTTTAATACTGCTTGTATTAATGGTGTTAAATAACCTAGGGTACAGAGCAAAAAAAAGTTCTAAAATTATAATTTCGGCTTTCACTGAGGAAGATTTTTCCCCATTTTTTTAACCATTAACAGATGGCCAATGTTATTTTCATTTCAATATTCTCAAGAATAACCCCATCAGTCATCTTTTTGTGACTTGTGAAAGATTATCTTGAAAGTTAACTCCCACCGCTCGATGTTGCAATTATTGCCATAGATTTTCATTGGAAAACAAAACACAACAACCGCACTATTTGGCAATTAGGTATAGCCCAACAATGGGCCCATTGTTGCCTCATTATTGGGTGCATTGTGTGAGAAAAAAAAAACCGATCTCTCTAGAACTGATTGGCCGAATAGTTTTTGGCATGTGCAAGGAATCGTTTCTTGTTTGTGAGTTGCCATAGAGGTTAATATGTATGTTTACGATGATGTATCTCTTACGGCTCATCTCTTGTGAGCCTTGCCATGCATATCTTTTTTAACTCCCGGTGTTCTTTGTAAAAAAGTAAACAAGAGCTGTCAATACCAACGAAGGTCAAGAGGCTGTTAACCACCACAGGAGGCAACACATCTCTAGTTGTCTGTCCGACACGCAGCACACACAGCAGGTGAGGAAAAAGTGTGAACTCTTTATAATTCCCCAAGACTGTTAATCGAAATTTACAAAATAGAAATGTCTTTACATCGTCCTTAATATTTTGAATTTGACAACAAACCCTAAATTAAGGGAAAATCTTATTTCCAAATTTTGAGAATTTTTTTTTTCCGAAAATTTTGAAAATTTTTTCAAGTTTCAATAAAACTTTCTGTAAAAAAATTAAATTTGGACAAAATAGTTTATAATAAGAAATAAAGTTTCAATAAACCTTTCTGTAAAAATTGTATTTTGAAGAAGTTCAATGCAGTTTGTTATAAAAATCAACTGTTAAAAAAATTCTATGAAAATCTCATTTCGACAAATCATAGACAAAAGAAATGTATAGAATGAACTTCTAAATGTAACGAATTTTGAATAAGTAATCTATGGTAATATCATTTCAACGAACTTATTCTATGAAAATGCGGCAAAAATGTTTATGATAATCAAATAGTGAAAACTGTTTTTTTTTTTTTAAGAATTTTAATGGAAATCCATATCGACAAATAGAATTGGATAGAATTGTCTAAGAAAATCATAACTGACCACATATTTCACACAATAACAATAATTTATTGAAAATAAAATTTCAAAAAATGTCGATGAAATAAGATTTCGAAAATCTTTGAAACCCAGAGAAATTTGGCCAAGAACATGTCATTAAGGAACAGGCGCATACTTCTCACATATCAAAGAGTGCTGTCCGATTCAAGTTTGAGCTCAACGATAAGGGACCTACTTTTATAGCTTAATCCAACCGATGTCCCGCTGTGTGGCATTTCTTTGGGGAGAAGTTATTTCATGACATGTCGCCTTCATTTGGAGGGGATAACCACTACTGAAATTTTTTTCTGATGTTCTCGCGAGGATTCGAACCCAGGCGTCAGCGTCTTAGGCGGACATGCTAACCACTACGCTGCGGTGGTCTCCACATAAAAATGTCTAAGTAAATCTTAATGGATAATATTTTTTACAAAAATCAAATTTTGACAAAATGTTCAAGCAAAAATTTATTAAAAACCTTCGACCAACTTTGAAACCCGATTTCTAAGTTAAAGTAACATAAAAATCCACAAACATTTGTAAAAATATTAAAAGTGTATATTTATAAGAATAAAAGGGAGATGGGTTTTTTATGGGAGCTTAACCATGGAACAATTTGACGCATTTGAAATCTCAACCGACTTACATCAATAAGAAGTAATGCAAATTTGCCCATGAACATTTCATTAAGAAACAGGGGCAAACTTCTCACAGATCAATGAGTGCTGTCCGATTCAAGTTTAAGCTCAATGATAAAGGGGCCTCCTTTTTATAGCCGAGTCCGAATGGCGTGCCGCAGTGCGGTACCTCTTTGAGGAGAAGTTTTTACATGGCAAAGTACCTCACATATGTCGCCAGCATTAGAAGGGAAAAACCACCTCTGAAAAATTATTTCTGATGTTCACGCTAGGATTCGAATCCAGGCGTTCAGCGTCATAGACGGACATGCTAATCTCTGCTCTACGGTGGCCTCCACATCAATAAGAAGTATTTTTGCAAAATTTCCAGCGTATAGGCTGAGTAAGCGTGATTTAGAAAGACGGACGGAACGAAATGACTAGATGGTGTTAGACCAACGTTTCAAGATGACACAAACGGAATGGCGATGTAATTATTACTCTCCATAGGATGGGTGGGGTTTACTAATCTCCTTAGAGAAATCGTACCTATAAATAATGGAAATTTCGTATCATTTGTATTTTACCCCTAATCAGTATGTTGCAACTTTCGCACCTATAGGCAATTCATATTCAATGATGAGCGAAGCACGCTCCTCTCGAGAAATTTGTTTATTTTCAATTTGCTTCTTAAGTAAGAAAAATTAAAACTAACCAGAAGCTCTCAATTCAAAAAAATATGTATGTTAAGAATTATAAGAGGAATTTTTGGGATCACGCATGGGCTGGGCACAATACACAAGCTAGAGCATATCCTACATTTGCCAATAGGCATTAGGTGTTGATGTGTGTGCGTGAATGCCATTGCCTCACCATTCATTTTATTTTTCTATTTACTTTAGAGAGCATGTGCGCGGCGCGTGTAAACGCCCCCTCCAGATTAATGATCCTGCCGCCGCACACAATGCGGAATGTTTGGCAAGCGAGTCGATCCTACGCTTTGGAACAATATTATTGTGGTGTAGACGTACATAACTGCTCCTCCGACTCCCTCACAATGCATTGCATTCTCGGGCACACAACACAGCTCGTGTATTTGTTTATTTAATTTTATTCCGTTTTTCCAGAATCCTTTGACAATCCCTCTGTTATTGTTTGAGCGCTTGTTCGATGCATGTCTGCCATATCAGCTGCACATGCGCATGGATACTCTTCAGGGATACATAGGATAATGGAGTTGCGGCCACACTTAAAGTTGACCAAGTATTGCCAGCGATTGTTTGACATTCTCCTGACACTGGAATTCTTAATAAATTTCCTCTAAATGGCCATGTGGCAAAATGGTATTTAAATGCTTGAGGCAAAGAAAACAGAAGAATTAATTTTTGCTGACTAATGAATTTTTGTTCCGGTTATCCACATGAGAAACACATAACCATCCTTTAACGAGTATGTAGTAACTCCAGGTCTGGGCTAATGCTTGTCATTTACTAGGGACTTTTACTGGGATTGACCAAAGTCACATACATATGGTTTACTTCTGTAGTTATGGGTGATTAATGGTTGGTGTCGATGACCACCAAACAAATAAAATTTGTTCTCACTAGCCTTTCGTTTGTAGTGGAGGAATAACTTTTAAATAAAATTGAGCGTGAAACAAAAATTAAGATATCGGAAAGTACCTCAACTTCGATATTTCCCACAAAGTTGAGGATCATCATCATCTGATAACACACAGTCCTACATTTAATATTTCTTTGTATGAGCGATATAAACAAATGCGATATAAACAAATGTTTAAATAAATAATTTATTTGTATATGCAATTGTTCATGAGAGTTTGCCTGTGAGAATTCTGACATGACTCCTATATCCATACCTAGTATAATCTCGTATGGTCCATAACCTGGTAAAGCCACAACAGAACACGGTTATCATACGAAATGTAAGAAATGTTGCATGTGGTCGTCTGTTTTTAATTCCATCGTAAGTGTAGATCTTCGCTTGAGGATCCATCCGAATATTTACCAGTGGACAAACGATATGCTATGCGACAGAATATTCAATGCAAACTTGGGAGGAATAGTGGACAGACTAGGCCTGACAAGATAACATTTCGAAGGTGAGTCTTCTCTTAAACCCAGAGGTACAAGTAGCATGGCCGCTTTGGTCTATTTTTACCTAATTTGGTGGACGTCCCATTTCGACTTTGTTCGATTTTAAAATAAATTGTATATATTTCCGTTCGCAATACATCGAAATATCCAATTCCAACCTACTAAAAAGCATTCATATACTCTCGAACGTCCTCGACGATTCTACGCTGAAAAAAAAGTTGACCGAAAGGTTTCGATTTTCCTTATTCGTAGGATTTTAGCAATAGACACGAGTCAAAGAACCAAAACTTCAAAATAAAGATGCTATCTTTAAAATAAATTTCCTATTTACTAACGGGGATACGGCCATCCGTTTCAAATTTTGATCGCTGTTTGATTCTTATTTAACTTCCTAGATGATTGTCCAATTATTATTTTTTGATAAATTCATTTTTAAATCGTAGCATCTTAACCTAAAAGCTAAACATTTAAAGACGCTCCCATTTGAAAGGCTGTTTTGCGTCTTTAACTACGATACACTGTTGTCTTGTCCCAAAGTCGATTTCCTAACTTTCAACGATATTTTGTCCTTCAATTTAGATTTTTGACTTCAATAACAAAACACAAAGTACAACCTATCGACGGTGTAGATATATCAGGCTGAAATAAAATATAACTTGCATATATGGGTCGGAGCTTCAAAATCATCCCTGGAGCTGCTTGACCGTGTCCAAAGGCTGGCGTTGGAGTTGGTTGGAGGTGGTAGGGTATCCAACTCTATTGATTCCATTGAACATCGCCTAATTATGGGTGGTGTGGTGCTGTTCTATCGATTCTTCCACGGTTTGCGTTCTTTGGAAATCAGTCTTCTGTGTCCTGACTTGATGTTGTTAGTCAGAAATACAAGATTTTCTAGAAGTGCAAACCGGTTTGTAATCGATTGGCCAGCTGATCGGACCATGCACTACCAAGAGGATTCTTTTGCCCAAGACGGTACGACATCCATTAATTCAAAACAAATGTCAAAAAACACCCTCCCTCTTTCACCCCTCCGAACCCTAACTATCCTCTCCAACGCTATGCACTGCATATTTTAGGGACATCCCCTACGTGTTGGTTGATTGAGGAAAAATAAGAACCTACAATTCAAAATAAATAATCCTTATTATGAAGGAAAATATTTTTCACCAAAGTGAAGGTTTCCTCAAAAAGTTGGGAAAATTGGTCATCTTTAAATTAATTTTGCTAATCTTTGGCTCAAATCTTTAAGACAAAATTTTTTCAGTGTATGATCCGTCCGTCGTTTTTGTGTCGATCTGTTGCTACAGCTACAGCCTTCAAAATTGAGATATTAGCTGATATTGAAAAATTTGGTTGGATTTTTTTAATGGCAACGTTGAATGTAAGAAACAAGATTTAAGTCTTCCGTTTTTGAAAGAGGCGAAATACCCAGTCTATTCCTCGATTCGAAACTGTCTAGGAAAAGAAATACGGAGAAGCCGAACGGCACTGTGCCCCTTCTACTCCTGTAGGATGATGTTCGATAGGAAGTGGAGAATTAACCCTCACAATATTTACTTAACGTACACGGCCATTGTGGGACCAGTGCTGATGATATGGTAGAAGGCTGTAGATAGAAAGAATTGCACCAGAGAGTTCGTGAATAAACAAATACTGTTCTGCGTCAAAATCTGAATAGGGATAAGATCGTAAAGATCTCGGTCTTTACTGATTCTTTCAAGTCACGGGATTGGGGTCTACTCCGATGCACTCGATATAGCTATGTCGCTGAGACTGCCGTACGAGTGTCCGGTTGTTCAGGCAGATATATGTGGCATTACGATAACCGTCTTTGAAATTCATGGTTTATGTGGACAGTATGGTGACACTGAGGACAATGAGGTCGCTATTCATGATGGAATATTTAGAATGACTACATAAACTCCGAGTTTCTAACATTGTGCTGAATTGGGTTCTCGGAAACAATGGTGTTCCGGGAAATAGGAATGTGAATTAATATGGCAGGAAGGCACGTCAGCGGCGAGCATATATATGCATACCCAGTTTCAAAGCCAGGACGACAAAGAGGTTGTTGACTTTGGAAAGGAAGACACTGAGTATTATTACAGGAGTTACAGCCGGACACTGTGCGATAGGCCATATGTCGTCGTACATGGAAATCATGCATAATGATTATTGTAGAAATTGTCTTGATGATGTTGAGACATAGACAGTCGAGCACTGTTTTGTGACTGTCCGGTTCTATAGGGGCGCACACTTTCCATATTTCAGAGAGGGGTTTTTTCCCTTTTGGCTGATCCTGCAAATCAGACGGTCTCCTTAAATACGTTGACAAAGCTGGATGGTTCCGACAGGTGACGCGATGCGATCTTACCCTCGGCCATGTGTGCGTAGACGGGCAGGACCACTGGTAGGCACACACATAGAATCTGCACTTTGGTACAAATGAACCGATGATCCTCCGGGTATGTACATACATTTGGGCGTTGCGGATAAGAGCTTGCTCTTCAGTTTAGGTTACGGTTACGGTTGGAAGGTGCGGATATTAATCCGCCCTATGCCACTATGGACATACACCTATGCTAGTAATTGGCTTGTTATGCGCTCTAAGTACTATAAACATATCAAAAAAGAAAATCTACATTAGGATTTCTGTGCTACTTACAAAATCCCTAGATGTTTTCCATAACCCGTCCTCAAGACGACAAAATTTACATGTAAGCCCCATATTCTTTATGCTAACATGCATGTTGTACTTAGGAGTCGACAGGAGTTTGACAGTCGAATTCGATTTATGTGATGCCAAATCATACAACCTTTTTTTTTGTCTTGAACTACCCCTTTGATAGCTGGAAGAAGAAGGTGAATATCTAGCAAAACAAATGGTTTGAAAATCGAACATGTTTTTGTTCTTTATCCTTTTTTGTTTGTGGCCAAACTATTGACCACCAAGCATTGTTCAAGCCATTGTTTCTACTACGGAAGTGGATTAAAATATCGCTCATTGTTTTAGTATAAACTATGAGAACACATCAGTCTTTGGGGTTTTTAAGCCTAAAAAGATTTTGTGTGATAATCATGAAAAGGTAGCCATCGAAAATATCGAAAACTTCCATTCCCATAAGTATGTACACGTATGTTGAAATTACACTTTTTTCTCTACCCTTTGTCAAGACATCGTCTTAATTATGATGTTTTCGTGCGCGTATTTGTCTACTTCCCTATACAGTAGGTACATAACTAGATAATAAATATATATATATGTATGTGTACATGCGTGTGAATGTGTATGTAACCATTTCCAATAATAAATATCCTGACTAAAATAGAAGCAAATAAATTGCAAAAAAAATCTAATTAAATTTCATCCCTTTTCCGTAAACAAAACAACCGGAATGGAACTCAGACATGTCTGTGATGAAAATCGATTTAGTTGCGGAGTTTTGCTTTGCTTCCTTACACCAAGGAGAAAGGGGTGATGCCATTTGTAGGACAATGTTATGTCTCGGCCAGCACTAAATGTGTCAAGAATGCTGAGAAGTCTATTTGGGGGTAGAAGGAGACCGTGTTATGTGGCAGATTGCGCCCACAATCGCCAACTTAAGGTCAATACACGTACTTGTGTATCCAGCACGTACTACGTTGCCAAAAATAGGCAAACAACCCCTGGCTAAAGGATTACAGAACGCAAAACCCTTTCAGTGATAACACAATAACATCACCAAATGCTGGCCACCAAGATGACCAAATTATTCATCATGTTTGTCAGATATGTATGCATGAATGTCCGTCTCTCCACAATACATGTCCAATACTAATAGTTTTGCAACCCTTTGGGGTAAGCACTTCCCCATTGTTTAGTATTGTATACACTGACTGTACACTTCCATATAACATCCGAGCATATTTTTGTAGCGTTTCTCTTTTTTTTTTCTTTTTCGCAGTGAATCCATTATCAATCGCCAGCTGTGGTCACACGTTTGTCCGATTGATAAATGGACAGATGGCATTTTTCGATGTCTTGTCATTGATAACTTCAAAGAATGGCTTTAACAAATCACAGGACTATTAGAAGCCACCAAATTATTTTCTAGCAATGACCCTTTTATATGTAACGCATATGAAAAGATAATTCAATAGTCCATTGAGTACTAAGCAGCTTCAAAGTGAACATTTTCAGTTTAGGTGCAGCTCTGTAAAATATATCTCATGTCAACTTTTTTGTAACATTAAAAAATTTACAAAGTTTGAGACGCAAGGTATAAGAACTGTAGCATTTTGAACAGATATGGGTATGTAGGTAACTGCGTTTCCTTATTATACCATAAGATTTATAACAAATTTCCTAATTTCTGGGGTTATGGTCTTATAATTTTTTTTAGCTCTCAAATTTTTTCCTTCCCTTTCAATTTTGTGACTGACACTAAACTGTGTCCATACCATGGTCGGTGAGATACCACGCTAGTATAAGGCTTAACGAAAAATTTTCCCACTGCCTCTTTAAGAGACCCCCAGCAGTCATACTCTTTCAATTTTGTGACTGACACTAAACTGTGATCATACCATAGTCGGCTATATTGAAGCCAGTAAAAAGGCCTAACGAAAAATTGTCACACTATCTCTTTTAGAGACCGCAAGCAGTCATAGACTCAACTGGGCTGATTGGGTAATTGTAAGATTAGTCTTGAACAAGGTATATATATGATGTATACGCCTTATCAGCGTGTCTCCTCCCGTCTTGAATAGTTCAGCGGTTAACCCGTCGGCTCCTGCAGCCTTGTTGTTCTTTAGTTAGTCACAGCTACTTGGACCTCATTCTGACCAGGAGGTAAACATTCTATACCATCATCAGGGATTGATTTTGCGATATTCTCTTCACCTCCAACATCTGACACTAGAAGTTGGGTAAAATTTTCTTTCCATATCCCCAGCACACTATCTGTGGCCGTTCCCAGATTTCCTTCTTTTTCACTGCAGGAGGATGCGCCTGCAACATAATGGCTACTGTACAATTCGCTAACACTCGTATTCACGTCTTTCCATTTTCTTTTTCTTTCTGCGGAATAGACGTTCCTCCTCTCTCCTTTACTTCCGATACCTCTCCTTTATCTGGCGTGTTGCTACTGATTGCAGGGTTGCTCTGTATGCCGCATTCTTGGCTTGGTTTCTTGGGGGAGGCTTCCGGTACTCAAGTACGGATTTCGCGGCGTTTTCCATGAAGTGGGAAATGGTTTGCCACTGTGTCATTATATCATCGGAAAAAGGAGTGCTTTCAAGCAGTTGGGTCAGTCGAGTGTAGTATGCCGTTGCCATCTGTTGTGTTTGCAGCTTTACAATGCCCAGCTTCAGTGCAGTGTCAGATCGTACTTTCCTCGCCATGCTCAAACGGGTGCGAATTTTTGCTGCAACAAGATAATGATCCGAATGTATATTCGCTCCACGGATCGATGGTACATCTAACACGCTGGGTGAATGCCTTCCATCTATCACAATGTGATCAATTTGGTTCCTCGTGTTTTGAGCGGGTGACAGCTGTGTGAATATTTGTATGTTGAAAAGTGGTGCTGCTTACTATCATGTTTTTTGCCACGGCGAAATCTATTAGCTTCAACCCATTATCGGAGTTATCTACTGGAAGCTAAACTTTCCGCCTGTTGGACCAAAGATGTCTTCCTTCTCTATCTTCGGATTCAAATCTCCCAGAACGATTTTAATATCATGGGCGGGGCAGCGGTCAGGTTCTTTCTCTAGGCGCTCGTAGAAAATATCCTTGGTCTGCTCGTCCTTGTCTTCCGTCGAGGCATGGGCACAAATAAGGCTGATGTTGAAGAATTTTGCTTATATGCGTATTGTGGCTAGCCTCTCATCCACCGGAATAAATCTTGAGACAAGGTGTTTAAGTCTCCGACTAACCACAAATCCACAGCCAAATTCATGCCTCGTGTTATGACGGCTATAGTATAATTCGTAACCGTTTGGTGTTATCCATCGCTCTTCCTTTAAGGCGGTAATAACTGCCTTGTACTTCTCTAATACATCCGCCAGCGCGTATACTGCACCTTCTCTATAAAGTGTGTGTGTCCGATTTTACTATTCATTTGTTTCTCATAGTAGTTCTCATAGTTTTCCGGGAGGGGGCTATGGGCCCAAAGCCCAAGCCGCATGGGTTTTGTGGGATTGCACATGTATCTCTCGATGTCGCGAGCCGCTTGCTCCAAAATCCGACGAACGCCTCCAACCGCTCCTAATCTGGGAACAGACTCTGATGTTGGCTTTTTGTTATTTGAAGGTGCCGATAACTCGCCTTGTCGAGTATCGAGTATCATTGGCACTCAGTATTTAATTAAGAGCCAGTGCCACCTGACCCCTCACTGAGAGTCTCCTCTAGAAATCGCTGACAGTCCGCGGCCGCATTTGCTACTCCGCACAAAAACAAAGCTTTACACCATCCGCGACCTCTGGACCCGGTAGCTTTCAGCTAAGCGAGCCGCTTGCTCCAAGATCCGACGCCCGCCTCCAGCCAGCCGCTCCTAACTGTTGATCATTGGTTATTTAAAGTTGCCGATAACTCGACTTGTCATTTCGAGTATCATTGGCACTCAGCAGTTAATTAAGAGCCAGTGCAACCTGATCCCTCACTGGGAGTCTCCTCCAGAAATCGCTGACAGTCCGTGGCCGCATTTACTACTCCGCATAAAAACAAAGTTTTCCACCATCCGCGACCTGTGGACCCGATAGCTTTCAGGTAAGCTTCCCGTGATAACGATGGAAACCACGCAAGTCGGAGCTCAAAGTTCCAGCCTGTGTGGTGGTCATAGTTATCCCGTGACGGCCCCACACTACCAGGATCGATAAATACATATGTTCGGTTTTGAGGTGGAACGTCTAACCTTGGCCCCAAAAATGGTTATCCGATTCGTGCTCCTCTCGCAAATATTGGGTTGCCCAAAAAGTAATTGCGGATTTTTTAAAAGAAAGTAAATGCATTTTTAATAAAGCTTAGAATGAACTTTAATCAAATATACTTTTTTTACACTTTTTTTCTAAAGCAAGCTAAAAGTAACAGCTGATAACTGACAGAAGAAAGAATGCAATTACAGAGTCACAAGCTGTGAAAAAATTTGTCAACGCCGACTATATGAAAAATCCGCAATTACTTTTTGGGCAACCAAATAGCTTTCATTGCCATGCTCGGTAAATGTGGCATGTTGGGGGGTGTTTTTGAGGTGGAACCTCATACATTTGGCAATCAAGGTGACTATTCAGTGCTCTACTCTCCAATACCTTTCATTTGAACCTTGTTTTGGGATTGGGGAGGCCCAAAACACTTGAAACCTCGAAAGTAGTTATGTGAGTCCCTTTCTACTCTCAAATACCTTTCATATGACACCCATATTGTGTTAGTCAGGTTTTACGGTGAGGCTCCTTGCCCGTCACACACCACCCCAAATTTACAGTAACGACTTACACAACAATTCACTTAAATCGCCCCACCCAACTCCGAGATCTTGCATTTTTGAAAATCTGAGTAAATCCAGTATTAACTAATCAAGCAATAAGTGCAGCGGTAGCGAACTTTAGCAACGAGCTCAGGTGGTACCGTGATATCACAATGGACACAAATTGTCTAATTCAGTCGGATTATACGGTCTGAAATATTTGTCAATAACTTTTATATACTCCAAACATGTTTCTAAGAAACTGAATGCCTAGGTTCCAATGCTGAGGGGATCATTAGAAAAAAATTCTGCAATTTTTGTCACCTCTCCAATTTTAGCGACATTTATAAGGCACTGACCCATTTAAAATTTCTTCACGGAATAGTGTCCCCCCAGCAGCGGCACGCTGAAAGTGAGAGAAAAATCCAGTCCAAACATGTGTCCCGTATTATTGATCTAAAAATATAATCGTTCAGCCCTCATTGGTATAAGATATTTATTCCCACAGCTCCCTCATTAGATGAATGTGGGACAAATTTAAATTTGCCTCATAAATCTCTTCTTGGCCATATATCATCCCTGGTAGTTTTTAACACCGTGCTGAAGATAAAATCAAGTCATGAACTGGCTTGTCTTAAAGCCTTACATTCCGCTGGAATCAAGACAACCATTAAGAAAGAATACAGACATAAAAAAATAATATATATGCCTTCCCTGAGCCGCACTACTACTTTACAAACACATTTACTCCACTGAAATGCGATTGGTCCTTTCCACCACTCCATTATGTATTATCCTGACAATGTTACAACATGAATGATGTCTGTATGTGTAACAGCAAACGCACAACCACACTCCAAAACTCTAGAGTTCCATTGTATTGAACTACTTAACTCGGGAGTTCTTAAATGGATAGATTCGTCAAATACATACTCGCAATCTTACGATTTTTCGATTTTTTCATTCCTCAATGTCGTTGTATGAGAGGGTAGTGCAAGAAGGAGACAAAGAGTGTGAGTGTTTGTTTTCCTACCCCTTAATTTGCCTAAGGGAAGGTTCTTAAATAAAGGGGATGAAAACGAAAGTATTCGCTTGTAGACATAAACTGGAGCAAATATTTCAACGTAAAAATGGCGCAAGGATTGAAGGGTTGAAAAACTAGCTGATGGCGATAGAATATTTCTTCAAATATTAAGGATTACGCTATGGGGATAGTTTTGTGTGTAAACTTTGATTCAAAAGGCCCATGGTGTTCACGAAAAACTGAAAACATAACCACTTTCTGAAGTTCTATATTCTAGATGAGAAACACAAACAAACAAATTTCGCTTATAACTTCAACAATAAAAGTAATCCATAACTTGTAAATATTCCATTAAGGAACTGTGGGATTATTTCTCTCATATTAATGAGTGCTGAGCGATACAAGTTTAAGCTCAATGATGAGGGACATTCTTTTTATTGCCAAGTCCAAACGGCCTTCGAACGTAGGCGTTCAGCGTTATAGGCGGACATCCTAACCTCTACGTCATATCTTGTATCCTGTATAAAATGTGCTATGATATGATAGTTATCTCTTCCCGCAGATACTGAATGTAAAAGTCAATGACGTGCGAGTCCAACAATTCGGACGACCAACTGGTGTCTCATTTGACAGAACGACAAAGTCAGGAGTAGAAACAAAGTCCTCAAACAGCTTGTAGTCAGCACTTGGGGAGAATACCGTGTATACTTGCCATTTGGGATAACTACTCGTAGCTATCACGGCATGGGATAGTTATAAGCACCGGACGGATCGGAATTTTGAGCTTTGACCTCTGTGGTGTTCGTGGTTATTATGAGATTGCGGATAGTTTCGGTGAGAGGCAGGGCGGCACCGGATCTTGCTTAAATACTACACGATACGACAAGGGAGTTATTGGCGCCATTAACTAACCAATGGCCAGATCGTGATCGAAACGAGCTTGTTCACCTACACATGCTTGACGGGGATCGCTACCTCCACAAGCAAATATGTAGCTTCTACAGCAACTAGCCATTTTAGCGACACACAGTGGAATAAAATCTAGACTTGCCAGAATGCTGCTCTATGAACTTGAAAGGATTGTCGCAGCTCCCATGTGGACAACTTCTATCAGCAGACCTCCATCAAGATAATTACAGCAACTAGCCATTTTAGCGACACACAGTGGAATAAAATCTAGACTTGCCAGAATGCTGCTCTATGAACTTGAAAGGATTGTCGCAGCTCCCATGTGGACCACTTCTATCAGCAGACCTCCATCAAGATAATTACCGTGCTTGGACACAATTACTTTGTTATCGAAGTATCTACTGGGCTGTTATCGCAACAAGAGAAATCCTCCGCCCCAGTGCTAAAATGCATTCACGAGGCTACGTAAGAGAAAGCGTTATACAGCTATCGAGTAAATACCGTTCTTGGAGACCATCCGCCGCCTTACTAACTGTTGCAGTTAACCTCCTTTTTACGGTTTTTACAGCTTTTATGAGAGCTCTTAATCGAACTGACACGAAATGTCTCATTTTCATTGACTTCTTTGTGGTACATGGATGAATTATATTCGAACCTTTTAAAAGAATTTTTTAAAACAATTTTTCGCAATGCGTTCTGTGCCACATAAAATTCCACAAGCGTTTCAGTTAAGTTACACCTACAAAAAGGCCTCTTGTCTCAAATTGTACACAAATGGTTCTTACACAGCATAAAACACAGAATACCTCTTTTTCATGAATGCGGAAGAAGATTGAAATGATCAACAATGCAAACGGGGAAGGCTTAGATGGCAAACTAATCTGCCAGAGATTTAAGTTAAATGCTGAGATGACAATACTCCCACAAAGTGAAAGGTGTAAAGAAAGGATTCTCCATGGAGTTCATATTACTGTCTCTAATCCGGCTAAACCGTTATTGTGCTTCAAAGTGAACAAACGTGGTCGCTTGCAAATCGAAAACAATTCCATAAAATGGCTCAAACCCGAGGTGGATGATGGACGAGAAGTGCAGATTAGGGTTTTTTTGTTATAGATTTTTTGAGGTGGCCCTCTCTTGCAACTTCCGCAAAATACGGAAAAGAGTTTCGATTCATATCACCCAGTCAATGTGCAACAATCGAAGGCATTATTGGGAAACACCTTTACAACAGAATGTCACACCTAACGGCACCAGCACCCAAAGTAGTGGTACATCTCCAAGGCGAGAACAACGGTATTTAGGCCATTCAAGGTGGGAAAAAAGAGTTGTGTTACAATCAAATAAGGACAATGGAGGAGAAAAAACGGTACTGAACAATGTGATCCCTCGAAACCTCACCAAAATGAAGTATTGTATTGTGGCAATGGATTATGCGAGACAATTGACATCTCTGTCACACACACTTCTCACTGATAATTTGGCCTCACATCAACGCTACTACATTCCTTTTTCTATACTGCTTGGATTCTTCAGGATATCGTCAAACGTCACCATCACATATAGGCAATATACATACATAAGTAGTTGAGAGTATGGTGGCAATCATTTGCTGCCATTGATAGATTTTAATGAAGTGTGGATTTATTTAATCGGCTGAGATGACAGTTAATGATGTATTCACCCTGATCAGCGACCGCATAATGAGTGATGGAAACTGTTACAACGGTTTCTCACTTCTTTTCATGAAATGTCACAAATGTGCATTGACAACAGCGACAGGCAATACTGAGGGTCCCAATTAAAATGATAGCAACACTGGCAACCCAAGCCCATTTATGCTATTCGTTTAAAATTTATGTGTTGGGCAAAATGAAAATGGTCGATACAATTGTATTAAAATTTTCCCACAAACCATAGTGTTTGTGAAATTGATGGGAAGACATATCAACTTTAGTAATTTATATACATATATACCATATATGGATCACCCGAAAATTGTACCTACTGCGGCCTAATCGGTAGATACATTGAAATATGGGAGCTATATTCAAATTTTAACCGATTAACATGAATTTCGGTAGTAATGCCAACGCCTATAAGATAATACTATGTGCCATAGTTCGTAAGAATCGATTGAGAAACAGTTATTTTGGTTGCTAACTTTTATATTTGGCATATTTTGAGAAGATCGGCTTGCATATGCGCTAAATGTGCAAATTAAGAGACACGTATATAAATATATGACAGTTATATCTAAATCTGAACAGGGACTGATTGCCGCTCCCGTAATTGACTTTCCTATTTTTTTTTTTTTTTTGGTGATACGTTATCGATTAATTTCATTCGGGCCAGTTTTTGCCCGCAGAAATTTACCTATAGTAAACAACAAATTTTCGTCTATTTTCAAGAAATTAGGTAAAATATAGCACATTGGGGAATTGATTTTGTAAAATAAAGCAATAATTATAAAAAATTCACATTTTTGGTCCCTCAATTTGGACACAAATTAAATTTTTGGTCCCTTAATTTGAACAAACATGACTAAAGCTAAAAATTTTGACATTTAACCAGTATATGTAATGTGACAGGAAATGTTTTCAAGGAAAACCTCCAAACTTTATACCATCTTACATGTGGCAGAGGCGACACACAGTGTTGCGTCTTAGGGGTCGATTATGGATAGCAACTCAACTTCAGTTGCGTTGCCAACGGCCAAATTTGTAATACGAATTTCCAATTCTTCATTGAATTGCATACTTTTTTACAATTTACTTAGTAGCTGAATGAAGGTTTTATCTCCTGGCAACGCAAGTGCAGTTGGGTTGCAATCCATAATCGACCCATTGTTGGACAAAAATAGTTAGAGTTATCATATAGCTCTAAAATTTTGCACAGAGGTATATTTGAGTACAATATAGAAAAAAATGGAGTATGGTCCAAATCCGTCTATAACCTGATATAGCTCTCATATAAACCGATCTACTGATTTAAATTCTTCAGCCTCTAGAGGTCACAATTATTACACGATTTGTCTGAAATTTTGCATGATGACATCTATTAAGAGTCGCAACAATTACCACAAGTATGGTTCAAATCGCTCTATAAGCTGGTATAGCTCCCACATAAACCGATCTCCCGATGTAACATCTTGAGCCTCCAGGGGTGCAATTATTATCCCATTTTGCACAATGACTTCAGCTATGACTCTCATAAACTCTGCCAAGCATGATCCAAATAACCCGATGTAGCTCCCATTGATTTGGATCTGAACTGTGTTTTCCGTTTTACAGATTTCCTGTGTTTATGTTAAGTTTTGGGTTTTGGTGTATTCAGGGAACTGTAGTAGAATTTTTGCGGTAAATATTTTTGTAGAATATTTTGATATGCTAAAATCCCAATTTAAAGGAAAATTTAACCATGAAAGGGACCAAAAAAATCGGTTTTTTACAAAATAATTCAAAATTTTCAATTGATGCAAGTTTGTGCGGCTGAAATTTAGTTTTTTTTTTTTATTCAGGGCACTTCACTGAAGAACACTGAAAATAGGGGTCGACCAAGTCGGACTATTTAGATCCACTCTGCTGAAAAGTTCAATTTTGACAGTTATTGCTTTATTTTTGGCTCTTATTTAAAACTAACAATATTAACCATATGTTCATGCCAGGAACTCCTATCGTTGACAAATGAGCTTTCAGGTATGTTCTCGTTAGGATCTTCTTCTTTGGTACCCCAAGTAAAAAAATCCATTTTGCTTACATGAACCAACATTTTAATTTGTGGAAAAAAATATGTAAGCATTCATTTGTTAAAAAACCTTCGTACGAAAACATCGATTAATTGAAGGGGGACATCAAACATAAATATTTTTTTCAAATCTTATTTACAGGGTTTTTGAAAGATTAGGAAAAAAATTTCATAACAATTTTCTTTTTCGATGTCTGTATTTTTGTCCACCGGGCAACACTGTGCAACGTAAGCCGAAAAAATAATTCTAGATTTTAGATATCAATTAAATTAAAAACAAGTAAAAAGGCTTTAAGTTAGGCCGGGCCGAACTTTGGATACCCTCCACCTCGGGTATATATGTAAACCAACTTTCGCCACAATCCGGTGAAAAATGCGAAATTTATGCACCCATTACAGTTATATCGAAATATGGTCCGATTTGGACCAACTTTGGCACGGGCATTGAGAGGTCTGCTAAATACAAGTCACTGTTCAATTTTGTAGACCAAAATATTTTTAGCAGCTATATGCAAATAAATACCGATCTGAACAATATAGGACTTGGATGTCGAAAAGTCTAACATAAGTCGCTGTCTCAAATTTCAGCGAAATCGTATAATAAATGCGCCTTTAATGGGACCAAGACTTTAAATCGAGAGATCGGTCCATATGGCAGCTATATACAAATCTGGACCAAATTAAAAAAAGGATGTTGAAGGGCTTAACACATTTCAGTGAAATCGCACTATTTATGGGCCCAAGACCTTAAATCGGCAGATCGGTATATCGATATTTGCACCGATCTGAACCAAATTAAAAAAATTATGTCGATGGGCCTAACAAAACACACTGTCCCAAATTTTAGCAAAATCGTATAATAAATGTGGTTTTATGGCCCTACGACCTTAAATCGGCAGATCGGCCTATATGGCAGCTATATCCAAAACTGGACCAATCTAGGCCAAATTGAAGAAGGATGTCGAAAGGCCAAACATGACTCACTGTCCCAAATTTCAGCAAAATCGGATAAGATCGGTCTTAAATCGGCAGATCGGTCTATACGGGGCCATATCAAGATATTGTCCGATATAGCCCATCATCGAACTTAAACTGCCTATGAACAAAAAAAAGAATCTGTACAAAGTTTCAGCTCAATGTCTCTATTTTTAAAGGCTGTAGCGTGATTTCAACAGACAGACGGACAGAAGGACGGACATGGCGAGACCGTCTTAGATTTTTACGACGATCAAGGATATATATACTTTATAGGGTCGGAAATGGATATTTCGATGTGTTGCAAACGGAATGAGAAAATGAATAAACCCCCATTCATCATTAAGTTCGACTGCGCCAAACTTGGGATACCCACCACCATTTTTAAATTTACAATTCCATTTTATTTTATAACTCTATTATTTCTATTATTATATCAAAATATGGGCCGATCTTGATCATGTTTGATTCAGGGGCCGTGAAATTTCAGCGTAATCAGGCAAAAAATTTGCTTTAAAACTATATGGCACCTTTATGGTCCAAATCGAACATTTTCGAGCATTGTTGAATTTTCGACTTTTGACGAGCACAGTAAACACAGATATTCATGGCATATCTGTGTTTACTGTGCAGATTGTCGAGCAACTTCGCCACTCATAATTTCCCATACTCGAAAATGATGCTTAAGTAATGGATGATCCATAAATAATCAAATACGACTCTCATAACGGACACACTGGTAGAAACGAAATCAACTCTCATGCATGTCCGCATTGAAAAAGATGACTTAAGGGGCGTGTTAGCTCTCTTTGAAAAGAGAGTTCTCTTTGTGCTTCTTTGTGTATGTGTGCATCGCCAAGGGAATAGACGTAAGGAAGTAGCAAATTCCTTTCAGTCGTATCCTTTTTGTTGACATTTCTTGCGGAAAAACATTATACGATCGAAAACGAACGTATGAACGACTCATTCGGATTCGTTACTCTTCGTGATGTATGCAACTTTAATTATTGCTTCCTGTTTTTGTGTGGCTAATAATTTTCATAAGGGTAATAACTGGGGTTTCGTCTTCTAGAGGAAATATATGTCCATTTGGCAACATGTTGATTTTTTAGAGCCAATGGGATGTTCGTTTTTAAATGGCCAAAATCTTTTTTGTTTTGTAAGATATTTGTGATCCTCTATTTAAAAATGTTGTTGGCATGTTATTATACCTTCCGCCTATAAAGATTATACACTCAGAAAAATGGCTTCGACAAAAGGTAAAGATTTATTTAATTTATAATTTGTTAATTGCAATAATTTTTATTTTTATGAATCTAAACGACTGGGTTCGAATACTGGCAGGAACATCAGACAAAAAAATTGTTCAGTGGCGACATTTTTAAGGTACTATGTCATGTAAAAATTCTCCCCAAAGAGGTATCGTACTAGGGCAAGCCGTTCCACCTCGGCTATAAAAAGGAGATCCTTATCATTGAGCCTAAACTTGAATCGGGTAGCACTCATTAATAAGTGAGAAGTTTGCCACTGTTCCTTAATGAAATGTTTATGGAAATTTGCATTTGGAATGTTTCACATTAAATTTGTCTTCTTCAAGACAGCTAAAAATTGAGAGACAGGGTTGGAGAAAGGACAGGAACTAAATATGTTGTGAAATAAAAACTTGTCCGTCAAACTCCAATTGGATACTCCGAAGAGTTCGGAAATAGCGATTTTTCAATTTCAATTTTTAAATTTTTCATTTTCATTTTATTCAGATAATGCAACTTGAAGCCACGCAGTAGCCAAATTAAACAAATTGCAATGAACTACTCCTTATGTTTAATGTACAAAATATCTTATAACAATGACTATAAACAATAACAAAGACTAAGGTCGCAAAAATTGATTACTCATTATTTTACTTGTGGGAAGTTAAAAGTGAACTAAATTAAATAACAAGCATATAATTCTAGCGTTGAGGTGCAAATTTTTTTTTTTGTGTTATATCCACGAATATTGGTTCTAGTATACGTGTGTTCTAGAGTCTAGAGTAGGAATATCCGTCCATTTCGCTGTTTGTCGAAACCAATCTACATTGCGAAAGTGTTTAAACGCTTAGGCCCCTCACAACACCCATCTCCATGATAGGATAGGTTAGGTACTTTGGGCATACAAGGCTCGAAAAAAAATATAAGGCAGGAATTCCGTGCTAATAAAAAAATTCGTAAATGTTATCAATACCACGCCCTAAGTCGATTCATGTCTGGTATTGTGTCCTCGCCCAAGTCCCGGTGTCTGATAGGCGCGAAAGCTGGGCAATTACTTAGGGAATGCTCCAAAATCTCACCATCTTGCCGCAACTATTCTGCATGAGTGCGCCCGTAGTCCTATTTGTACCGTTATGATAGCGAAAGCTAAAGGGATATCCTTTTCAATTCCTTCCAGTAATATCCTCCTCTTCTCGCTGTCCACTCCTCCTCGCAGCAGTGCCTGCCTCACACTTAATCTGTATGTCTATGGGTCGAATATATAGCCTCCAGTGGCCTAGAGGGCGTGGTCATCGATACGCCAAGACAACATGTTCTCTGAACCTTTTGTATTATCATTACGTTGCACTTATCAAGGTCTTCTTTATCATAAAGTCTGTAATAATAAGCCTTCGATCAACCGCATTGTTCAGTCCCGTCGTACCCTCTGAAAAATGCTTTTCATCAAAAGCCTCATCATCTTAAGATGGAGGATATATATAATTTGGACATTCTGTTTGTAACACGTCGATCTATTTATACACCCATAGAAAAGATAAAGCACAGCGTTGTCAAACTGACCCCATTCGTTCATAAACGCGAATCAACACAGATATGTTATGCACATCATCCACAAATTTTCATAAATCAACAGATTTAGTGAACGAAACATTAGAAACTGTCCACAGCCAGTATTTTTATGAACGAAATGTTTGAAACTGTCCATAGCTGTTCACATTTCGACGTTTTTATTTAAAGATTGAAAAAAATTCTTGTGTACTACTGGGAATCGAAAAAAAAAACTGAGAATCGAACCTGTGTTCCATCCGTTCCATGGTTATTGTGTGTTTTTAAACGCCTAATCACTTTGCACCACTGAGTCATTTCGTAAACTTAAGGTTGGTATAGATACAAATTTTTTAGGGGTTATGTACACAACGGTCGGTGCATGAAATTAACAACCCATGTTCACAAAATCAACCCTGCATGTTGACAATATTTTCAATAATATGATTATGACAACATTGCACACTGGTTCCATTTGTATGGGAGGGTCATTAGTTCAAAGGTAAACAAATGTAAAAGTTTCCGAATGATCGGACATGTTTTACCTATTTTATAGTATATATGTATTTGTTAGTGTGGAATAATAGACAACGTCTGGACGAAATGGCTAAAGGTATAATTTTAAAATAATGCATGGAGGTTAGGAATCAAAGGGGCCAGGAAGGAATGGATTGGAACATACAAAAAGACACGAAATTAACCTTTTTTTATACAACTGTACGAAATGTACATTTTACCGTACCACTTGGCAAATGGAGCAGGAGCCTATATTTGGAATATGGTTGATCTGAAAAATGTAGAATTTTGTGCAAAAAACGTTCTATTTGGGATCAAATAGTACTATTTGCCACCAAAATTTACTATTTGTTTCAAAAAGGACTATTTGGCACATAAAATGTCAGATTTGTAAAACGTATTGTTTCACCTAACGGATTTGTAAGACAAATTATATTCACTCAGCGGATTAAAATATTGAATTGAAATTTTGTTGTGGCAATTTTGTAAAGTTCTACTTTGAAGTACTTTTATGCCCTCAATATATATATCTCTTGGTATTGAATTTAATAACAGTCCCCAATCAGAAGGAAGTGATTTGGGTTAATAGCATTAAATTTTGTGCAAAATATACAATTTTAACCCTGAATCCCTTAAAGAAACCCAAAATTTTGATTTTTTAAGAATGAGTTTAACTGTATACTGTATATATACAGTATAACTGTAAAAGAGCTGCTTGGCTGACTCATTGCCTTCATCCACCCGGGCAAAACGAGAACAATACATAAACATTTACTGGCATTTAATTTCAAAAAATTATCAATGTTAAACCCACATGTGAACTCAATATTTAGTTAGTTTACGCATTGATGTTATGTCACAAAATCGGTTACTACACATCCAGCTGCAAACGACTACAGCCAAATATGAAATTTTCGTTATCTAGAGGCCCAAGGCTTTTAAACGATGTCTAAATAGTCGCTGTTTCAGTCTGAGCAGGTTGTTAAAACTTTATGGACGTGTGGACAAATTTGGCATTACTTCTAAGCTAATATTGTTAGTATCCAAGTTATTCCGTATGCACATGTTATTTCTTGCCCTACAACTTCCATTTTAGAAAGTTCGTTTATCACTTTTTTCACTGAGATATTATTTTGTTTCTAACCACACCCTTCTTTGCCCTTTTAATATGAGATTTTTTGAGAAAATAGAACTGTTTTTATGGAGCGATTGGGCAAAAGTGTTTCTTCCGAGACATTAAATCTTAATCTCGGAATATGAATACATACAACCTTTACTTTTTTTTACAGGCACAGGACGAGAAGATAATTTTTCGATCTTTATGACATAAAACATTCATATTTTGTCAAATGCGGTTATTTTTATATTAGTGTCAAAGGCCCAAGGTTAACATAAGGCTCAAGGTCCGCAGTGTTGGATATTCAATGCCTGATCCGGCCAAACTTTATGTCATTTTTATTTTTTGTTTTGACCTACTGCCCAACACTCCTTGAGATGAGAGAAGTTTTCCCAGATTTTTGGTCCCTCAACGTTTGCCAACAGTCAACTAATTTGATGAATTATTGGGTTGCCCAAAAAGTAATTGTCTGTAATATAGTCGGCGTTGACAAATTTTTTCAACGGCTTGTGACTCTGTAATTGCATTCTTTCTTCTGTCAGTTATCAGCTGTTACTTTTAGCTTGCTTTAGAAAAAAAAGTGCGCAAAATTTTGTTTACATTTGCTTGTTTGGCGTCAATTTTAATATGGGTACCACATGTATTGAAAGAAATTCATTTAACAAACCGAATCAACGCTTGTGATATGCACCTTAAACGCGAAAACGAATCATAACTGGAGATGAAAAATGGATTGTTTACAACAACGTTAATCGAAAACGATCATGGTCCAAGCATGGTGAACCAGCTCAAACCACTTCAAAGGCTGATATCCACCAAAAGAAGGTTATGCTGTCTGTTTGGTGGGATTGGAAGGGTGTGGTATATTTTGAGCTGCTACAGCCATCAAGGAGAAGCGACCAGAATTGGTCAATCGTAAAGCTGTCATATTCCACCAGGACAACGCTAGACCGCACACATCTTTGGTCACTCGCCAAAAACTGAGTGAGCTTGGCTGGGAACTTTTGATGCATCCACCATATAGCCCTGACCTTGCACCATCAGACTACCATTTCGAATCCCAAGGCAGCCGGTTGTACGTACCGGATTGACCCGATGAAGTCCTTCATTGACAAGGGCTGCCGCCTCAGTGCACAACACACTGCTACAACAACAACAACCATTTATTTCGATCTTTGCAGAACTCCTTAAATGGTAAAACTTTCGGCAATGATGAGGCTATAAAATCGCACTTGGTTCAGTTTTTTGCAGATAAAGGCCAGAAGTTCCATGAGCGTGGAATACTAAATTTGCCAGGAAGATGGCAAAAGGTTATCGAACAAAATGGCAATTATATATTTGATTAAAGTTCATTCTAAGTTTTATTAAAAATGCATTTACTTTCTTTTAAAAAATCCGCAATTACTTTTTAGGCAACCCAATATTATTGCACCTTTCATCTCATCGAGAGAGATAACTTGCAATCAATTTACTCTTCTCAAACCGTCTATCCATATTGCAGCACGTTTTAACGAGTTTGTCGGATGTCGCCGATGTATCTCTGTGGGGATGTGTTGATTTTAAGAAGGATAATCTAATATCTCTCATTTTGTGTTGCATGCGGATATAAAGCCAAAGTAAAAAAGGCTATTCTTGAAAAAATTTTAGTTTTGCGGAAAATCCTTTTGTTATATCCGACAAATAAAGGCTGTTTGCATGCACACAACATGCTCACATGCAAATGCCACTTGCTGCTAAGTATGTCGTTTGCCATTCAATTTGAATGGCATTTAGGAAATACTTCCGAAAAAGGGCACAACAGCAGTGCTTGTTATCAGTGTAAAATGGCCGGCTAAATATGCAAAATGTTTGCCATCGTTTCCTCAGCAAAAAGGAACACAATCACACGGAAGTTGTAGCTGAATAGCCATAAAAAAGAGATCCTTTCCAGGATTAGTTCTTAACAATGTCAAGAAGAAACCTATGTTGAAAAGGATTTGAAAGGAGCTGCATGAGTGCATGCTACTATGTACCATGTTTTCGCCAACAACTTGATTTAGTTGTGAGCCCAGCCTTAAAAAGACAATCAAATACATGCACAGACATCCATCACACTAAATCCTTTTCTAATTGTTATCCTATCGTTATCCCATATTGTCTTCATCACAACACCCAGGTTTGGGCATTTATTTAGACAATTCTGAAAGAAAACTAAATACAAAAATCGAAATACATTTAAATGAGCTGCTGTTTGGCTCTTTTGGGTGCTTGGCTAAATCTGCTTTGGATGCTGTAATTAAGAATCAACAAATATCAAGTACCACTCGTACTTTTGCCATTGCCAACTACATCCAACAAAAACAATAGCGAACCGGACAGGGATCAATGGAAGTGTGCAGAAAAGCCAGAGCGGAAAACCGGAAATTTAAACCAATCTACTGAACCGCAAAGATGGCCCTATGCCGATTGTCTCCTCTGATCCATTTGTGTATTTGCAAACAAATGCATTTTGTAATGAGGCTTGGCCAAACCCGTAACGGCCTGTCATTCGCAGGATTGTTCAATTACTGTGGTTTTCAAATGACAATATTGAAATTAGGATCAATCTTTGCCTTTCTTTTTGGTACAGTTTGTGGAGAAATTGATATTTTTTTGTCTAATCTACAATTTCAACAGGTACATATTTCGCCAATGGCATTCAAAATAGTTTGTTTCAGAAGTAGAAAAGCGAATACATATACAGTTGTTGATATTATTCCTTAGTTCGTATCTCATTTGCCTTGAATATTTACCTAATTTCAAAGCATTGTTTCTATCTTTGGCCCTAAAGAAACTGTCTGCTCAACTACAGCTTTAGTCCAAATGTCATTTCATCGCCTGCATTGTGTTAGATAGGATCCGATTCAATCCGTTCGCTAACGCTGTGCATTGCCTATTACACTTTGCTATCAAATATGTATTTTTATTTGTAAGATGCATGAACTTTTCCCATACGGCGTCAAAGTGTCTACTGAGATCCTATGTTGCCTTACTGATTGCAATGCTCAAAGTTCAATATTTACCAATTAATCAAAAAGCGATAGTGATGCGAGAGCTGAGTTATCACATATGATGGAATTTGAACCGTCGATAGTTAAATACAGAAATTCCCACGACCTTTGGTGATATCAGACTTAAAGAACGTTCAATTCATGGATGCCCAATGTTGATTGCATTTAATATTGACACTGTATTATGGTACATCAAGAGCAAGAGTGTATCTCTGAATTAATGTTTTAATGTATTACAAAGAGCGACGCCAGATATATAGAAATGTGAAAGATTTTTATACCCTCCACCATAGGATGGGGGTTTAACATCGTTACTTCGTTTGTAACTCGTTGAAATAATGATCTGAGACCCAACAAAGTATCTTCTTGCCATTCTAAGTCTAAGCCATGTCCGTCCGTTCATCTGTCTGTCACGCTAACTTTCGAAGAAGTAAAGCTATTAGAGCAGGTCGGTTGGGATTGTAAATGGTCCATGTTTTGATATGGCTGTCATATAAACCGATCGCCCGTTTTAATTTCTTGAGGTTCTAGAGGGCGTAATTATAATCCGATTAGGCTAAAACTTTGCACGTTACGTTCTGCTACGACCTCCAATCGCCGCGCCAAGTATGATCGATATCGGTTGATAACCTGTAGTAGCTACTATATAAACCGATCTCTCGATTTGGCTTCTGGAGCCTCTAGACGGTGTAAATATTATCCGATTTGGTTGAACGTTAGGGTTTTCATGACTTTCAATAGTCGTGACAAGTATGATTCAAATCGGTCTATAACCTGATATAGCTCCCACATAAACCGATCTCCCAATTATACTCCTTGAGCCTTTCGAGGGCGCAATTCTATATCAATTTTATAAAACTCAAAGTGTGTTTTGTTCCTTCCGAGTAGACTCGAAAACGGCTGAACCGATTTTCTTGAAATTTTCACAGATTGTCTAGGTTGGTCTGGAAGGAATATGAGGCTATATAATGTTTTGATATCGGAAGGGGGCGTACCATCCCCCTTACCCCAAAAGCACCACCCAGAATTAAAAGTGGTCCGATGGGAACAATATGGGACTCAAATGAAAGATATTAGAGATAAGAGTACGAATACGATATTAAAACTTTGCGATAAATACCTAAGGGCGGCACCGACCCGAAAACCCACTCAAAGAAGAATTTTGGACGATCATGACAATATGGGACTCCAAATTAGTTTAATATAATATAATTTAATTTGTATCACAAACATTCCGTTGATTACTTTTCTGTATTAGCCACAGCTTTGGGCTAATACAGAATTTTTACAAAAATTTCCGTGGGGTGTGATTTTCGAAGTCTCAATACGTATTTGGTTCATATTTAGATAAAGCTCCTATACATATCTTTTAGTTCATATGCGTTTTTATGCCTGCCGTAGCCACAATTCTGGTTCGATCGTACGAAAATCGTTGAAGACGTTCTATTCGATATCTTAATAGGTGTGCAAAATCAAAATCTCAACAGATTTAGACATAGCTTTAATACATACCGTCCATTTAATGAGATCTTCTTTCTGCAATAATATTTCCAATATTTTGACATTTAAGCCTTCTATTCTCTTACATGATAGTTTGGTTATTCATGTGTCATCTATTTGGCTTGATCCTACATCGGAACTGAAACATACGTTTGAACAATTCATAATTCGTTACATATCCCTCTAATCCGTTTCTTTACAAGGGGTAAAACTGTCCAAAATCCTTTAATATTTTCCTTTTCTCCATTTCCTGTAGGTCATTTGAGAAACGGATATGCAACAACAGCCACGATCGTTGCTCACATCGTGGAGGAGGAACAATTTGCATTGTTAGTATAGAAATGCAAATGTCAGTGCGGGACATCCCGATTAGAGCATAGCTTAGTATTGGTATGGCCTTAACTCTTGCTTTCATCGAGAGAGGCGTTCACAAACAGTTGACCTTGTCTGTCGCATTAAAGGGCAAAGATGATAGAATGTTTTAACCCTACTTTAGAGGAGTATCCGTCAGGATTTGGCACAAAACACAGCTAATTTTGTGCGAATATTTGCTAGGAAAGGAGTAACCTTTTCTGGCTAATGCAATGTGTCCAGTGCAATTGGATGCTTGTGCCTCTGTGCTCATGCAAATTACCTGTAAACAATGTAATGGTAAATTAGCTATGGATAAATACCAAGCTAACAAAGAGAAAGCCATTGGGCTACGGCAGTTTCAAGGATATCTACAAATGATTGCGAAAATTTCTTAAGTGGAAGGAATTTTCTCCTAATTATGTCATTCTCGTTTTCTACAAGTTCCAAGGACACTCCTAAAACTCCTGTCCATGATGGCATTCAATATATATCGGAATATATCCATTACATGATTAAGTAAGCACATATTCATCTAATGACTACTTTAGCTCCTCAGTTCCCTGCAACAGGTAATACATCTGAGAGTGTCGCTTTAATCGGCCACGATTAAATCTTTCCTAGCTGGGTTAGATCTTTACCATCATCATCATTTCCATAGCAAGTACCTGTTTATATTTCCTGCGCCTTATAGATGTCCACCACCAGAGGACAGCTAGAAGCACTTGTAACTTTCGAACTAAGAGCTGGCGATTATGGAGAAAAACATTCGTCTGAGCCATCGGATTCAATTGCTTGCATAATCATGTAAATATAAGACGCGGTAACATTCTGACATCGTTAATCCGGCTCAAGAGAGAAAAGTTATTGATTTTTAACGTTTGCTGATGATTTTTGCACGGATTTTTTTCCCAACGTCAATGCTATGAACTGATCCAACAGAGGTGTCTCCTGTCAGGTCCAACCAAATATAAGTGTATACCAAATCACTTTAAGCTGCTCACAACTTTTCGGTTATATAGTAGAAGAGGATTAAATCGTTGGTAACCGCAAAGTGTTTGTTTTTTTTTAACAAATCTACCTCAAAACACTTGCAGTCAATTCCATGGAAAAAATACTAAAATCTAAACGAAAATTTAAATGCATATTTAATTTCGCAACAAAGGTATTCCATGGAATCGTTCCCATAATATACACCGGAAACAATTCCTAGCCTGATCCTTTTTATTTTGGTCAAAATAACAAGTTCATAAACCAAAACAAGTAAAAACGTATTCAGTTCGGCCGAGTCATACTTTGGTTAACCACCACCAGGAATAAATTTACTATCCTATTTTATTATAACTTAGATGACAATATCCCAGTTTAAAATTTCAGCGAAAACTGGTAGGCGGTCTATACGACAGCCATGTCTAAATAGGGCCCGATCTGAACTATATTCGGTTTGGATATCGGGAGGCTCAATACATCTCACTTCTTCAAAATTTCAACGAAGTAAGGTAATCTATGCGCCTGTTATGTCTTAAATCCCTACTGGCATGTGTACCTCCACTGAGCCACACATTTGCATTTGTATTTTATTTTTATAACCACCACCACCATAGGATGGGGAATACTAATCTAGTAATTCCGTTTGTAACACCTCGAAATATTGATCTGGGACCCCATAATGTGTATATATTCTGGATCGTCTCGACATTCCCATTCGATCTAGCAATGTCCGTCCGTCTGTCGAAATCACGATGGCAGTCGAATGCGTAAAGCTAGCCACTTGAAATTTTGCACAGTTACTTAATATTGATGTAGGTCGTTGGTGATTGTAAATAAGCAATATCGGTCCAGATTTAGATTATAGATTTAGCTCCCATATAAACCGATCTTCCGATATGACTTCTTGAGCCCCTGCAAGCCACAATTTTTGTCCAATTTGGCTGAAATTTTGCATGAAGTGTTCTGTTACGACTTCCAACATCCGTGCCATGTCAAATCGGTCTATAACCTAATATAGCTCCCATATAAACCGATCTCCCGTTTTGATTTCTTGAGCCCTTACTAGCCGCAAGCTGCATCTAGTGTTCTGTTACGACTTTCAATAACTGTTCGAAGTACGGTCCGAATCGATCTATAACCTGGTATATCTTCCATACAAACCGATCTCCCGATTTGTCATCTTGAACCCCTACAAGCCGCAACTTGTGTCCGATTTAGCAGAAATTTTGCATGTGGTGTTATGTATTGACTTTCAACAAGTGTTGCAAGTACGGTCTAAATCGGTCTTCCATGTAAACCGGTCTCTCGATCATCCTTGTTTCTTCTAACATCCCCTTCATAAGTCAGCAGCAGTCATTTACAGCAAACAACAGACTTTTCAGCAGTAAGCCTGCTGCTCTGAAATTGCAAAACTACTGCTACAATAGCAGCAAAATTAACTACTAATATTCAGCAGACAGTGTTTGCTATTTTCAGCAAACTTTTTTCTACGAGCGTATACCTGGAAATCGGTCTATATGACAGTTATACATAAATATAGTCCGACCGAGACCATTTTTGATATGGGCGTCAAGAACCCTAACAGAACTAGCTGTTCCGAATTTCAATGAAATCTGGTAATAAAAAAGGCTTTTACAGGCTTGAGACCCAAAATCGCCTTATCGATTTCGTGAGGCCTTATACAATTTACTGTTTCAAACAGGTTATAATTGCGCATGTTATGGCCTTAAACCCTATACAGGCAGATTGATCTATATTGCAGCTATACCTAAATAAAGTCCGATCGAGACAATATTTGGCAAGTATGACCAGGGGCTTAGAAGAGCCCACCGCAGAACCTGCATAAGGAAATAATTCGAATCTGTGCCAAACTTTAGCTCAATATCTCACACACGGACACAAAGACGAAAATACGGGCGAACAGACACACCGACATAATTAAATCGACGAATCAAGAATATATATATATATATATACTTTGTTGGGTCGGAAATTTTGTACAAAAAGTTTTATTAAACCCCTATACATTCTGAATGTGGTGTAGATCTGACTATATAGGAATATAACTACCATAAAGACCAATCCGCCCATTTATGGTCAAGAACAGTAAATGTTATTAGACATGGTTTCTTGCTCATAAGCCAAAAATTATGTGAGTTAAAAAAAGACAGTAGGTTTCCGTGTTTTGCACGGATATTTGCAAATATTGGGAACCATTTTCATGCAGGTTGACTTTTTATAGATTATGAAATGCAGTAAGAGAATTTCCAGAGAATTGTGTTATTGCAAAAAAGGATTGTTTTTATTTAAAAAAAATCGTTGACAGTTTGTGATCCCTAAGAGTCTATTGCTGATACTCTACATGTAAAACTATTTATAAAAATGCAACTCGAACATCTTCGAAATAAATTTAGAATTTAAATTCCAGGAACTACAACAATTTTTTTCTGCACCTATTATTTAACTGGCAAATATTAGCAACGAAACACATTTTCCTGGGATAGCCAACAAATGGGAACAAAAGAACCCTTTCGCGTAGTCAATTAGTCGCTAATTTTAATTATTACCATTCCATTCGTTACATGGCTACCTACAGAAGGACATGTGTAGGCAGTGACACTAGGAAGGTTATTCAAACAACGAGAAACCCTTTATGATACAATTTTCAAACATTTATGACTGCTAAAAAACAAAAGAGCCTACCTGAGAGCGAGTGCCTTTTCGTTTTGCCATTCCACGAAAAGTGATAAACAGACGTTTTTCTCCTAAAAAAATACCCTAAAAAATTATGCAATAAAATTTGGTTACGTTAAAAAACACTCGCCAACCCGTTTTTATGACCCATCCTAATGGGTGAGGGGTTCCGAAGACACTTCGCATTTTTATGATCTATGGCAATTTGGCCCAGCATACGAATGCGGACAATGAAAAGAGAAAACTGGTCGAGCAATCGGCAAAAAGTTAAGAAGCCGAACGAGGATTTTTCAAATGAAAGGATTGCACAGAAATTGCATCTTAACGAGGACGTGCAAGCAGAAAATCGATGACCATGATTCCATGAAGAATGTTACCAGCCAAGTTCATACCATATGCATAAGTAAGTCATGCATTTTGTCATCATGTTTGTTCGGAAAAAGGATATTCCCCGAATTCCGAGAGCAAGGCAATAAATGGAGTTAGTAACTCTTTTTTATGACCATTTTCCCTAGAGACATTCTTGGCCTAGGGACAGTCTGTGCTGTCTTCGCCTTTTTAAAAAGGTGCACAGCGCAGGTAAAAAATTATGGTGTCTAATCTAGTTAGAGACTAATTTTTAGTTATCGACTAACTTTTTTCTGAATCGCTTAGACGCTACATTCTACCGCCACAAGAGGATTAGCGAACGGTTGCATTTGGATTAAACTAATCCCTGTGGTTTTTTAAAGGCAATAATCCGGAGGTTGGGTGATTTCTAAAACGTCATGCGCTTCCATTTCATTGATGAAAGAAAAAAAACTAGAACTGGGCACAAATGCCCATAAAATAAATACAAGTCGGCAAAAATACTTCAATATTTATTTAATGAATTAAAATTTGCTCTACCCAATCTATATTCTGTGGTGCATGCAAAAATGGAAATAGTAGTAGTAAAGTATATTTATTCCATTAAAAATAGTAACATTATACAAATTAAACCAATTTTTAAAATTTTCAAAAAAAAGATGTACGGCTATGACAGTTTGTCGTCGGCCTGTATTAATAATACATCTGCTTTTGTTGAAATTCATATTAAGGAGAACAATGCGAATATTAAAAGTATTAATTTATTTATACTCATTTATTAAATATTGTCGATATTTAATAGCCGTTTTGATATAACCCATATCCATGATACTTCTCCGGTATTATACTACCCATTAATGTATAACATGCCCCTTGTGTGATCTAGGTACATATTTGTATATTCTTATGTTACTTTGTTGTGCCTTTTACAGCACATCTCTTTCGCTTTATAATACTTGATGCTCCATTAGTTTTCTTGTTATGAGATTCCAACTAGTAGAGGCTATGTTCTCGTCTAAGTGTGACATATCAAGCACAACACTGAGATCATTTATATTCTGGAACCAGAAAATTTTCTTCCTAATTAATGCTTTGGTTAGTTGGTGAGGTAATCGATCATTGTTGTATTTGAACAGAGTTCTGTAAATGTAAGATAAATGCATTTGGACTGTGTATGTATGTATCCTCTTCCAATCCAGTCTCAATAGAAATAGCATAACCCGGAGTATTATCTGGGTGCGTCAGAAATGTTGCAACTTGTCTGCTTCTTCGAAATGGGTAATGAGCAGCATAAGATTGTACGCTTCTACAGACTGCCCTGTAAAGGTGCCACTTATGCACAAGCTTAACAGAGTCCTTCTTTAAAAAATTGGTCCAACTTATATTTATTGCAGTCTTTGTTTGCTCATTTCCATTCTCTATGTGCTTTAGAAACTTCATTTGTGGTATTAAAATAACGCCTAGACCATTGTATTGAGAACGTATTTCAATTTCTTCTCCACGGAATGTCTACCTATCTTGCCCAGAAAGTCTTCCACCTCTTCTGAATATCATAATTTTTGATTAGATTCCATTTTTCACAGTAGTCCTCCAAATTAAATATCATTTTTTGCATTATGTGTCTGTCTAGTCAGAATAACGATGTCATCTGTAGCAAAGTAGTATTCTGATATTAGTATCATCAATATACAAACCCCCTTCTAGGGCATTATGCAAATCATTAACGCATAATGCAAATAATAATGGCGACAATAGGCATACTTGCTTAACTACAGATGTTGTTGGGAAATATTCTGACAGCTCCATTCCAGCCCTAACAGCGGACTCTGTTGTTCGATAAATGCTTTCTATTATCCCAACACATTTGGATCAAATGCCCATTTGGTGCAGATTCAAAATCAATAAGCTTCTTGAAATTCTATCAAAAGCTGCACTAAAATCAATCAATTGTAGAGTACTTTTTTCTAAAGCCAGATTGGTACTCTACTAAAAAATGGAAATATGCCCATAACCATTTGTACCATTTGTACAAATGTCGCCAGCATTAGGAGGGGATAACCAAATTTTTCTGACATATAAAAAATTGTATGTAAATGAAAAATGTGTGAAATAGATGCTTCTTTTTCGCTAAGCACTCAAAGAGAGCATCCAAAAACAATTAGTCAGTGTATAATGTGAATGCAAGATTGTGTTGTCACAAACAACACAATCTCTCTCTCTCACAGCAAATTGCGAAAGCTAAAGGTTCTGACGATCTTGGACACAATTAAAAAGAAAACTTAGGTTTCGGATGTGCAACATGTTAAACTCCTGTCATGCGCCTACATTATGGTATGGATGTCCTCGTATGTGTCTGCTGCCATTTAATGCATGGAGTTAAACTGTTGTGATTGGTGTCATTGTTTATTCATTAAAGTCCTGTAAATCCTCTATGCTGGTACTTCAGAACATGTTGGCATTCGACAATCCTTGCAAATTCCTATTAACGCCAAACAAAACGACTTACTTAAGTGAGGTTTTAATCATACATACGAGCAGCCTTGTGCTGTTTATCTTAGTCTCTTTAACTAAGAACTGGTAATAAGTCCTTGCTTAAGGAAATTTCTTTGCTGTTTGTTGTTGGCTTAGCATATTTAGATTGTTGTATGTCTGTGTACACGGCTTAACTCAAAGCTGGATGACAGCACTAACCAACCAACCAATATGCAAGTACATGTGAGCACACTGACCGCTTTTACAAATCCTTTCTTTTCCAGAATCCTTTACATACGAGATAATCGCTTAATTTGAATTGACTATATTCATGATGTACGATTCACGATTGTTTTAAGACTAATGAAATGTCTTATGCGAAAAATTGGACTTAAAATATATAAAAATAGTAGTCAATTGCTTGGGGAACATTTACATGTGTGTATTGGCTGTATATTACAAACTTATATTGAAAAAAACCATTTTTGCGGATTGCTCTGACTCAACAGAATAATATAGAATTTTTTTACAAAATTGCCTGTGGTATTTTTATTATATTTTTTCGTAAAATAAACCAAGGAACCTTTAACTTTTACAACCTTTATATTTTGTTAAAAAAAAAAGGAATATGTCATAATATTAATTTTAGTACATTTCGAAGTCAACTAGAAGATAGAAAATATTAAACAAAATTATATTTTTGGTATTAAATATAGTGTCTGTCCTATCTTTTTTTTCCAACTCCGATTTCTCGGGAACTATACTACATAAAAATACCGGTGTACCTTTTATTTAGCAGGGAACCAAACGCCTTGAAACTTTACATACGTAAGTAATATGTAAAGGGGTAGTGGTCTAAATTGGGTTAAAACTGTTTATCAGTTGGCAGCGGACAATTAAATATGGGGACTACAGCACTGGGCAATTTTTATGGTGAATTTCGGTCCAATTGGTTAAATAGAACTTTTAGATATTTAGAGAAATGCATGAAGGTGAAAATGTCCAAACGTTGTCCGTGAAAATTAAAAGTATTCAGTTTTCTCTGCCATTTCATCAGAGATACTCACAAACTACTAACAACTGTGCCATCTGGGGTGAAGAAGAACCATATGCCGCACAAGATATATCGATGTTGACATCATTGTTCCATTTTCTTTTCGAGGACGACTATGGAGAAGCATTGTCGTCATAGGCAGTGGCGCAAAATTGGACCTTACAAATGGAACATTTAAACCATAACCTCGGACGACATTTACATAAAGTTATTCTCAAGAAGTCGTCATAGGCAGTGGCGCAAAATTGGACCTTACAAATGGAACATTTAAACCATAACCTCGGACGACATTTACATAAAGTTATTCTCAAGAAGTTAATGACAAAATGGCCCACAGTGTGCCAAACGGCGAACAAGTTTGGGAATAAGTCCACAACTTTTAATATGTTCACACAACCAAATTTGTTATTCAAAACAACAAAAATGTTTGCTAAAACAGCAGTTTTTGCCCGCTGAAAATGGGAAAGCAGACATGTAATAGCAGGCTGTGATAACAAAACTACTGCTACAATAGCAAATTAACTACTAAAGTTCAGCAGACAGTGTTTGCTATTATCAGCAAGCATTTTTCTATGAGTGTTGATATGAGCGGTAAAAATGTTCTAGACATTTGTAAAGGCTTGCAGGAAAGTAGCGCTGTTGGTCTTTCTCTTTAATACAGGGTGTGATACAGGATATATCAAAATTGACCACTTTCCTCTGCTCCAACCTTCAAAGGGCTATAACTTTAGGACTCCGGAGAAAAAGCTTGATGAGATCTAAGGAAAAACTTAGTTTAATTTAAAAATATCAAAATTTTGCTCGATTTTATTCAGATTTTAAAAAATTTCATTGTTTTCAATAAAAAAAAAACATTTTTTTTGTCAAAAGTTTGCTGTTGTTGTTTTTTTTTTGTCAAAAAGGTACTCCTATTTTCTTTAAGTTCTCGCAAACGTTGGCCATCAAAGCATAGGTAAAAAAAGTTTTAAATGCAAATTTGACTTATTTCGACATCAATCCACGCCGTTATCTTAAAACCAATATGGCCAATTTTTTGAGTCAACTCAAACGAGTCGCGCTGCGATTATTTTACTTGTTTTTAATTTAAATAAAAGCTTGAATTGTTCCAATTTAAGGAATATATCTTCATATACCAGCTCTAAATGAGGTCGTGGCATCCAAAATACTGATGAAAAAAGAATAGTTGCACACATGTGTAGGTATCACTTCTACAAAACAAAGAAAGAGTCGTCCAAATAAATCAAGTCTATGCTATTTTATGTAATTGGCAACATAAAAATCAATTTTTCAAAAGTAAATATCGAAGTTTTGTTGTTGTCATTGCCATTGCACATGACAACCCAGCGCCTTATTTTACTTATATTATGGGAAATTTCACACCTTTTCTTAATCATGCAAATCCGTTCAGTGGATTAAAAGTTATAGCCTTTGAAGGTTGCAGAAGTGGTCAACTGTGATACCCTACATCCAAAGCTGTATTAAAATTTCCTCAGATCAACAGACAAAATGTTGAGGACTTATTTCCAATTTTTTTGCCGCTTGCCGCGAAAGCCGGGTAATGGCATAGGAAATGCTCCAACGTCTCATCATCTTCCCCATATGCCCTACACATGATATCAGTTGCCGCACCGATTTTGCATAAGTGAGTTCCAAAATTTTAAATTTTCGCGTCGAATATAATCAATTTACTTGCAAATCGTCCATTTTTGCTTAAAGACCCTAGATATGAAGCACTCATAACATGTAATTCACACAATTAATGGAAGATGTACAATGGATAGACGTTATGCTCAAGTGAAATGGAAAATCGGATAATACGAGAGGTAAATCTAGTTATAGACTGATTCAGACTATATTTGGCGTAGGTTTTGATCACAACACAACTCAGGTCGTCAAATCTCATCCAAACCGGATTGGTATTATGCCCTCTAGTCAACAAGTCAAATTGGCAGACCTTTTACAATACCAACGGACGTATGTCAATGAAAGTTTTTTGTGCAATATTAAGAGCGTCTAGCTTTACTCGTCCGAAGGTTAATGTGCTTTCGGCAGATAAACGAACTGACATCGCTAGATTACTTACAATGCCATAACGATCAAAAATATGCATACTTTCTAGGAACTTGGATTAATATTTTCAGGTGTTACAACTGTATGCATCCTATTGCGGAAGGTATAATATGTTCTCAAGCATATAATCCATATTCAAAATTCGCGATATAAGCATCTAATGTCGTGCAACGAAACGTGTAAGCTATTAGCGAAATATTACTTTACTTTAATTGGCTATGACAGAACATTTGTTCCACTAGGTATAGCGTTCCAAGCAACTCGATCTTCTGCGCTCATTTTATAATCTTTAGCACCAAGTTTCGAGGTGTCTCCCACCATTTAGCGAAATATACTGTATTATTTATCAACTCTAGTGATAAATATTAAATTCAAAATTGCCAGCGTTCAACATTTCTGCTTGGAAAGCGAGTTCCGTCAATACAATGGCCGACGTTATCTGCATAAAAAAAAACGTTCCCGCATTCAAATCCAATTAGTGATATAATTTATATATAAATATGTACGGTTCAAGAACTCTACCTTGGTGTACCCCATACTTAACTCTAGCCTCACCAATTCCATTGTCTCTAATTTGCACGAACTGACTCCCTAGCCCTTTTTTAAGGGTCAAGAAAGATAGAAAAATCAGAACATAAAATGATTAAGTTTTCCGAATCTGAAAAAGATTTGCACAAGTCCACCACCAGAGGTTATGTAATATTTCCGATCAGACGGCTGTGCAAATTTGCCATTAAGGAACAGGGGCTAACTTCTCACATATTAATGAGTGCAATCCGATTCAAGTTCAAGCTCAATGATAAGGGGCCTACCTTTTATAGCCGAGTCTGAAAGTCGTGCCGCACTGCGACACCTCTTTTGAGCAGAAGTTTTTACATGACATAGTACCTCACAAATGTCGCCAGCATTAGGAGGGGATAACCACCGCTGAAAAATGTTTGATGGTCTAGCCAGGATTCGGACCCAAGCGATCAGCATCATAGGCTAACATGCTAAGCCCTGCGCTACGGTGCCCCCAGACGGCTATA
This sequence comes from Stomoxys calcitrans, assembly GCF_963082655.1. Taxonomy (NCBI): domain Eukaryota; kingdom Metazoa; phylum Arthropoda; class Insecta; order Diptera; family Muscidae; genus Stomoxys; species Stomoxys calcitrans. Next base: position 865,277 of record NC_081555.1, on the reverse strand, counting down.
CCGTTTGATAAAGCTATATATTGTATATAAGATATCCACTTTCTATTTTAGGATGTCTAAATCTTTAATCAAAAAGAACATTTTATACTTCTTATTCCAAAGGAGTTTAAGACCATTCGTTAGCTGAGTACATTTTGCATGTGAAGTGCGAGATGGATGGATTTATCGCTGCTTATGTCGGCCATTTATGTACTATGTATGTATCTCAGTGATGTCATGTGAGTGTGCAATTACCTAGTCCAATGCAGATACAAAACTTGCTCTCTTTGAACAATGTGCAACCCTTGTACTAATCTCAGCATTCTCTTTACCCTTTTGTTTGGTTTTGTTCATTGAAATTGTCACAGCTACCTGCTTCTGTTACGAGCAATAGGCCGACCAATAGTTTGGTGAGGGTTGAAAAGAAAAAGAGTTACAATGTCATTGCTGCATTCGAATGTGTGTTTGTGTGCGTGTGCGTGAGAGAGAGGGAGAGGGAGGCATGACTTGTAGTAAGGGTGCGTTGGTATTGCCTGTCAATGAAATTGCAACGCAGGCGCGTCGATATCGAAGCTACTCAACTGGGCCCAGTATATAAGTTGTGACGACTGCATTTCCAAATCAGTACGCATCGAACAGTCTTCAACACAGCATAGTATCGAACACATCGAGTCCTTTTGCAAATCGACTTCAATTATTTTACTTTACGACGATCTAATTCTAAGCATAAATACCCACAATAACGAAGAGAATTTGGATTATAAAATATAGCACAAACTCACTATATTTTTGGATTATAACATCGTTTCGAAGAATTGATCAAAATGATGATTCACGAAAAACTGATGTCCGGACAATTTCTGTTGGATTTGAAAAACGGTAAGTACAATTTAAATAGAATAAAGTGATGCGGCTTTGTGCAACCAAACAGCAATTGTACATCGACAACGTATTTTTTCCATTTACTAACGATTGTGTTTTATTTTGCTAGATCGCACTGGCTTATTGCAAGCTGCCGCCGTTGCTCACCACCACCAACAACAGCCAATGCATTTGCAACCACCATCGCCGCCAATGCCAGCCCTCGATTTATACTCGGCATACGCGTATCAGCAACAATTACAACAGCAGCTGCTTAACTCGGCCGTTCCTCTCCACCAATCAAATGTACACACGCGGCCACAAGGAACCGAAGTACTTGATTTATCTCGTCGCTGCGATTCTGTTGAGACTCCACGCAAAACCCCTTCGCCATATCAGACCAATTCTAGCTTGGGCACTGGCTCCCCTACCGGATCACCTTCAGCTTTCTTTGTGGCTCAGCAATCAAGTACATCGACAACAACTGGCGCTTCATTACTGCCTGCAAATATTCTGTACGCTGCCCAGTCGCAAAAACCAACCCAAAATGCTCTTCCCGCTGGGCTAGCTTCATTGTATCCTGGTTTATACTATACAAATACAGTAAAACAAGAGCCAATGGCAACCTCCTCACCACCCCCTGCGGCTGTTTCATCGCAGACAGAAGCTCCCAATGGCAGCGGCAAAAGCCTTTTGCAAACATTTGCTGCTGCTGCCGCAGTCTCCATGAAACAAGACTTGCCCGAGCCACATTCGCCCCAACAGCAGCAGCAATCCAATGCAGCAACAACTCCAACTAGCAGTACTAACGGACCTTCCTCTCTCGACGCCAAAAGCACTCGCCCTTTCAAGGCATTCCCACGGGATCCTCTGGTAATAGCAGCCAATTTTGCAGCCACGGATGTTCTACTAGACAATCCTCGTGTTGAACGCTACACGGAATATCGTAAACGTGTTCTGGAGCAAATTCGAAGCTCCAATGGTGGCTCTCGTACTATCACCAATCCCAAAATGCGTCGCACAAATTCGCGAAGTGGTAGCATTTATGATGGTTCTTCCAACAATAACAGCGAAAGTGAAGAACGTCAGCATTGTGAAGAGTCCAGCGATTGTGATTCCAACTCAGGCAATGACAGCCAAAACTCCGCTAACAGCACCAACAATAATGCAACCAACGCAGTAGGAAACACCAGCAATACCCCTAACTCCACGAATACCTCCTGCAATGGCATCATTAAAGATGCAGCTTACTACGAACGTCGTCGCAAAAACAACGCTGCCGCCAAGAAATCCCGAGACCGCCGCCGCATCAAAGAGGACGAGATTGCCATTCGTGCAGCGTACCTTGAACGCCAAAATATCGAATTGCTTTGCCAAATTGATGCCCTTAAAGCTCAACTGGCCGCATTGACATCAAAAATGTGAACCTTATGAAATGCATACTCCCTCATATCCTCATGTTTGCGTTGAACGCTTTAAGGAAAGCATATCTGTGACATAATCATTTACTGTGCTGTACTGTGTATCTAGTTCTATATTTAGCTGTAGATCGGTTGACTGACTAAACCAATTCATTGAGTTACTCCTGTAAATAAATCTCATTGTCATCATCCCTTAGTTCTAAGCTGTACACCTAAAACTTTTATAATTAAATAAATTTTGTTAAAATAATATTTGCACACTTTAATCGAAGAATTTTTTTCCACATACCTACATACCTAGGCATAAAAATGAATAATGTTCTGAACATCTAATGAAGGGCTTAAAAATTGTGAAAGTGCAAAAGGTTTTTACTAAATAGGCAACACCCTACTAAACTCCCGCACTATAAGCAATGGTCATGGTTTTGAGTTCCAGCAAATTTCTTAGTGCTTCCACCTCTTGTTTTGTTTTCGATAGTAAATTGTCTGACTAAATCGAGTGTCTGTCAAATGTGTGTCCATCGGACGCGACACTGCTAACGTTTGCATTTTGATAGTAAAACGAAAAATTATTTTTTTCCTCATCTTATGTATTTATTGTACACAAACAAATATGTACCCAATTACTGGAAAACTTTACAACTTACCTTTTTATGTCGTCAATGTCGAATGTAACGGGAATCTTGGGAATATACCTATTAAGACTAATTTTTCAGTGTTTTATTCACTTATCTGTTGCTTAATAATTCTCAACACACCAAAACACTAACATTATTTTTTTTATCACAAATCAAGAAAACACGCGCGACCCTAAATCACATTCTTTAATGAGTAAATGTCTGTTTCTATTTTTCTTTCGATACGAGCTTAATGGTCGAAAACTTTAATTCAATGGAAAATGAAAGCCAGAGGATCGCCTCGAATCAACAAATTATGCTCGCCAAACAAATTGCAACTAAATCAGCTGTTTGCTTTGTCGTACGCTTATTAGTGCACTGTAAGTGACAGTAAGTGTGTTCGTGCACTCAAAATTTGAGAAAATGGGGCACAACTTTTTAACAGAGCGAACGACTGTTCGCGTTCTCTTGCTGTGTTTAATTGTAATACAAGCTTTGTATTATTTTAGTCCTGGATAATCTGGATAATATATGTGTGCAAAGTTGTACTGGTATTTTATCGATAACATACAATAACAGATAATATGAAATGATTAATGTGATTTGCATTATATAGTATATACAATACCCATATATATATGGGTATATATAAACAGGTGTCAAATGAAAGGTATTTTACTGAATAGTACGATTTTCATATACAACTTTATCTCCAAGTGTAAGGAGGGGCGCCCCAGCTCCAAAACAAAAACCTTCAAAAAAAATTATAAAAAGCATAATCGTACTTAGACCGTTTTGATGTACGACTGTCATTTGTGTTGTTTACAGTGACTTGAAAAAATTAATTGGCAAAAATGGAATTAACTCGTAAATATTTTCGTGCATACTTCACCTTTCGGCGTGGATTATCAGGACAAGAGTTCATTGTTGAACTTAAATCTATGTGTGGCGATGAAGCACCATCCTATAGCACTGTCAATAACTGGTTCAATGAATTCAACGTCGAATTCCATGAAGGTCGTTTAAAAACTGCCCTAGTGCCTGAGAAAATTGATGCCATGCGTGAACTCATAATGGAAGATCGGCATTTGACATATGGTGAGATAGAGGCATCCTTCGACATTTCTTCCACCACCATGCATTACACCTTCCCGTAAGACAGGTTCTCGTTGTATTCCGCACAATTTGACAATCGCTCAAAAAATGGGTCGTGTGGATTAGCACTAATGTTGAAAAAATACGATCGCTATGCTTCAATATACGTTGAAGAAGGACTTCAAAGCATATGGTCGCCTGTCTCTTCCCAAAACTGATTATGTGACGAATGTTCTGCTTGAGCAACGTAGGACGCTCAATTCTGAGTGGTACATCACAACTTGATTGCCTGAAGACAAGTCATTGTTCACCATGACAATGCGAGCTCCCACACATCGGCACATACCAGTTGTTGGGTCATCCGCCGTACGGCCTTGACTTGGCACCCAATTACTAGATAACGAATTGTTTTTTGTATCCAGAAAATACTGTTGAATCGTTCAATAACCATGTTTTGAAGGGTCCCAATCGGAGTGGAAAAAGTCTAAGAGAATAGGTTTGAGTGCATGCAAAAGTATATAAATCATGCTGGAGGGTACTTTTAATTAAAAAAAATTGATTTTCGATGATAAAAATTTGCATTTTCATTATTAGGTCAGAAGTTTATGGAGCAGACCTCGTAACATGGGTATGGGTGACCGGCATGTGTTGTTTGCATTTGTACATACAGCGGTCAAAAAAAGTATTCATCATTAGCAAAATTGATAATAAATTCACTTATTTTGGGTAATTGAAGAAAATTTAAAGTAAACAAATAATGCAGTTTTATGCAATAGTTTATTTTTCGTAATATGTTTTAAAATAAATTCAAAAAATAAATTTAATTAGCGCAAAAAATGCAATTTTATATAATAACACCAAAAACAGAACAAAAAAAGTATTCATCATTGATGTGCTATCATCAAAGTCAAATTCAAATATTATTTGGGAATCCCCCTTTTCTGTTTTATTTAGTAAAGGAGGCTTTGCCCTTGACAGCAAATATTTAATTTCATTGAAAATATAGTTTTTGTCAAAATGGGTCGTAAGCAAAACGAGGTTTCTGATGAGGTAAAAGTTTTGATAATAAAACACCACAGTAATGGTTTAACTCAAAAAACTATCAGTGAAATATTAAATAGACCACGATCTACTATACAATCCATCATCAGAAAGTGGACAGAAACGAAAACTGTTGACAATAAACCAAGATCTGGTCGACCAAAAGCACTTTCAGTTGGAGATGTGCGTTGGCTAGTGCGGCAAGTTCAGAAAACTCCGAAGACAAATGCGACCATTCTTCGTAAAAACACTATGGAATATTTAGGGAAGGAAGTTACTACACAAACAATTCGAAATACACTCAAAAGGCATAGTTACAGAGGAAGAACTGCACGTAAGAAGCCCTTTATAAATAAAATAAACCGAGTGAAAAGGCAAAACTTCGCAAAAAGGTATGTAAAACAGCCCGAATCATTTTGGAAAACAGTCATTTTTGCAGACGAGAGCAAGTTTAATCTTTTTGGGTGCGATGGAAAGGTCATAGTGTACAGAAAACCAAATACAGAGCTTGAAGAACGAAACACAGTTGCTACTGTAAAACATGGTGGAGGTGGTTTAATGGTTTGGGGGTGTATGGCGGCTCCAGGAGCGGGAAATCTTGAAATTATTAATGGAGTAATGGATCATAAGTATTACATTGACATTTTAAAGAGGAATTTAAAAGATAGTGCTGTAAAACTTGGGCTTGGTAATAACTTTCAATATTATCAAGATAATGACCCCAAACATTCTGCTTTAAATACCAAGATGTGGATGCTGTATAACTGCCCCAAAGTCATTAAAACTCCTCCTCAAAGTCCCGACTTGAACCCAATTGAACATCTTTGGGAACATCTCGAACGCAAATTGAGAACGCGCAATTTTTCGAGCAAGAGTGAAATGCAACAGGTGATAATGGAGGAATGGGCTAATATAGACCAAAATATAACCGCTAAATTAGTCCAATCGATGTCAAACCGTTTAAAAGAAGTTATAAGACGCGGTGGTCGAATAACAAAGTATTAATTTTTTTAAATTATGTTATTTATTTTTTGTTTTTTTGCAATGATGAATACTTTTTTTGTTTAATTTTTTGTGTTCAGCTGTAAAATGGCCCTTTTTGTTCCAATAAATACTATTTTTTTCTTTAAAAACAATGAAATTGTGTACATATATATCACACAAGCACTACTGCATCATTAGTTTAATATGTTTTTATTCCAATTGTCTTTTGTAGACTTATTAAAAAAAAAACATTGAATGATGAATACTTTTTTTGACCGCTGTAAGTTTCATTTGACCTTTTTGATAGGGTATAAAAAGGATCATAGGAGCTGAAATTAAGTACGGAATTGCTCGAATATGTTATTTCCTTTATTGATTGATTTGATGATTGAAGAAGTCTTATTGAGTCCCTAGTTGGCAAGTACTGTGGTTGTTGTTGTTGCAACAGTGTGTTGTACACTGAGGCGGCAGCCCTTGCCGATGAAGGACTTCATTGGGTCAATCCGGCTGCCATGGGATTATACTGTTGTGTTTCTTGGTCACTGGGAACAGAATGCTATCAAGTAGGATTTGTTTTAACTAGATTCAACAACTCATCACAGTGACGGTTGCGGTGTTATATGGCAAGTGCTGTTATGTGTCTTGTGCACTAGGAACAAAATGATATCACGTAGGATTTGTTTTAACCAGATAGCTCAGCTGGAAAATCATCGATTGCTATTCTTACCTAATGCTGGATGTGCGGTATACTCTAAATATGTATAGTTTCGGTGGTATCCATCCTTGTATCCAGCCTCGTTTTTAGGGTTGGGGTGACCTCCCAAACACCTGGAGGTAAATCTCTACCGTACACTACCTTTAAATACCGTTCATTTGACATTCATATTACCCAATCGGCTAAAATGTCCTGCGGGGGTTGTTTGATACCCATATTGCCCAATCGGTAAAATTTTTTGTTTGGGTGTGGGATGACCCCCCAGGCTCTTACGATTAAGCCTGGATCCGAGGATAGTCCACTGGCTCTACAGGAGCGTGATTACACCAATACTTACTTATGCCTCAGTAGTGTGGTGGACCGCGATGAAGAAAAAGTGCAACAGGTTCAGAGAACGTGTTGTCTTGACATAGGCAGAGCACGCCCACTAGGGCACTGTAGAATATTCTAGATATCCGACCCATAGACATACAGATGGAGTGTGAGACAGCCATTGCGTCTATGGGACTTAAGGCGATGGGATGAATAAAGGATAGAAGCAGGTCATACCATCGCGGTATAATCGAGGCGAAGATAGGAAACTTGGAAGGAATGTAAGAGGCTTCCGATCGGAAACCTGAGGCGACATTTCAGGTCGAGTACGAAGCAATGCTGCCAGCGGCACAATCTTGGACTGACGGAACCCTAGTATTGTCATCTGGATCAAAGCTAGAGAACATAAAGGGTCTACATTGAGAACCCAAGTACTGTAATCTGTTTTAGACTGCCAGGCCACAATCCTGCAAGCATACATCCGGGCAATTACGAAATGCGTGGGGTGGTGCGGTTTTCATGCGATAACGTCGAGTGTGAACATCTTTATGAACAGTATAAACTAGCCATCAGGGCAATAACAACCAGGGTCCTAAACACGGCATTCGATTTTGAGATTTTTCAATCGAATTGTACATTTTTCGAATCACCAGATTCGATATCGGGTTTCGTTTCTTCAAAATAATTTTCAATTGCTCCGTTGTCATCGAGAAGGGTTTCTTTGAATTGTTTATGCATTTATTTGTGCACATAAGAATTTGTAGTCGTGTTTTTCTCATTTTTTTGTCTATTTATTAGAAAGAATGATTTTTACTATAATTACTATTTTTGAAAAATTTAACATGAATTAAATAACCATCAATTCTGGTCAATTAAATGAAATATCACCAAAAATAATACGAAATTGCGCACAGACTAAGGCGACTAGGAGTCTGTGGAAGTTTTATTCCCTACTTCGTGGTCTCGGTGACAGTATACATTGCTTGGAAGTAGATAAATATATGAAACCTTGCCATAGTCGTTTTCAATCAATGCTGGACTTTAGATTATTTTTTCTTTGTTTTTCATAGTAGTTCTATGTTTTCCGGGGGCGGGTTAGTGGCCTAGCGCCCCAACCGCATGGGTTTTGTGGGATTGCATGAATCCCTCGTTGTGGCGAGCCGCTTGCTCCAAGATCCGACGGTAGCTTTCAGCTAAGCTTCCTGTGATAACGATGGGCACCACACAAGCCGGAGCTCAAAGTTCCAGCCCGTGTGGTGCTCATAGTCATCCCGTATCGGCCGGGATTATTTTTAGAAGCCATAATATTGCTGCCACTGTTTCACCACTTCCAACTTGGTAGCCATTTACTATACTTGTGTCGATTTAATTGTTGATGTTGCTGCCGGCAAGAAAACTTTTTTGCACTTAAAATCCATACATTTCCAAAACCAACCACAGAAATTAACTCCGTTAAGCCATGAAATCGTCGATTCTGCCTTCCTAAGAGAGATCTACCAACTAAAGCAAAATAAAAAGCAATTAATGGATTTAGATTAACAAAACAAAGTAATATTTATTCCAATCCACTGACGCCGACGGAAACCCCATGGGGAGATCCGGATCGTGGGAAGACGAGGCAATTACTGAAAGGAAGTAACAAGGAGATCAGTATAGCTTTCGGTATTACAACAGGACACAGAAGACCGGAATTCCTTAGATTTTCTTTTTCGATGTTACTTTTTAGTATTTAGAGCGCACAACAAGTCGATTACTGGTTGGTATTCTATTCTGCTTTCGGAAATGAATAGTTATGTATTGTTTTTAATTTCATACCAAAAGACGTTTTTTATCTGCACGGGAGGAGTAGTCCCTCATGCGTCGTGGCTACTGATGAGAGAAGGGAGATCAGTCGGTATGACTCCCCCTTGCTCGTGTCCTTTTCTGGTTTCAATAGCGGGATCGGACTGCCCATCTTCCAAAACATCGGGTACTATAATAGTGTTCAGATAGGCTGAGGACAGTTTTAAGATAATCGACTCCAGGCAGATCAAGATTGTTCAACATCAGTGTAGAGATTCTGTCTGGAACCAGCGCTTTGCGCGACTTGGTGCTACGGATGACATTCGTAGCTTCGTGCACGGTTGTTGTTGTTGTTGTAGCAGTGTGTTCTACACTGAAAGACTTTATCGGGCCAATGCGGTATGTACAACCGGCTGTCATGGGATTGCACGGTAATTTGTGATGGCTGTCCAGCGCCACGGAGATCGTGGATATGACGAATGGCTCCCCCTTCTAGACTTTTCACTCTCGGGTCAATAAATTGACGTTTATCTAAAGAAAATAACTCACAAGTAACGCCAGGATTTTTTATTTTAAAAAACAGTTTTCCAAGCAAGCAAATTAAAAAACAACAAAAACAAAAATCAGCTGTTTTCTGCAAATTTTCACTGGAAGTCGTTCGCGTAATTTTGCTTGCAAATTTTTTAAAGAGAGTAAAAAGGCTCTTACTCTCCTGTACATTTTTGCTTGCAAATTTTAAATGGAAAAGTACGGGAACAGAACAGACAAAATTTTGGATACGATATATGACAGCTCGCTAATTCCTGCTAGAGATTTTTTCCAGCACATATTTACAGCATAGAGCCAAAATTGGCAAAGGGTCGATTTCTACTCATAAAATAAAGTTTCGTTTTATTTGATTTTTTCTTTACATTTTCTTACGGAATATAGGGCTTATACATTTCCCATTCCAATAGATTAAAATATCCATTTCCGAACTAAAATTTTGTTCGTCGTAAAATTCTAAAGCCACAAACACAACCAAGACCGCCCATTCATAGTCGAAATTCGATTGCGCCATTGCCAATCGGAATAAGGGTGAACAAAAAATTGTTTGTTGTTGTAGAGGCTCTCATTAAGTCTCTCCTCTCGATATCGCTGATTGTCCGTGACTGCAATTGCAGTTACTACCGTAAATGAAGCATTCCACTGTACGCAACCTGTGCACGCCCCCGGTAGCTCTCCACTGAGCTTCTCGTGATGACGTGATAAACACCACACAAAATCGGATCTCAGAGTTCTAATCCGCATGGTCCACCACAAAGTCATCCCGTATCGGGTGAATAATAATTTGTTTCAAGCGGTGAAAGGGAAAGTAAGACCAAGAACTCACCAGATTACTGAACTTAACTTGAATCCGGCAAAACACATACAAGAGAAGTCTGTCCCTTTCCTTAAAGAAATGTTCGGGCACGAATTTACATTTACACCCCAAACGGATGCCTAATGAGAAACACCGACATCGTGGTTAGTTCATATGAACTAACCGTTGGCTTGTGTGAGCTGACATACAAACATTTGCAACGAGAAAGTTTCACATGACAACAAATGCACTGTTTTACAAATGCACTAGAGAGTTCAAAACAAAAGGATTTCTTTTTTTTTGGTATTTTCATCTAAAATTTACTTTATTAAGTCTGCGCTCATCTGATTCTTTCATTTACTTTATTGGTGTTTGTTGATTTTAATTTATGTTGTTTATTTTATAATTAAAAAACATTAATTTTTTATGCTAATTTTTCTTTTTTTTTTTTTTGTTTTGTTTTCTCACATAACATATCTTATTCATTTTTTCATCTTTTCTCCTCGATTTTATTTCCAATTGAAAACAGGAATATATTTTCAAGTAAATTAAATAAAAAGAAAGAAAAACAAAAAGTGAAATGGCCATGTATCGAAAATTGAAAGTGCCATGAGTAGATTGTATGTATAAGGGGCATTTCAAAAAACAAAAAAAAAAAAACTTGTCTATGGTAAGTGGTGTGTGGGTGTGGGTTTGTATACTTATGTGTTAAGTATGTATGCAATAATATATCAATATTTATAAATATTGAATTGGACTTATTCACCTTTTGCATATACGCATATATAGTAGTAATAGTTATAATCATAATCATAGTAATAATAATAATAATGAATAAATCAGTAATTACATGTTTATTTACTTCTCTTTGTGTGTGTGTGTGTGTCGTTATCATTACATACTCTATTTATTTTATTACTATTTTTGTTTTATTTGTTTTGTTTTTTTGCTTTTTTTTTATTACACGAAGTAGTTTACTACTAACTACTACTAGTACAATATTTATAGTGTTTTTACTTTATTGTTATTGTTGTTGTTGATTATAATTTAATTACATCTAAAGTGTGTTTGTTTACGCTTAGAAAAAAGAATAATAATAATAATAATAATAATAATAATGGTAATATATATATATATATAATATGTATAATATAAAGGAAATTATGCCATTTATATGTAACCTTTGATTCAAATATTGTTCATCATCTATTATTTGCGTAATATAATTAAATAACGATTGTTAAAAAAAATAAAAATATGTAAATATTTATATATGTATGTATATTAGTTGTAATGTATAAAAATCAGAAATTGCTCCATGTGACTGCTTCTTACATATCGATCTCTCCATTGTAAAGTTAAAACAAAAAATCTTACTATTTTTTAATTTTTTTCGTTGACCTCCTATCCCATTTGTGTCGTCTGTCTGTCTGTCTTTCGTCTTCTGTCAGTTAAACAAAAAGTTGTCTTACTAAATTTAATAGTGATTGTTTTTCACTGCAGCTTTGTTAAGCGCATTTCTTAACATTACAATTGTTTGTGGGTTTATATAAATAATTTATTTTTTTTTGTGTTTTTTTTTCGTTTTTGTTGTTTTTTTTTCTCGCTTAAATCTCTACATATACATAGACATATGCAGTTCGACTTAAAACGTTTTCTGCTGCAACTTGGTAGTTGTTTCCTTTTAGCAGTAGTATTTTACTATATTCCTAGGCATACAAGTCAATTAGAAAATCCAATATTTATTATGACAACAAAGAGGAGATATATTTTAACAGTTTCCCACGTGGAAGTTATTTAGCCATATATTAAAGCGTCTCTTCGAACGCTGCCATTAAATCACTTTGCATATTCATGTCGATTTGTCCAGCTCTCTGAAAAACGGCAGTAGTAAGTAACAAAAATGGTGATGTGTGATATGGGGTAGAAAGGTGGGGTAATGTATATTTTTTTTCCCAGTGGAAACTTACCGCTTCTCGTCTTCGGCGCTCTTGTTCCATCCGTCTCAACTCGGCACGTTTGGCGGCAGCCCGATCTTGTGGCGATTGTTGGGCCGTGCCAGCTGGGGAGCCACAACCTTGTGGGGAAGCTTTGATGTCATCAACAACGCGGGATAATGACTGAACATCGTGCACACTTTTCCTATAGGAGCAGGGGAATGTTATGAAAAATGATGAAATTGTTGGTTAGCTGTTGGAGAGAGATGTGCGCGGAAATGGCTGCTAACAACTCACCTGCCACTTTCCGTAACATCCATTATTGATGAAGCTAAATGAGCTGCACTCACACTACCACCATGGGCGTGGGGTGGCTGTACTCCTCCAGAGGCAACAACTGATTGGTGATGCGATCCGGTGAGAGTTGTAGCCAAACTATTGCCAACAGCGCTTCCATTGCCGTTGCCACTATTGCTGGAGTTAGAACTTGAACCTACCAGATGGGACGGAGGTTTGGGATGTTGCTTTCGTTGCTGCTCCTTTTCGGCGGCTTCTTTCTGACGTTTCTGTTCTTTCTCCTTTTCAGCGGCCTCCAGTTGCTTTTGGCGGTCGGCCTTTTCTTTGGCTTTGTTGCGGAATTGTTGGAATGAGTCCATGGCAGGTTTGGCTTTGTTCGAAGTGGGGGTGTTTTGGGGCGATCCCGCAAGTATTGACCACGAACTGGGATTTTTAACATTTGGTTCGTGAGTTTTGAATGCTTGGGCGAAAATAGCTTGATTACCAGCTGCCCCGGCTGCCGTTGTTGAGGGTATTTTTAATTCCGATGGCGATTGTAGAGGTGGTGCTACCACCCCGCCAACCATTGCCTGCTGCGATGCATGTGAATGTTGGCCTTTTTTATCTGGTGGACTAGGCATCATAGATTCGATGGGTTTGGGAGTTATAAGCAATTTGCTTGAGTGTTGTTGTGCCTGATCACCATTGCTGCTGGTCGAATTAGTGTCCTTTTTACCGCTCACTCCTTGTATCGCCGATCCAACGGTAGGACCCCCTAGAGACAAGTTGCTAGGCATTCCAGCTGCTCCGCCACTCATCATCATGGCCAGCAAATGATTATCGTTTCTTCCGGGCAATTGGTCGAATAGGGAGGGTGCCCCGGCGCCGCCGCCATGCGATAGACCCAAGCCCAAGCCAAGAGTATCCAGGGCGTTGGGCGCCGCAACATCGGACATATTGTAACCGTTATTGTGATGCTGTACGGCTTGTTGGAATTGTTGTTGCATCATATTCAGCCCCTCCATTAGACCAAATTGCATCAGAGGAAAATGATTGCCATTCATACCAGGAACATTTTCCGCAGCTGCCGCAGCAGCGCCTTTCGACAACAATTCGTTCATAAATTCTACATGATGTTGATTGCTGCCTCCTCCATGACCTTGGTTGGATTGCGCCTGTTGTTGGCCGCTTCCAAAGACTTGTTGCTGTTGCTGCGGTGTAGATTGCTGTTGCATTAAATGAGCCGCATTAATACCCGCAGCCGCCATAAGAAAGTTATCAGCAGCACTTTTGCTGGTTGGCGGTGGTGCCAATAGTGATGGTTGCTCCAATGAAGCAAGCGACTGTTCAACGGGGTCATCGAATTGAGGAATTTGTTTAAGGCCTGTTGCCAATGACGCCGCAGAGTTTATCTGCGACGAAGTAGCTGCAGCGCCACCAACACTTGCTGGTGTATCAGCCACATCTGTAGGTAGTTTGTGTAGATTACTAGCAATGCGTATTCCTCCGCCGCTGCCGCCACTGCTACCCGTACTGCTGCTTGTGTTTGTAATAGCGCTAGCGCCACCAGCGGTACTGGCCACGGTAACTGCAGCAGCACCACCACTTAGAACAGTCGTTAGAGCGGTTGCAGCTGTCGCAGTGTTCACACCTACAGCAGAAGTCGGTGGCATTGTCAAGTCACTTGGTCCATTAGTGCTGCCACCATTAGCCCCACCAACAACACTTCCGGCACTTCCAACACCAGAACTTACACTACTGAATAGACCGAGCGTAGATATTGCTCCTGTTGTTGGAACGACGGATGGAGTTGCTGCTGATGTAGGCGTGACTGAAGGTGTTTTAAGAGGATTGATATTGTTATTATTTATTGCCGCTGCTGCAGCCAAGGTATTGCCGTTGTTAGCTGCTGCTACTGCTGCAATTCCCGATGTTGATGTTGTCACCCCCACTATACGCAATGCGATAAGTGATCACACAGACAAATCACAATTTCACAGGGACGTAGTAGTCGGTATTTTAATGCAAATGTGTGGAGTGGGAGGAAATTTCAAATGAAAACGGAACAAGACAGACAAAGAAATTATTAGCCACTTATTCAAAAGAACAAGAAAACAACCGCGAACACAGAACATGACATTGATGTGTTGTTACCGTGTTCTCGCTTCAATGACTTACTCATTCCAGTTATATGCTGCTGCTGCGTTGTAACTGCTGGCGGGTTTGCAGAAGCCACCATTGAACCACCGCCGCCGCCGCCTAGTGTCCCTCCTGCTGTCCCGCCCAATGGTGCAGTGACATTCGTCTGTTGGCCACTTCCGCTCGATAATGAAGTTTGTGTGCCTAAGTTCGATGGCGTGGCTACAGCAGCACATACAGTTGTTGCTGCCGATGGTACTGTTAGAGATTGTGCCGTTGTTGCTGCCGTTCCCGTTGATGCCGCAGCTGACGTTGCTGTTACTCCACCCGCCGCCACAGCAACACCACTGCCACTCGCACTGGTTGGCGTTGTTGATATAGTATTATTTACCTACAAAACGTGTTATGCAACAACACCGACAATTAGAGAATTAGATGATTAGGTCTCGACACATATGACACATACATTCATATTGGGCAGTTCGCTAATACGCGAGTACATCATCACAAAGTGACAGTTGGAGCGCATGGATTGTATCGTCTTGCCCGTTCAAAGAGCAAGGTGTAAACCGAAGTTTAAAACTAAAACTATGCTAATCAAAAGTTTTAAATGCTCGCTTTGGTAGTAACTAAAGTAGTGAGAAACTCGAGAACGGACGGAAATTACTTGGCGTAAGTGCCAATGTAAATAATCGCCATCATTTGGATTCTGTCAAAATTATGCCAACAAATCTAAAGCAGACAATCCATATTTAAAAGGAACATCAAAAGGAAAGCCAAACAAACTTTCATTGGACCTAGTGTGTTAGGTTTCGCTTACTCGAAGTCAATCATTTTTCAATCGGGGTGGCAAATGCGTACGCGAACGAGCTGCTGCAATACGAATGTTTATTCATAATATTGAATGCATGCAAATGAGAAGGAATACAATTTCAAAAGACTACACAAACACATTTGTATATGATGACGTATGTATGTATGACCATATGTACGCTTATGCTACGCACAAGACTACATATGTATATACGCAATTTGTAGGTCCGTATATATGTCCGTTGATATGGCGGAAGATAATGATTGCAACATTAGTGTTAGTGAAATGTCCGCCTATCCCAGAGATTCCCACTGGAGTCGGGTCTGCGTAGTTCCTGACAACGCACGATTGTTTCTGACCAAGGACTGGGCCACTCCCTAATCGCCTAATATTTATTATACATATATTTGTGCTCATACATCGTGACATCGCGAAAAAGACGAACGAAAAAAATACGTTTTTTTTTACTTAATTTCTTTTACTGCACATCCTTGTTGGTGTGAGTTCTAATACCTATGTAAGAAAGTATTAAAAAAGGTTCATCCCTAGGCGAAAGGAAGATTATGTGGGATTAATTAAAAAAAAAAAAACAAACACCAAGTATTGCTCAAGTTACTCGGCTTTTGATCTTTTGAAGAAAAGTAAGCAATACGATCCAGTATTTTGAAAATCGTGAGATCCATTCTTGACACCTACAGACATCCGGGCACAAATGTTAAATGCATTAACTGTTCGTCGATGCTCTTTAGAAATTGCTAAGCAATATTTAGACAGGGGTTCGAAGTTCTGGAATTTCATTCCTTAGAGCGAAGAATCATATGGCTCGAGTACGGATTGCAACTCAACTTCCATTTTTCCACTGAGTTTGCATACATTTGTACAATTTACTTATTGGTTGAAAATTGAAAATTTTTCTCAGTTCCATTCAATATCTATGTTTTAAACATTCAGCTACAAAGTAAATTTTAAAAACATACTATGCAATTCATAGAGGTTATGGAAATTTCTGCAACAAAGTTGCAAGTTGCATGATAGCAACTCAACTGAAGTTACTGGTAGAGTACTTTATCGCATCAAGTAAAATTTCATTAGACTCCCCCTTTTGTTGAGAAATGTCGCTGTTGTCTGCATCTCCCGCTTTTTACGGATATTTTTCTTACGTTAAAGCTAATTGATGTATTTATTCATCCGAATATAGCGCTATTTTTTAACATTTCGGGAAGTGATGTATTGAGTTGATAACCCACTGGGCTTACTGTGTTCTGGATTCGATTCTCACCATGGGCTTTGATCTGTCGCTGCGACTATATTATATGTGTAACTGTGGTATCAACATGGAGAACAAATTAAATCGAATAGATGAATTTTCAGCATTCGATAGATGGTGAGTAAGTAAAATTGTATTCATGCCTAGCGATGGGTTTCTACCGGTGAAATACCCAACTTTTTTGGGTATTTATTTGGGCATTTATAATTTTGTCGATATCTTGGACATAAAAATATTTTCCAACCAATTTTTGACGATTTCGCATTCTTTGTATTTAAACCTGATCTTCTGATACAGTGTAATGAGCCTATAAAAAGAGCATATTTCATTCGATTTTGGTGAAATTTGAAACAGTGAGTTTTCTTCTAAACCTTTTAGATGAATATCAAAACTCACTGTTTCAATTTCCATCAAAATCTGATGAAAAATGCTACTTTTATGAGATCAATACTCCATATGGGGAGATCGGTTTATATGGTAGCTATATCCAAATATGGTCTGAACTTGACGATATTCAACAAAGAGGGGTACCAGAACTCGCTGTGCCAAAATTCATTGAAATCGGAAGAAAAAATGCTCTTTTTATAGGCTCATTACACTGTATCGGGATGCAAAAAAGGGTACCAGAACTCGCTGTCCCAAATTTCATTGAAATCGGATGAAAAATGCTACTTTTATGAGATCAATACTCTGTATGGGGAGATCGGTCTATATGGCAGCTATATCCAAAAACGGTCCGATTTGGACCACATTTGACACGAATGGGTTGGGGTCCGTCAGAACACACTGTACCTAATTTCATCCAATTCGGGTGAAAAATGACCAATTTATTGCCTCAATACCATATATCGGGAGATCGGGCGGCCGGTCTAAGGGCAACTATTTCCAAATATAGTACGATTTGAACCACGCTATACAGAAATGGGTAGGAGTCTGCCAGAACTCACTTTGCCAAATTTCATCGAAATCGGATGAAAAATGACAAATTTATTGTATCAAGACTTTAAGTCTGGAGATCGGTCAATATAGCGGCTATATATAACTAAAATTCGATTTTATGAGATGAAAAGATCAGGTTTATGTACAAAGAATATGAAATCATCAAAAATTGTTTGGAACATATTTTTATACCCAAGATATCTGCAAAATTATAAATACCCAGCTTTTGGGTATAAATGGGTAAATACTTTGGTATTTAAATACCTTTTGGGGCGGTATATACCCCTAGGGGGATACACATTGATTGGATGGAAGTTTCATTACACAAGAAGAAGATACAATCAAACTGGTGATTAAATTTTTTTTTGTCGGCGTTTGTTATTCCTTCCTTATTCGGGCGAAATTTGTGAGGTACTTTGCCATATAGAAACTGCGCTACGCAGTTCAAATTCGGCTATGAAAAGGAGATCTTTTTTCATTGAGCTCAAACTCGAACCGGAAAGCACTCATTGGTATACGTAATATGAAATAAGTATTCCCGCTGTTCCTTATTGGAATGTTCATGGGCAAATTTACGTTTGCAGTTGCAATTTGGCTAACCATTTTTGTTAATTAGGATAGTAATTTTTGTTTTAAAGTCGTGTAGCTAATCTCAATTTTTTTTGCCCTAATTAAATACGTTTATGTTATTTATATCTACTAATTGAACTTCTCGTCGGCGGCACAGCGGTGACCACGAAAATGGTGTGAAAACAAAACGTGGTGGTTGTTATGTTGATATTCAAAACAATTATGGAGCACAATTATTTGTTAGAAAACTCATCTAAAAGTAGGGTTATGGATTTTTTTAATTAAAAAAATAAATACTTACGTTACTGCTATTTGAATCGCGGGATTTCTTCTTTTTTGGTGGACCTTCAGTTTCGCCTGGAAATTGTTTAACGAAAGGTATAGAGGGATGGTAATAATATGTTCTACAAGTATGATAATAACTTAAATTAAATACCTGAGGTTTCTTTTACAATCAACTAAAATACGCTATCGAAAATCTAGAAGCAATTGTTTGTAGGTGGGAGCAGCACATCACAGACTCATCGACGACCCATGATGGACACACGGTCGCTTGACAAAATATTAGGTCTGACTATAGTTACCTATCGCCCTCGATACCCGCAAGTGTTTGTAACAAAATGAACCGCGCCATTGTTTTTTTTTATTGAAAACACGTTTATTTCTCGTATCTTTTTGTGGGTTTCTTTAATTACTATTATTAATTAAACTTAGATTTATAATTTATTTATTATTTTAGATTTATGGATTTATTAGATTTCAGTTTCGCCATAATATATGTATATGTACGAGTGGTTTTATTTTATTTCGATTGTTCCTTGTCCATTCCCTCTTCATATATATGTGTGTGTGTATGTGTGTGTGTGGTGTGGAGAGAAGGGGAATAAAACGTGGATGTTTAATGAATCGTTAATGTTTCTCGGTAATTAGAGATTGTTTGTAATGCTAATCGAATGAATAGGCTTTATATATGTAAATGTCATACTTGTTTTACAAAAATGAAAAAAAAAAATAATAAACAGATTTTAATTACAAAAATAATATTTATGCATGTATTTCTGTTTGAAAATATTTTGTTTATTTTTTCTTATAATTTAATGCTAAACAACAATGAAGTGTTAGAAAATAAACTAACATTAAAAGTATATAAAAAAATCTAAAGTAAATATATATTGTTAAACGCTTCAGTTTATTTTTTCTGTTTTTTTTTTTTTTTTTTGTTTGCTTCTTCTACTTTGTTTTACTTTTCTTAACGATTTTGTGTGTTTTTGTTCCTTTCCATAACACTTAAACTACAACTTAAATGTTATAAGTGAATGCGTTTGCAAACTTAAGTTTCTTTTTTCATTGTTCTCACTTATATTTCTTATAGGGTTTGGAAAATGGTGACATACTTCATAAGGTAGTTTTATGGATAAAAAGAAAAAAGGTTTCAGGAAATATTCATACATTTTGATAAGACAAAGTGAGAAACGCAACGTGTGTTGCACTCATCACAATGTCAAATGCGCTCTTCAAGTAACTCGAGTTGCTGGGGAAAGTTTCGTTGGCTGCTTCTTTTAATTAAAAAAAAAAAACAACAAAAAAAAACGGACGATGAGTACACAGCAATTGTTAGTTAATTCATTTCTAAACCCGGGAGTTCCTATTCGATATGAAAATTTTTACAATTATTTCTGTGTGTGTGTGTTTGTCTTAAAATAAATGCGCACCAGGAATATTATCAATTTAATGGCCAAATCGATCGATTTTCCCCAGCTGGAGGCTGGAATTGTATGATGTGAAACTACAGCAGATTCTTATCAAAATGTATTTTGCATAAATTACAATTAGTTCCTACAAAGTATAGCCACATTCGAGAAGAGTTTTTTGATTCTATTCATGTTTTGGTGTATGATGTGTTTTATTGTGGGTATTCATTTTTGTTTCTCTTTTCGTTTGCTTTTCTCTTTCGTTTTTGTAAAAATTTCCTAGTTTATGACAAGACTTTGAACAATTAAGTCGTTATTGAGAATTGGTGACATTTTTTTTTTTGTTTTTAGGTATAAATTGGTCAAATAAATAAATGAACATGAAGAGAAAAGTCGTTATTGCATAGATTAATTCGAGCAAAGTAAGCTTAAGACTTTACAACACAAAATTACCTTTTAAACTTGTTCTAATCGTATGGTTTTTTTTATCGACTAATTCCCTTTTTTGCTATTTTTGTTAGTCTATGTGTTCGTAATCAAGGGCTTGAAACTTGAACTTGAAGCTGCAAAATGAAAATAATCATAATAAAATACAAAACGATAGTACACTTATGTAAGTTTACAACAAACGAAATATGATGTGGTGGTGGTAACTTTTGTGGGATAATCATCTAAAGATATTGTATTTTAAGTTTACTCTCACATGGTTTCCATTCAATTTACAATTTCAAAATTGTACGGTTTTTTTTTTTTGGTTTTTGTTTTTGTTTTGTTCCAGAGTATATCGTTTAACAAAAAAATGTTTATAGCAGTGATTTTGTTTGTTATTCTTCTTCTTCTTCTTTATTAAAAGGAATGAAAAACGTGCAAACAATGTGTAAAGGGGAAAGCCGACAGCCGAAAAAATAAATCCAACGCCTTGTGTTCGTTCGGGGAGGGGGAAAGCGAAGAAATGACTTAAACAACACTCGAGTTTCTCTTTGCTTTTGTAATTCCTTGTGCCCCGTTTACATGACCTACACATCTCTATTCCAATTACCTTTATTGACATTTTTTTTTTGTTTTGTGACTTTTAACTTGAAAATGTGTACTGACAACAGTAGGAGTCGTCTCTCTTGTCAAGGATATTTCCATGGATTGGCAAATAAAAATAACTCAAATAATTGAAATAATTCATGATAATTTCCAATTAAAAACAAAGATCACATTGCGTGGACTACCAGCTAGCAGTGCAGGCGCCAACAGACAGTATTCTCTCTAAAGTCTTTACACGTACACTGTGCAGAAAGTTGTCAACAATGTATGACTATGCTGACACGACGCTCGAGAGAATTGGCGAAATTTCTTGCAATTTTGGCTAATGTCACAATGCGACAGGTGAGTTTGATAAAAATTTCGTCTGTGGGCCTCAATGAAGTGAACTTCAATAAAGAGGAGAACTTGCCATGTAGAACGTCTCTCCAAAGAGGTGTCGCACTGCGGCACGCCGTTCGGACTCGGCTATCATTGAGCTTAAACTTGAATCGGACTGCACTCATAGATAGGTGAGAAGTTCGCCCCTGTTCCTTAGTGGAATGTTCATGGGCAAAACTTGGAAATAAAATATTTGCAAATGTGGCAGATATTGGATAGTAATAGCGGCGTAATAACGCAACAATGATGGGAACAAATCTCAAAATAGATACGTCTGCACATTTTGGATGGTTGGCTAAAAGCTTAGAAGAAATGAAAAAGCCGTCAAAACTGATGATAAATTCATGAAGTTGGAGACTCGTTTAAGCATTTTTTGGTAAAATGATCTCTTGGTAATTGTCGAAAAAAAAATATTCATTTAAGAAACAAAACTGAAACAAATGAATTACATAATACATTATGTATAAATACTTTTAGTGGCACATTTTCAGTTTTCTTTAAGATCATTGATTTATGCATATCCCAAAACAGCATAGATTTTTTGTTGTTGTTTTTCTTATGAATTGAGAGAGAAGCATTCGTTGTCATCAAAAGGTTGGCCAAACAACTTAAAGAGATACTAAAACCGTACAAAATTTATTTACTACTTAAGAGTGGATAGACCTTTCTTTTTGCCTTCATAGGATAACTTTACACACTTTTTACACATTGTCTGCAAGTGTACTACCAAACTTCTTTTTTTTTAAATAAAAACAAACGATTGACCATTGCAAAAAATTTCTTTTTTACAATTTTGAAATTTGTAAATTCACATTTTTTTTTTGGTAACAAAAAATAAAACGCGGGTCTCAACCTGGATTCACTTTAACAACATGTGTTTGTTTTGCGATGGAGAGAGTATTTTTCGAGTTTCTGGATGGAGTTTGCGAGCAACGTTTCATTTGTGTTTTCTTCTCTCAAGAGTTCCATTGTATTTGTGATTATGCGGCTTTATGAAGGAAACGGTGGTGGTAACAAAGCTCAATCAACATATTTTCGAAGAGCAAAATGTCGAGTCAGAAAAAAAAGAGTTAAAGCGCGACTTCTTAACTATTATCCCACATACATTATTATCGTTAGGTTAGGGTTACGTTCGTTAACAAGTAAGTTATTGTGTAATGCCATCAAATTTCAAATCACATCAGATCAGTAAACAAAATTAAGTAATGGTGCGAAAGTATCCTTAGGGGGAAAAAACAAAACAGAAGACACACTCATGAAAATGTATGTCATATTAAATGCAAATAATTGGATGTGAAATTGTAGGACCCTCGGCAGGTAAATTTTTCACCAAAGAGATAGATATACACATATGGTAGTATATATATGAAAGTACAACGAGCAAAGTAATCTTCTGGCCAATAAAGTCGATTTGTTTTGAGCGCTAGGCAGTTGCCTTTGACCCGCCGCTGCAGCGCCGCCAACAGCGGTTGTTTTTGGAAATTTTGTAAGTGTACGTTTAGACTCTGCATCTCTTTCCTTTGTTTGAGTTTGTCTACCACCCATTTGACTTCTTGAGATGAGACCTCCAAATAAAACTTTGAAAGTGACATCTTTGTTTTCTCACTAAAAATTTTGCATAGCTTTTGTATTTAATTTAATAGTAATTTTAAGAAAGCGATTAAGTTCTTTTTGTCGTTGATGTTAATATAATAAACGTGTTGACTCAATTTGCTGCTCTATGTTGTTGTTTTCTCTATTTTAGATTGGAATGATTGGCTGCCCCCAATACACAATTGCTTCACGATTTTCTTAGAATTCATATTAAAATTAATTTAAAAAAATACATATAAGATAATAAAATGGTGGTTGCTACTTTCAAGAAAAAATCATAAAACTTATATATTTTGTATAAAAACGATTTAATGATTCAAGCATTAGCACAGTTAATTTTAATAATTGGTATAAATGTGAATAGAACAGAGACTGAAGAACTACCACAGAGGAGAAGGAGATACTGGAAGATTCATACCGAAGACTTAGCTATAGAGAGGCAGTATTGCAGTACGAAATCATTGCTTTACTGAAACGGACTGAATATTTTAAAGGCGGCCAGCCTGAGAAGCTGGGAAATGAAAAAATGTAACAAAAATCGGTGGATGGCTAAAGACTTTTTATATGTATAATTTGGATAGGATATAGGCATTGTTTGACAAATAACCACATCCTTGCATTCAAATACGAGTTCGCGCTGCCATCAAAGCTACTAAAAATATGCCGCATGGAATTAGCCTTTTGCCTTAATTGCCCGGCATCGGAAAAATTAATTTTGCAGATCATGATCAGATAAATAGAACAAAACAAAATAATATTGCACTTAAAAACCAGAACTTTGTTCCAGAGTTTTTAAAACAAAACAAACAACCCAATTGATATTCTTTGCATTAACCAGCATATTTTTAGTATTTTCTTTGGCAGGCAGTCGGCCAAAAAGCCTTTACCCATCTGTCTGTAAGGTCGTTAGGGGCCGCCTCCTCAGGCTGGAAAACAAAAACTACTGGGTGGTAGGGGCTGGGGCAAATGGTAAAAATGAAAATAGGAAAGGGCAAACAAAAATCGTTCGAGGAATACACAAAAACAATTATGCCTTCGATACTACGAATACCTAAACTACTAATTTGATGAACAAGTAAACTAAATAATGCCTAAACAAAACAGAAAAGCTAGGGATGGATTGGTTTAAAGTGCATATCGAGCTTACAAACAATAATACGGAAGTTCTTCGCCGGATATCTGCATAATCATCTTTTAAAACTCTACTCTACAACTCATTATGAGTTTATGATGGGAAAATTATTCATTAAAAATTAAATGGATGGATAAAGGGGTTCATCATTTTGAATTCTTCCGATAAATAGAAAAACTAACTTTAAAATTATACTCAAGGCTTGATTGTTTCAATTCTTCAAGGGAGAGTTTAATGTATACAAACATATATACAAAGCGTATATACCTCAACTTATATATATATATATATTTATAAATATTTCATCATTAAAAATATCTTCAATTACAACTTATAATCTTGTGTATAATGCTTGCAACCATAGAAAGGACGTTATTGTTAAATTAAAAAAAAAAAAAAAAACAAAAAAAAAACAAAATGTTTAGCAAATTACAGGAAAACTAAACGAAAATAATAGTGGTCAATAGTAATCGTAATATAATTTTTAATATATATTATGCATTGATTTTTTTTTCTTTTTTTGTTTGTTTCTTTTTTTGTCTCTAGTCATAGTGTTGGTAGGGGATAAGGTAAATAGGTTTAAGATAGGGAAGTTTTCTCTTTTTTAGTTTGGTAATATTAAAAATAGAAAGTATTTATAAAAGAAAATTAATTAAAACAAATAAACGCGTCCTAACCTGCTTCACTGTCACTTGAATCGCTAGAACTACTGTCGCTTGAACTGGACGAGGATGAGTCGCTCGAACTTGAGCTTGATGAAGGGCGATTTGCGGGTTGAACAGCTTCAACTTTATTCGATGATTCGTCTGAAAAAAAAAGAAGATACGAGAAAACGCATGTTACAAAAACAGGTATTGATAGAAATAGCATAAATCTATTCGAAATACACAAGAGGTCGATTGGATAACAAATACGAAACACCATCTTATTTAGTTACCAACAAGTAAAAGCGTGCCAAGTTTGGCCGAGCCGAATCTTATATACCCCCGCCGTGGATCGCATTTGGCGAGTTCTCTTTTTAGGATGCAAAAAGGAATTGCTATGCTATTGGGGCTATATCAAGTTATGGCCCGATTCGGACCATAATTGAATAAAGTGTTGGAGACCTTAGTAAAAGTCAATGTGTAAAATTTCAGCCAACTTTAATAAGAATTGCGCCCTTAAGGGGCTCAAGAAGTAAAATCGGGAGATCGATTTATATATATTATATGTGATGGGAGAAGCCATTGTGCAAAATTTCAGCCAAATCGGATCGGAATTGCGCCCTTTACTGGCTCAAGAAGTCAAGATCGGTTTATATGGCTCCTATATCAGGTTATGTCAGTCCATAAAACCATATTTAGCATAGTTGTTGGAAGTCTTGACGCGTTCAGCCAATTCGGATAGGAATTGCGCCCTCTAGAGGCTCGAGAAGTCAAGACCCCAGATCGGTTTCTATGACAGCTATATAAGGTTATAGATCGAGAATATTTCGAAGTTACAAACAGAATGATGAAATTAGTATTCCCCCATCCTATGGTGGAGGGTATAAAAAACGACAGACGGACAGATTTCTGAGTCGAACTACAAATATGATCACAGCCACAGTAGTGGTGCAGGGTACAGTTTGTGGTTTTGTAATAAATTCCATATAAATGTATATTTAATTTACCAATTTCATGCTAGGACCTAAAATACTCAACTAGATTCCTTAGAAATCAGTACATTCAACTTTGGACGTCGTGGCGGAACGGGTTATCAAAAGAAAAAAAATGGAGGGTATGTGTTCCAAAAAAATACTTATTGTTTTTGGAACACTGTGGTTGACCCCACCATAGCACAGAGCTTAGCATGTCCGCCTATGACGCTGAACGTCTGGGTTCGAATCCTGGCGGGACTATCAGAAAAAATGATTCAGCGGTGGTTTTTCCCTTCTTATGCTGGCTGACAACATTTGTGAGGTACTATGCCATGTAAAACTTCTCTTCAAAGGGATGATATTACTTCTTGTTGCTCTCTTTCCAAAACAAGCTTTTCCACGATTTTAGAGGTTCAGTCTATTGAGTAAGTGTCAAACTTTAGATATCCTTTGTCCCCAGAGCTAACAAAGTGGCTGTCACTGTTTGTAACATGTCTGGCAAAAAATATGTAGAGCACTTCGCTGATATGGAATTTGTAAACAGGATATTAAAAAAAATGAGAAAACAATTGCCAATGGTCGATTTTGTTTCTAAATTTTTGTCACCATGGGGCGAAGCGTCAGTTGCAATTAAGATTCTACTAAAGACGCCTTTTAGTCAGTCGATCATTACTTATTTATTTCATAGGTCTGCTTGCCCCTCCTAGAATACCTAGAGTATGAACAGAGAAATCCCATAGTAAGTTTTGCCTTCTTTTGGCGTGAGCTGGGCATTGACACAGTGACCGTTCTTTATTTAAGTGTAAGCCAGATGTTATCTAGTTGTTGTTGTTGTTGTAGCAGTGTGTTGTACACTGAGACGGCATTCCTTGCCGATGAAGGACGTAATCGGATCAATCCGGTACGAACAACCAGCTGCCATGGGATTGATGTTATTTAATGAAAGCCAGATGCACTACAATAGTGCAAAGTGTCACTGAGAGATTCAACGAAATGTTCTGTTATACGAATTTTCTATCAAATTTTGTGGTTCGAAGTTACACTCTAACTTCTGCGTTGTTATAAGTGTAACTGACAGTTACGCCTTGAAGTCCAGATCGCAGCTCTTACCATTTATACCCGATTTTGCTGAAATTTGGAACAGTGTGTTGCACTAGCCCCTTAACTATACTTATATACCGAAAATAGCCCAAATCGCCTTCCATTAAGACTGCGCCAAATTCGCACCAAATGCAGTACAGATCGGCCCATATTTTGATATAACTATGGATATAGGAGATACCATGTCATAGGATGTCATGGGATCGAATACAACTCACTGTTTCAAATTTCAACGAACTCGGGCAATAAATGCGCCTGATTTGGGCTTAAGACACTGTACCGGAAGATCAGTCTATATGGCAGCTATATCTAAATATAATCCGACCGAAACCAAATTAGGCAAGGACATCGAGGATTTTAATACCACTCAATGTTTTAAATTTCAGCGAAATAATAACTACGCCTTTTATGGGCTCAAGACCCTAAATCGGTAGATTGGTCTATATGGTAGCTAAATATATCTAAATTTCTAAAGGCTGTGGCATAATCTATTTCTGTAGCATGAACTATTACTGTGAGGGCGTAGCAGACCCATGAATATCATTAAATCATTTTACTAGGATCAAGAATATAAAGCTGCCGTCAAAAAATAGCAGCGCAGAATAATAAAACGTTTTAACAAAAACAGCTTTGTAAGAGTGACACCCCCACTCGAGAACTATCGAGAACTATATTATTAATTTCTACGATCGTCTCACATATTTTCTGATTCGGAACCACCCCAATCGCAGAATGTTCCTTTATTTTCACATTGGCCTATTAATGTAAGATTTTATATATTGTTATTGTAGCAGTGTGTTGTGTTCTATCTTTCGTCTGCTTGATTCTATTGAGTGTCTAGATCCAGCAACTCTGCGACAAAGAGGGGTTGCGTCCAGAGGCATCTGGGCCTGACTGGACAGTTAAACAGGTGATGTGTGTCGTGTGGTCCCTGGTAACAATCGGGACATACATCTTGCACGTTGGTATCATCCTTGCTCTGTAGGAATTGATGCGGCTGCATCAGAACTACTGCCAGAACTACTCTGGTTTGCGGGGCGAAGTCAATTTTTTGAGGTGCCATAAGGAGGCGGTCGTTCTTCAACGACCACATTAACCTGATAGCTATTTACCACATCTGCTACCGTGTCTGCATGAATGTTGTCTAGACGCGCTTGATACGCTGCTTCATCTAGAGGTTCTTTCTTGTAGCGCTGGACCTCACGCTCACGATCATATAGATCTACCTTAAGGCTTCTGGGCGGAGCAGCCAAATCATCCGCAAGATGATGATTTGGATGCTCTCTGCGATAACAGCACAAAAGACATTGCCTATACACCACGTAGTTATGTCTTCGCACTAGTAGGATCTTTATCTCCTGATGGAGGTGGTCCGCATGAGAACTGAGGAGACAGCGCCTCGCATTTAGAAGTGCGGCATTCTGACAGAACTGATTACTATTCCACTGAGTGTCACAGAGCTGGCGAGACCACACTGGCGCTGCATAACCACAAACGTCCAATTGCTTTATATGTGGTCAACCAGGTCTCCTTGGCAGCAGAACAAGTGCTGCCGGCAAGGGAGTTGAGGGTCTTGTTTCTACTTTTGACTTTATCGCAAATTGCTGTGGCATTTAAGAATTTGTAGGAGTTGTCAAATGTGACACCAAGTATTTTGGGACACTTGATGGTCGGAATTGTCACTCTGTCGACCATCACTTTCAGCTCCCTACATACACCTCATGTGTGTATGTACTGAACAAGGTTACTGAAGATTTGGTGGGAGATACCTCAAATTTCCTGCAGTGAAAAAAGAGGGCAAGTTCCTTGAGGTAGATGTTTAACCTATCTCAGGTGTCATCAATGGGTGGGGGCGTGATGCCATGATCGTACAATCGTCCGTATATGAGACGATCTCTATGCCGGCCAGAGTGGGTGGAGGATGGGTAGAGGTTAAATAGTGCCAGAGATATCACTCCGCCTTGGGGATCTAACAGTTTCATTCTACGGTGTTTCGACCACAACAACAACATTACAACGTAACGAAGCACACAGGGCCAACTAGTTGCGAATTTGCCATTTAGGAACAACGGGTATTTGAACCTTGGCCTTCAGCGTAAAAGACGGAGATGCAAAACTCTGAGCTACGGTGGGACCAGCTAGTTATCAATATATTTAAATTTATGAAAATGTCATGACTTGAAAAAACAAAAACTAATAAAAAGGAAGAACGTACATACATACAGATGGCTTAAAAATAAAAAGAGC
Organism: Stomoxys calcitrans; assembly: GCF_963082655.1. Lineage (NCBI taxonomy): Eukaryota > Metazoa > Arthropoda > Insecta > Diptera > Muscidae > Stomoxys > Stomoxys calcitrans. The sequence goes on along the minus strand of NC_081555.1, from coordinate 836,391 downwards.
CTAACTCGTTTTTAGTTTCTTTACAGTAGAAGGGAAAAACATAATAAAATCCGAAAATTTTTATATCCAAAAAAAAAAAACAAATAAACTGGCTCAAGGTAATGGAAAGAAAACAAAACAGATGTCGTTAGTGTTTTTTTTTAATTATGTGAAGCATTTCTTAGCTTTTTATTACATTAACGTGCTCACATATCAATCTCTTTAAAATTTGGGCTATGCCATATTGCACGCTGCAATGTGCAGCAAGTGCAGTTTTGTGCTCGATCGGCGTCGTATCAATGGATTTTTGATCGGATGAGTGTTACGAAATACTTGTTTTTTATTTGTTTTTGTAGTACCAACATATACCCTCCCTCTGAATTTGTAAACGATCGACTTGTCGACTTGTTCCCTTTTTTAACTTAGTCTTCGTCCTATTGAAAAACTTTTTAACCGTATTTTGCTTTCGTTACGAAATTTGTACCTTCTCTTTGTTTTACAACTCAGAATTGTTAAGGCGTTCTGAAAACGCTGAAACTTAAGTTAGCGGCTTATAAATTTGCTCTTCCTTTCCAGCCGTTTCTTTTGCATTATCCTTCTTGACTTACTTAAGCCCTGAAGTGTCCTTTTTGCAAAAAACAAAAACTAATACAATTCAACAACATTTAACTTTGTATTTAAAAAAAATGTTTTATCTAATATTTTACGGAAGTTTTCTTTCTTCTGTAAAGAGAAGCAAAAAATCGAGTTGGGCGCTTTTTCTATAAAGTCATCGCTATACGCTATCAAAATAACGGGAAAATAGCAATAGGAATAAAGTGACGCAATTGTTTTGGTTTTTTTTTTGTGTGTGTTTTCATCATCTTACCTTTTTTGGCTGGTTTCTTGTTGGTACCTATTTGATCCGTAACATCTTGCAAACGTTTCTCCAATTCCTGTTTCTTTTCGGCCATTTGCTCATCCTTAGATTTGCCAGAGGGTTTTTTATCTATGCAAAAGAAATAGAATGCAATCGAACACTTGAGTAGGCGCATATGACTTGAGCAGCGGGTAAAACGAAGAGCAATTATAATTGTTGTGTGTAAAATAGTCAAAGGAGAAAATACTTGTTAATCGAATAACATAAAATAAATTAAGAATTTACGTTCACAAACAAAATCCAATTGAAACAACGAAAAATTTAAATCATGCAATGAAAGATTTTTTTTTTTGTTTTTTTTTTTTGTTTTTTTTCAACCAAAAACCAACACCAAATTTTGAATCTTCCAAACAAAGGAGGCTGGATGTCCTTTCGGAGAAAGGCACCTTTCGACTCTACAAAAATACCGATAATGAAGATATAGAAAGTAGATATATGTATGTAGGTATATATATATATATATATATAGGTAAAACTAAATTTGAAATAAAGACGTACAGTTTAAAGAATAGAGAATACATATTTGGTATTTAGTTCATCCAATTAACACGTTCACTACTATGGTTTCAAAGTATTTTCACCTGTGCTTATGACACTGACTGATCGATCGAGTGAGAGTGAATCTGTAATTATTTTCGACACACAATCGGGGTAAATTGCCTCGATGAGGCAATCGGGGGTGTGCAATCGTTACGCAACGCATTGATTGGAGCAGTTTATTACAACAACAACAAAACATAGCATTGCAACAACAACCTTGCGTTCTGGTGTATGTGGTTGGTGTTTTATAACTATAATAACTATATGATTCTTATTCTACATAAATTCAAAATCAATCAACGTCTTTAAGACAGCCTAACTGGAGATGGCTTTTACTTGTATGGTGCAGGGAAGATGATAGCTTCAAATCAAACAGTATTTGGCAAACAAAAACATGGGCGGGCTGTGGTGGGTTTGTGTGAAAGCAGTTAGCTTTACAATTTGTCAATTAAGGTGGTGCTACTCTTGCTCGCTCGCTCGCTCGCTCTCTTTACATAGAAAAATCCAAAATTCTTATGAATGAATAACAAAATGATAATTTAACAACGACGATGAAGATGGGTGTTTAAAATGATGATTATTGCAACGAAAAAGGAGAAAAATAATCAAAAAAAAAAAAAAAAAATCTGGTTAAAAATTAAAATGTCGCTGGACTAATTATTTGGAGTAAGTGGAGAACGGAAAACGAAATTTTGTCAGAGATGCATATATCGTTTAACAACAATTTAGATTAATTCGCTTCAACTTCTTAGAAGTTGGTTACGATGTTCTTGCTGTCGCAGTTGTTGTAAATCTTGAGTAGTGCGTGTCATTGGGATAAACTTACAGTAAGGCTTACGGGTTTTTTTGCGTAGACAAGACGCGACATAGCTCTCGAGTTCTCGCAGCGTTGAAGGTTTTAGAGTCTCAAAGTCAATTTCTATCTCATCCGGATTCGAGTCGCGCAGCGATGGTTCGCGGTTCTGTATGATGTGCACAACGCGTCCTAGTTTATCACCTGTTGTGGGAAAATTAAGAACAACAAATTGTATATTATTCACTCTATAATACAGATCCGGGTAGGGAATGGTTGTGATGATAGAAGATAGTTGAAGTAACTTACCCGGCAGTTTATTGATGTCCAACGACAGTTGCCTCTTTTCGTCATATGACATTGGTTTGGCGGTATCTTCTTCCTCAGAATCGAATACCAGAGCCTGAGTGCTGGGTTTCTTTTTGTTGGGTCCTCTGGTTCCCGTTCCAGAACCAGCACCTCCACTAGCAGCAGATGCGGCACTTCCTTTGGTACGTTTCGTAGCTCCTCCAGTCGCACCACCTGCATTTGCAGAGCCAGCGCCGCTTGCATTTGTAGCTTTCGGGCCACGTTGTCCTTTACTTTTAGCACCTTTACCAGTCGTCGCCGCAGCTTGTCCCGCTAAACTTGGAGTCATGTTAGCGCCCTTGCCCCCACTAGCAATTTGACCCATTGTTATGCCAGAGGCGATATCGTGACCATGTATGGCGCCTGTAACACCTGTGGCGGCGCCGGCACCGCCAGGTGCTATTGCTCCAGCACCTGTAGCCGGCACCATTCCACCGGCACCTATAGCTCCACTAGCTGCGGCCTTCTTCTTCTCTTTCATTTTCTTTTTGGCCTTCTTTTTATTCGAGGCTTCTTCCATTAGCTTTCGCATTTCCTCTTGCAAATCCAGTAGTTTTGTCTCCAACATTTTGAGCTTGGCATTGCGCTCCTCATCAGAATTTGATTCATTCTCACTGTCCGATGATTCGTCGGACGATGAATCGGATGCATCATGCTTGCCGTAGCCGTGATGAGCAGCCGCTGCTGCCACGGCTGCCGCATGAGCATTTGCCACAGGTTCATCGGGTATGTTGGCGTAACGCATTTCGAAGACATCTTGAAGTTTGCGACCCATTGCAACAACATCATGATCTGGGGGATTGTATTTGTAACAGTTTGTGAATATTAATCGCACGTCAGCGGCAAATTCGGGTGCACTTTTGTACTCGCGATTGTCCATTTTGCCTTTGACAGTTCCCAAATCCATTGGTTTCTTTATGATGTCGTGATAATCATGCAGCCCTAGTAACTCTGCGTCGACTGGCTTGTAAAAAGGCCATGCATAACCTGAATGTTTCTTCGAAAAGAGTTCTTTAAGGATCTCGTTGCAGGACTTCAAGGCATCTGAAAGTTTTTCCTTTGACTTCGCTGAACCCGGAACACCCACGGCGCCCCCAGCTACACCAGCAGCCCCACCAACACCTATAGGTGACATAGGATAACCAGCGTCCTAGAAATCAGTACAAAATGGAAAAAAGTTAGCTCTATTTTACAAATTTCAATATAAAGACTAAGAACAATGACATGAGGCTTCTGTAGTATATGAAAGGGGAGGATGCATGCACAAATCAAATTTTGAAAATCGGATTTTCAGGCGTTACAGCGTGTTTGGTGAAAGCATGATGTTGGAAAATGTGACGTTTTGAATGAAGCATATTAAGGGAACATATACAACAAGCATATGCACATTACTTTATGATCAAATATTGTGAAATAGGCGTCAACTGATGAATGAGGTTAAAAACGAAATGTTCCCTTCAAGATGCATTTTCATTGGTTCATTAAATGGTTATGTGGCCAACATTTTTTGACCACAAAACGTACAAGACTTTGGCGGCACAATACATATTCTGGGTGGTGGGGTTATGTTTGATGCGAAATGTAGTTTAATATGCACATTAATACATACATACATACTTGTGTACGTACATCATGCTCTAACACGTTGGCCTACCTTTTTGCCTACCTGCCGATTGGACTCACGCCTCGTTGCTATTTTTGCACTTTTGGAGTCGATTTGTGCATAGGGTGATTCAAATGCATTTGCGGTTGGTGTTGTAGTGTCAGCCTTTCTTTTCACTCCTTTCTTCATTTTGGCTGGTTGTTGTGGGGGTATGACAGCTTCAACGCCTGCTGTACTATTAACATGATACGCAGGTACGGCCGCGGCAGTATTGGTTAACGCTGATGGATTCGCTCCAACAGCGGCTATACCACCATCAATGGAATTAACAGCGAGAGAACCTGCCACAGCACCTGTCGCTGCTCCAACTGCTGAGCCCACCAAGGATACATGGGCAGCTACGCCACTGGCTGGAAGTATGTTTGCTCCGGACAATAAGGTACTTGGAGCACCTGCTGCTAAAGCTGTAGTAGTTGTGTTCGTACTACCCGGTACTGTTTGTGGTGGCACAGTCGCTATAGGAGGTATACCCGGCGTAGATCCTGGAGTTCCGCCCGATGATGATACCGTACCACCCATGGCAGATAACGGCCGAGTGCTGGCCGCGCTTGGCGTTCTAGTTGCTGCACTAGCGGGCGTCACAGGAGCTCCGAGTAGTGATGCATTTGCAGCGGTTGGTTTTGCCGACGGTGGACGAGGCTTCTTTTTCCCACCGCCTCTGGGCGTTACCGGTTCCAATTCTATTTCTTCCTTTGCCATGCCTTCTAGTTTTTGCAGAAATACCTTTTCTAATGCCTGCGCCATTACAACAACATCTTCGCCTGGCTTATTGTACACATAACAATTAGAGAACATTGTGTTGAAATCCTGTATAGCTTCCTTGGCCGACCAGTAGTAATTGTTCTCTAGCCGCTTCTTTACCGTTCCCAAATCCATTGGTTGCTTTATGATCTTATGATAATCGGGCAGGTTGAGTTTTTTGGCGTCGACGGGTTGTTGAAACGGCCACGAGAAATGATGCTTCCAAATGGCCTTCATCACCGTCTTTATGAGATACTGTAGTTGATTTGTGTTACGTCCAGGCCGATCTGGTGGCGGCACCGTTGGTGGCTGCACAACGCCATTGACTGGTTCCACATACGGTTCATTGCGGGGCGGTGGTTCTTGTGACATTTTGCTTAAATTTTAATCTGAGTTTTCCTCCTCCTTGCGCTTTATCAAGACAATTCTTCCGCTGTATTTTACTTCGATTTGTATTTTATATACAAAATGTATTACAAATTTGTGCTTCTGGTCAGTAGCTTATGGAGCTTTTTAGCGATTTCACTTCGGCTTGTTTGCCAAAAGAATAGTTGCCGAGTGTATACCGCGTTCGACCTTTCTTCGGCTCCGTCAAAATTGGTCAAATTACTTTCACCTTATACCTCACTCCTCTTTCGTTCAACTCCGCACGCCAATTTCTTCCCCTAATATTCCAATCGTTGGTATAGACGAGTGCTTTTCGAAATTTTACTAATATAATTGCCGTTGGTTGTGTTAAGTTATGTTGGGAATTTTTAAACGGTTTCGTGTTTTCAAATCCTTTGCTGCTGTCCAAAATTCTTTTGATAGAGCAATTTGTATATTATGCAGTACATATCCGTACTTAATACGTTTGTTGCCATATACTGCTGCTGCTGCTGTACGTGCTTTGATTCTCCTGTCTTTGGTGGCTGCATTTTACGGCTAAATTAACTAAATAAATAAACGTGTAATCATTTTAGAAATAAAATTGAAAACATAGTACCTATAGATATTCTTTTCTACTTGCACTTGCACAATGGCAATACGACATTTCAACTCACCACACATGTACAGCAATTGAAGGGGAAATCAACTTAAAATGGTTATCATTATGCTCGTGTTTGATTTGATTTTTTGGATATTCAACTTGTTGGTTGCCTCTTCAAAAACGGTTAACAAGAACGCCCTTCTTCGGAATAATCAGTAAGCTATGTTGTAGGTTTCCCTGTCGATTTTCCCTATTAGTAGTTGGTTGTGCAGAAGCCTTCGATTGCAGGAGACGTCAGTATTAAAACGAATAGCTAATATTTATACTGCAAAGAGAAATACAAAAGAATGAGTATGAACATTTTTGTTTTTTTTTTTTAATAAATTCATATATACATGTATTTTACATATGAAAATCGCAATATTATTTTGAGCAACACATGTAGTTTAACAACACCACAAGTTTCCAGTATATCCCTCCGAGGTTAATTATATTTGAAATCGCTTTACCTCCTCATATCACAATATGCTGTCTAAATAGAGTCCGCAGCTACGTTACATCGACCTACATACTAAACCTCAATCCCATGGCAGCCGGTTGGTTGTATGTACCAGATTGACCCGATGAATTCCTTCGTCGGCGAGGGCTGCCGCCTCAGGTACCACACACTGCTACTACTACTACAACAACAACAACAACAACAACATACTAAACCAACAACATTACTAAACTCAATTTTATGTATCGAGATTCAAGGACATATGTTCCAGTTCTTCAGCTAACCTTGCGATATTTTTATTTATTTTGCTCATTAGGTATACGAATACTACCAAATATATATATATTGGGTTGCCCAAAAAGTCATTGCGGATTTTTTAAAAGAAAGTAAATGCATTTTTAATAATACTTAGAATGAACTTTAATCAAATATACTTTTTTTACACTTTTTTCTAAAGCAAGCTAAAAGTAAAAGCTGATAACTGACGGAAGAAAGAATGCAAATACAGAGTCACAAGCTGTGAAAAAATTTGTCAACGAAGACTATGTGAAAAATCCGCAATTATTTTTTGGGCAACCCAATATATATATTCAAATTAAAATTTAATTTATGTAAAATATTTTAAACAAATAAATAAAATAACGACAAAGTACAGTCAAACTTCGCTACAGCGAACTTCTATACAATGAAGCTATCTCTAGAATGAACAAATTTCAAAAACACTGCTTTTTCCTTCCCATTTCCTTGTATTCTTCTGATCTCCTTACAATGAAACAATTTTGCATGTGTAAATTTGGCTTATGTGCGTTTCTGTCTCCTTATAAAGAATTTTTCCAAAAATTTTCTGTTACGCACACTAACAGCTCTGTGTACCGAGAATAAAGTAGTTTCATATAATCCGTTAGCTGATTTGGCTGCTCTACAGGCCTCATTTTGGCAAGTAACGGACGTTGATGCATCATTTGAAGATTATGTCAATGTTGAATTGATGTGCAGACCATGGGCATTCCGTACGATGAGAATATTCTGAACAGTGTTCTGGAAACTCGTAGAGTTCCGGCTATAACAGGTAAATATTTATTAGTTTTGCCTCTATACACATTTTTTAGTCCAAATGCCAAATTACTTTTAAATCCACAGATTCAGATAATGATAATGATGTCAATAAGACGATACCTACATTGGAGCACGTTTTTTCATCAATTGATGTTTTTAGACCTTTGTGCAGACGAAGAGTAACGTGCCAAGTAATGTATTTAAGTCTCTAATTATATTAGAAGGTTTTGTTGCCGAAGATAAATGGAAGAGTGATCTCCAAACTAAAATACCTAAATAATTTAAATAAAGATGAGAAAAATATATCTAATTTGTATAAAATTGTTTTGTTAAACAAAACAAATGAAAAGTGTAACCCAATCTAATATGCCCTATTATTTTTTATAAAAAAAAAAGTGGGAACAAATATAACATCTTTATAATGAAGTTTCTATATAATAAAGTAATTTTCTGGTCCCGTCAAGGATCATTATAGGAAAGTTCGACTGTACTTGTATAATGATTGAAAGGTAGACTGCCACGCTTCAAGTGTAATAACCACAAGATTAGAATTACAGAAGGCATTGGGAGAGAAATTGAATTTGTTTTTAAAAAATCTTAGGCAAAAAATTAAACAGCCGATCCACCCTGTCATCTTTCTAATAAAGACGTAATTGTAGAGATACTTATCTGTGTGTTCCTCACAGATCTCCAAAACTGAACAGCTAAACAAAATTGCAGGATACTCATTTTTGTGAAAAAAGTAAACTACAATGAACAAAGATTTAAAATATCATAAATTAACGTGGTAATGTGTGCACCAAAGTATCCCGAATTTTTAATTTTTGCGGGGTACTTGTTTTAAATTATTTGCTTTACGTTGTGATGTACTCATATTCCTTACTTATCCATGTTTAGGTCTGCCTTAGGATTTACTTTAGAAGGTTATGCCAAACGATCGACCGACATACTTTTTCTTTGAATTTTCTTCATAAGCGTCTGTCACAAGTTACTTAACAAGTTTATGGCAAGCGATCAGCCGGTATACTTTTTTTGCATCTTCGCAATTAAGCTTGTCAAACTTGTTATTGTCTACGCTTTTCTTACTTGTTTGCAATGTGCGTGAAAAAAAGAAAAAAAAGAAAAAAACATCCACTTTATGTTGTCGTAAGTGACAAAACCTTATGTTAGTTAATCCTAGGTCCACCATTTGGAATTTTCGTTCATTTTTAGCGAGCTCCCTCATCATTGAGCCTAAACTTAAAACGGACAGCACTCATCGATATAAGCGGTGCATCCCAACTGTTCCGTAATAAAATGCCACGTCTTTTGCCAAATACAGACACACTGCAAATTACAAATTTTGTCCATGAACATTCCACTAAGGAACAGGGGCAAACTTCTCACATATCATAGAGTGCAATCCGATTCAAGTTTTTAGCTGAATGATAAGGGACCTCTTTTTATAGCCGAATCCGAACGGCGTGCACCTCTTTGGAGAGAAGTTTTACATGGCAAAGTACCTCATATATATGGCCAGCATTAGGAGGGAAAAACCACTGCTGAACATTATTGCTGATGGTCTCGCCAAGATTCGAACCCAGGCATTCAGCGTCATAGGCGGACATGCTAACCTCTGCGCTACGGTGGCCTCCATACAGACACACACACACACAAGCCCACCCAAAGACGGAATGAGGAGGGTGGATTATTTCCGAAATCAGGTGTATTTAATGACTTAAATTGCAATGTGTTCCGTTTATAAGGTCAAAGTTCGATCTGATTATTCATTCGCAGTGGGCCTTATGCCTGTAAGCAGGTGTAAGGCCTGTAAAAAAGCATTCTGTTTTCTTTTTTTTCCAACATAGCAGACCATAAACGCATTCGCTTCCCCTTCAAGTTGTAATACCTGTACACATTGCAGTTCTCTTCTTTAAATCAGGTGTTTAGAATGGTACAATCTCAGTTTGTTTTGTGTCAACCGAGCAGCAAGTACACACAAAGTAACAACATTTACTGTAAATAGAAAAAACAAAACAAAATATGTTGTCCACTCTTCAGTTAAATTCTAAACCTCGTGCAACGGACAAAAACAGACAACTTTGTATAAAATGAAGGTAAGTTTTTGTGTTCTGGGTTTTACTTTTCCCCTAAAATAAACTGCCGATGATTACGTTTCAAATTTTCAAAATTACCCAAATTTTCATCATGAGAGCTCTTAGATAAAACCAAAAAAGGATCTTAAAACAAATAATTAATTTGTACGTTTTGTTTGCGTGATAATAACAAGATGATTTGAGCCCGACACGGTGTGGTGTTCATTTTTGTCAAGAGAAGCTTAGCTGCGAGCCACAGGTCGCGGATAGTGGAATGCTCCATACGGAGTAGGTGCAACTGCAGTCCCAGACAATCAGCGCTATCAAGAGGAGAGTCTCAGTGAGAGGCCGGGTGGCACTGGCTCTTGCTTAAATACTGAATACTTATGATGCTCGATACGACAAGGCGAGTTATTGCACCACAAAAAAATAGTTTAAAGGCGTTAAATCGCACGACAGACGGCCAATTGAACGGTCCCGGACGTGATATAATTCAACGAACAATAAGAACGTAGCTTGTATTTGTTATTTTATTGTTCTACAAGCCATTGATAAAAAGTGAGCACCTTTTTAATGAACTGCAAAACAAAATTGCTCCATTTGTCCCCGCTATTGCATTGGGCTTGGGTCGTTCTTTATCGAATGTAATCAAATTCTCCAGAACTATACTTGGCTTGTTTGATGTGATTCAAATATATTTCATAACTACATCTGGCGAATCGTGGATCTATGCGTATCAGCCCGAAACAAAACAACAAACAACCGCGTGGGTCTTCGAAGTCGATCAACAATCAAAAGAAAATTGTTCGTTGAAGAAGGACTTCGAAACAAATGGTCCCATGTTTCTTCGGCAAAACTGATCATGTGGCGTCTTATTGATGATAAATATTCGCATTTTTATGGCTAGGCCAGAATTTTAAATAGCAGCCCTAGTATAAGGGGCTGGTGAAGACGCTTTTAAAGGAAATCAACGGTGCAAGTTGCACCCCACCACTGCTATAAAGAAATTCCGAAATATACCTTGCACGGAAACAACGCTTATCAGTGGCACACCATTGATATTAACGAATAAATAAATTCTTAAATATACAAAAATCGCTACAGGCACGGTATAACTGTGAGCACCTCACAGGCGGGAACTTTTAGGTCCGATATGTGTGTTATCATAGTAATCACTAGCAGATTATTTGGGAGCTACCGGCCGCGTACATAGTGGAATTCTCCGTAGGGAGTAGCTGCAACTGCAATTGCGGACAATCAGTGGTAGTGAGTGGAGAATTTCAATTAGAGGTGCCGGTGCCGTCCGACCGGCTCTTGCCTAAATACTCAGATACTGTGATGCTTGCTTTGGCAAGGCGAATTATTGGCGCCCTTTTATAATAACCAACTGTCATCATGTCCCCGCATTGATTTGTCCTATTAACCGAAACGAGCTTGCTCACTTTTGGAGCTTAAAGAGGACCGCTATATCCAAAGGAGGGTTTTCTATAACATAACAGTCGGGGTAGAGTGTATGTCTCTATTTGTTTTCTTATAGTGCTCGGATTACCAATGCGGGGATAACAGAGGCCTTGTCTTTCTCTACTTTAACATTACAATGGACTAAAAAAGTCTAGTGAGTCGACCACTCTAAACTAACCTCAACTTAAAGCAAAAGTTATGAATTTGCCAATTAGGATTTTTTTCTCAACCTGGCTACAGTGAACTCATATGCAATGAGAGACTAAGCTCCATATTGTTGGTTATCCATATAGTAGTAACTTAGAAATTAGTGTAACTGAAAATTGTTCAAACAACAAATAGAAGAACTAGTTCTTATCCAATGACACATGGCTTTGTTTGACTGGTAATCACAAGTAGATTATTAACCCGCAACGTCCAACAATTTAGAAGCAATGTAGCCTTGCCCTCTAAAGAAATTTTTAATAAAAATTTGGACATCATAAGCCAACGCACAAGGCAAACAGTTAAAACCAGAATAAAATCAAAATTTAGCGTTTTCATTTCAAAGGCTTTAGGTCTGATTGTTCGGCGCGACTTAAAATGTAGGCATTGGAGATGTTGATGAATTTTAGAAATAATTTAATCGCCCAGTCCTCGAGCTTCGTTGGAAGAATCGGATGCTATATAGAATATTTTGATCAAGTTCCATATGGTCAATCAAGAGTAGGGGGGTGCAGCATTTTTTATATAAACCAACCCGCGGGAATATTCTTACGTCAGCATTTGCATCATTGATTTGCCATCACATCTTGATGACGTGGAACCCAGCGAAATCTATTGGTCCCTCTTGGTGTCTGTGGATACTAACTACCTGTCTGGGCAACTGCTTCTGCTATGAAATAAGATTGGTTCAGGTGACAGTAATGTAATATTTTGTATATATTCTCTTTTACTTTTAATGTTTCTGTTGTTGTTGCGAATGCAATTGTTGATGTTGAACTTCCGAGCTGCTTTAACTTAACGGCATCTAACGTTGATTGCTGCATTTGGATGAATCAGATTAAAGTTTTTTTTGCATATAAGGTCTGCAGTTTTTAATGGTGCTGAAATTATTTTTGATGCTGGCTTGGAACTCATTACTGTCAGAATTAAACAGATCCTAATACTGTCATTGTGGATTGGAAGGTGGTTCTGGGCAACTGAATCTAACCTCAACAAATTTGTTGAATGTGCCGCAATTATAATTTTACCAAGCAAAGGCGTATTCCGTTTGTAATATTTGGTATCCCGCAAAATGCAAATTTACCCATGAACATTCCATTACGGAACATGGGCAAACTTTTCACATATCAATGAGTGCTATCCGATTCAAGTTTAAGCTCAATAATAAAGGAGCCTCCTTTCTATAGCCGAGTCCGAACGGCGAGCCGCAGGGCGACACCTCTTTGTGAAAAAGTTTTTACATGGCTGTCATACCTCTCAAATGTAGCCAACATTATGAGGGGATAGGTTAGGTAAGAGTGACAGTCCTTTTCAGTCTCACTTAGACTATTTTAAGCACATTGTGATACCGCAGTTGCGACAGACCAAGGCTTCTGGCGGGAATCGAACCTGAACTGGTAATCCAAGCACGCTACCAACTCGGCTACCGGGGCGCCCTTAGGAGGGGATAACCATCGCTGAAAATTTTCATGATGTTCTCGCCAGGATTCGAACCCAGGCGTTCAGCGTCATAGACAAACATGCTATCCTCTGCGCTACGGCGGCCTCCATTTGGTTATCATGCAGATTGTGAAAATGTGCCTAAAGCGTTATTTCCCACACTCGACAAATTTCGCCACCTGGCTTACACAAGCGTTTCGGGCATGGAGGATCCACCTAATAATTCTGATATTGCCTTCAGAAGAGAAATGAGAAGAGAATTCGCCAATCTTAAAGATTATTTACGAAGGTTGTCTGACGATATGAAGAAGGAACAAAATGAGATTACAGCCAAGTTTGAATCCACACATGGTTGCTAGAAAGAGTTGTTAGACAAATAGTTCGTTTTTGTTTCGGTTTGAGTGATCATGATCGTGTAAACTAACCTACCCCAATGGCTTAGGGTCATGATTGTCTTAACCTGCGTTCTGTGCTACATTTTTATTAAATCATGAAATGTGGACAACCTGAGATTTTGGTTGACGAATTTCCCTTTGTAAACTCTATACGCAATGTTCAGATAAATGTCCGATTGATTCGTTCTACGATTTATGAACACTCATTTTTGGTGAGAATCTATCGTTCTTAGAACACGTTGCCTAATGGCCTTAAGTTTTTTCATTTACCTGTAATGGTTACAAAAGTAATATTTTAGCCTATTTTGAAGATATGCTTTGTTGTAAGGCAGTAGCATATATATATTATTTCTTATTTTTGTTTCGTTACTACACCTCATGAGGCTGGGGAGCCGTTTAGTTTATACCTATATTCAGTTTTTATGTTAGTTTAGTAGTTTTTCACATCTTGTTGTACATAGTTATTTACTGCAATACATACATAATTGGCCGATGTGGGCTTTCTTTGTATTGGGATTGAATAAATAAATTGTATCAAAATAAAAATACGTGATAATCTGTAAACAAATTGGTGTCGTGTCAACTTGTATGTGGTTACGCGCTCTCCAACTTCAGATTGCAATATGCAAAAGTTGCATACAATTTGTCCCTTTAACAATGATGTAGGTATGAAATATATTTAAATCACTAACAAACCAAGTATAGTTGTAGAGAATTTGATTACATTCGATGGAGAATACAAATGTTCATCCAGTATTATTCCTTTACATGTACGACCCAAGCCCAATGCAATGGGAATAGTGGGGACAAATGGAGCGATTCTTCTGTTGCAGTTCATAACAAAGGTGTTCACTTTTTATTAAGAGTTTATAGAACAATGAAATAACAAAAATTAGCGCTCTATATTTTTAAACGGTTTTTGGAGCAATGGACGGCCACCAATTTACACCTTTAGATAGATTCGCAAGTGTTTTTTTTTTTGTTCTTGTTATTATTGATATTAGAATTTACTACATTACATTTCTCTTTTGATATACAATACAGAAAATGATTATCTTCTTCTTCCTCACAAGTCCTGAATGCTGTTGTCTTTTTCTGACACACACAACCTTCCACACGAGACCCCTAACGCAGCAGAGCAGTAGGCAGCAGCACATCTGGCAACAAATATAGTACAGTAGACATTGTGGTGAAAACTCGGAATCGTTCGGCTTTTCTACACCGTTGTGTTGATTTTGTTGGCTTTCAGTGGTGCTTTCTGTGTATACAGAGTTGGCGACGACGCAGCCGCCACCATACGACGGCCGGAGAGAAATAACGTATGCAGAAACACATAAAAAAAAGCATCAAATCGACGCCAGCAGAAAAACCAACCACACAACTGCAACAAAAACGGCAACGACCAAGCGCCAACGCCAGCATCAAAAACAATTACTTGTGTTGTAAAATATCAAGGCAATTCAATCAATTGATGGAGGAAACTATTAATTTCTTTAAGACTTCAAATATTATATACATGCTGCTCTACATTGCCACAGCCAAACCTTTTTCAAAAAAAATCTTAACCTATATTTTCGATTTAAGGTACACAAATGGCGAAATAAAAAATGCTAAATTTTGCTTTCCTAAAACGATAAAAACTCGTTCTCTCTCACCAGCAGCGGCAACGAACAACGAACGTGAATTAAAATTGAAACTTGACATATGCATGTGTGCGAATGAATAAACATCTACTTGGACAAACATCACATCGATGTCTCTTTTACTCTTGCATGTTTGCAGAATTTAGTACTGCGTTAAAACTGAAAGAGACCGTTCGTGTCCGTTTTTATGCTATTTTTCTCGCTCCTTTTCTTTGTCGGAGATGGAAAATGTTACACAGCACAAAAGATACAAAATTATGTACGATACCAAACGTGACAAACACTTTTAGGAAGTTGCATGTAGATTAAGAAGGTTGTCACTTGCCCAGCTGATGCAATATTGCAATTTCAGAGTTATATCCAAATACACTCTTTTTATGTCGAACGGTTTGTTTAGTTTTTAAAGTTTTTTCAAAATTTTGTTTATTTTTCCACATTTTTATGTTTTAATTTATAATGTATATTTTATTTTGGCTGCTGCACATGGCAGTTCAAATAAAAAAATAGGATGTCAGTATACAGAAGGGGGGGAATTTTTACACTCCACAGTTGCATCGTAAATTTTTTGTTGTTGGGCAAGTGACTCTACATTCTTAGTTTTACTCACAGACACTAGATTTCCTATATATGAATTTTACTTATCTCAAACAAATGACAACCACGAACAACAATTAGAAATCTGACGATTTCTTCTGTTTCATACTTAAGTGTCATCTAAGAGAGAGGCACATGAAATTAGGTGAACATAAAAACTGCAGAAAACTACAAGTACATTACAAAATAAGAAGCTAACAAGAAAGTTAAAAAGTGTGTTTTTTTAAATAATTTAAAGTTTTAAAACAAAAAAGTGTCCACAACCCATTGAAAACTTATTCATTGTTCGTACACAGTTATGTTGAAATTCTTTCTTCTCTTAATTTTCTTTGTACGTGGTGCCTCTTAAAAGAAGTGACGGCACATCTATACCTTTTGAACATCTGTGGTTCTACTGTGGAAGTTACCAAATCAGTGTTCCAGTGAAAACCAAACCAAACATCACCCATAAATTGTTGTGGCATATGGGGAGAGTGTGCAAGAGCTATTAAATGTGACGCCAAGTATTTTGGGACATTTGATGGTCGGAATCATTTATCCATCGACCAACGTGTGTTTCAGCGCTAAGCGGCATATCATGCGGGTCTAGACAACATTCATGCAGACATGAATGTCATCCTTGGAGAAGGACCGCCTCCAGTTGCACCTGAAGAAATTGACCTCCCCAGGCAAACCAGAGTAGTTCTGGCTCAATTACGTTCCGGCAGATACAGCTGATTCAATTCCTGCAGTGCAAGTATTGGTGCAGACGTGCAAGTTGTATGTCCCGATTGTGACCAGGGATCAGCTTAGTCGCAGTGTTCCTGGATCTGGACATTCAACAAAATCAAGCAGACGAAAAATAGAACACAACAAACTGGAACAACGACATCAAAATCACCCATGAATAAAGGAAAATAATTATATGTAGCTATGTCCTCTTGAATCAACACCACTCATTTTACTCATCCATTTAGGATGTAACAAGAAAAACCTGTCATTGTTATACGTTTCAATTTCTATCTTGTAGATTTTTTATATTTTAATGAACAAAGCACGGTTTTGTTGCCAAAAAATCGGAGCAAATTAAACTAGTGTTTGGCAAAGAAACATACCAAACTGAAAAAGGTGTAATCCTTGAGCTAAAACATACATGTGATGGCAAATTTAATCACTTTACATAGGAAATAGACAAACTGTAAAACTCATCGTTTCACTAAATAGCTGGGTCTTCCCAGATGGTATGGAGCCTCCTTTTTATAGTAGAAGTTTTTACATGGCATAATACCTCACAAATGTCGCCGGCATTCGGAAAGGATAACCACCGCTGAACATTTTTTTCTGTTGTTCTCAAAATAAAGCAAGCATAAATAAACATAGCTAAGATTGAAAATCGTCCATTTAAAGAGGGACACATAAAATCGTACTATATTGTAAACTTTAAGCACGAATTTTCCATCCCTATTAAACAATTTGTGGACGCCAGATTTCGAAAATACACAGCTAGCAGCGTTGCATTTTTTGGGTCAGAACAACGATAAACATTTGCATTGTTTACATGGCAATGGAATCGAAGACTGCGTAAAATTAATACTTTATTAAAAAAAAAACAATACCCTAAATACTGCCAAGACCACACTGCCAATTCAAGAATGCTAAAATTGTACTTGTAGTTGCGTTAGCATCTAAATATCAATCAACGAAAAGTTAAAAAATAAAGGCAACAATTTATTATTTATGAAAATGTGTATTTACCATTTAAATGTAAATTCATTATCCACTATATATTTATAGTTTTTATTTAGGTGTTATCCTATGTCGCTGAGTGGAGTACATTAATACTTAAACATTGGCAAAAGTTTTGTCCAATATAAGGGCATATTCCTATATATGTGTATTTTTTCTTTTTAGAAATTTCTATAAACTTTAATAACGATGAGATATATGTTGCGATTTGTTCTGTGATCGATGGAAATCTAAAACATTACATTTATTACTTATAGCTTTTTACATTTCGAACCGACTCCCGGGCAACAACAATCGAGAAAATTTCGTCTTTAACCCACGATTTGACGCTCCTTCTTGTCATAAACACGGAAACAAATACACACACACGCTATATCAATTTTATATTTCATCAATTCGCATATACACGCGAGATTGAATAGTGAAATTTTTTTTCAGACACACCGTTCGTCGTCGTGTTTCTTGTTTCTTTCTCCTTGTTGTTCGGGTAGTTTCTCTGTATACGCTGCTGCTGTTGCCCTGTGGAGTCTCACTTTTTTCATTCACAATTTTAAGCCATTAAATTCAAATGCATTCACAAAATTTCACTTAATACCGCTAAAGCATACATTGAATTATGTTTTTTTACTATTTTAAATTTATCTCATTGATTTTATATACTGTTTTTAATAAATTTTCTGCACTAGTACGCGCATCCGACCGTAAGAACGCGGGTTTCCACCAAATATACATTTGTGACTCACGAGTAACAACGAACGTCTGTCACGAGTCGTCGCACTCTAACACGAACAATATGACATAAGAGTGACAGAGAGCATACATGATTCACAACTACGTGTTTGTACTAAAAATGTACTAAATAGCGAAAATAAAGTCACCATGAATATCTACAATTATATTTGAATTAGAATATAATCCGTATAAGATATTAACCGAATATTGATTTCATATAACGTCATCTATAATCAAATATTTCACAAACTATTAATTAGACATTTTATTACAGTCTACGACACGAACGAGACGGACACACTACAGTCAATCCAAATTTTAGAGCGACAGAGATATGTACATACGAATTTTTTCAGTGTTGTCAACACTGATAAAGACTTTATTTAAAGACTTAAGGGCAGTATGCAACCCTGGCGAAAATCTCCGTTTCCATAAGAATTGCATTGGCATATGCTAAGCGAAATTTTCAGTTTCGACACCCCTATTGAAAATTTCGCTTGCAGGTATACCCAGCCCATTTCAAGTTATAGCGTGACATAATAGGCATTGGAGAAATTTTGCTTTATTTTATATATGTATTGATTATATTGTCAACCATTGTCGGCATCATTTTTCTTTTCGTTTTTACTTTTTGCTTGTCATGTGTTTAGCTCCTAGTACACCATCAGACATGTCATTTGAGCTGTCACTTTCTGCATTCACAAGGCTTGTCATATGTATGTCAAATACGAATAGAGCGCGCTTTTAATCGGCACGAATTCTCATATGTATAATGCTTTTTTATATAGACATGGGTCTAAAGGAATTTTTTCGTATGTATCACATGATGTGTACAACTTTGAAAGTTGCTTTTTTTGAAATTAAATATGACTGATCGTGTAAAGGCAGTTGTAATTCAAACATAGTCCAAGATATATTCATTCACAGGTATTGGAAGTTGCCCAACAACAAAATATTGAGTGCACTATCTGTCAAAATCAGTGATTAGTACAATTCTGATTTTGTGTATGTTACAAAAATCTGACATCTTAATAAATTCATATCCGGCCGACTGTTAATAGCTGTTCACGTCAGACCACCTTTTTAAATTCGCCTTGAACATATCATATCAATCCTGATCTCATTTGTACAACAACCAAGAATCATATGGTGCAATACGCCATCAAGCTTATCGACGATTTGCCAACACACGCAAATAAATTTGTGTGTGAGTTTGTTTACGTGTGCGTACGTCAGCAGAGAATATGCGAAAAAGAAGATGACAACAAAGAGAATGCAAACAAAAATCTGACATCTTAATACCGTTAAACCTGACCGGCTGTTAACAGCTGTTCGCGTGAGACCACCTTTTTAAATCCACCCTGAGGTTCTACATAAGCCTGAGCTGGTATTTATCCAGAACTTCGTTGTCCTGGATAGAAAACATTTTCATACAAACTTCATTGCACTGCACTACGGATTGTATATGTTAAAAAATGTCAGTCCATTATATTTTCTCTGAAAAATGCAGCATATTGCACAACCACGCAAAATTTTTTATTTCACGTAGTAAAATAGGGCTTTTTCCGAAAACAAAAACAAAAAAAATAATTACATAGTTTTCAACATATGCATCTCTGAAATGTAAACAAACAAAAGAGTTACGTAAAACAAGCTTTAAACGACAGCAAATACTACTCCTGAAATGATAGGAAATATATAATTTGCAGTATATGAGCTTCAATAACATTTTTCTTAGTCGGGCTGTTTATCTACAAAAATTTTTCTAGGCGAACCAAGGTGTATTTAATAAGAGAGCCGCATCGGCGAATTGCTACAATAAAGCATCTTTTTTTGGGAACTTGATATATCAAAATTTGTAAGCAAGGCGAATGAAATTCAATTTCCCGTGACTTCAAATTTTTGGCAAATTTGTTTTGACCAATCAGAGCAAGAAGTTTATTTATTTCTGAGTGTCAAGCAAAAAAAAAAAAAAACAAATTAAAAAATTTACAAAGCTCCAATTAGCTCCAAAGGCACAAAACCATCAAGAAGGCATAGTTTTTACAATATTATTATAGAGGCAGATACCTAACAGTGAAGCTGATGTTGAATGCTGCAGAATAATTAGCGTACTACTTGCAAAGAGTTCAAAAAGGAAGATTTTAACTATCGGGGGTTTCGTATGATTTTTTGAAGCTTTTGGATATTGGGGCGGCACAAGGAGCCTAAGTTCCCTGAAGCTTATAACGATTAAGGTTGTAAGACGTGTGCCAAAGCGTATTTAAATAGGTGATCTCACGCGAACATCTGTTAACGGCCGATCAGGTTAGACGGTATTAAGATGTCAGATATTTGATTGCATTCTCTCTGTTGTTATCTTCTTTCTCGTATATTCTCTGCTCATGTACGCACAAAAATTTCTTTGTGTGTGTTGGCAAAAAGTCGATCAGCTTGATGGCAAGATGGCAGATTGCAACATATGATTTGTTGCTGTTTTACAAATGAGACCACCTTTAATAGTTTCGACATAGACGTGTTCCATCAAATAATCTAAGTTTAAGAATCAAAAATTTATTTTGGAGTTTATATTTTTGTAAGGCAAATTCAAAAATGAATTGACATTTCAAGTTCTACCAGCTGAGTTGGTGGGGCCACCCGATAAATACTCCTTGGCCCGAACAGTACTTATACAGAATTTGTCATATCTGTCAAACATTATTGTGAATTTGAATTAATTTTGTTATTGGGATTGCACATCGCTATCATCGCAGCACGTGCAGAAATAAATAAATAAATAACTGGTCGGTGGGCTCCATAAAAAGAAATTATGGGTGGCAAGGGTAAAGTTATCGGCAAAAAGCGTAAATTTCAAGGGCATAAAGAAGATGACCCAGAGTTTGACTTGGCAAAAAAACATTTGAAGACTTCCCATGTTCGCTCCATGGAGAGGAGGTTGATAATAGTTCTTGAAGGTGCCCAACTGGAAACTGTAAAGGTATGTCGTTTCCAGCATGTTGAAGGCTCTCTTTCACTATTTTCGTTGCTTTGCAGGTGGGGAATACATTTGAATTGCTAAATTGTGACGACCATGCAAATATTATGCGCAAAAATAACCGTGATCCAGGTTCATGCAGACCGGATATAACGCACCAATGTTTACTAATGCTTTTCGATTCACCATTAAATCGTGCTGGCCTTCTCCAAGTGTACCTGAGAACAGAGCACAACGTTCTAATTGAGATTAACCCTCAAACAAGAATACCACGGACATTTAAGCGTTTCGCAGGTTTAATGGTCCAACTGCTTCACAAATTTTCAATACGAGCAAATGACACATCAACAAAGTTAATGAAGGTGATAAAAAATCCTATAACAGATCATTTGCCAGTAGGATGTAAAAAATTTGCCATGTCCTTTTCTGGAAAATTAATAGAAAACATAAGAGATTTGGTTCCCAACAAAGTTGACGAGAATGGGGATGAAGGCGAACCTATAGTTCTAGTTGTTGGGGCATTTGCTCATGGCGTTTTGAAATGTGATTATACAGAGGAATTGTTTTCCATTAGCAACTATCCACTCTCAGGAGCAATAGCCTGTTCAAAACTTTGCACCGCATTTGAAGAAGTCTGGGGCATAGTTTAGTTTTTTTTGTACAATCATAATAATGCTAGTTATAATCAATAAATATGTGCACGTCAGCACTTGCACATTTATTTTATATATATGTATGCATATGCTTTCATGGAGTTTTAATACAAATCATTACTAGGGCTGATGATACAAGAATGTTATTGTTATAAAAGTGTGTTGTACACTGAGTCGGCAGTCGTTGCCGATGAGGGACTTCATCGGGTCAATCCGATACGTACAACCGGCAACCGTAGGATTGGTACAAGAATGTCGCGACCAATTGTCAAATATACGAAATTGAAAGATTTGAGATGCATTCTGTAAAATTATTTATACATGTATTATATTTTAATATATAAAAACATTGCAATTGCTTGAGTTTCTGAAGAAATGAAAACAATGGATATCAAAATATGCCGAAGAAATGTTGAAGTTATATCTACAGATCATCTATGATTTTGTAGTTCCCTTCTTATCCTCAGCCAGTTTCTTTTCTGCTTCTCGTTTTGCAGCAGCGTCAGCTATGTATTAAAAAAATGTTTTGAATTTGAACATTGTATCTTATATAGCATATCTTACCTCGTTGTTGCCGTATTAAAGCCAAACGGGCCAGATCGGACTTAGCCTGTGCCGTCTTGCCGTCTGCGTGTAGCTTTTCATACCGTAAACGCGCCTTCTGTTTTTCTATTTGTTCTCGCTCACGTCGCGTTAGTTCTGGTTTTGCACTATCGCCGCCACTTACATTTAATTTTTCAACTTTTTGTGCAACCTTCTTAACAGCTCTGTTTGGGTTTTCAATTTCGATTAGACCAGCAACACCCTTCTTAGCGTCACGGTCATCTTCTGACGACTCGTCCTCTTCTTCAGAGTCTGATGGTGGAAGTGTACCAGGTGGCGCAGCGCCCTTCTTTGCGTTGCCCTTACTGCTTCCTGCTTGTTCTTCTTCTTCACCTGATTCCTCGCTACTACTTTCATCCTCACTTTGCTGTTGCATTTCTTCCGGAGATGTAAAATGACGCGATCGGCCTTTATGGTTAACATATTTTCCACGTGGCATGATTATGTATTAACAATATATCTAAATTTAATCAACTTTTCAACTTCTTAATGCGAAATTGTAATTAGAATTTAGATACGTGAATTCGAGAGTGCGAAAGTGATTATTGAGTGTGTGTGCGAGCGAACCAGGCGATTAATCAAAAGTCCTAATATCGAGTATCGATTGTTAAAACATCGCCTGGTTCGCTCGGACGCACACACACGCACATGGTTGAATTAAGAAGGTTGGCTCACTTGCCCAACAACAACGAAATCGAAACGATACAACTCTGTGGCGATGGTGGCACTAAGTTCCCACTAGACTTTAAAATTTCTGGACACTTCCTAATTGACATTCTAGTTTTTATTTGCATTACCATGTGAAGCAGCCTCAAGATCAAAATATTTATGATTATAAATGTACAAAATTATAAATTAAAACAATTAAAATGTGAAAAAAATTTAAATCCAAACCAAGCATTTGTCTTGTGAGATTTGGATACAACTCTGGAGTTGGACAACTCCATCTGCTGGGCAAGTGAGCCAACCTTCTTAATTCAATCATGAAAACACACACACACACATTTATGAGTTCACGTTAGCATCTAGGCAAATTTATACAAGATAAAGTCATTAGTCCAACTGATGAAATTTTCTAATTCCAGAGTTGTATGCAAATCCCATTAAAACGTCAAAAGCTTGTTTTGGTTTTTTAAGGTTTTTTACATTTTTATCGTTTGAATTTATAATTTATATATCTATAATCATAAATCTTTTTCTGTTGCTGCTACACATGATTATGCAAATAAAAACTAGAATGTCAATTAGGAAAGTGTCCAGAAATTTGATAGCCTAGTGGGAATTTGCGCCACCATTCTCACAGGGTTGTATACTTGTATTCGTTGTTGTTGGGCAATTGAGCCAACCAAATTTTAATCTTTTGATCATGATATTGCAAATAAAAACTAGAATGTCAACTAGAAAGTGTCCAGAAATTTGACAGTCTAGTGGGAATTTGCTCCACCATCACCATAGGGTTGCATAGTTGATTTCAACCCATGTTTGAATTAAGAAGGTTGGCCCATTTGCCCAACAATAACGAAATCAACGATAGAACAATTAAAATGAGGAAAAAAAGGAACAAAATGTGAAATTTTTTTTAAATCCAAACCAAGCGTTTGATGCTCTAGTGAGATTTGGATACAACTTTGTAGTTGGACAAATCCATCAGCTGGGCAAATGAAACAACCTTCTTAATTCAACCATGCTTTGGACGACAGAATTCTACGTTAGCGTTCCCACTAATTCTGAGCTGATTCATTATTTCATATTGGTAAACATATAGAGAGGAGTTGATATTGGAATCTACAAAGTTTATGTTCATTATTCCTAATTTTGAAAATGTGTCGGGTCTTTATCGTCGTTGCATATTTTTGCGTTTTACTGACTCTTGCTAACAGTTTGGACGATGCTGTTTACTTTCAACCTGAACAGGTCCACCTATCATTTGGAGGTAAGTGGAATTTTTTTTAACGCAGTATGGAATATATACTACTGTTAGATTATTATTCAAATATTTAATTTGCGTTTAATTTCTTTGTCTCTCTGTGTCGCAAATATGGATATTGATAAGAGTCTATTGTTCGTAGAAATAAAAAGCAATAACAACATATGCATGTAGGTCGTATTGGTTTATTAGTGTTACTTAGATTAATACAAAACTGATATGAAGCAGTGAGCATTGTTGTTAAAAGATGCTGCCTCGAAACAAAATGATTATCACTGTTTATTAATAACCACCCCTCACGGGGGTATCCTAAGCTCTTCACTCCGATTGTAACATCGCGAAATATTAATCCGCAACACCATGCAATTTATAGGGTCGTTCTTTACTTTCCTGCTTTTCCCCTCAGGCCGAGTTCTTTAAACCTGCTCCTATATGGGGACTTATTTCTAATGTTGTTGTTGTTGTTGTTGTTGTTGTTGTTGTTGTATCCTCGTCAAGCTCATTCCGGCCTATGCGACCGATCGCCACGGGAACATGACCATTGGTTGTTTAAAGGCGCCATTAACCCACCTTAACGCAACCTGTGGACGCGCCCGGTAGCTCGCAGTTAAGCTTCTTGTGATAGCAATGAACACCACACAGATCGGACCCCAATGTTCCAGCCTGTGTGCTGCTCACAGCTATCCCGTGCCAGGTCATATTTCTAGTCGCTGTTCGTGGTGGCAAAAATGCACTTTATAGGGCGCATCTACGATTTCGCTGAAATTTGGTGTGTAGATGTGGGTTGACCACAGGAATACGAATCAGTAGTCCGTTTTAGGGTTAAAGGCCTCCTGAAGGGCCAAAAAACCCCCGTGGAGGGAAGTGGTCCAACCTAGACAATATGGGTATCAAATAAAAAGTATTATCGAAGCGAAAAAAAATCGCGAGACCGTTTTTAAAAAATATTTCTTTAAGAGCTTCATTTATTTTTTTTTTGCGTATCTTTCGTAATCTCTTCTTCGTACCTTTCATTTGCCTATGTTAGCTGGGTTAAAAATGGTACATATTCGTAATCTACTCTACTTTCATATGACAAACACATTTCGTAGCTTGGACCCTTTCCCCCAGGAGGGGATTTGGCCCCTAGGGGAGGCACAGGAGCCTTTGCCCCAAAAACAGACTTTCGATTCATGTTACTGGGGTCAAAATCAGGGAGGGTGCAAAAAATGAAAAAAAACCAGGGGTAAAGTGGAATTTTCCCCATCTGACTTACACTGGATTGGACTAAAACAAAAAACACAGCAATTAACGTGGCACTTGTCACGTTAACATCTGAGAGATAAAATAACAAAATCATGTTTTTCCCTTTTCTTTGGTTTAAAACCTCTATGGTAGGTCTTCTTTCTAAAAACTTGGCTATGGAACAAACTTAAATCTCAATATCTCGAAAACAAATGGAGATACGTATAAATTTCTGAAAGCCAAAGACCGACCCCAACTCAATAATGCGTATGAAATGGAATGAATGAAGTATTGAATGGAATGGAAAACAAATGGAGATACGTACAAATTTCTGAAAGTACGTACCTTAGAAAGCCTAAAGACCGACCCTAACTCAATAATGCGTATGGAAAATTGGCGTGAAAAGCCAATAAAATTGAATTGCGATACATGACCGTATTGAATGGAGATAGTTAATGTTTTTCTGCCAACCATCTTCCAGAAGTGCCCAAGAAATGAAAATTCATCGCGGGCGTGAGAAATTCCCAAAGATTGCTGTGCTACATGCTCAAAACTTAAACACTTAAAAAAACTTCTCATTATTTTTGTATTAGCTATTAGTTGCCACGTTTTTTTCTTCATTATTTGATCGCAAAACAACTCATTATCTATGTGCTATTTGACTTATCGTAAATGCAAGGCCATAAAACATCGTGCGTGTACTTGGCAAAGATGAAAGTCAATTTTCTTTTGTTAAAAATTGTTATCAGAAACTAATATGCAATAATATGCAATAAATATAAAAAATGCATTTTGAATTGCAGAAAAAACAAGTGAAATCGTGATAACCTGGTCAACACGAAATGACACCGATGAATCTATTGTTGAATGGGGCCTAAATGATTTGAGTAACATGACACTTGGAAGTAGAGAAAAATTTGTAGATGGTGGAGATGAACGACAAACTCAATATATACATAGGGTAATATCTTGGCAATTTAACTTTACACTGAAAAAAACCGCACAGCCAAATGTGGATCAAAAAATTCATAATCAACACAGCTGTTAAGAACAAAGCATTGTTGAATAGGAATTGGCCTAAGAGAAACGAATAGTTTCTGCGGGCATACTTTTCCCAATGAAATGTTGTTTTCTACTACAAAAGAGGATGAAATACACATATCATTTAAAACTTCTTGGCGGAAGTTGTTATTGTTATTTTTTCATCCCATTAAATTAAAAGTCATTGGTCTGTCTTAGCACTGTGCGGTTTTAGCTACTTTTATAACCGAATCCACTTGACTCCGAGATTTGTGTGCACTGTGCACAAAGTTATGAAATAGGTTGGGTAGGTGGAAACGGTTTTGAACAACATTTGATAAAGTGTACATTTTGAAATTAGTCTCTCTCAACCAATATTAGGTAAAGTTAGCTTTTCTTAAAGCTTCCGCCACGTACATTTACCACTGCGGAAGCAGAATGGGTTGGTCTAGCAAATTTTCGTTTGTGACTCCACCAGACGGCTATAACTGGTCACCATCATTGGCTATATTTGGCGATATGGGTAATGAGAACGCCCAATCTCTGGCGCGTCTGCAACAGGACACCCAAAAAGGCATGTACGATTGTATAATTCATGTTGGTGATTTCGCCTACGATATGAACACTGACAACAGTCGGATAGGAGATGAGTTTATGCGACAAATAGAATCAATAGCATCATACGTTCCTTATATGGTTGTGCCAGGAAACCACGAGGAAAAGTAGTAAGTAGATTATATTGCAATCTCCAACACTGTTTTTAAATTGAAAATATTTTAGCAATTTTTCCAACTATCGCGCACGTTTCAGTATGCCAGGAGGGACAGAAAACATGTTCTACAGCTTCGATTTGGGCCCAATACACTTTATTGGCATTTCTACGGAAGTTTATTATTTCTTGAATTACGGACTGAAATCCTTAGTTTTTCAATACCAATGGCTGGAAAACGATTTAATGGAGGCCACAAAACCTGAAAATCGCGGAAAGAGACCCTGGATAGTCGTTTATGGGCACAGACCGATGTACTGTAGCAATGAGAACGATAATGATTGCACGCATTCTGAGACCCTAACTAGAGTTGGTTGGCCTTTTCTTCATTTGTTTGGCCTAGAGGAATTATTTTACAAGTATGGCGTGGATGTTGAAATTTGGGCCCACGAACACTCCTATGAACGTTTGTGGCCCATATACAATTATAAAGTTCTAAATGGATCCAATGATGAACCTTATCGTAATCCCAGGGCACCGGTTCACATAGTAACAGGTTCGGCAGGCTGCAAAGAAGGTCGTGAGCCATTTATAAAAAATATCCCCGAATGGAGTGCTTTTCATAGCCAGGATTTTGGATACACACGGTTGAAGGCTTTCAATGCTTCGCATTTGTATTTTGAACAAATATCGGATGACAAGAATGGAGATGTTATTGATTCATTTTGGATTATTAAAGATAAACATGGATCCTATGAGGCTCCATAGACCCAGCATAAAATGATTAAGTATTAGCACAACCTTTGGCAGCACAAAACATATATATGTATGTCACGAAATTACCTAGTACATACATACTTGCATTTTTTTTATTACATTCCCAAACAGGTCGTAGCATATTTTAGAAACCATCAGTAACAGTATTTTAAACGATAATTATGCGATTTTAGGTAACCCATGGGTCCCCAATTTCCATTTCAAAACTGCACCTTCGTTATATATTTTATGAAGCATTTATAGACTAATATAATATTTGTTGTATGTCGTAAAGGGCACTAAATATCTATCCATAGAGTTATGTATTCGTGTTCTATGTGTTTAACAATAAAATCTATATTTATTTTAAAGTAATACAACATACAAATCCACATATTAAAGTTTTCCTAATGGACCGATTATTGAATACAACTCAGCTATAGTTGCGAAGCCAGAAGATAAAACCATGATATCAGTATTCGGGTGTGTTCTGAAACTCACTTTAGCTGGTGAAACGAAAACTTTTCACTTTCACTTTTCACACATTTCTTGGCACGGCATACAAACAGAATTGCTTTAATTTACAATGAAAAACACATTTACGATGGCAAACACAAATAATTTTTACAATAACATCAATTTTATGTCAAATTAAATCAATTTTAACAAAACAGCACAAATGTTTGGATGCTGGTTTTTCTTTCGTATTTAGGGGTGTGTTTTAAACTGCTGGTAAATATTTCATTTCATTCTTCTTTTATTACTTGAAAAAATGTCCACTGCTTCCGTAAAAATCAATGCTTTTTTACATTTCAGTCTGCAAATCATATGGCTTTGCAAAGCCATCATGTTTTAATTTTTCGAACAGGAATTCGAAAAATTGCTTTTCCCTGCTATGACAGAACAGCTAATTTGGCAACGGGAAAGTGAAAAGTTATCGAAAAATGAAAGTGAGGTGAAACACAATTGAGTCGGAAGCTTTTTTTAGTTTTATGCAAGCTTAACCAGTTATGTGCGTTGACTTCTCGAGCCTCTAGAAGCCCCATTAATTCGCTGATTTGTTTTTTTTTTCGAAACAATTCAAACTCAGCTTATTGTGTAAACTTAAAGCCTAGCCAATATAATAACATATGTAATGTGTAAAAAAAACATGTATGTGGGTAAAAAAAGAAAAACTAAATAGTTTCCAGTGACATTAACATAAATGCAATTATTTTAATATTTTTTAGAATAGCTTCAACATCTAATATATCAACACTAATATCGTGCACGTCCATATCAGAGTACAGACAGTAAGAAGAAGTGTACACAGGCTGTACAGTGTACTTAACATAGCAATCCAGTAGTTATTCCAAGATTTTTAGCCTTATCGACAAGCTGTACGGGTTGGATACATACCAATTGCTACAAATTCATCAGTATTTATATTCTGGTGTCGATTTGAGATTAAGAGACACCATGTTGTTGTAGGGCTAATATAAAGGTTTGGAGGCCTCCGTGCCGCAGAGGTTAGCATGTCCTCCTATGACGCCGATCGCCTGGGTTTCCTTACTAATGCTGGCTACTTTGGTGGGGTAATCTGCCTATGTGGCACGCTGTTCGGACTCGGCATAAAAAACGAGCGTCTTATCAATGATATTACTTTAATCGAGCTGCACTCATTGATTTGAGAAAAGTATCCCCTATTCCTCAATTGAATGTTCATGGAAAATTTAGTGGTTAGTAATATAAAGGTAATTGGCATGAGCCCAGTTGGAAATAATGTCCCAATCTTCATTGATTCTTAACAACCCTTGCTTTATTTCAGATTTAGGGAGCTCAGAACTGGACATCATCAGCATATATATGTATAGTATGTGAGCTGAGATAGCAGGTCGTTTATGCCCGCACATAGAGGGACCACTACGGTCCCAAGCACATCGATTAATTAAATATTTTTTTGATTTCTGTATTGGTCTTACTTTTGATGGTTTCCATGTGGTTGGATATTGGCCAGTTGTTAAAATGGTCTTGAATAAGTTTGTTATGCACGACAGTATGTGCGGTAAAGTAAATTTTTATGAATTTTTGGCGTAGTTAATCCAAACCAACTGCATTTGTCTAGGTCTATAAACCTGCAATCCTCATATACAACAGTAAGGCGAACAAATGAACATCCAAACGTTGTGAACTCAGAAAATATTGTTGCATTTGATATAACAGTTGATGTGTGTATTTTTCCGGTATCAGTCCCAAGGCTTGTTGCGTTCACTTCATCAGGATTTGCATCAAGAGACAAGACTGCATCCGATACTAATTTTTCTTATTGTCTTTCACTTTTTTCGAATCAGTAGCCTCGGGGAATTTTCCGGCGTAATAGCTAGCTTTAGTACAATCAATTTCCTTATTTACATCAGTCCTAGCAGCCCTATTCTAAATAACAATTCCCTGGGAGTTTTTTTTTTTACTTTTTCTGTATAGCAATTTCGTAGGAGTTTTATTTCCCTTCACCCTTTTCCCTTATTCTAGACAATCTTCGAACAAAGGAAATATCTCCCAGGGACTTTTTCCCTGAAGTATTCTGAATTGAGATAAAAGGGAGAATGAGGCTATAAGATTTGGGAGAAATTCCCCCAAACAAAGGAAAGGGAGTTAGGATAAAAAAAATTTGAATTTAATGGTTCTTAAAAAAATTTAAACACTTTTTACCATTAAAGAACAATTCATTATGTAGCGAAATTAATTTTCACTCTTTCTTCAAAAGCAAGTGCAAATATTGTTAGGTTCTTCCGGTTTAAACATGCCATGTACCCACCATATCGTGTAGCTATCAAATATGTGGTTCATATTTTAATATTCTTAGACCCATATGTATAATGAGATGTCACCAAGTGGCACGGAGTCGAATACTTACATGAAGTCCCTTATCATCGAGATTAGAGTAGAATTGGGCAGCACTCTTTGAAATGCAAGAAGTCTTCTGCCTGTTCCTTAAGGGAATGTTCGTGGGAAAATTTCCAACATTGCGCTTCAGACCATCAATTATTCAAAAGTACTTGGAGCCACATTTGGTAGCATTTACTCCACAGGAGTAGTGTCGCATTTTCGACAACAATATGTCCAGCAGCCGCTCCAACCACCAAGAAAAGCTACCGCCGTCCGGAAATGTCGATTAGATCTTCAAGTTCTAGGTCCATAAAAGTAGGCCTTTAGATAAAGCAGCGTATCAGGATGACAACCATAGTATTCATGACGACGAAGTAGAACCAAAACTCTATACTACACACTTAAGTAGCTCTGCCCCAAGAACGATCCGATATATTCAACCAACTTAACTCCTTTTGACAAGAGAAAGCGCTAACGTGAAGGATGTGTGCCCGCATGCAACCAGGGACAATAAGACACAACCTACAATCCCATGGCAGTCGTTTGTACGTACCGGAGTGGCCCGATGGTATCCTCAACGGCCAGGGCTGCTGCCTCAGTGTACGTGCTCGTCATTTTTTTCGTCATGGGAGAGGCACATCCCAGATTGCCTTTTCCGCACGCTTCTGGTCCGTGACGGGATTGAAAAGATCGGTCGGGGTCGTTCAGGTGTAACCGGTGCATGGAGTGGGTCATTTTCGATCTTGCTCTGGCCTACGTCACTACTAGAGTATAGTTGCACTGAATATATTACAAGGTGCTTTGCGAATATTGACAGCAGTGGGCCTTCGTGATACACCATTCCGTGCAGTGTAGACCCATCCCGCCTGCGCCTGGCGCTAGTGACATATGCTGTCAACTTTGGACATTTCGATACTGTGCCGAAATTCATCAAATTTGTTTTTCAGACTTTGTGCATTGATGTGAAAGATATTCAGTCCAGTTTTCAGTCTACAGAGTGCTCTAATCATGTTAAATGATCCGTTATTGGAACCCAAACTACCATTGTGTAAACGCATTTATAAAAATGGCAACGCCTTTGAAAAAAAAAAAACTATTACAAAAACAAAAAGAAATGATTATGGATTGGAAAGACATTAAAGAGTATCAGTAGCATGCCAAAAAAAAACTGATCAAAATCCACCTCATTTGCAATGTAACTTGTCTCAGTACTGGGGGCAGTGTAAGCCCGCAGAGAGGAATAGATCATGGCGATTTGTTTTTTTGAACTGCACAAGCATGTTTAAGAAATAATTTTTCGTGTATGGCTATAAAAGCTGTATATCAGGACTATGATTCCCCTTTTACCCTTCGGTCGATATATGGATTTGTATGACGGTGTTTCTATATTCAGTACCGTGCATATAACGTCAGATGTTTG
Organism: Stomoxys calcitrans; assembly: GCF_963082655.1. Classification (NCBI taxonomy): domain Eukaryota; kingdom Metazoa; phylum Arthropoda; class Insecta; order Diptera; family Muscidae; genus Stomoxys; species Stomoxys calcitrans. The sequence goes on along the minus strand of NC_081555.1, from coordinate 804,463 downwards.
CCCGAATTTCTGAGTTAGTATCAGGTTATATACTGTGTGTCGTACGCTGAGGTGGAAGCCCTTGCCGTTGAAGGTGTCCGTCGGGTCAATCCGGTACGTGGACCATGGGGTTGGGGGAGATATTTTATGATGTGAACAAATGCAAGTAGAAGGTATATAAAAGTTTTATACAAATGACTTACACAGTTATATACATATGTCTCGTGTACTTGAAGAGTGACAACTCAAAATATTGTAAAATTTTTCATACGGATATCTTATAAAGTTTTTTTTATTTTTTTTTTCTTTGAACGTAAGTAAAGGGCAGCCGACTTCTAAAAATGAGCTGGCTGTAAAATCGATTTCTTTTGCGTTATGCCACTCTTTATGTACATGAGTATTGTATTTTTTAATAACATGTATGTACATACATCCCGTCTACAAATTTCTCTAAAATATTTTCTACATATTAAAGAAAAAACGCAGTTTGTTGTTACATGGTCCACACGGGACAACACTAACGTGTCTATTTGTAAATATGGCATCGATGGCCTAACAAGCGTATCGGAAAACAAAAAGGGTCCATCAAAGTTTATTGACGGTGGTAAAGCCAAAAGGGTGCAATATATTCACAGAGTAGGTAGAGCGTAAAGAATTGTTGTAAAAATGCAAGAACCATAACCCGTGTCCCAATCAAAATTCATTTTGCAGGTTGCATTGACGAATCTTAAAGATAATACTCGCTATTTGTATCATTGTGGTAGCCCCCTAGGTTGGTCAGCTCTGTTTACGTTTCATACTCCACCAACAGATGCAAACTGGTCTCCCACTCTTTTGATATATGGTGATTTAGGAAATGAAAACGCCCAGTCCTTGCCACGGTTACAGGAAGAAATACAAAATGGTTCAATTGATGCGGTGTTACATGTTGGTGACTTTGCGTATGACATGCATTCTGCAGATGGTACCGTAGGGGATGAGTTTATGCGTCAAATCGAGACGATAGCAGCGTATGTTCCCTATATGGTTGTTCCAGGAAACCACGAAGAGGCATAGTATGTTTTTTCCAATCATTGGTTAGTCACAACGATAACTACGGTATACTCTTGCGTTCCCTTAGCAATTTTTCAAACTATAAAGCCCGTTTTAGTATGCCTGGTGGACAGGATAGCTTGTTTTACAGCTTTGACTTGGGCCCTGTTCATTTTATTGGATTTTCGACAGAAGTTTATTATTTTCTTCAGTTCGGTCTGAAGCCATTGGTTTTTCAATACAAGTGGCTTGAGGAAGACTTGAAATTGGCCTCTTCTCCCGAAAGACGTTCTAAGATTCCCTGGATTATAACTATGGGCCATCGACCAATGTATTGCAGCAATAGCAATGGAGATGACTGTTCACACCATAATACCGTAGTTCGCAAAGGTCTACCCATCTTAGGTTCCTTCGGTCTGGAGGAATTATTTAATAGGTTTGGCGTGGATGTGGAAATATGGGCTCACGAACATTGTTACGAGCGTCTATGGCCCATCTACAATTATACGGTATTAAATGGGTCTTATAGCGAGCCTTACCGTAACCCCAAGGCACCGGTGCACATCATAACGGGAGCAGCTGGCAACAAAGAAGGTCGTGAACCGTTTCGTAAAGACATTCCAGCGTGGAGTTCCTTTCACAGCCAGGTGCGGCATTAACCTCTATATTTATGTAGCTTTCACAAAATTGTCCACCAATGTCTAAATTGATGTTTTGCAATACTCAGTTTAAACTACGAAAGCTAAAATATGGCAAATATTTATTTATCTATTTCAAAAATTAATCCATTTCATGCTATTTAAATTGCAGGACTTTGGTTATACTCGCTTCAAAGCCTATAATAGAACACACCTGCATTTTGAACAAGTTTCTGATGACAAAAAGGGCCAAATCATAGACCAGTTTTGGGTCATAAAGGACAGAAATTAACATGAAATACATATAAAAAATGGTTTATAGTTTGAAAATTAAAATGTTAAGCTTTCTCCAAAATATATAGATCCAAAGCATAAATACACTTTTAATAAGGGTTTTTATTTTTTTTATATAAACCAACAGGTCTTTTAAGGTCAACTAATTTTTGAAGTTTTTCAGGAGACACCAATGAAATCGTTGTTACGTGGTCCACGTTGAATGCTACAAATCAATCAATTGTTGTGTTTGGGAGAGATTTTAAACAGCCGAAATTGTTGGAAAAGGCTGAGGGATCCTCCAGACTTTTTGTCGATGGTGGCCCCAAGAGATCTTCCCAGTATATACACAGCGTTTCCTTGAAACATCTGAAGGCTCAAACGCGATACGAATATAATTGTGGGAGCGATTTAGGTTGGTCTGCGACATTCTCTTTCGTTACCCCACCTGAAGGCAGTAATTGGTCCCCGTCATTGGCTATATATGGGGATTTAGGAAATGAGAATGCCCAATCTTTGGCACGTTTGCAGCAGGACACGCAACAGGGAATGTATGATGCCATCATTCATGTAGGTGATTTCGCCTACGACATGGATTCGGATAATGCTGCTGTCGGTGACGCTTTTATGCGACAAATTGAATCCATTGCCGCCTACGTTCCTTACATGGTTTGTCCTGGCAACCATGAGGAAAAATAGTACGTATTTAATTTCTAAATAAAAGTAATCGAGTATGCACCAATTTGACCTTTACAGCAATTTTTCCAACTACAGGACTCGCTTCAGGCCTGGAGGTACAGAAAACTTGTGGTACAGCTTCGATCTGGGGCCAATCCATTTCATTTCTTTCTCCACTGAAGTGTATTATTTCCTTAACTATGGATACAAGTTGTTGACAAAGCAATATGAATGGTTGGAAAACGATTTGAGGGAAGCTAATAAACCCGAAAACCGTGCGGTTCGTCCGTGGATAATAACGTTCGGCCATCGACCCATGTATTGTAGTGACGACAAGGAGTATGATTGCAACGAAAAATTAGAAACGTTTATACGCCAAGGCTTGCCTATTGTAAAGTGGTTTGGCTTGGAGGATTTGTTTTACAAACACGGCGTTGATGTAGAGATATTCGCACACGAACATTTCTACACTAGATTATGGCCCATTTACGACTATAAGGTATATAACGGTTCAACACAAGCACCATATACCAATGCAAAAGCTCCTATACAAATCATTACGGGCTCTGCGGGATGCAATGAAAATCGTGAGCCATTTTCTAAAGTGTTGCCGGAATGGAATGCTTTTCACAGTAATGTAAGTTTGATCTCGTAACACTAACACTACTCTTTTTGTTACTAATGCGCTTTTGGTATTTTTTTTCTCTTTAAGGACTATGGCTACACACGTCTAAAAGCTTACAATGGCTCGCATCTATATTTTGAACAAGTTTCCGATGACAAGGACGGTGAAATTATTGATTCGTTCTGGATTATTAAGGACAAACATGGATCTTATGCTCAAATGTAAGAATAAAGGTTGATCGGAAAAATTGTGATATGAGATAATTTTGTGTGGTTACTATACGTAGAATAATATATACATATATATAATAAATTATAATCCGCCTTTTTGTGCATATTGTATGTCTTGATATCTTGTCTTTGGAACAAAAAATTAGAAACATACCTAAACCACTTCTAAAATTTGGCAAAAGCGAACAACAAATTGTTGTGGGTTGGCAAAGTTGGATATCCAATATCCAATCCTACTCAGCTTACCACCATATCCCTCTGACCACAACTATGCCATTTCTGCATACTAATAAAGTATTTTTAAGCTCTACAAATATTTAAATTTTCAAAAATGAACTTATACCGAATGATAGAAGTAAAATTTTCCACTATTGGAAACACACGTTTTCGCGTTTTTCGTTTTTATTAGTAACGAGAGAATGTCATACTGTATGGAATCAGCCAGTCTTTTTCTTTAAAATCTAGAGTAATCATGAAAAATTTTAGATTTTAGTCGCTACAAGAGAACGTTGCACCAGCCTTAAGGTAGGTATTAAGTTTGAGTTTCGTAGTGATAATTCAAAAATTTCCCTATTCATTTTTTTGATAAAAAAAAAACTTACATAGACATTATTAAAATTTTGTCATAAATAATTTGAATGTCCCACTAAATAAAATCCACATGGTTTTTTTAATAACATGTAATCGTGAAAAAAATTTGGGTTTGGCTTTGAAACTCGAGCGGTTAAGAGCGAGATAGATTGGCTGCATGAAAATACTATCGATTAATCGATGTTACTGTGCCGTTTGGCACCAGTGGATTCAGATAATGCTACAATCCCATGGCAGCCGGTTGTACGTACTGGGTTCTTCATCGGTAAAAGCTGCCGCCTCAGTGTATAACACACTGCTACAACAACAACAACCAGTGGAAAAAATATCCAATAGAGCGAGCATTTTTACATCGCACAACAATTATCAATTGGCACACTCCCAAAGAAACGTAATCTAACATTCTGAGTGAATGTCGGATTGAGAAAGAAGAAGAAGACTTCTAGATCCCTAGTTTCAATGGAATCAAAAATATAAACATTACCTTAAAAAAAAAATAAAATAAAAAAATGCCTGATTTGGGAGAAAACGAGGGCGTTAATATAACTTTACTTTTTAATAAATTGTGCTTCTCCATTTTGGATCAGTGCAATTTACCAAACCAATCGCTTAAACTGACAGCTGCTCGCAGGCTTAGGAATTTATCCTTCGAAATTCTGCTGAAAGCGAGGAAACAAGATGAAGGTGACCAGGGAGATGATTTTGAACGAGAGTTGGACATACAAATATTTTCAGCTAAACTTAATAGTCGATGCAATCATAACAACAAAAGCTTTTCAGCTTTTGAGGAGCACTTGGAGTTTATTAAAAATGAGCCATACTTTACAGAGGGTGCTGGCAAAAGTATTCTCCAATTTTTGTTAGCTCTTCAAGAGAAGTCTCATGGGGACGATGATGTGGTAAGAAAACTTAATGTTTTATATGTACAATGAAACTCAGTTTTCTTCTTTCCGTGCTCGCACTATCTAGAAAGGGGTTATAGGCCGGGATTGCTTTTTAAACATCTCAAACTGTACCAAAAAAAATTGGAAGTTATTCTAAAAAAAAAAACATTTTTTATACTTCCACAGCGACAAAGTTTGTTCTATTCATACATCATTAATAAATTTCATTTGTTGATTGAGTGTTGTATGTTCCATACGCCATTTTTTGACTATTTGAATTGTGGGCTTGAAAAAGGGTTTCCCCATACTCTTTTTCGGTCGGTTTTCCTGTTTTAGGTTCTATGGTCAATTTTATCTATGTCGACTTTACTTGTTGGCAAATATTTTTTTTATGATTCGTTTAGCTTTTCGTGTTAACATAAAATTAGAAAAAGTAACGAATCCACCAACCACTATGGGACGCAAATTTTCTGTCTACACAAATTACACTACTTCCATGATACGTACAAGATTCTGTGCATCTGTTGGAAGTTGTATTGATGGCTTCGAACGCTAGACGACGGCATCGGCTCTCGCTGTTGTCCAGGTTTGACCGGACAAAATTCGGCCGGGCTCTGCCGAATTTTTTCATTTTCAAGTTTTTTGCCTGATTTAAATTTAATAATCTTCGCACTAACAGGCAAAAAACTTTATTCTTTGTTTTCATATAAAGAGAATTGATCCCCTGATAATCGAATAAATACAAAAAAGTTTTTTGGTGTTTTAATTGATCGTTTTGTGTTAAATTTTTTATCAATATTTCGACAACCTCCGATGGCCATCCTCACGATTTGCACTAGATATATAATATTAACAAATATTCCACAAAAATAAAACAAAAACACAAATCTACATATATGTATTTATAAACACATACTATAAAATAACACCAGTATTCACAAAACAATGTTGATTTGAAATAGGTCTATTTGACAGATTTCCTTTATAGAAATGTCAAAAATAACTATTTTTATTAAGTTTTGAGAATGCGGCCGTGATATATTTGTATATTGCTTTGGATTTTAGTTTAGAATGGCAGACTATTTAACTGTACAGGTTGCGCCGGAGAAACCTAACTTATTTAAAAAACTCCCGAACGGTGAGTTGTGCGGGTAGGGGTCGAGAGAGTGCGAATCTGGAAGGGGAAGTCCCCAAGTTTGTTCCTCTCTCCAGTCAGTTACCATCATGCTCTGGTCTAGGGAGATGCAGGCCTTCGCCGTCGAGAGCTTTTCTAACGGCCGCTCACTTGTTGCTGGGCAATGTGCCCTTCGCGCTCGCTTTGAAATTCCTTCTCACAGACTTGTTCCTGGCCGTAATTCGATTCTGTCGTAGGTTAACTCATTTCGGTAGTGTGGAAGTGCCGCTTAACCCGGAAATGAATGAGTGAGGGTATCAGTTGTTTCGGTCTCCCGGCGTTCAGCTCGCAAAAACCCAGATGCGACAGGAATTTAGTTGCAAGAACTCACTGAACGCGATTTTGGTGCCCGTCAAAATGCATGTAATGTGCTGATTGACAACCTACCAGAAACGCACTAGTTTTTTCCAGTGACAAGACTTATTTTCACACTTTTTTATGGTTATTTGAAATCCCAAGCAAACAAATTGATAAGCTGCAAAGAGTGGACACGAATTTCAAAAATTGACTTAATCAGTGTATGCACAGAGGGGTCGCCATTTACCCGAAGTAATTTTAAAGGCTGCATGAAAAGTTGGGATTCTCAAATAAAAAAGGAGTTCGTCTTAGTTTTTGTTGCTCCCACATACGTTAATTAGCATTGGCTATAATTATGGCAAATATGCTAATGCAATTTGGGAAAGCAAAGGACAATTTATAGTCCGAACGGTTTGCCGCGGAGCGACTACACTTAGTAAAGATGATGGCCTAAGGTATTTACATAACAAGTGCTGTTGTTGTAGCAGTGTGTTGTACACTGAGGCGGCAGCCCTTGCCGATGAAGGAATCTATCCATATGTCGGAATTGATAAATCTTTCCGAGCTCCTTAATTGTGTTGCTGGAAAAATCACTCACCTGAAGTTTATACTGCATGCATTTTTTTACATGATTTTACATGAAATTATTTGTACTGACTCAATATTACATTCATGTTACACTAGGATTAATTCTTGTGATGTGCTTCTTTTAAACCATAAGCGTGAAAAAGACATTTATGGACATGTTTTTAGCTCATACATTTTTCTTTTTTGGGAGTTTGGCAGTTGTTCATGTGAAAAGCCGAATAGAGTACCAATCCTTATGTGGTGATGAATTTGATAGTAAAATCTCTTGTGTTTCAGCCTATTCCGCGCAGTCCAGATTTATTGGTGCCTGGCCCTTTTACCCTGTATGCTGACTATAAAAATAATAAAAGCTATCCCGTACTAAATGAATGGACTGACATAATGAACCCAATGCCGAAATATTTCAAAGGCATAAAACCGTTGGAATCCCCTGACAATCCATACTTGCCAAAATTTATATTCGAAGGTGAGAAAGATCAACTTTTGGCAGTAGATAATAAATTTACGGTCGCCTGTTCCTCAAATGAGTACGACTCGGAATGTTCCTTTACTGGAATGACTAATCGCTTGTTGGGAACTTCTATGCGTATAAATATGAATTCGCTTCAACTATTCCCAAAAAGTTTCAAAAAACCGCAAATAAAAACAGTCAGACCAGTTTCAAGCACACACGTTAATGATTCGGATAGCGAGAAAAATGGTATTTCCAAGAAAATATTTTCTTGGAATTGGGAAGGATTGGCTTGTTTCGGCATATCATGTACAAATCCATTTGCTGGAGATACAAATGCGTCATTGCTTTTGAAGAGTCATCTAAGCCAGAAAGGGAATGTTAAATTTGAAGCGAAAATTGTGGCTGAAAAAGATTTCATAACAGATTTGAAGTCTCTCACAGGTACTATTGGAGACATCTGAAGTGTAATCTCGTCTTGTAAATTATTCCATTCTTATTTAAGTTGGTATTCAATCAAATTCATTCAAACATGATGAGTTTATTGTGTTCCACATGGAGAAGAATGTATGCATAGCTGGGGTGTTGCCTGAAACAATTAAATATGCCGTTGCAGAATTCATTGAATGTGGGACGTGTTACAAACGCTTGCAGACAATGATTTTGAAGAAGGACTATAAGCTAATGTTTGATGGATTTATGTTTAAGGTGAGTATTGCCGCACTTCTTAACTCCGCGAATCTAAACAATCTCTTTTGAAAAGGCTTTGTGTAGTGCCATCGACGAGTACCTGTTAACATTCCGTCAATACGTATTCGGCAAAAATGATGATCATATATTGGGATTTTATAAGCGTATCAAAAAGATGATTAAGCAATTGACGAGTCTATCCTACACCCTAGCCGTTCATCCCAACGGTAAGTTGATTGTTTATTTTGAATTCAGTACTACGTACATATTTGGATGCATGCGACTACGTTGGTAATTTTTGCAGTTGACGATAATTTTAAGCCACCTATGGGATCTCAATTTCTGGGCTATCTGTATAAAGAAATAATGCGTACCACAGAGAATGATTTTCTGGCTATACTAATTTTTATAATGAAGAGGTGTTGCCACGTGTATTTCAAGTAGGTGTAAATATGAAGTTGCAACCAAAACTGTTAGCCGCAGCAAGTTTACAATAGACCCAAATATTGTTTGTTTAGCATATTTTGGTTCTTGGTCAATAAACCGTGTCATTCCAAACAGTTTTGGAGAGTTTCTACAAACGATTATTTGGATGATGCAAAACTATTTTTTTAGGCACTTACAAAAGTGGATATACTATGGGTTGCTGGATGATCCTTGTAATGAGCTTTTCGTAGGCTTTGTAGACCACTACAGAGAAAATACGAAATACTTTTACGATAAAGCTTATTTCGTGCGAAGGGAAGTTGTACCTGGTTTCTTCCAAAATTTTGAAGAAGAAATCCTGCAATGCGGAAAATACACCATGCTGCTGAAGGCCTATAATCCAAATGTAAATATTTCATTTGAAAACATTGTGTGTGTGTGTGTGTGTGTGTGTGTATTGACAGTCTTTTTCAATCGCAGCACCCAATTTTCGACCTGGAATACCCCTCTATATCCGTATGTCTTTGTGTTGCCGAACTCGAAAAGTTAGAATTATCCTGCAAGGAGTATTTCGAAAATGCCAAAAAGCTTTGTCTAAATCCAATAACTATACAAATGATCTTTGAATCCAGATCAGAAGAAAAGCGTCAGTTGTTTCAGCGCATGAGCGAAAGATCGCGCGCCAATCTTGAGCGATGGACAGATGAACAGAATGAGATTGCACTTTTGGCGGCTGAAAGGAAGAAGCAACGTCTAGAGGAATTATCAGCTCAACTGCACGATGCCAAACAGCGTAAGATGCTAGAGAGAAAGGTTAGTGTAGAAAATGAGTTAAAGTATCTGAGAGAAGCAGAGAAACTTGAGGAACAACGCACTGCCATAGAGAATATAAATTTACGCAAACGGATTGAATACTACCAAGAATTGCATGATATTATCAAAGACAAAGAACACAGGAACAACTTAACTTTATTGATACCAGCTGCAGCAACAGCCCAACCATCTCCTCGAACACCAGCGAGTGCTGGCACAGACTTTGAGTCGTGCTGTGGGGAAGATGAAGAACAAAGTTCGGATTATGAGGAATGTGTCTCTGAAGAATGTGCTGAAAAGCTAAGTGAAATAAAAGACATTTCTGAACAAAGTGAAAAGCAGGAATGCAACAAGGAATCAATCTTGGAGAACGAAATCCACCAAGAACTAGTCCATGCTGTAGATCTTATAAATTGCAATAGCGAAAATATTGCCGTAGACAACGGTAATATTTTACAGCAGAATCGTCAAAAAATTATGTCAGGCCACAATATGGAACATTGCACAACAGCCTCAACGGAAATTGCTCTAAAAAAATCCTCAACTGTTGCTTCGTCCTTTGCTCTGGAGAGTACTCTCAAGATAAATACAGCAGGAACAGCAGGTAAAATCACAATAATTATTTAATTTGAATTTTTCCAATTTTTCCAACTTTTGTGACTTTTTCCGATTACAGATAACAAGGAAATGCCGCTGACAGAGGCACAGAAAAACAAATTTAAAGTTTTAAGTGATGAATTTCAAATCCAAATATCAAATCAAACGCATCGCACCAAATCAATGCCTGATGTTAATCTTAATGATGTGCAGGATGAAGAATTGAGTGAATTACAGAGAAATCGCCGACGTATGATGCAAAATGATTTGTTTAGTGAATACAATAAAGACCCGGAGCCCAGGTCAGTCAATCTGTATTTGCCCTTGGACACTGATCGAGCAAGAAATCGTAAAAAAGTATTAGAAAGTGAATATAATATTCTAACTGGAATGGCAAATATGGCAACGGTTGATACGCCAATGTCTACCGCATCTGATGATATTCCTTTAACGGAAACCTTGAGCGAAATCGAGGCTGACAAAGACAATGGAAATATTTCTAAAAATAATGACTCTGGCACGCCAGGTTCCACAGTTGATGTCGGCATTGACACTTTAAAACTAAATGTAACGATGCGCCCAGACAATACCAAAGAGTCAGCCCTAACCACTCCTTATACATGTTTGCCTTCGACGCCTGAGAGTGCACTAAACACGGCAGGCATTAGGGCTAAGCAGGGCTTCACTTTTCCAAGTGCTGATTGCCAGAAAACATGTATCGAAGTTGCTTTTAATAATGATTCACTGCAGAGAGAAGATGCCTGCCCGCAACCAGATTACAATCAGCCGTACAAACGTTGTGAGCAACTGATTGCGACGAATTTTAGATGTAACACAACGAGTCCTTACATACGCCTCAATAGCAGCAACAATCATTCGAATAGTACACATAAGTCCCCCACACTTACAGAGTTTTTAACTGAGTTTCTGCAAAAGTCCGTTGTCACACCAATGGGCACCCATTTGGAATTGGTCAATAATGAGGTTATGCGTATGTTTCTGGTCGATTTGAAAGTTTTAGATCACTTTCGAAGCTTGCGTAATTACTTCTTTATGATGGATGGCGAATTCGGCTCCATTATATGTGATGGCATCATTGGGAAATTGGAGGATGGGGCCAAACCACAGAAATTGCTAAACTACCAAATATTGCATTCCATTTTAGACACAGCATTAGGATCGAGTATTACAGGTGAGACAACATTACTTCACTCTGCAGCACAAAAAGGCATCGACTTAAATAGAATTTGTTTACAGGAAAGAATAAGAATGCTGAAAATCTCTCATTCATTGTAAATGACGTGCCTGAAAAATTCGAACTAAGTTCACCCGATGTATTAAATAATCTCAGCCTTAGCTATTGCATCAACTGGCCTTTGAATCTCATTCTTAATCCGGAGACTTTGGAACAATATGCGAATATTTTTAAATATCTAGTGCGCGTACGTCGCATAAGTTGGATCCTAGAAAAAGCCTATCAAATACTGAAGGAGAGCGTCAAGAAAAATGGCAAAGACCTACTTAAATCGCCGCAGTATCGGCATGTTCAACTAATACGCCATAAATTCTATCATTTCGTGCATGCCTTACAAAACCACATCACAGGCAATGCTTTGCAGGCCTCGTGGAAAACTTTCAAAGACGAGCTGCTGAGCGCCAAAACAATCGAAGATTTATATCGCAAACATACCACCTACATAAAGCGAATTTTGTTTCTATGCATGTTGAATAAAAGAAGTGCCGAATTCTACAACACCATAGAAAATGTTTTCAAAATAGCCATACGATTTTATAAGTGAGTGAAAATGCTTGCCTAATTCCTTTAACACTTTTCTTTAACGCGTTTTTGTTGTTTGTGTGTTTGCAGTAATTTGAAGTCGCGCGAGTTCAAAATAAAGCCCGGCGAAACTTATCATACACATTCCCGGTATGAAAAGTTGGTCAATGATGAAGTGGAGTTTAATAAATTCATCAAGTACACAATATATTTGGGCACCAAAATTGTTCGCCATGGCTATCAGGCTGAAATTGGTGAATTCATTAATTTGATTAACTATAACCAATACTACATGAAATCAAGTCTCTACAACTAGCTAAACAAAAAAAAAAGTTATTGAAAAGTATGTATTGTTGTTTATGGTTAGATAATCGGGGACATTTTGGAAAAATAAATTGTTGTGTCATTTCTAAAACATACCAGATTTGTCTCCCATTTCTTATAGCATATCTCAAAGTTAACCACATCCCCCGATACCAACGAAACATGTTATGTGAAAAGCTGATGTTGAAATAAAAATGATGGAATAAATTTGTTCGATCGGAAGGTATCGTACATACATACATACCTGGCCTACATTTCGATTAGAGCATGCAAAAGTGACAGCACATACATATGCCTGTTGTCTAATAGCACCTCAAACAAATGCACAAAAAGTTGTTATAAATGAAATAAATTAAATTAACAGTTATTCCTGTGTATTACTTTATCTAAACAAATTTAAATTATTCAACCCTATGGCAGCCGGGTCTGTGTACCGGATAGTGTGCCGCCTCAGTGTATGTGTTCGTCCTTTTTTCGTCATGGGAGAGGCACATCCGGTTCCGGAATTGAAAAGAACGCTGGACCCTGGTTCTGTTCGGTTTGCCAGAACCACCTCCATCATTGGTCGGTGTCGGTGAGGTGCTGGAGTGGGTGCATTTCCGATCTTGCTCTGGCCATACATCACTACGGGAGTATAGCCACACTGAATATGTTGCAAGGTGCTTGGCGGACATAGACGGCAGTTGGTCACAAGCGTCGTCGTCATCGCCTTCTGGGTCCTCGTCGTCGGACTATGTGACTACCTCGACCTCTCCCGTATACTCAACAGCAGCATCCCAGCCCCAATATTACCAGGTAAGAGCTGGGAAGTGTATCTTGAATTGCATAATTGAATTGCAATGATCTGAGAGGCGAGATCGACGTTATAGTCGGGAGAACATATTGGTTGCAGCGATGCAGGCCAGGTCTGACCCCCGGCACCGGATAGCTGTGAGCACCACACATTGAGGTCCGATCTGTCCAGTGTTCATTGCTTTCACGACAAGCTTGGCTGTGAGCTAACGGGTGCGTCCACAGGTTGCGAACAGTGGAATGCTCCATACGGAGTAGCTGCCAGTGCAGTCGCGGACAATCAGGGGCATCGAGCGGTGAGACTCAGGGAGAGGCCGGGCGGCACCGGCTCTTGTACAAATACTGAGTGCCTATGTTTGCAAATTATTACGAAATTACGCTCAATTGTGTTTGTGAAATATACAAATAAAATTTTTCCTTACCTTTAGGTACCGTTTATAGTAAGTTTTAAGACGTATTTTTTGTTTAATGGAAAAATTGCAAAATGTAAACATCATACCGTAAGTAAAAAACAGCAGTTTCACACACGTATGAGCATTTTCTGTGCGACTTGCAAAAAAAGAAGACCAAGCAATTTGGCCATCTAGTAGAATTCCTAAAATCTTTGTTACATAGTGTAATCAGCTGATTTTATCAGCTGTTTTATTTTCTAATGTACATCTAACATTTCCTTTGGAATTTTCATTTGCAATTTGTCCAGGAAAGCCACGTGAACAAAAATGGTGAACGAGATACCTCTTGAAACGGTGAAGCAGCACAATAAGCCAACAGATTTGTGGGTTGTAATAGAGAACAAAGTCTACGATGTAACAAAGTTCCGTAGTGAGGTGAGGAGCACGACTTATTTTATTTTTTGTCAAGTCATGAAAGTAAAGATTTATAAATTTGACTTACGGCATTCATGCAGCATCCAGGAGGCGAAGAGTCCTTGGACGAAGTGGCAGGTAGAGACGGTACCAAGGAGTTTATGGAGGTCGGTCATAGCCAGGAAGCCAGGTAGACATTATCAAATCTTCTTTAATTTGGTAAAAAAAAAATGCTTTTGGTTGTCTAGGGAGATAATGAAAAAATTTTATATTGGAGATCTGGCTGCGAAAGACTGTAAAGGAAAGCTTCCGTTAAGGTAATTGTTACATATGTTATATTGGTAATGTGAAACAATTAACTATATGTCCTTGGAACTCGCAATCGTTTGGTTACAATGGTGTACCATGAAGCAAAGTGCATGTAAACAAAGTCATAATGTGCATACACCTCATTTATGTGCGTAATAATTCCTTCTTATCGGCGCTTTAACAAATACGTCACAAACACAGCATGGATGATCATATTCCATTCCATCCGAACCACACAGAAATCAAATAATCATTTTATAACTATTCCAGTTTTTCTCCAAAAAAAAAAAAAGCTGGATACATTATCCATTTAACTTTCTTATTTTTATAAAATTCATATTTTGTCAGTTGTAGATATTTTTATGCAACAAAAAAGATTAGGTACTACAAATCCACCAAGTGAGACATTTCAGAACGCCGTCATTCATCATCCGCCCCTGTTAAGATGTGTAAGTTCCTAGTTATTGCATTACCATTTCACATTTTCAACATTTGTGGTGTGTGGTCTGATTTTATGTGGCTCTCAATGTCTAGCTCTCACTGCTTTTTCAAATAATTTATTTTCATTTGTCCCACCATTTTTTTTGTAGATTCCAATGACGAGTCCTTCGTTGATAAACAATGTTGTGTTTTTTTTAATTCACTTATAGTGGTATCGTTCTTTCAATGCCAACGCAATATATTTTAACTTGAGTAACTGTTTTCTATACTCCCAGGGAAATCACCTTATGCCTTATATCGTTCGCCATTGGTGCAGCAGCAATATTTTTCATTAAAAAGACTTTAGCAAGGAACTAGGAAACGAGCTACCCACAGCTGTCATTCCAGGGTAAAACTGTGCAATTTGTGTTCGTGCTAAAGATCATCGTCGGTTGATAATTATATAACACATAAATAACAAAGTAATTGTAATAAATATTAAAGTATAAATAAACTAAAGTAAATATTGGTGGAAATGAAAGTAAATCCTAGAACACATAGATGGTCTTAGGCCCAAGCGATAGTTTTAACAAGCAAAAATTGCTTATCTGAGAAAAACGCCATAAAGATTATTTTAATTTATTTTATTCATAAGTGAAGTTTTTTCTTACTTTCCTACGGCATAGTTGAAACAATGACCCAACCAACCCATCACCCGAAAATTAGAAAATATAAAATTAATCCTTAAATGATTGATTTAAGGCATCAAGATTGCGATCACTAACGTAGACCTGTAAATCGTTCCTACCCATAAGTGAAATAACCATCTTTAAGGTACTCCATATTGATTCGGACATTTGATGTCCATTTCCTAGAGGAGTGCCCGCTGGAAGATCGGCAGCTATATTCCCTTGCATATTAAGGGCTGTTAAAAGATGTTCGCAAGCCTGTTTATAGGCTTTTAAATTCAAGCAACAGACCCCTACGTTATAGCGCACACGAATGAATCCCGGCTCCAACTCTAAAGCCCTTTGATAGGCTTCTACTGCTTCCACTGAGCGAGAACCATTTGCTAAACTCGCACCTAAGCGGTTCCAAAGTTTTGCATTTTGCGGATCGACGTGGAGAGCGGCTCTAAAGCAATCTACTGCCTTATCATACTCCGAGCTTAAATTGTAAAGGACACCCAAAGCTTCTTGTACCTCGGGATCCACGTTCTGGGGATTTATACGGACAGCTTCAAGGTACATATTTTGAACTTCCTGCAATTTATTGCCTCCTATTAGTGATGATGCCATTTGGGCAGCAGCGTCAGCAGGAGTTTCAGGTTGCGACGGAGCAAGATGTTGGTATTTAGGATTTGCCTTTAGCCAATTGGTAAGCATCTTCACAGCTTGAGACTGCAAGCTTTCGTTGGTGTAACACACTGCAAGCGCCATCAAAACCTTAGGATTATCGGATCTTATATCTAATGATCTCTTTAAAGCAGCTATGCCTTGTGGATCCATTTCAT
The DNA here is from genome assembly GCF_963082655.1 of Stomoxys calcitrans. Taxonomy (NCBI): domain Eukaryota; kingdom Metazoa; phylum Arthropoda; class Insecta; order Diptera; family Muscidae; genus Stomoxys; species Stomoxys calcitrans. The sequence goes on along the minus strand of NC_081555.1, from coordinate 788,556 downwards.
TTTCCGCCTGAGTTATACCCAAATATTCCCAGGCATCTGCATTGTCTGGATCTTTATTTACAGCTACTTCAAAGCACAAAACGGCACTAGGTATATCACCTTTTGCCAGGTATTCTTTTCCTTTTTCAAATGCATTATCCACATCCTTCATTGGATTCTCCTCGGCGAATTTGTATTCTTTATATGGATCGTAGCTTTCATCAAACTCAGAAAGCCATGGGTGATCAGATTCCTCCGAAATTTTTGCCCATTCGTCTTGCAGTCGTTGCCAGAATTTTTCATTGTAATTTGCAGCGGCCTGCTCATTGCTCTCATTACTGGCCTTGTAATCGTTTACCCAATCCTCACCTTGAAGACTTTCAGGTAGGTCTTGTGCTTTTTCTAAAGCGTTGGCCTCTTCGAAGAATTTATCAGTTAATCCTGTGTGTACTTGTTGTTCGATCATAGGCAACGAAGAATGAAACAAAGGCATATAGGGCATGCCCGCCCTGAAAGACGCTGAGGTACCAGGTTCTTCAAAAAAATCCCGAACATGTGCCATTTGCTGCTGTGGCTGTGGAGTAACCATCTGTGTTCCAAATTCTCTGGACCATTGGCTAGAAACTTCGTCTATCACCCGTGGCGCAGAGTGCAGCTGACGTTGACAAGCCTGTCCCTCGATTTCTCGCATTTCCTGTAGCAATGTCTCCATTTGGAATGACTGAGGTGGACCTGCCACTTGACCCAAAAAATCATTAACCATCTGTTCATCCTGGCGTATGCTACGCTCAAATGCAGCTTGAGAACCAAGATCATCTTTGTGTGCAGCGTCGCGTGTAAATTGTCCACCCAGCTGCATCAGAGGGTTGACACCTCCACAATCACCTTCAACAAGTTGTCTGAGCGACATTTTGCTGAAATGTCCAAATATTTTTTACAGTACTTTTGAGATGTATGGAACGTAAACCAACTTATCAATAAAAAAAATGATAAACATCGGGTCTAATGTCCAATTGACTGAATGTTTTGTCTTTGTTCAGTTTGTTTATTTAACACAGCTGTTTTTGACAGCACCAATGTGCTTACACGCCGATTCTTTGACCCCTCTGTTTCCAAAACTTCAGCCACTGATTCATCTTTATTTTCTAACCAAAACTTATAACTAGAATTGACAACGAATTTTTTGCTATGTCCACATAACTTGCATTTGCATATCAACTCGGAGCTCTCATCTATGGAGGATGTGGGATAAATATTTGTCGTTTTCCCCTTTCGGACAAGGATTTCGGAGGTTATGCTAGGTTGCTGAGCCAAAGAACAACGTTTGCACAATGTTCTCTTGATACTGGGCTCCCTTAAAAAAAAAGTAATCCAAAATTTAAAATTTTGTTTTCGAAAACTAGCGCTCACGTAAAAACTTACATTCTCAATACAGACTTTTTTCCAATATTTTTGCACAGTTCACCGTAATACGATGCTAAACAGTCATTTTTCCCTGCCATCAATATGGAGGCTTGATAAAGAAAATTCATTCTGCTGAAGCATTCCTTTCCTTGAAATTTAATTTTATTTTTTCCCTGGGACATAATATCCTAAACTTTGCTAATTTTTGTCCTGAAGAGGTTCTTTAAGATTCGGCAGGAAGCAATATATTATTTTATGACTTATAAGGTGTGTTCCCATATTTGTTTCAAATCGTAATATTACTTGTGGTGGTTCTTAGTTTGTGTGAGGGGAGTAATGCTATGTCTACATTGACTGGATTTGCTTATGTCGTTTTGGAAAACATCCCAACCGTTCACACTAGTTGAGATGTTTTGGAAATTGATTTTTTTCACATTCCACTATAAATGCTGTAGTGCACTATTATTAATTTTTTGTTTTTCCAGCTCTCTCAGTAAAATGTTGTTAATTTAAATTTTCTTTTGGAAAAAAATTAGATTTTTAGTTCTTGACATTATTTAGGGCTGTGTTTATTTAGCACAATTTACACATTTATGAGCTCACATACTGGTAATGACTCGTTTTTGTGGCAAGCGAGTCGTTTGCTCAAAACAGCTTTGGTCGGAACATAGTTGCTGTGTTTTATTTTATTGAAGGGCAAAAATAAAACTCCCAAAAAGTTTTCAGTGCAAGTCTGTTTGTATGTTATGAAGTGATAACGCTATTTGCTAACCTCTCAAAACAATACGAGGAAAAAATGCAAATATTTGTAAAATTTAAGACTAAAACTGTATAAAAACCCGTTTACACTGCTCTTCAAATCCGGATTTAGTGGCTCGATCATCTGTTTTCCTATTATAAAATCAGCGGACGAGAGCTTTAAATCCGTATTTAATGAGCAGTGAAAACGAGGTTTTATACAAGGTAAACGGAATCAACAATACATCCCTGTGAGAATCGTGGTGCAAATTCCCATTAGGCTGTGAAATTTCTTGACACTTCCTAATTGATATTCTAGTTTTTTTTTCGCAGTTTTTTCTAGTTTTCATGTGAAGCAGCCACAAGATCAAAAGATTTATGGTTATTAACTCGTAAATTATAAATTCGAACGATAAAATTAGTCCAAAAATGATTAAAATTCGGCCAAAATTATAAATCGATGTTTGTCGTCATCTTGTATTCTAAACAATTGTTTTTGCATAAATGTTTTGACTGCAAACAATTCAAAACTGTTTTGCCATTTGGATCTTTGAAGTAGCACGTTTACATTGAAGTTTATATGATCTGGATTTAAATAAATCCAAAAAAATCCTGTCCGTTAACATTGCGTTTTTGGGGATTATACGAGTCTCGAACGAGTCTATTGTCCACACCTCATAAAGCTAAAAGACAAACTGTGTTAAGTTTGCTAAAAGAGAAGCTGTGTTAAGTTTGTTCAACGGCTCTTGACAGTTTTATATCGATGTACCCGATAACCTATTGGTAACCGGACGAGTCCAAGTTAAAGGAATCAAGATATACAAGAATAAGAGAAGATATTAAGATATTCCCAAATAGAAGATAGAATGTAAAATGTCTTTTCCACGAAATGACACACATGGAATTTTGCGTAAGACATCTACAACGGAGGCTACTGTTCCCGAGCGTCATATGGATCTTCTAGTGTTTGGATATGCTTGCAAAATATTTCGTGATGATGCGAAGGCCCGAGAGATAGACCAGGGAAAACATTTGATCCCATGGATGAACGAGAATAGTCTGAAAATTGACAGGTTAATATTTGTTTGTGTTTCATTTATGTCTATATATTACATTTATATATCCATACGCCATTTGTAACATGTATTTCATTGCCAATATATGAACATATCAATCAATTGATATGGAACGGAAAGCCTTCTCAAATGCTTCAAGAAGGATATTAAGCAAAACCTAAAATCGCCGTCAAATATGGAGCGACGTTAGTTGGTTTCTACAGCTGTTGATTTGATTTGATGTTGCCTTAATAGGGAAAGAAAGTATGAATGCAGACAAACTTCACGGGTATGTGAGACTTTATTTTGATTTGTGGGTTGAAGAATGGCTGTCTGCTGTTTCCAAAACCAGGTTTTATACAGGTAGACACAGATTACATGAGTAACTTCTGTATAAGCCCTGATCACAAGGGCATGTAGGTAAATCTCAAACACCTGGTGTCAAACACCAGTCCTTGTTCATGTGTGTTATAAGAATCAATTAATTATAAAAATTTTAACTAGAAGTATTAATTACAATGATTTCAAAATTCATATTATTGTTTGAAATGTAAGAAAAGGTTCAGTTGGTTTTATTAAAGTTGGCTTCAACTTCGTTCAATGTAACAATGAAATAAACACACCGTATAAACTTGCATATATTTCCTACTGTTGTGACATGTTCGTCCGACTTTTGTTATAATGTTAACACTTATTGGAGGTATTAAAACGCTTTACTCTTCCCTCATATCAATAGGAGCTGTCCAATTCATTTTTTACTTTAATGAGGTAACCAAATCCTATCCACAAACCTCACATTCAAATATTTTACCGCAGTGTTCTCTCAGGGTATTGTAAGTGGGGGCACTTTTAGGCTTAGTTTCTATCCAATTTCGCCTTAATTTAATGTACGAAAGCACTGTCAGCGCTATTCTGAATAAAAATTCTCTAGGAGTTTTTTCACTACACCTTTTTCCCCTACTTTGAATAACAATTTCCTAATAGTTTCTTCCCTACTCCCTTTTCCCTTATTTTAAACAAACTTCGAAAAAGGTAAATATCTCCCAGGGAAAAATGAGGTATTCTAAATCGAAATAAAAGGGAGAAAGAGACATTAAAACTTGAGAAAAATTTTCCCAAACAAACGAAGTTGGGATAAAAAATTATGAATTTTATTGTTTATATAAAAAAAATATACATCTTGCTATTTGCGAACAATTTATTATGTACGGAAATTATTTTTCACTTTTTTTTTTATCAAAAACCAGTACAAATTTTGTTAGGTTCTCCCGGTTTAGACATGTCATGTACTTACCATAGAAAATTTGCATAAGTTTGTCAGTTTTATTAACAATTAAAGGCGGGAATTCTAGAATTGGTATATAAATATATATTGGTGTCTAAAATATATGGAAAATCTTTGAATATTCTTTGATCCATATGTATAAAGAGATGTCGCTAAATGGCACGTCGCTCGGAGTTGGATATTAAAACTAGCCTTACCATTGAGTTTAAAGTAGAATCGGGTAGCACTCATTTGGTAATGGAATTTTCGTGGGCAAGTTTGCAACATTGCACTTTATACCATCAATTATTCTAAAATACTTGGCGGCACATTTGGCAGCATTTATTCCACAGAAGTAGGAATTAATCCAAAAGTAGCTTTTCGGCAGCACTATATCCAGCAGCCCTCCCAAGCAAAAAGAAAAGCACTTGCCGCCCGGAAATGTCTTTAAGTTCTACCTCCATAACAATAGTCCCTTAGATAAAGCAGAGTATCTGGCAGACCACCAAAGCATTCGCGACGACGAAGTAGAAGGAAACCTCTACTACCCACATAAGTAAGTTCTGCCCAAAAACGGTCGGGTACATTCAGCCAACGAAGCTCCTTTTGGCAAGAAAAAACTCCAAAATGCAGGATGTGTGCCCCCATGCATGCAAGCAGGACAACACAACACAATTAATCTATCTGTCCACCAGACCAGGAAGCATCTCCTTCTAGCTAACTATTGTTGGATAAAGACGAAAATCTCTTATCACATCAAGAATTATCGTTACTAGCTTTAGGCCATAATGATGCACTAAAATACAAAAAGTAAAACTTACATTACAAGAGCAACACTTAAGAAGTTTGTAAACTTTTTTAACAAACTTTTTTACCATCTTTTTGTTTATTTCTCCATTTTATGTTCTTTTTTTCCAAAAAAATTATAGTCAAATGTTTAGCCGAAATAAAACAACTGAAGCAAGCAGCTCTTTTCGAAAATTCGAAATTCCCTCTCCCAAATTTTTCGCTCCCCATTCAATCAGAATAGGTGGATTTTATTCGAGGAAGAAATAAATTCCATGGCAGTTTATTTCCAGGGATTTTTCAGAATTGGGCTGTATGGCATTGGTTTCCACCAAAAGGGCTCTCAAATGTCTTTCAATTAAGCTTGAATCTATAATTTCCAAGCCAATGGGCTCATGTTTTTGTTCGTGTATTGAATAGTGTATGTGTGTTTGGCCATCTCCGTCAAAATGTCGAACTTCCTTACAAAGGTTGTAATGTACACCGTTTTTGATATTTGAAGTCGGTTTTCCTTTCGTTGGATGCATAGAAACAAAGTGGGGATTCGAACCTGTAAAGCAGGTGACCAAATGGTATGTAGCGAACATGTTTGCATTCATACTGAATCGACTGGAAAATCTTCTGAGGGATCTTGGAATTATGATTTACCATTTAGTTTTAGGTTTGTGTTGTTATAGTTTTATTTTGGATGGATAGAAAAAGAAACCGAACGAATTCGAACCCGTAAAGCAGGTGAACGAATGGTATGTATTTAACATGAATAATTCCAAGATGTGGAGCACTCCGTTTTTTGTTTTTACTTTTATTCAAACTCACTAGTGCCTTTATCCTGCTTTTAATTTTATATTGTTGGCTATTACTTCTTTTTCATACATGATTTGCCCACGAAACTATTGTTAAAAATCGCAAAAATCCTCTCCCAATCTACTTCGGCCTGAAACAAAACAAACAAACAAAAAAAAAATGCAGATATGATGTTCGTGGAGCGTTATATGATTTAACACCGTACGAACCTCCGCCCGGTGGTTATGAAAATCGCTTAGATTACTTGACTGCCGACGAACAAAGGGCTGAGCAGTTGTGCGAAGAGGAGCGTTATTTGTTTTTGTATAAAAACGAGGAAGACGTAATAACGAAACAAGGTAAGTTGGCAACAAATATGCGGTACTATATTTCATTGTGTAACAACCAAGCGTTTTAGGAAAGCTCTGTCAAAGTTATATAAAATTATGTTTTAAGTTTGCAATTTTGATAAAACACAATCCATAGATTTAGAAACAAAATAAAACAGAAAAAAGAACAAACACGTAAGTAGTTTCTGCAGATGTGAGGCTGGCCTACTCGTTAAATCCGTCTACTGCACCGCCAGTGCTCTTTTTTTTTTAAACATATGTAACCGTCGGCGGGTATGAAACCTACGCTGAAACACATAAAAACCTGCAAACGCACAGGTAAATATTCCGAATATAATTGAAAAGACTAATGTATACTTTCAGGTTCGACTACAATGGGGAATGACAGCTTCTACTAAAATATTCTCGAAAACATTTCTTTCATTTGTTTTTCTTTTGATATATGTACCACCTAAACATGATTAAAACCAGTTGTTGTACTTCTCTACAACTTCGGTTGTTATTATTTCGTAATTGGTGTAAATATCACGCAGTGTCTCATGCTGGTCTTTCGTATTTCTTCTAATGCTTTTTTGGGTTTATTTTGGCTTACTTACCATCTGCATTGACCTTGATAGAGGAGGAATTGAAGCGCCTGAAACAGGAGACAAACGGCGGTGGTTATAGCCAGGTCGGTTTCTCATATGACCAAAGCCAACCGATCGGGCCAAGTCGTGAGGAATATGCAAATTCTCCAACATGCGAAGAACCAGAACAGCTTTTCACGTTGCCACACAATTTCGAGGTTCCGCCGGAAATGCATTTGGTGAGTACACGTTTGGCTGCTTGTACGTTAACGGCATTAGTAGTTCTATAGCCATTGTATAACTGGGCCGTATGGCTTAATATTACGAAGTTGAGCTTAAAACGCATTTCTTCTTGTTTAGCCTGAAACAATGAAACAACATGCCATTATTGAAAAGACTGCCAGGTTTATTGCATCACAGGGTGCACAAATGGAAATTCTCCTTAAGGCCAAGCAATCCAATAACGTCCAATTTGAGTTTTTATCCCAGAATTCCGTGCTCAACCCCTACTATAAGTACGTAATTAATGCCATCAAAAATGGCAGCTATCCAGATATACCGGAAGTCAGAGATTCCGGAAAAGATGATGAAGATATTTCAAATGACACAACAAATGATGCCACAAGCCAGAAGCCTGTGGTTGTAGTGCCCATGGTCAAGTACAAACCTTCGGCAGATTGCGCTTACACACAGTTGATAAGTAAAATTAAGGGAGTTCCATTATCTGAGTTACACGATGAATCGTCTCGTCACAGCAACGGCACTCAGCAGCAAGAAAGTGCGGGTGAGTCGCCTTCCATTACGCCAGTTCTTCTACAATACAATGGTGCCACATTTATGACAGAACATGATGATAGTTCCGACTCCAACGGCTGCAAAGTGTCTGCCACAAATACCAACCAAGACAATCTTAATGACTCTGGGCCGAAGGTAGAGATTTTAAAGAATTCCAGTGCATTAGCGTTAGCACAGAACTACTCTTCCGATTCAGAAAGTGAAAATGGAGAGGACACAGCAGCTAGATTTGAGAAGGAAAAAACACCGCCCAATCTGGAGTTCCCCGTACCAACGGAAAATCTCAAAAATATTATCGATAAAACTGCTGTGTATGTTATTAAAAATGGCAGACAATTTGAAGAGACGCTCCGAAGTAAATCCGCTGAACGTTTCACATTCCTCTTGCCCGATAATGAGTTCTATCCCTACTATATGTACAAAATAACTGGAGATCATAATGCCGCTTCCAAAGAACGCAAGCAGCGCAAGGCTAAAGAAGTCGCAGAAGCTCTATTGAGCAAAAAAGGTTTAACCAGAGACAAAGCGGCCACCAGTAAGCAGGCAACACTCATCTCTGTATTTAAAATTAACAACAATTTAATTTTTCATAGACACCGTCTCCTTTTCCATCAAAAATAAGGATGAATGCGCAACAACTGCATTACAGAATACCGTTTTACCTCAAGACCCAAGTGATGACGAAGATAAGGTGGCAACATCTTCAGTTGCTACCCCTAGTATCAGTGCAAGCACCAGCACCAGCACCAGCACCAGCACCAGCATCAGCACCAACACCAACGCTAGCAATCAACAAGCAAGGCATGTTCCAATTCATGTACAAAAGGCTATTGAATTGGTCGAGTCCCAGTTAATGGCCAGAAATGCACAAATAGCTGCTGCCGCAGCCTTGGCTTTAAGACAGACTAACGTAATACCTGTCAAAAATGTACTTCCAACCATTACGCCAACTCATGCCAGTAAATCTTCTGGAGTTTCTGGGGCCTCCGCTGCGACCGGAAAGGAGGCAGAACGAAACGCAATCTTCGAACAGCAACAACAACAACGGCACAAAGAATTAAAGAAGGGTATGTAATACAAATACAAACCGCTAAAATAATTGAGAAAATATTTTTACCTAAGCAAACAATTGTATCTCAATGTAGCTGAAGAAAAGGTCAAGGATAAATTGGCACAAATTGCTAGGGAAAAACTGGGTGGACTTGTATCCAAGGAAAAACAACTTCAGTTGGAACGCAAGCGAAAAGCAATGGCATTTCTCAATCAAATAAAAGGTAAATTCTTTTTGTTTAGTGATAAAGAAGATCGAGCTCGATCATTGTAAATGTAAGAATTAATGGAAGCGTTGATAAAAGCCACAACGAAATTAATGGATTTTTTAAATGAAACTGCTTCAATCACAAAAATGATAACATCAATTAAAGTTTTCGAAAAATGTGATTGAAAAAATTTCTATTAAAATAATAGCATATTCAATTAAAAAATGATTGTACATTTTCAAAATTTCCAATTAATTTTTTAATTGTTCCAAAAACAAAATTTTGGCCGAATCGGATGAGAATCTCGTTAGAGACGGATTCGGACCATGCTTGGCATGTATGTGGGAGGGTATAGGAGAAATCATTATGCAAAATTTCGTCCAAAGCAAATAAGAATTGCGCTCTCTAGAGGCTCAAGAAATACACTCTTGAGATCGATTTATATATACTTGATAAGACTTTTGGAGTTCATAAAAGAGACAGATTTGCAAAATTTTAGCCAAATCGCATGAGAATCGCACCCTCAATCCCATGGCAGCCAGTTGTACGTACCGGATTGATCCGATGGAGTTCTCCATCGGCAAAGGCTGCCGCCTCAGTGTACAAAACACTGCTACAAGAACAACAGAATCGCACCTACACAGGTTCAGGCTCAAGAAGTCAATTCGGGAGATCGTTTAAATGGGGGCTTTACAAAGATATAGTGCGATGTAGATGGCGATCAAGAGTATATATAATCGAAGTTGAATATTGCTTGATGTTGTAAACGTAATAAGCTGTGAAAAAAGTCAATTTAATTGCAAAGTGTGGGAGCGGAGCGGAGCGAAAAAAAATTGCCTGATCCTGAACCACCGTCCCCGGCCTAAGCCTTTACTCCTTTGTATCCAGTTGCCACAGAAGTAGAGCGCGATCAGCCCTTTTTGACCCTTTCTTCTACGTTCCTTCTCCAACTTAGTTTCTGGTTAAGAATCACGCCCTCATACTTTTCCTCCGGATTGAACAGGGGCATAATTCTCGCATTGGCAATCAATGATCGAGTTTCGCCTTTTTTGGATTATTGTATCCTAAATGGATAAATTCTATTCGAAACTTTTTGCCCGCAACAATTTACCTGTTACTGTTTCCAAGAAATTTGTCAAAAAATAGGACATCGAAGCATCTATTTTAGAAAATAAAACAATAATTATAATACCTATCTGGTATTTTTGTCTAATCTGGACAAAAATTAACTTTGTGCTTAAACCAGGTTTGTGCAAAGCAAACTATCTAAAAAATATGACCAACCCAAAAATTGGGTCATTAAACCACTAAATTTAATGCAGCGGGATATTTTTTCAAGGAAAAGCTAATTTTATCCAATCGTACATTGGCTGTGCCTGGGCGAAAATAAAACAAACATCAATATGTAATTTTCTCGAGATGAGGTGAGCTTAATAATTGTGTCCGTCATGACAGGTCACTGTCTAATCGGAAAACATGCTGACAGAGTGAAAGTTGCCAGCAACGACTTTTGCAGAAGCTGTGAGGACATCGAAGTCGGAGAGACTATAGAACACCTTCTGTGTGTGTGTCCCACACTAGCAGTCAGAAGGAGTTTCACTTTAGGTTCTCATTTCTTTGAGAACCTGTCTGAATTAGCGGATGTAAACATTGGCAAGTTATTGGGTTTTTAAAGCGATCTGGATGGATCAACGGTAGGAACTAGAAGCCATCTTCCTTCTTCTGTTCCTGTGGTTTCACAATGGCCGAAAATGTTTAAGTGAGTCTGATGGCAGACTGCCACATAAACCTAACCTAACCTAACCTAATAATGGCAAATTTTATACAATGGAAAATTAAACCCACAGGAGATACACCACACCATAACACGGGGGTCATCGTCAGAAATCTTTCGGTGTGAGGGCTACAAAGGTCGTGCATTGGTACAATGGCATATTATTGGGTTGCCCAAAAAGTAATTGCGGATTTTTTAAAAGAAAGTAAATGCATTTTCAATAAAACTTAGAATGAACTTTAATCAAATATACTTTTTTTACGCTTTTTTTCTAAAGCAAGCTAAAAGTTAGCAATTACAATTACAGAGTCAGAAGCTGTGAAAAAATTTATCAACGCCGACTATATGAATAATCCGGAATTACTTTTTGGGCAACCCAATATTTAAAACGTATTATTGATTTTTTACTAGAAATAGATTTTTTATGGCAAAATATGCTCAGCGGATCGATTTTTTCTCTCCCGAAATCGATCGAACAAAAGCTCGCTCGATAGCGGTTGCCAGAATTAGGCTCCAACTGGTGAAAATACCAGCTCAACCTTTTTGGGGTTTATGCCAACGTCGTCGGCCTTCGCCCATCCTTAGAGCTTCTTCAAGGCCCCTGAATGATCGTCCGCAATAGTAGAAAGGAAACATCCATCCACCATGCGTTGGCAACGACCTCTCCCTCTGGAAAAACTTTAGAATCCCATTGATAACTAGAAGGCACAATAGAGGGGATAAAACCAAACCTTGCGGAGTTCCTCTGGTCACAATCTTCCTCATCGAGCCCTCTGTCAGTATTACGTTGATTATCTGCTCTTTACTCATCGCACACCGCAATTTACCAAAAGAGTATTCTTTCTGTCCACCAGCCCGCATGTATGTATGAAATCCAATCTCACATTCGAAGGGCTCGATAAAAACAAGCCTAACCTCCTGGCACCCAGTCGGTGCGTAGTCTAGCAAAACGCAGCTCCTAAAAAATCGTCTCTACGAGTCGTATGGCAAACGGTAGTGTGCTTTGGAGCAATGCTGGCAGTAGGCCATCTTATATCTTTTGCTATAATTTTATATCTGTTTGCTATAATTTTACGAAAACCCTTGTTATTGCTTGCATTGCATAGTTAATATTGACTCAAGGAGTTGAAACTTCGCCCACTACAAATGCCAGACAATTGATTACAATTTTTATAGTCCAATTGCCTACTAATTGTCCATGTATAAACAAATCGAAAGAAATTAAGAAAATTTAATCTTGGGGAATCTTACTTATTGCAGCTGTAACCTCAGGAGAAAATTACAATCCCGTCAACGACGAACAAGCAAGCGAGAAAATGAGTGACAGCAAAGACATCTTGGTCAGCGAAGAGTCGGATGATTCTGTGCGTTCTATCCCAATTACATCCTATGGCCCTGAAGAAAATAGCGAAGAAGAAAACACAGAGAGCCTTAGGCCCCACAAAATTCCAACGCACATTGAACAGTCCAAAGTTACGAGAACAAAATTAACTAAAACTGTTGAGCCAGATCATGTGTCATTGATACCCGATCTAAATTCCATCAGAAAGAGAAAATCTCGATCTAGAAGCAGGGACCATGGGGAAAGCTTAATAGTATCTGCAGCGAATAAACGTCAATATAGAAAACAAGAGTCGCACTCGTCGTCCTGCTTGTCGGACAACAACGAGGAGGAACCCGAAAAATTGGAAAAATTTCGATCAAAATCGCGCTCAAAATCCAAATCCCACAAATCAAAGAAGTCAAAATCGAAAAAATCTAAATCCAAAAGGAAATCAAAGAAGAGAACAAAATCCAAATCTAGGACTAGATCTCGTTCCCGTTCGCACAGTAATTACCGATCAACGACGAGTGGGCGGGGCCGTTCCGTTTCGTCCGATAGCAGCACTACCGATAGTCAACATCACCACCATTACAAAGAAAAACGGCGCCGATACGAATGCAGTTAAATCATCTCGCAGCCCTATACCTTCCTCAAAATGTAAAATAAATTTATACTATACACGTATCTGTAAGAACCGATTTACGGCACGTTGTTCAAATTGTTTTAGGCAATTCATACAATAAGCAAAGGCAATAAAGATAGGCGTTTTGATTTTGTTTTTTTTTTTTTATGAGAAAAAGTACAAGTTGTGTGTATATTTCTGTTCAATTAATCACAGTTAAACATTTTAAATATAAATAAGCAGAAAGCGGGGGCGGGGTTAGAAATCCAATTCGCCTGGCAAATATTTGTCTATTAGTGTTTGATAGTACGGCCATAATGCGTCAATGTCAGGAATTTTCTCACTCTTGGTATATAAATCATAGCGACTAAAATGAGTCAAGGAGCAAGGATTATTTAATTGAGGTACAATATAATGGACAATAGGGGACTTTGATTTCTATACTCACTTGAAAATCAGCACCCATTTTTTAGTCTCGTCATCTCCTGGTCTAGTCAAGTGTTCATAGTCACCGCCATTGTGCCAAGGATAAAATGAATGGAAACGTATGATTTTGCAAGCAATGTCTGGCAACTTTGTTCTATTATGCTTGAGTACTTGATACATATATTCGTCGTGGCCCCAGGACATCATCAGATTATCAACACCGCAATTGGGTTTGTATATCCCATATTTGGAATTATACAAGGGATTCTCTCCATCGGGATTGCCCTCGAAACTATCCTTTCGATAAACAATACTCTCGCCCCAAGCACATCCAACGGGATATGTATCTCCGACGACACACCTATAACGGAGAGCGGAAAAATTATGCTTCAAGTGAGTACATGTTGCATATTTTCATTGCATACACCCAGAATGTCCCAACGACTGCTGCATACTTCCTAGAGATATGTACTCACCATTGCGGTTCATCGTAGAATGCCATTATTTTGCCCAAGTCATGGATCAGGGCGGTTAAATGCAACCAATCCAATTCCGGATACTCTTCTCTTGCCCGTTCGGCTGCCTGGAAAGCGTGCACTATATTAGGTAAGTCTATGTCTGGATCTGATTCATCAATAAGGTCGTTGAGTTTTTCCAATGCTTGGCGGACAGTGGCTTTCAGTGTGTTGAATTTAAGCCAGCGCTCATGACGACTTCTGACAAAATCCACTGTTTGGTTTTGGTGCATCAGACGATAGGTTTGCCGCACCCGTTCTTTAAGCGGGTCATTCTCGTCAATGCTGTAGTCGCGAAACTTTGACAACTGTTTATCGGCAAATGTCGGTTCAGGTCGCAGCAACTCCGAAGGATCGATAAAATCCAGTTGATGCTATTGTACGAAAAGACACAATGAAACAATGAACGCAGGAACGGTCGTACTCACTAGGCGTTACTTCTAAATACCTCTTGTAATATGCGCATTTTTCTTATGTTTTGTTTTTTGTTGCTTTTTGTGAATGTAAAATTTGTTTTGTTGACAAACAGCCCGTCCAGTCCGCTCTTAGCGTAGTAGTAGTTCGTGGTTCTATCGCGTTCCTTGAAATGTTCATTATTGACGGAAACACTGCTTTTTATACGTACCATTAAGAGAGATGGCGCCGAAAGAGAAGGCAGCAATACTAGTGTGATATCGCCAGCATTTTGAGTGAGAGCGCGCAAAAATCTTTTTTATAATTGGGCTATTAATCGATTGAAGTCAAGTGCAAGAGCGTTAGTTGATTGTTTTCATTTTCATTTTCATTTCTTAACTTTTGTTTTATTTTCCAATAGTTGATACTGATAAGTGTGTCAACAAGTCGTGTATTAATTTTGGGAAATCAAGAAGTCATTAGTTAGATTAACCTGCTGACAATAAAAAAATAAAGGCAAAATTGATGGCGTACACGATTCGATGAGAAAAACACCTCGAAAGGTACTTCATTGCACTTTCAAATCGATACTAGAAGGAGGGTATTCTGCGTGTATTATTATTTGTTTTAAACCTTGTACACCAAGTGCACTGCGATTAAAATCTTTCCCATATGGAACAGCGATTTTGGCTCATTCACTCGATATTTGACGGTATCAAATATGCCAATTCGTAATCAAGCAATTATAATACGATAAGCATGAGGCAGATTTATTGCCATGTTTGTTCTGACGTACTTGTTCAGTATTGTACATTGTATGTATGCCGGGAATTTGAAATGTTTCGATTCTTTGAATAAGAATTGATAATGTATACCAAGTTTATCCAAGATTAAACTTTAGATCAGGCCATTCTTGACGACGATTTGGGCTCTTTTTTTAACGGAATCTTATGAACAATGACTTCAGTTGTAATCTTTTCAGCTTCTGTTTTTAACGCCTATTGCTACTCCACAATGGGTGGCATTGTGGCGCCAAGGTTAGCATGTCCGCTAAACGCCTGGGTTCGAATTCTGGCGAGAATATCAGAACACTTGGTGACATTGGTGAGGTACTATGTCATGCAAAAACTTCTGCCCAAAGAGGTGTCATCTTGGCGCTTGCTGTTCTGATTCGCCTTTAAAATAAGCAGGTCGCTTATTATCCAGCTTAAACTTAAATCGGACAGCATCCATTGATATGTGAGAAGGTTGTCCCCTGCTCCTTAAAGTTATGATGGGGGGCAAATTTACGTTTCTCTAGATTATTTTATGTTACTATGGACATACACCTAAGCCAGTGATCGGCTTGTGGTGTACTCGAAATACTAACTAACAACCTCGAAAAAATCGGTGTCAGGAATTCCGTGTTAAGCCTGTTACCATATTCGTTTTTCACAGTTGAAAACACATATTTTCACGGTAACTTTTTTCGAAACACTACAAAAATCTCAATGAAAACACAATACTTTTAAGATTTTTTTTTTTTAAAGTAATGAGGGAATGTCCTACTTACTTCCACACTGACGTCCAACTTACTTCCACAAGTTGTTTTGCTTCAAAATCTATTATCTAAAAAAAGTTGCGAAAAACGAACATAGTACCGGCCATTACTCACAAAGCCCCTCATTGCTCTTCATTCCAGGTTGTTGGTTCAAGTCTGGTATTGTATCCCCGCCTAAGTGCCGGAGTCTGTTAGTCGCGAAAGCCACGCAACGACATTGGCAATGCTCTCACGTCATCATCAGCATCTTCCCCACATACCCTACACACGCTATCACTTGCCAGATTATTTGAAAATATTCAGAAAACGGCACACAGAAAACATCTAAATCTTATGGAAATGAAATATGAATTAGTACGATCGTTTGCCTATACGATAGCCGCCTGGGTCTTCTCTATTGCTTCAAACCATCCTTTCGTTCAGTTAATTCTATGGTAATGTAATTTGGCATTAAAAAGAAGGACTCTTTTCCATAGTTGGTTCCGCATCCCGGCTTGTTGATGTTCTGGAAAAGTTTTCTTTTCAATTTCCCTTACCTAAGTCTCCTGTTGCGAATTGCGCCCAATAAATTTGCCTCGATTCAATTGTAAATAGGGGAAAAGCAAGGAGGTAGTTCGATTTAAACCTATATTCGAAACCATGGCGCAATGCAACATCTCTTGTATTTCGTGTCGCCATTTAGCGGGTGTATGCACCGGAACGAACCAGTTCATTCATAGAATCCGGCCAACGATCGATACCCCACATATACCCCTATAACAAAAAAACAAATCGTTTCTGATATTTCTGTTTTTACGTGTCGTAAACAACTTTTGTTAAACTGGCAAGATTACTGAAAATTGTTATAGCTTTTGTTTTCTTTATCATAACGGTTAAAAAATATGTACATAAAAACTTGTTGTTGTCGTAGCAGCGTGTTTTGTTCTATCTTTCGTCCGCTTGATTCCGTTGAGTATCCAGATCAAGAAACTCTGCGACTGAGATGGGGTGCGTTCAGAGGGATCTGGGTCTGAGACGAGTGAGTCTGGCTTGGCAGTTAAACAGGTGATGTGTGTCCTGTGGTCCCTGGTCACAATCGAGACAAACATCCTGCACTTGGCATCATTCCTTGCTCAGTAGGAATTGAGGCGGCTACATCTGCCGGAACGTAATTAAGCCAGAACTACTCTGGTTTGCTAGGGTGAGGTCAATCTCTTCAAGTGCAATGGGAAGCGGTTGTTCTCCAAGGAACACATTCACCTGGTAGCTATTCACCGTATCTGCTACCCTGTCTGCATGAATGTCTAGGCCTTAGGGCTATCCACTAGATGACGATTTGGTTGGTTTCTCTCGAAAACAGGCCACAAAGTATTGCTTAGACAGCAGTTCGAAAGCGGCATTCTGACAGATCTGCATATTATTCCACTGCGTGTCACAGAGCAGTCGAGACCACACTGGCCCTTGTTTCTTACCACAGACCGGCCAATTGCTTTGTACGCGGTCAACAAGGTTTCTTTGTCAGCACCCCGAGTGCTGCCGGCAACCTTGTTTCTACTTTTGACTATCGTAAATTACTGTGGCATGTGAGGAGAATTTGTAAGAGCTGTTAAATGCGACATGAAGTACAAAATACTTCACTTGACACTTGATGGTCGGAAATGTCACTACGTCGACCATCACATTCAACTTCCTACTCACCTCATGCGTGTATGTAGTGAACAATGTGGCTGAAGATTTCTTGCAGCGAAATAAGAGGCAAGTTCGTTGAGGTAGACGTTTAACCTATCGCAGATGTCATCAATGGTGGGAGGCCCAATGCCATGATCGTACAATAGTCCGCATATAATAGATCTCTATGCCGTCTGGAGGTGGTGGAATGGAGGTAGAAAGGTTTCGATTTCTTATCCCTAAATTTTTCAAATGGGGAGCCACCGTGATGCATAGATTAGCATGCCCGACCATCGTGCCCAAACGCCTGGGTTCAAATCCTGCCGAAACATTTTTCAGCGGTGGTTATCCCGTCACCGAATGCTAGCAACATTTGTGAGTGTTTCAGCCATGTACAACTTCTCAATAAAAACGTGTCACTTTTTAGTGACACAGCCGACACAGCTTGCCTAAATCGATACCTTAGTTACATTGCTCCAAGTGTTCCAGCCCTGTTAATTTCCAGCTTCGGCTCGCTGATTCTGGGGTTAGTGGGTTCCGTGCATCCCATTACGCTCGTCTGCGAGTACCATTGCTTGCGCCAAGAAATTACTTGGGGTATTCGACCGGCTGGTATGGAGCGAGCGGCTGCTGCATTAATGATGTCTCGGAGTTTCCTCTCGGCAACTAGCACATTTGAGGCGGCGTCAGTTCACTGAAGCGGCAATTGGTGTACTCTCTGAAGCCGTATAAATCTTACTGCTTATACCGCAACTTAAATGAATTAGATTATTTTCTAAACATTTTTTTAAGTGTATAGAAAATTGCTAATCGAATACGATTTTTTTTTGTCAAAACTCATACAAATTCTTATCGCAAAATATAAATGTGTGTGTGTGTGTGTGTGTGTGGGGACAATAAAAGCAAATAACATGCTATAAAAACGATTATTATTAATTATTTATATGCACATTCATAAAACATTCAAAAATAATTTAAATGATGGACCGACAACAACGGACGAAAGCAATAATTTATGAAAGTTTAGAAGGCCAATATGTGCAGACGGAGAACGACTTGGACTATGCTTTTGGGTCTTATCAGTTGAATTTATATTTCGTGTGCACTTGAAGAGTGTGCGAAATTTCAAAGAGATACTTCTTAATCTTCATTAATTGACTAAACATTTTTTGTTGTTTGTGTAATATGATGATAAATTTGGCATATCTAATGTTCTTATAAACAAATCTTGAGCTTTGTACCTTTATTACACCTTAACGATGTATGATTTTGAATAATTTGTACCTATGTGTATTTTAAATATTCAATCCGCACAAGGCATATGAAAAGTCCCTCTGTTCAGGCCTAAAACGTTGGATCGCGCATTTTTTGTTTATCCAACTTATCTTCTATTTCACACTCGTCAAACAGTCCGGTGTGACCTTGTTTTCGCCAAAAACAGTGTTCTCTTTTCACATTCGTTTCACCAAATAAATATTTAAGTGACCGCCAATTCACACGAAATAATTTCTTCGAAGTCACAGTTCGATATATTAAAACATATGTTTTGTCTGCAAATTCATACAATATATTTATTGTTCACTACCGGGACAGCAAAAAACATAGACAGATCAAGACCTGTCGGCATGCTGCTCTCATTTATTTATGTGGACCATCTCCATCAGAAGGCAAAGTTAATTTCTGTGCGAACTCACAAATATATGTTGTCTAAGCAGTAACTACTTGACAAAATCGTTGAATTCGACTAATTACCAGATCACTCTGGATGCACCCTATCTAATTTGTAAAGTTTGTAGATTTGCCTACTTAATAAACTGTTATTACAACATCAGTGCAGTGAAAAAAAAAGTCCCTGAATCTATGTATTTCTAGTTTCTTTTTAATCTATTTTGTTAGTTGAGTGAACACTTTGGTTATATACTGGTGTGTTCCGGGTTTTACTTTCCGTCAACACTTGGAACAACTTGTTGTGATCAACCCGAAGATGTTTTTCACCGCAAGGAATTTATTAAGGTTGCTTTGTTTACGCTGTAATAACTTGTTTTTAATGGAAAAGGGAAAATTATACCAATAATAAATCCAATAATTTTATTAAGCCTTTTGTCGTCTTGATGTATCATTAACATAACTCTTTATCAAAATTGTTTTGCAAAAAAAGTCTCCTGTTCATAATAATGGCAGTTGAAAACACATATTTCGCGAATTATTTTTTAAAGCAATACAAAAATCTCAATAATAACATAATACTTTTTTTAAAATTGCTTCATAAGGTACGGCGGAATTTCGTACTGAATGAAATCAGCAAGTTTTTTCTTTGCTTCAAATCTTTTATCTAAAAAGAGTAACCACCAAAAAGTTTCGCGAAAGTCGAACATAATACCACCCTTAATATGGAATCCCACTGTAAAGCAGTTGGCAACCCTCGCAGCGATCATGTTTTTTTTCTTAATTTTTGGGGTCAGTCCGCTTTTTATCTTTGTAAAAGGCGCATCAAAAATCGAAAAGTCTATTATTTAATTGATAAAAGTTGTGATAATCGGTGGATATAGCGTTAAATGTAACTCGAGTTATTAACTAATCGGATATTTATAATATTTGCGGTCAGTCCGCTTTTTATCTTTGTAAAAGGCGCATCAAAAATCGAAAGACTATTATTTAATTGATTAGAGTTGTGATAATCGTTTGATATAGCGTTAAATGTAACTCGAGCTATTAACTAATCGGATATGTATAATATTTGAACGATGTGAAAAGTGTTGTGAACCTTTTTCGATAAAAAATGTCCTGAGCTTTTGGTAAGTTCCTCATGTTTATTTTATGTTCTCTATTCTCACATGTATGTATGTAAGTGGCAAAATTTTGTTTGCAATCTTATCGTTACTCAAAAATGCGTATGTATTTGTTATATAAATTTGGCGTTAAGCAACCTAGGAGAAAGGACACATTTATTGATTGGGACAACGGGGGCATCAAACTAAAGGTATTTGATAGTAGCGGTCCCAAGATTCTGTTGGTCACCTTAGTCCTGTAAATGGATATATAAGTCAATTGGCTCAATATGGGACAAAAGGGACACGAATTTCATATTAATATTATGAATCAAGTATCTGGGTGGCACCCCACCCCTAAGACGGAAAGCCTTGGGGAGTGCAGTACGAATCTAAAACTTCCATTTATGAAAAGGCCGTTTCATCAAAATAAAATTCTACGGATTTGTAGGCCGACCTGGACAATATAGAACTGAAATAAAGGTGCTTTGGATGTAGAGTACGAATCTGATATTAATATTTCGGGCCGAAAAACCACCATGTTGATTGAATGAAACAATATGGGCGTCAAAAGGAGGGAATAACAAGTTAAATACAAATTAGATAAAAAAAAATTGGCCCCAAAAGTCTTGGGGTCACATGCCAACACAAAAAAAACTCAAGAGGACATGAAGACAGATCGAGACAACCTGGTACTCAAATGGTCTATGGGGAACGAATTAGAGTACGGTCAATGGAGTAGAGTACGATTCTGACATCGTATTTTGAATGAAGAAAATGGGGTCCGTCCACAAAACCAAAAAAAAAAAAAAATACTTTAAACAGACGTGTACATGTAGGCCGATAGGGAAAAAATTGAAAATGCTTTGGGAGTAGAGTACAATCTTAATCTGGGAGGAACCATTAAGTAGTTAGTATAATCCTATATGGTATTTTATGACATGATTTTGAAAGCATATAACAAATAAGTAGAATGTAAAAATAATAAAAACTGTTAAATGTTAGAAAATGTAAGGAACAACCCCTTTTACGGTGTAGCGAAGCACCCTGGACCAGATAGTTTTTGCGAATGTCGTATACATTAATTTGTTTTAATGAGAATATTGTCAATTACCACTTGGTTATAAGTGCTACACTATATAAAGAAATCAGTTATTATTAGAGCCTTTTCAACCGACGCTTGAAATTATTTTCAAATGTTTTCATTGAAAAATTTTGTATGGTAAAGCAATCCAAATAAGTTTTAGCATGTTCAATGAACCATAAAACAATGATCAGTGTAAACCTTTTACGGTCAACATTACTTTCTATAACAACAGCGACAGCATTTGTTGTTATAGTAATTATATTAAATTATTGGTATTGTTTATGATTGCTTAGTAAATGACAAATTTGTAAATTATTGGTGTTGATTATGATTGATTAATAAGTGATATTGTCGAGCGAACTAATGAATCGATGTTTGTCGCCATCTTGTAGTCTACACAATTATTTTTCAGTGGAGACATAAACGCCTTGGCTGCAACCGAATGTTACCTATATTCGCTGGACCTGCGTACAGCGCTTTTGGCAAAAATGTTGAAAATTTGTATAGTATAAAAGATGACACAGTAATGTCTGATACTATGTTCGTTTTTTGCGAAATGTTTTCGTGATTACTTTCTTTAGATAATAGATTTTGTTACAATAAAGACCTGCTGATTCCATTCAGTAGGACATTCCCCATTAATTTTGAAACAAATTTTATAAAAGTATTATGTTATCATTTTTTTCCTTCAAATTCTATTATTTAAGAACAACGTCTTGGCTGCAACCGAATGTTACCTATATTCGCTGGACCTGCGTACAGCGCTTTTGGCAAAAATGTTGAAAATTTGTATAGTATAAAAGATGACACAGTAATGTCTGATACTATGTTCGTTTTTTGCGAAATGTTTTCGTGATTACTTTCTTTAGATAATAGATTTTGTTACAATAAAGACCTGCTGATTCCATTCAGTAGGACATTCCCCATTAATTTTGAAACAAATTTTATAAAAGTATTATGTTATCATTTTTTTCCTTCAAATTCTATTATTTAAGAACAACGTTATTACGAAAAAATGTCGCGAAAATCGAACATAGTACCTGTCATTAAACTGTAATTTTTTTGACACCAGTGAAAAACATCTCACCCTAGTAAATTGATACCATTTGGCACAGGTTGATAGCACTTAACTAAAAAGCACGGTCATTAATTTGACATGTTACGTTGGTTGTGCGCAGATTTTCTTAGAGGCCAAACATCCAACATAACGGTAAACATCTTTCTGCTATGACACAGTAGTGTGACAACCCTGCGAACATATGTTCATTTCCGCGGTCAGTCGCTTATTAATTTTGCAACAAAGCAACATCATAAAACAAATTCGTTAGTTGAATTCCTTTTTGATAACCGGTGAATATAATTGTAAATGTAATACTACGAGTCGTAACGATGTGAAAAGTGTCGCGTGCGTTTGGTAAGTTATATTTTTTTGTTCTCACATGTACCAATGTATTTAAGTAAAGGGCCATCATATACTTGAAATACAACGTTCATCTATCCGCTTCTTATGGCTTTTTTGTATGATTGATGTTATCACAACAACCAACGAAAGTTAGGATTTATGAATAAGACGACAAAAGCAAAGGCGCAAACAAGGAATAATGGATCCCAGAACTCAATTATAAGTTATTGGAGAGAATTTACTATATCAATTACAAAAAGGTTAGAAAAATATCCGTGAACGTACACAGAAGTCATTCAATCTTGGGATGAACGTTTTTCTTTTTTCGTTGAGGTAAGAGTGGAGGTTGGAACTCTCATATATTTCGGAGTAAAATTATTGTGAAAATGGAAGGATTGATTTCGTATATTGTCAAATGAGAATAAGTCACGACAAGGTTTCTAGATGTTTATACTTTATTATTATGAACTCGTCGGAGCTACACTTTAGATACTTTGAATTTTCTGGCCAAAAGGTATTTCAAATGAAGAATTGCAAAAAAAAACAAACGCTTCCTCTGTCGATGCAGTAATCCTGAAGAGAAAATGGACTTGGAAAATGGTTGGGTCATATCCTATGCCGACCGCGCGATGATATAGCGAGAAATATACTGGACTGCAAGGCCAGAGAAAGGTGGGGCGCCCGGGAAACACCGGCATCCACTGTACGAAAAGAGAGTTGAAATCAACCCATATATCGTGGAATCAAGCCAAGGTTTTGGCAAACTGTAGAGCTAGATGGAGGGTGCTTGTTGATGTCCTATGTTCACACTGAACTTTTAACTATTGTTCACATTTTGTTGTAAATAAAGGACATGAAATTCTTGCCAGAACATTGACTTTCAACTAAACTAAAACACGGCAAGTATTTTGTTTTTGTATTGAGCTACTCCGTTACGATACAACTTGAAGTCCATTCTTCTACCACAGTAGCAACAGACCACCGTCTCTGGTGCCAATCGAACTTACGTCCCGCGCACTGGTAAGTCGCCGAAGCGGCTACCAACTCAGCTATTATATAGCTGTATTGGACTAAATCATGAATAATCTTCCATTTCTAACGACCCAGTTTTTGTTATTGTGTTGCGTTAACTATGTGCTGGATTTCATTAAATTAAATGCGTAAAAATCGAACTTGTAGCTTGTTTTCTTTTTTTTTTTTAATAAATTGCACTTTGCTACAAAAGCCAGATAATTAAACTCGTTGTTGTTGTTGCCACATTTTCGTGAGGAGTTGACGATCCTCGTCATACTCCGTTCCAAAGGACCGATCGCCGCGGCAATAAAGTGGCTATTGGTTATTCAAAGGCGCCAAAATCTCGCCTTGTCATATCGAGCATCATAGGCGCTCTGTATTTGTGCAAGAGCCGGTGCCGCCCGGCCTAAAAATATCACTTGGATTTTTTCTGGTTGAGTAGTAGTGAGCAGACCATATTGCGCGAAATAACAATAGTGGTCCCATAACTCTTTATTACTCTAATTGCTTTTATATACATGCATATGAATGTTTGTTTATAATGCATTATTGTTCACCGTCATTCGTCAAATTGTGTATACTAACGTGTGTATTGCAGATTGCTAGAAATAACGTGCAATTGATTCTTTTAAATTTTAGAAATTGTATGGTTTGTATATAAACATATGTATGTATGCATACATACATACATACATAACGTCTCTTGAGGAAATATTAATTGTGATTGTAAATGTGATAAGGAAATTGACGGCCTGTGTTTTCATACTGACCTCCTCTTCTTGCTTTGCTTATAGGGGGTATGGAATTGTTCGGAATACTTGAGAAGTTTGATAGCAATTGATTCAGTTTGCTTTGGCGATATCGTATCAATTGTGTTTTTATTTGAGAACAAAACAAAAAAAAAACTAAGCCTGAGGAAATATGGAGGAATTCCCTTTTATCGATGAGAGTTGAACAAAGTGCGTAAATAGAAATGCATATTATGGCAATGTTTCTAATAGTTTTTGTGAATCAGAATTGTGTACTCAAAACTTTGTGTACACAATTCTGATTAACCTATACATAAGCCAGCACAATACACCCAGTGAATCAAAAGTTCAGAATTCGGTCGAAAAATGTATCCGAAATCGGATCCGAAGTTTGTCTGAATTCTTAGCGAAAAATATATCGAGTGGTTGACACGACTTCGAAACGAAATGTTGGAGAGAAATCGGATGTTTCTGCCAGAATTCTACACTAAAATGATGGGAAATTCGAGTGTTCGAGTCCTAATGAACATTGGGATGTGTTTTCCGACTTGTCTTATCGATTTCTGACCGAAAGTATATTGGCATTCCTCATGAATTCGAATGTTTTTTCTGACTCTTCGTATCAATTTCTGACCCAATTCTGGAATAAAACTTTGTAGAATTCGGATATAATTCTGAAATAATTCTTACAGCATTCGAATGTGTTTTCCGAGGGTTCGATTTGCAAATTTGCTCTTGAATATTCCATTACGAATCTCCTTTTCATAGCCGAGTCCGAACGGAAGAAGTTTTTACATGGCATAGTTTCTCACAAATTTCTTTCTGAAGTTCTCGCCAGGATTAGAACTCGGGCACTCAGCGTCATAGGCGCGCATATTAAACTCTGTGCTACGGTGGCATTGAATGGTTCACAAACAAAAAAAGTGCAAACAAGCAGGCACAAAAAAGACAAAAACATTCGCAACGCAAAAACATTCCTCCCGAACTATCGTAACGAATTCCATCAGAACTGTCGGAACAAAAATTCCTAACGGTTCAAACAAATAAATATGTATGTGAAAACGCAAGTACAAAAAACAAAAACATCCGACACAGAGTTCAGACATCATTCAGAATTTATAACGAACTACTACGCACCACTTTCTATCCATTATGTATGTCAACCTTTTCAATTAATTAAAAACATTACTATCACACTCGCATATGTTTTTATTCATATGACATAACCTAAAAATGTTAACAAAAGCCGATTTTTAATGCGTTAAAGTTGTGAGGAAGTTGGTTTAATCATAAAGTTTTGAAAACAATTTGCTTCATCCCTCTGACAAAGAAAACACAACTGATTTCTTTAGGTTTTTGTCGGAGAGAATAGAGCACGCTCTAAACCAAATAATTACATGTGCTATTTTCAAAAGTGATTTTCATATGTTTGTTTCATTTGTGTCACACGACATGTACAACTTCACATGCGCTAAATTTCACATGTCATACACCTACATACCGTGCAAAAGAGCCTTAATCGTGGTATTCTAAGATGTCAAGATTAGTTGGTTGGGAATCATAGTTTGAATTGTGACAGTATGGTAACCCTGCTTTCTTTTAATTTTTACATGTACCAAAGCATGGGGTAAGTGCTCCTAAGTTCGGCATCCAACTGGTAGTTGGACTCAAATACCTAAGGATTTGTGAAACTTTATATTAAAACAAATAAAAGCGTGCTAAGTTCGGCCGGGCCGAATCCTCCACCTTGGATCGCTTTTTCAAGTTTTTTGAATAAATTTTTCAAATATATATGAGCTATATGAAGTTATTGACCAAAATGGCTATTAGAAGTCACAAAAAAGAACCACCTCCAAAATTTCATACAAATCGGATTAGAATTTTGCGCCCTCTAGTGGCTCCGAGATCGGACGTGGCCAGATCGACATTAAATGTCACGACGATCAATACGATGGTGCCTGGTCTTAAGAAAAAATTATTGACATTATAAGCTAAGAAAGCGTAGAAAAATTAAAAAATATTAATCACAAATAGCTTTTAATGGTAAAGGACAATCGGAAGATTATCAAATTATAGAAATGTTTAAAAACATGACCAAAGCAAAATGTTGCGTCATTTAACCACTGACTTTAATGCGATAGGATATTTTTCAAGGAAAGGCTTCTAACTTTTTCCAATTACATAGTTTACTTTGGTTGCTGTTCTCCTTTTGCCTGTGATAGGGGCGACGCATTATGGCGCGGACACAGCAAACAGGTGGCAAAAATTAACATTTTCATGTGCGCCTACGAAATTTTTGACGTTCAAAGTTGCCCTTCTCAAAGTCTAGGTTGATAATTTTAAAATATTAAAGCCTGAAAGAATGAGAAAAACAATCTAAATATAAAAAAATACTCCACTTAGTTACCATTCTTTCACAAACATTCATTCATTGTATAGGCTGAACACTTATCTGTCATACGGCGTTTAAAGCATTCAATTATCTTATTCGGTTCAAAAGATATGATTTTTGGAACGAAAAAACTCAAACCGCTCCACTGTGCGGCGTAAGCCACATAATTTGTAGTCCTCTTTCATATAAAACAACAATGTACTGTGTAAAAGCAGTAACGTGTCGTTAAAAAACGTGCAATTGTTTAAATTGTGTTTTAGTTCATTTTGTTACTAGTAATGACTATTTTAAACAACCATTATTTGCTTTGTTTACCTTTGAGATGGTAAAATATGCTAGGCAGATCGATTTTTTCTTCTCCGAAATCGATAACTTTTTGACAAAAAAACGTTCGTAAGCCATAATCCAATTAGTATTTACGAAACGGAATTAATCTTCCCTGATTTGCAGATGATAAATATATCAATTGATTTGAACATTCGTTCCTGGAAGGAGGATAGATTGAAAAAGGGAAAATTCTTAAACTGTCGACTTCGTTACACGTCCGTGTAGTGGTCTAACGCAACTCACAACGCCAAATTTCAACAAAATTGGGTAAAAAAATTCAATCTATATCGCATATCCAAATATAAACTTATCTGGCTCATATTCGACACGGGTATTGAGAAGCGAAATTGAATCAAAAATACGACTTAAGACCTCAAGAAGTCAAATTGGCAGATCGTTCTACATAGGGGGGATATATCAAGATTAAGTCCGTTTTAGCCTATTTTCGAATTCAACCTGCCTGTGGTAAGAAGATGATCTGTGCAAAAATATTCTAAAGATTGTAGCGCGATTACAACAGATAGGCGGACACACTTACGGACATGGGTAGAACATTGTAGGACGTTTAACTATTGTTACCCATTTTTTTTTAACTTTTGATGCGGACCGAGGTTAGGCAAAATTAAATAAATTTCTTAAAACTGACCTCGAGTTAGTTTTCAATAAATAAAACGGTTATTGACAGACATACATTTTAAGGAAATTTATTTTTCAGTCAAAATAAAATTTTGTCAGAAATTCTTACGAAACTCTTAAGACTTTGATTATGTTACAAAATTTTCAAAAGATTGTAACCCCTCCAAAGTGTAGTGATCCACTTTGTCAACATTGTTTTGAGACATGAGTGTATCAGAAAATAAACAGTGAGCGCGCGTGTGGGTTTTACAACTTGAAGTATTTTTTATTGTTTTTGTATTATTCAATAAAATTGCATTTACACAACTAACAACTATTGCTACTCGTACCTACCAGTAGTTCAATTAAATTTAATCAGTTCTGGGTATTTGGATGAAAAAATAAACGAAAGAAAGAGAAAATTAAAATAACTGTACATTTCATTCAACAGCACTCAGCTGAATTGGATTCAGTGGATGTGAGTAATACTATGAAAAAAAAAAAATAAAATAAAATATTGCATTGATTTCTAACAATATTCGGTATACACATACATACACACATAAAAACAAAGCAGTGATAATAATAATAAATAATAGTATTCGATTATCAGATGGGTGGTGGGGGGTGGGGGGTGGTGGGTGGGGGGTGTTTGCATTAGACCTTCCTACTTGCTACGGAAATGGTAGGTGGTGCGTCGGTCTTTAGGATGGTGATGTTTTTGTAGTTACTGCTGCACTGGGAATCGGCCACAGATCGGCCATCGCCCTCGTCTCGACGACAAAACTCATTGAAGGGGCTGGGCACTCGTTTGAGGTTGGATAGGGAATTGGGAGCGGTGGACGCCAGATTGCCTACTTCCTTGTTAACACTGGTGCGAATTTTATTTTGCCGTTCCAAGATGTCGGCCGTTGTCAGATCACTGGCCTTCACAATGCTCGAGGGCACATTGCTCAGCCAAGGCTTGTGGGAAGATTTCTTCTGAACGGTGGCTGCTTTGCAGCGACAAATAATGTCATCGGGCTCACCGCAAGTTGGACA
This sequence comes from Stomoxys calcitrans, assembly GCF_963082655.1. Lineage (NCBI taxonomy): Eukaryota > Metazoa > Arthropoda > Insecta > Diptera > Muscidae > Stomoxys > Stomoxys calcitrans. The sequence goes on along the minus strand of NC_081555.1, from coordinate 759,941 downwards.
TTCTTCTTTGGGCGTTGCGTTGTTGCCACTGGAGCTCTGGGTATTTAGGGTTTTAGTGTTTGTGGTGCTGACGGAGGACGAAGACGAGGCCCCACTTAGCTCAATGTCATTGGAAGCTTCTGCTAGACTTAGGGCAGCAATCGAATTGTTGGGCGTGGCCTTGCAGGCTTGCTCCGATTCGTCATAGTTTTTACTAAGCAATAGCTTGGAGAGCGGTGGCGCCAGACCCAGACCTATGTTACGCTCATGATAGACTTCAGAGATGGTGGGGGTCATCTCTCTGTTCATGTGGCGCATTATGGAGTCCTGAATTGTCTTCTGATTGGATTTGACCGCTTCCTTGGCAACGGCGCCTTGCCCGGTTGAGTTACCTGTGCCGGGTGCGGCAGTACCATGGCCACTGACCGGCTTTGAATCCTTCTTAGCTTCTTGTAGAGCATCACTGTCTGCTTGGGAGAAGTAGAGGGAGGTGGGAGCGCTGAATACCAGAGGGTTGTCTTCATCGTCGGGCAAACTTATGGCCTTTCTGCTGCCTGCAGTGTTGTTGGTGACAGATGTGGCTGTTGCTGGTGGTGCTACGTTTGGGGTACTTTGAGAATTGACTTCTGTGCGAACATTAAGTCGATCCATGAAGAGGGCGTGCTCTTTGCTAACTCTGGCCGCGACCGATGTTTGGGCACTTCCCAGCTTGATTTTTGGTTTCAGTCTGAAATGCGACATAGGCAACTGGCCTACTTTTAGAGTTCTTTCGAACTCCGACTCGCTACTGTTGGAATCCGCATTGGCGCCAGCGGCAGTCGACGCCATGTTGGCATTCAAGTTGTTGTAAACTGGGGCCATGGGAGCCAACGGCCTCAGACTATCAACCAAAGGCATGTTTTGCCTTGGCGGTGGCAATGGCGGCATGTGACCACCTCGCCGCAGAACAGTGGCATGACCAGATCCTTCCCAGTCGGTGGTCGAGCTTGCAGAACTTGAACTGTCTGGGCGGCGGCCGACTGTGTTTGGCACAGCGGATATCTCCGGAATAACTGAATCTCCCAAATAGCCCATGGTTGAGCCCGAATACAAGTTCCTAATTCTTGTTTGGTGAGCTAGGGCCAGGGACACGTTGGGATCAACTTGGGTTTGTGTGGTGACTGGGGGGCTGGGGGTAAATGCGGCATCACTTTCGCCGCCACCGCCAGGCCTGGAAACTCGCACTGGACCCCTTAAAGTGGACGACGGTAGACGACAGGTACTTGTCTTGGTTATATGACTTTGAGATATATAACCATCTGAGAGTTCACTGTCTGTGGTGTTATTGAGACTGGATTGATCCAAGATAGGGTAAATGGTGGACGAACTACACGCGGCACTGGCCGTTGGCATAGTTTCGTTATCGGTTCGACCGCCGTCGGGTTCGCCACGTCGTCGCACATAAGAAATGAAGGCTCCGCTGCCGGTACTTATTAAGCGGGAACGATTTATCGGCAAGGGGGGCAAGGACATGCCCATATTCAGTGGCGCTTTAGCAGGATCGGTTACCAACGCCTGGTGGGGCGTCGACGTTAGATGTTGATGATTGTTTGGCGCATTTGAAACAGTAACATCTGTGCCGTTGTCTTCGATCAAGGACTCACAACTGCTTGAAGAATCCAATCCTAGACTCTTGGGAGCCTCCTGGGTATCTATAATGGCAAGAAACATAGATATAAATAACAGTGATAGTAAAGCAGGAACAGAAATGAACAGCTATTTACCAAACAGAGCCAGGAGAGCTTGTAAAACGAATTGACAGATGCGTCGATTTGCTTGTTTCCCCGTACGCAAGGTAACCTGATCTTGTCCCACCTCCGTCAAGTCAAAGCCCATCGAGGCTAACAGCTCGTGGCAACCGGCCACACGCCACAACCTAACTGAGAGCGGAATTTCTATGGCCGCTTCGGTCTCTGGACTACCTTTGGGTGGGTACTGGGCCAAAACGTTGCGTATTACTGCTATTATGTCATCGGCCATGTCGGAGCTACCGACCAGTTTGGCTAAAGCCTGCAGAGTAAGGGGTGTTAAAGCGAGCAGCGCCTGTAGACTGGCTGAACACTGCGACAATCTGTCCTCGGGATCAGTCTGGGGGAAGAAGACACTGGATGGTATCCCATTGGCGGCGGGCTCAAAACGAAAGCCGACAGCCATCAGTAGATCCTTCCAACCGCCCACTGGGCCCGCCTTATTTTCGATACTCTTCTGCGTGGTATACATGGCATTTTTCTGCCCTCGGTGTATGCGTTGTAGGCTTTTTTCCACCAAATGAAGACAGACGCGCAAGGCATCTCGGCACTTGTCAGGGGTGCGCATGAGTTCGCACAAGGCGTGGCCCATGAGAGCAACTTTGTTGGATAGACGCACATTTCCGCCCACCAAAAGAAATCCGGCCCAATTGGCAGGATGGGCAAAATGTTTGGTGTGCTGCACAGTCTGCATAGCTTCGGCCAAAGCTCTGTGAAAGACATGAAAATAGTGAAAATCAATATCAAAGTACAACGACTATGGCCACGTAGTTCATACCTTGCTGCTCTGGCCCCTTGAAGTAGGGACGAGTAGAAAGCTCTTAGTAGAATTTTGGCCGCTGTCTCTGGCACTGGCCACAAAGAGATGAGGACCGCGCCCGCACCAGCACTCAACCAACTGCCAGCCAAATTCGCCACGCCCGTACCAGTTATGGGCTCAATGGAGTGATAGGAACTTAAAACCACCAGTTTCGCGTTGAGCTTAATGTTCAAAACGTCGACCGCTGACAAAATAAAGTCTGACAGTTGTGGCAATTCCATGTTGCCTCCCGACAGTTCGGGAGTCTCGTGATCCTGCTCGGAAGGTGTGTCAGTGTTCGATGACTGATAGAATCGCTTCTGAGACTGTGAATCCACTACATCGCCAGGGCTCAAAACAACAGCTCCCAGTTTCCAACTCAGATTTGCAGCGAAATGCACACATTCGGCCGAGGGCAATTCGGAGATGATAGCCTCTTTAGTGGCGTTGCAGCCCACGAGCGTTTTAGCTTGCAGCATATCGGCCACCATTGCCGCCTCTTGCAGGGAGGCGGGCGATTCTGACCACCGCCAAGTCTCCGCCAAAGTGGTTGGTATGCGTGGACCGCCTACTACCAGCGCTGTGTTCAAATTCTCCGCCAGTTCTCGGGAGCGTAGTATCTTACTCTTGATGCGCAGCGAGTGCAGAGAAGGAACCGTAATAAGCGAACACCTTTCTGATAGATATTCTCCATCTTCCTGTGAACTGCGCAGTATGGCAAATGGCACCAGGTATAGCTCGTTATCGAGTACTAAAATCAGTTCCTTCCTTCCCTGTCTGGAGACCGCTCCACCCGTGGGTAGGAGGTCATCGAACGGGGCCATTAATATGTTAAACAAGGTGTGCAAACAGGAAGGGCCTTGCCAGACGGGTAGCATGGGAGCTCTCCGCGAGCGTGCAGATCCCTGCAAGCTTCCTATGGAACGGGTAGACCCCTGCAAGCTGCTGGCAACCGACCCGCCCACCGAACCCAAACTGAAGAGCGAACTTAGGGAATAGTTAGATGAGTTCATCAGATGGTTCCGATTGACCATGCGCAGGAAGCCAGATCTCTCGTTGGAAAAGTCATCCAGGAGATTCTCCGACGATGAACGCCAACCGCTGCCATCACCCTCGTGCAGCACGGTGTCCGAGTTCACTCCCAAGTTGTCACGCACCATGTTGATGTATCGCTCAAGCAGGCTCTCCTTATCCTCGGAGTCTTTGGCGTGTTCCGCCAATTTCTCGGAAGACATTTTCAGAGTTTCCTCACTGATCTTAATGGCATGAAAGCGCACAATTCCTTTTTGCGGCTGCAAAAACCACGCGTACAACTCGTCGATGGCCAAGCTAAAGTAGAGGACATTGTTCTTGGTGCGATTGACAATGTCGTAGATGTGTTCGCTGCAAGTCATCATTGTTTTGCGCGTAATGCTATTCGTGTCTGGAGAAGAGCGGGCCTTGCAGCGCTCGGCGGCCACTAATGCGTCTTCGTTGCGCTGCATGGCCACAAAGATCTGCTGGAGAATGTGATAGCACGATGTCTGTAGGTCGAATAGGTTGCTACGAGCATCTGGGCTGCGTTGATCGTATCGTACAGACTCCAAAAGTTGAGCAGCGTTTTCCATCTGATGCTTAGCTCCTTCATTGTCGCCGGAAGCCCTTAAGGCAAGACCTTTAAAGACATAGATCATGTATTGTGGGTGGGGGCAGGGGAATATGAATGTCAGTGCGTTGGATGCTTACCTAGTTGATGTCTTATTTTAGCTTCTTCTTCCGACTTATTGATGGATTGTGCTATGGCCAACCCTTGTTTGAGATAGTTAATGGCCTCGGCGTGTTGACCCATTTGGTGAAATACGCGTCCTATAAAGAGAAGAATACACATTTCATTTGTCTTGTCTTGTCTTTGCTGTGAGATATGTCATCGTCCCCCATCTTTTCCATCTTACCCAACGATCCACAAGCAAACGTTTTGCTGAGGTGGTCTGTCGTCATGGTCAATTGTTTCTCGTAGAACTTTACAGCATCATCGTAGGAGCGAATGGCCTCATATACGGCACCCAGATTGCCACAAGCTCTTGCCTGCATGCCAGCATTTCCCAAGTGATCACCCATTTCCAAATCCATTTTATGCAACTTCAGCGCCCCATCGTTGTCGCCCATCCGCTGATAGACATTGCCCAATGCGCTCGTAGCATCCGATACGAGTATTCGATCTCCCAACTCTCTGGCGATTTCTTGTTGGTGTTCTAAACAGTTGACGGCTTGTTCGTGGTTACCCAGAGCGCAGTGAATGTTGCCCAAATCTCCATAGGCTACGGCCTTGACATCGGGACTTCCCAATTCGTGAGCCACCACTAAACGCTTTTCAAGGCACACGAGAGCCTCCTGTAGGTTGCCAAGGGCGCGGTGACAGTGACCCATTCCTCGATAGGCCTTCTCCTGGTCGCGAAAGCTTTGCAATTCTGTTGCCAACTGCAAATGACGTTCGTGGCATTTTATGGCTTCTTCGTAGTCACCCAGGGCGTCGTAGCAATCGCCCAGGTGTCCCAAGGCTCGCGCCCTGTCGTGCTGGGTGGTCGGCAGGTTGACACGTTCCAATGTTCCCAGTTGCTGTTCCAAATAACCGATGGCGTCTTCGTAATGTCCCATATTCAGTTTTGCAATTCCCAGATTGCCAAACGTCTGAGCTTCAATAGCGGAGTCCTGTAGCTCCTGGGCCCTTGCCAGCTGATCCTGGTAGCACTTCACAGCTTGAGTGTAATTATACAGAGCCATGTGCACAGCCCCCAAATGGCCATGGGCTTTGCATTCTCCTTTCAAGTCGGCCATTTGATGGCGCAACGACAACTCCTGCGTGTGGTACCCTAAGGCTTTGTCGAATTTTTTGACGAGCCTGTGCGCCAAGCCGAGGGCCCCACAGGCTGCCGCCTCCATAGACCTTTCGCGCGAATGGCGAGCTAAAGTCAACTGACGTTGGTACATTTTGGCTCCCTCCTCAATTTCGCCCGTTCTTACGAGTATGTCGCCGATATTGCCAAGGGCGCGAAATTTGCCCGACAAATGGTTGGTCATGTGGGCCACGGCCAGGAAATATTTCTGACACTCCAATGCTGCCTGGGTATTCCCAAGAGCAAGATGCGCCAGTCCCAAGTTGCAGTAGGCTCTCCCCATGTTTATTTTGTCCTGTAGATCTTTCGCCAAAGCCAAGTCCTGGTCATAATAGCGTACAGCCTCTCTGAAGTTGCCAATGCAGTAGTGAACGTAGCCGAGAAAGTGACAGGCCTTACCCTCGGCCGCTACGTCGCCCAACTCCTGGGACAACATTAAGTATTGCTCATAATATGGAACGGCATGGGAGAATTCTTGGCGGGAACTGAGACAATTGCCCAGGTTTAAAAGGGCACAGGCTTCGCCTTGCGTATCTTTCAGCTCCCTAGCTATGTTCAGATGTGCCCGGTAGTGAATCATGGCCATGTCGTGAGCACCCAGGGCTTGATATGCCACAGCAAGATTTCCGTGAGTAGAGGCTTCGGCGCTGCGGTCATTCACCTCCTTGCTAATAATCAGCTCTTGTTTGTGATATTTTATGGCTGCTTCATACAGGCCGGCCGACGAGTAGGCATTGCCAATGTTGCCATAGGCCCGGCCCATTCCAGCCCTATCGTGCAACTGTCTTGCTATAGTGAGGTGAGCCTGGTGTAATTTCAGTGCGGCGTCATGTTCGCCCAGCAACTGGTAAACAATTCCTAAATTGGAACACGCTCTTCCCTCTCCGACCTTGTCACGTGACGCTAGTGCCATTTCCAGCTGTTTCTCGTGCCACTTCTTGGCCTGTACAATGTCGCCAGCGCATCGAGCGGCATGCCCTAAACCGGCGTAGGCCCTTGCTTCAATGTTGCGGTCCCCCAGTTGTTGGGATATTCTCAAAACTTGTTCGTGAAAGGTCATGGCCTGGGAGAAATTGCGTCGATAGTGGTGGCTGGAGCCCAAGTTTGAGTACGCCTTTGCCTCTTCAACCTGATTACCAAGCTTGCGCGCCAATCTCAGATGTTGCGTGTGACAGTCTACCGCAGAGTCAAAATCTCCCATGGCTAAAAACACTGCCCCGACATTACCTATCTCCCGCGCCTCCTGCAGTCGGTCGCCAATCTGCTTGACCAGCTGCACGCACTGCTTGTGGCTGGCCAATGCATTTGGATAATCCCCTATTGCAGTGTACACGTGACCCAGGGATGTTAGAGCAGCCGCCGCCGCTTGGGTGTCCTTGCATTTCATGGCAAGCACCAGTTGGTATCTGTGAGCCGTTAGAGCTTCTTTGAAGGAACCTTGACTGAAATAGGCAGAACCCAAATTGCCGTGCGCTCGACACTCACCGGCCGTGTCTCCCAGACTTTTGGCCACTGCCAGGTCCTGCTGCATATAGCCAATGGCTTTGTCCAATTGATTGAGAACCCAATGGGCCGAGCTGAGGGCACTGAAAACTGATCCCCTTAACTTCAGCGAACACGAGCCAATGAGCAAGGCAGCCTCCAGCACCGTTACTGCCGAGTGATATTGGCCAGCCTGCAGTAGTTCCTGTCCTACAACCGATATGACCACAAAGGGCGACTGATCCAAGCTCATAGTACGTAACTGTTGGAATGTCGGTTCGAGGGCATGTCTCAGAGGGCTTTTGATTGATGCTTCCAGCAGGCCAGATAATAGTTGCTTGTTCTGCGGGTCCTGTCCTAAGCCGGCCGCAAAGGAAGCCAGCGCTTCGCCATATCTACCGAGGCATTGCAATGCAACGCCTTGGCGAAAATAGGCTTTCGGCCATTGGGGGCACAGCTCACGAGCCTTGGTGGCATCCTGCAGAGCCAAGGCAAATTGTCCTTGTTTTAGGCGAGCCGCCGAGCGGTTACTGTACAGTATGTAATTGCTGGGGTCCAATTGCAGGGCATCGGTATAAAGTATGACCGCGGTGCCAAAATCTCCATTTTGACAAGCGGCATTCGATTGACGAACTTTTTCCAAAAATAGCGCACGATTAGCAGCCGTCAGTTCAGCATTGCATTCTGGTTCATTCTGCAAAAGACAAAAAAGAGAAAAAACAGTTTCACTAAATAATCGCCAACAACAGAAATTCTTCAAATCAGTGTTGACTCTAAATGGGGCCGTGTGGTCAACACTTGTAAAACGATAATTAGGCATCACGACCATGTCTAGTCAAGTCAAGAGATGCCATCAAAATGAATGGGGTTGTATTGAGGATGAGTAACTGTTGGCCAACAATTGGAAATAATAATCCGTAATTTTTATACCCACAACCTTCCTTGACCACTACGGCCATATGTATGGAGTTTGGTCATAATCGGTTCAAACTAAGATATAGCTGTCATTCGTCCGATTATTCGAGAAATTCGAGTACCACACAATGGATGTTACAGTAGTGTGTACACTACCAACGCACAATGGGATACAACCGAAAAAAACTAGTAAAAAATATGCCATGTCGGTACGGGTAAAGATATCTCTTTGAAATTTGGAATTGTTAGAGCTGAGGTGTTGTTATAAAAAACCAGTTGACATATCTTAAAAATTCTTTTTGAATATTGCACATAAAAATGTCTTTAAAACCCCAAAATAAATATTGCCTGAAAATTTTCACAGAACTACCCAAAATACCCATTTTGAGCAAAGTTTCAACATCGGCATTTTATAGTAAATTTGCTGTAAAGGCTACCGATATTGTTAGGTGCAAAAAAGCATTTGTAAATTTTGTGAGCAAAAGAAAAATGTGCGCAAATAGGGGATTGGGGCTTTGGAACTTCAAAACTTGAAGGATTTTTCCAATTTTTTAATAAAAATTTGCATCCGTAAATTCCAAAATACGATGCAGGTCTCGGTCCAAATTGCAAAAAAAATTCTAATATTCCCGAAACAAGACAAGATATTGTCAAACGGTAGGGATTTTTGAGCACTATCCCGCAAATTGTGAAAATCGGACCACAAATGAAGATTTGGTAGCCCAACAAATATTTTGAAATACCGAGGTGACCAACTTTAGACAAACCAAACCACTTTAAACAAACAAAAGAGAATGAAAAGAAAATGGCTCGTTCACACTTTGAGAAAATCGTAAGACTCTATTACAAGAACGACGTTGGATTGGAATCCGCAAGAAAGCAGAAAGCAGCCAGGGTCTGCCCAAGATGACATGGAGGCGAAAGTTGATGAAAGATCTTGCTTCTATTATTGGGCTTAATACCCCGACGCCGACTTATACTCCGACCAGGGATCAGAGTCGAGGGTCAGACTACGCAGCCCCGGTTATAACATGGACATCTGCCATCTTGGAAAACCGAATGGATGTGAAAAATCACCTAAAATAATGGCTTCTTTCTACTCTTTGGAATGGGGTGTTGCATACACTTGGGAATTCACTCGTTGGACACTGTATGAGCGCACACACTTTTATATGGCAATTTTATGGTCATTATGTGTGCATGTATGTAAATGTAAGAAAAATTAATGCCAATTGCCGATGCTGTTGCCCCATCGTCGTTATGTGAGATTTGCTTCTTCAAGCCGATAATTACATTAAATGCGGTCATGTTACTGCTCTGGGATATTGCTGCCCTTTTACCATTTGTTCGCTGACTTTGGATTGGAATTTTTGTAACCCATTCTGGGTTCTGGTCAGTAATTCCAAGATTATTTCTGCTGGCGCTGCACATTCCTGCAAAAGGCCAAACGAGTCCATATGGCCCAGAAGTACAGCAGTCTTTGTAGATTGAGTCACGTTTATGCTAAAAAATGCATATTCCTTCTTGGCTGTTCAAGTGTTTCATCTTTTTTATGGTTCCTTTTTGGCGTTGTTAGTTTGTTTTTGCTTTTGTTTTTTGCTCCAATGTTAAGTGTTTCAAACATTCCACATTATGCTGTTGTTGTTGTTGCTTGGTTTTTACTGTAATTGCACATGCCAACCACCCGGCCGATTACCATTTATTCGTGTGGCCAAAGTAACAGCCTTGTCTGCCCTTGATTTCAGCCATCCGTTGCCTAGGTTTAGAATATGAAACTGAGTTGATTGCATTTTGTTTTGGCTTTTTTCGCGCGTTTGACTTGTGTTGGATTTGTACGAGACATTGTTTTATAAGGCTTCCCACAACTACCTGCAAACAAGTGAAAAATTTAACTTATGGGGATCTTAATTGATTTGAGAGTGACAGGAGTCGAACTTGATAAATGTCGTATTCATTTCCTTTTTTTTTGGTCTTTAAAGTTAGATTCACCCAATCGTAGGGGGGAGGAGGAATCCTATTAATTTCGTAGGAGCATTTTCGCAAAAACTTCGAAACAAGTATTATCTGCCAATGTACGGCCTTCATACTAGAAAGTATTCCAAAAGACCTCTGCCAATGGTCAAAACACATCATACTTTGATTGGCGTGTGGCATTTGCTGTCTTTCCCTAGCCCTAAAATCAAAATTTTCAAAAAGTTTTTCAATAGCACTAACGAGAATTGCAAAAGAAGTCAGTGCCTTTTTTGGTCTTTAAAGCACCAACGTTGACATCCCTGGCGATACCAATGTCGTATGGTATTGAATAAAATAATACCGCCCAAGTAAAAACAGTTTATGTGATCAGATGCAATCATATCTGCCATCAGATATAGGTGGATAAAAATATATTTAGTTTGATCAAATTGGATACAATAAGATACAATTTGATCTCAAATTTATCCTGAATTTTAAATTTGTTGACTAGTGCGACTGAAATCGGGGATGTAGCGGTTATTTTCTGTGAGTGTTTAAATGTTTGTATTACATTTTTTTGAGTGTATAAATTGTATTACATTTTTTTTCGCTGTGTAATGATTTGATGGCTGCATAGAATTCCTGTCAATGCCATTGTTGTGGCATTTCCTATTTTGTTAAGGGTTTTCCCACCAGCGTATGGAAGCGGGTAAAAAACGAAAGACTTAAGCAACAAACTTGCATGGCTTGTAACCATACACGCCACATGCATACGCACATATGCATGTGGCTATATTAATGTATGTGTATGTATGTCCATGTAAATGTTTCATTTCTATAAGTGTTTTATTTTGTATACATTGCGGTTGTCATTGTTTGTCTTCGCTTCGTCGTCGTCGTCGTCGTTGTTCTTTGTTTTTTTGTTTCTTTCTTTTGTAGCAAATTTTTACATTTCTTATTCGTTTGAATAACATCATTTACAGTTGCATTCTTTATGCATTTCGTTTCCTCTTTTTTTTACTTCTCCCTCCATTTTGAGCGTCATTTTGTGTTTTTGTGTGTTGGTATGTACAGATTTATATGCATGCATATGCAAGTATGTAAAATTCTGTGCAATAAACATAACTTCACGGCACATGCAAATTTAAACAAAACATATTTCTGCCATTAGTGATTGCTTCTGCTGTCGACGTCGACGTCGTCGTCCTCGTTGTCAACGACATTGTCATTGTCACTGCGGCTTGGCTATTCCATGTTTGAATGTTTGCTTGGTTTCCGTAATATTTATACATCAATAAAACTTAAAGCCTGGCGGCTGCTGCTGCTTGTAAGGTTGTTTCGAGTACGAAGATAAAAATTTTTCAAAGATTTCAAATAAAAAAAGATGGATATATATTTGTCTTGATGGGGTAGAACATTTACATCGTATTAATCACAGGTTAAGTCTCACGTAGTCTTATTCACATCTTAATAGTGGAAAATAGTTTTTGATAAATTTTGCCCTTCTTAACATTCTAACGGTTCGTACATGACTTTTGAAATAGAAGGGGAAAACATAGTCCTAATCTAGTAGATGGCTAAACTTCCTTGTTCACTATTTTCGCTCTGCTAATGTCCACATGATTGTCGAAGCTGCCGGCTTTGCAGATCATTTTTTTGGTAATTATTCAACATTATATGAAATTCGCACCACTGATGCTGAACAAACACAGAGACTAAAATCTTCCTTTACCAGCAGTTCATTTGGAGAAAAATAACTAAAAACAATCTGCGAAATTTATAAAATTGTCAAATCGGTTTGGAATTGTACCGTTTTGAACCATACTTAGCACAGTTGTTGGAAGTCATAATAAACAATTTCATTCAAAATTGTAGCTAAATCGGATTAGAATTGCGACATCTATTGGATCAAGAAGTCAAGATTCAAGATCGGTATATATGGCAGCTATATCAGGGTTTGGACCGATTTAAGCCACACTTAGCGCAGTTGTTGGAAGTCATAACGAAACACTTCATGCAAAATTTCAGTCAAACTTGATGAGAATTGCGCCCTCGTACACAAATTAACATTTTTTTTGTATTAATTTTTATTGCGACTGAGTTACACTCATCTAGTAATTTTAAAATAACGTGTAGCCTAGTTCGAATTCATGTTGTGGAAATAGTTCAGTAACTACATCCTAGTTTCTCCTCGGATTTATGGCCCCCTAAGGGACTAGATCCATTGGTATAGTTCTTTGGAGTCTTCCGGTGACTGGATAGTTTCGACCAATATGGTTCAAGCCAGAGTTAAAGTGATTTTGTAGTTTGTTCATTCTTGGCAGCGCTACTCCAAAGCTGTATTCCGTAGGTCCATATTGTTTTGATCATTTGATTATGCAAAAGAAGTTTATTTTGAATCGATATTCTATTGTCAACTATCATCCAGTACAACTCGGGAAATTTTATTAGTTTTATTAACAGACGACGAGACGCATCAGAAAGTGATTCTGAGTCGATCGGGAAGCTTGTTAATGGGTCTATCTTTCTTCCTTGTACGACAGTAGTGCTATAGGGTACACAAATATTAAAAACTTGCACCTGTTTTTTGAAAACGCTAAGTTTTCGAACAGTTTGAAAGTGCGTACTCAGAAAGGTAGTACGAAACAATTTCAAATGATTTAAAATTTTTAAGTATTATAAACTTAAATCAGTGTAGACCAAATAACCCATTTGCAATGGCGAACGTCCGACATCAATAAGAAGTATCTATGAAAAATTTTATTTCGGATAGGCTCATTCCTTTGAACGCTATCGTGATTTCGGCTATTTGTTAAAGCGAAGGACGAGTATGAGTAGACTGACGAATCACTGACATTAACGACGAATGGGTAGAAAAATACCCAAGAATAGAAATTCTAGCTCGAGTTAGGAAAGAGGTAATCAAATGAAATTTGGATTGTCGTAAAGTTGACGAATGAAACATGTTTTAAAAAATTTCCGGCAATTTTTTATAGCTCAAAAAATTAAACAAAAATTTTCCTGGAAAACGTTTTAGAGCCTTCTTACATTTGATGGTTTCTATATTAAAGCAAGTAAAAGCGTGCTAAGTTCGGCCGGGCCGAATCTTATGTACCCTTCACGGTGGATTGCATTTTTCAAGTTCTTTGAGCTGCATCAAGTTATTGGCCATTATGGAACGTAGTTGTAAGGGCTGTTAGAAGTCATAGAAAAATACCACATCCAAAATTTCAGGCGAATCGAGTAAAAATTGTTCCTTCCAGTGGCTCAGAGTGTCAAATTGGGAGATCGGCTTATATGGCAGCTATATCAGGTTATCAACCGATTTAGATCTTACTTGGCATAGTTGTTGGAAGTCATACCAAACCAAAATTTGCTCTAGAAGCTCAAGAAGTCTAATCGGGAGATCGCTTTATATGGCAGCTATATCGGGTTATGAACCGATTTGAACCATACTTAGCACAGTTGTTGGAAGTGATACCAAAACACCACGTGCAAAATTTCAGCCCAATCGCAATCAAAAAATTGCGGCTTCTAAGAGCTCAAGAAGTTAAATCCGGAGATCGGTTTATATGGCAGCTATATCAGGTTATGGACCAATTTGGACCGTACTTGGTAGAGTTGATGGAAGCCATAAAAGAAAACCACATGCAAAATTTCAGCCAAATCGGACAAAAATTGCGGCTTCCAGGGGCTCAAGAATTGAAATCGGGAGATCGGTTTATATGGGAGCTATATCTAAATCTGAACCGATATGGCCCATTTGCATTCCCCAACGACCTACATCAATATTAGTATACCCCAAGAGTTGCGCACTTTAAGGGCTCAAGAAGTCAAATCGGGAATTTGGTTTTTATGGGAGCTTTATGTAAACAAGGACCGATTTGGCCCATCTCTGTTGCGAAGTACTTCAGCAAATGTAACTAAATAATTGGAATCAAATAAAAACAATCACATGCACACACAAACATTTTATAGAATTCGATTGCAGCAAGAGAATCGTTGCTTGTTCACCACCTACTTTGTAGGAAGTTCTCATTACTTAAGCACTCCTGTTTTGAAGCATTAAATGGAAAAAGCATTAGATTCTACTAAACGTATAATTACTTGAAAGAATTATTCCCTCCAATGCCAAGTGGTAAGGACCACAAGGTACTTTGTGAAGAATTCGCGGGAAGGGTTGCTGTTCGCTGTCGTCTCGGTTTGTGCATGTTTGTGAGTTCTTGTAAAACATAACCACCAATTTGGATAATGTCTTTCAGAATCGTCTCTTTGATAGACGAAGAGAGGAGGCCAGCCATTCTGATTTGTACTATGGAGTAACCCTCATCATCAGAGTAATCGGCACAGACTGGCTGCTAACGTGTTTTTTTTGTCTTATTTTCCTTAATTCGCGATTCATTGTTGTTAGTGGTGGTGGAGGTAAGTGGCATGTGTTGGTTGGCCATTGCTCGTTGTTGCTTTCTTATGATTGCCGTTGGGCGCCAATTTTTAAAATGACATCAAAATACTCAGACTGCTTTTGTGTTCTTGTAGTTTTGTAGGTACAAGCAGATAAGCAAAGGAAAATAAAACGGCCCATGACGAGGATGGGTATAAACCGCAAGCCGATTTAGAATAACTAGCTTGGGCATGGATAGCTAAGGCACAGGGAAGAGAGAGAGGGAGAGAGAGAGGAGAAAAAGGAGGTTTTAGAGGAGATGGAGGTTGGGATCACAATCAGACGGATTTGGAAGGCTGGCTAAGCTTAACTTAGATATGGATTTTTTTTATCTTCTGAGCTTGGACGAGCATTTAGGCAATGCAAGGCAAAATGTTAGCCAACAACAAAAAAGAGGGAACATAGAATGAGCCCTTTTAGGCCGCGCTCGGTTGTTGTGTCTCAAATGTAGACACATACAGCCAAACACATCTACCACCATGGGGATAGCTTCAAAAGATTTGCGACCAACAACTAACATTGGTGCAGCGTCAGTCAGACGCACGGGTGGACGGACGGACGGACATTTGTTCGTATATTTGCTCTGTCTGAAAAGACATTTACAGACAGCGATTTATGTGACATGACAGCGGTACATAATGAAAGGATTCCTTATACGTTTGCTAGCCTCATGCTTTTCTGCAACTCCTCTCTTGCTGTGGTACCTTTGTTCTTCAATAGCAGAATGGAAGATAGGTTCAATTCTGCCTGCTAGTCTTTGCTTGTAGTTGTAGTAGTACTCCGTTTTTGCGTGGATTTAGCAAATCCTTAAAAAAAATCAACGCAAAATGCATTTTCGTCTAATTTCCCCCGCAAAAGATATGAAAATATCTGGAAAAACTCTTTGTTTCAACACAAACTTTGTTTTGCAAGAAAATTATGGTGCAGGTGGTACTAGCATGTATAGTGCCTTTGCATCAACCAATACTGAAAAGTACCGAAGTCTCGCTCCCAGAACATTTCTGGGAATCCTCATGAAAAGGTGTTCACTTGTGCCAAGTTCATTCAATTTCACAAGTACTCGTACATTGTTGCATAATCATAGCTACATATGTATGTATGTACTGCTCTGTAAAACCCCGCCGTAAACTACGTTAGGATTCGGCGTGTAAGGGAAACGGCGGCCCATAAAATTATTTTAATAAGGCTTATTCGATAATAAAACAAAACGAAGAAGAATGAATGAGCTGCTTACACGCTTTGGGTAGGCAATAAAAATAATTCAATCAACGAGCAGAGAAGATGCAAGGCAAATGAAATAGCCTTTAATGCGCTTCGCCAAGCTGGACTCAGCTAAAATTCCAATCAACACATACCGATCACCACTGATCGCATTCCAGATGGCCCGCTATTGGCGCACATATTTCTCATTTTCTTGTTTGCCCCGCAACTGAAGGTTCGTTTGTTCGTTTGTTATTTTGCCATCATTCCTTGATGATTCTGGACTTATTCATGGGAATTTTGTTGTTGCTGCTGTTGTTTGTTGTTGGCCAAGCAAAAACAATCTTGGGAGCTTGTTGTTATTTTCATTGTTGTTGGGTAGGTTAGCTTTGTTGATGGCTACCGCAAAACTTTTATGGCACCGCTTATTACAGCGTAGCATCATTGGAAGAGTTGGCCAACATACGAATATTCAGAGTTGGAAAAATGTAGTGCAACAGGCGAATAGACTTTAACATGTCTAAAATACTTTAAAGGCGAGTCTACTTGTTGTAAAACGGCAATATTGACGTTTACCATATCAACATCGGCCTAATTTTACTATTGAAAGCCTTATGCCTATTAACCGAAATCCGCTAAAGATTCAGTTAATAAAAATTTCAAATATGTTAGAGTAGGTAGGTTAGGTTAAAGGACACGTGCGCCTGACAACCACAGTTGCAAACCACTTCACTCAGAGATCTCTGGTCCTGAAAGAAATGAGATAAGAGTGAGAGAGAGAGAGAGAACCTACCCAGCTCGTCAGACGCTTCGTTAACCGCCATTTCTTGATGGCCCGGCACAATCCGACAGCCAAATGCCCAAAACGCTCCTTAAATCTCCCGATAAGCCTGCCTTGGCTTCACACCCAATATCATGAGCCCCGCACTATCCACATAAAATATGACAGTCCCCTGATTTAGGACGATATCCAAGGCCCTGCGGATAGTAAAACCTCAGTCTGAATGACACTGCATCCGCCCAGAAGTCTATGTTAGGTTGTCCTAGGAATTCAGCAAAAATCCCTGCCCCAGAGCCTCCATCGTTGTAAACGGAGGGACCCAAGAAGTGCGGAATGCTCCCAGCCCAAAGCTCCCTTCTCTAGGATAACAACCTCCAGATCTCCATCGAAGAAAGATCCGCGCAGCACATAGTCCGTCGCGTTGCCAATGCCACGTAGTCATCCCACGCCAGCGGCAACATTTCAAATAATTCAGTGGGTATTTCTCGCAAAATTTTGCCTAATATCGATTTATCTACTAGATATCTCAACTTATCTACAGTAGACAACGGTTATAGGAAAGTCCAAAAAAATTCACCTTTTTTTTCTCATACATTTTTTTCCTATATGGAATGTTCACATATAAGAAAAAAGTTTCCTACCTACATATATACATACTGATATAAAATTTTTTTTTCTCATATGGGTAGAGTCCATCTAAAAAAATACATTGCAAAATTTGCCCATGAACATTCCATTTAGAAACAGGGGAAACTTTCTACATATCAATGAGTGCTATCCGATCCAAGTTTAAGCTAAATGATAAGGAACCTCCTTTTTATAGCCGAGTCTTAAAGGTGTGCGACATGCCTTACCTCTTTGGGGATAAGTTTTTACATGGCTGCTATACCATCTTTTCAAATGGCATATTACCCAACAAATGTCACCAGCAATAGAAGGGGATAACGACCGCTGAAAATTTTTTATGATGTTCTCGCTAGGATTCGAACCCATTCAGCGACATAGGCGGATATGCTAAATTCAACGCTACAGTGGCCTCCCAAAGGCATAATGTTTCGAAAATTTTTCTTACAAAACGTTTTTTTCTTATACACGATGTGCTTCTATCCGTTATATACTTGTACCAGGTAAGTCAAAATCCGTTAATTTGGAGTTATGCCTATGGACGCCACAGTAGCACATAAGTGGGATATTCATGGGAGAATTTCCAATGTCTAAAAATTTGTCTATATGTCATATACACTCGAAACCGAATAAGTGAAACGCTACAAATGGGTTTCAATTATCCGTAATTTCAGTATAGTGTTGTTCGGATAAGTGAGATTCGTTGTCAGTTAAGCGATAAGGCATAAGTGAAATTGATTTTTGATCGTCGTACGATCATCGTACTAATTGTGAATAAAATAAGATGAATTGGTAAAAGGCAATGCTCAGTAGCACTCTTTGCAAGTCAGACACAGTTATCTTAATGACAAGATATGCTTTTGACATGACATTTGATGAGAGAGATTAAAGTTCATATGAAAATTCAATTGGGGTTTTAAAACTCTTCCAGTTAAGGGATTTTATCAGTTAAGTGATATTTCACTTGGGCGAATTTAATTGCATTGGAAACTTTAACGGCACTTTCCATTAAGATTTTTCACATAAGCGTATGCGGTTTGAACTGTATTTTATATGGATATTGGAGAGGCTTAATATTGTAATACGCTTTTGTGAAAAAATTCGCATAAGGGAATTTTTTCACAAAACTGGTAATGAATTTCATCTATCCGAAAAAAAGCTTAACTGAAAATTAACGAAATTGCATTATTTATTGTAAATTCATCTTATCGCTTACGACTACAGCTGCCATTACACGATCAGACATATCATATGTAATTTTAAAAATACCAACTTTGAAAGTTGTACACATCGAGTGAAACGTACGAAAAATTTAATATAGCGAATAAATATGCAACTTATTCGATTAAATCAAGCTTTTATTTCATTGAATATTATATAGACACATGTCTATAAAAAAAGTACAATACATATGAGAATACATGGCGATTAGAGCGCGCTCTTTCCGTATATGACGTACATAAGACAAGTTTTATGAATATAGAAAGTCCAAATCATATGACACGTCTGATCGTGTAAAAGGAGCTTAACCGCATAACTTGAAATGAATTCCACCTAGCCAAACAGTGCTAAATGAATATTACGGATAAGTGAAGGAAACGAAATGTGTGCGTTTTTAGCGTTTCCATCAAAAAAAATCTAAAATATCAAATTAGGATTTATATCCCATTATTGAACTAAAATTTCGTGTGGACAACAAATCTTTCTGCACCAAGTTTCAAATTCTTATGATATTTTATAAAAGTTCCAGCAGAAACATTCATACGGACGTGTTTAAGTGGTCTTGCAAATGAAAGATACGAGCTCAGCTTATCCGCCCACCACCAACCAACCACCATGGATTATGCTAAAATGTGTGAACTATATCTGGTTATGGACCAATTTGAACGGTATTTCGCATAGTTGTTGAGAGCCATAACAGAACACTGTATGCAAGATTTCAGCCAAATCGGATGAAAATTGAGGCTTCCAGGGGTTCAAGAAGTCAAATCGGGAGATCGGTTTATATGGAAGCTATATCAGGTTCTTGACCGATTTACACCGTACTTTACACAGTTGTTGCAAGTCACAATAAAGCTCTATGTGCAACATGTCAGCCAAATCGGATGAAATATGAGGCTTCCACGGGCTCACGAAGCCAAATCGGGAGATCGGTTTATATGGGAGCTATATCCAAATCTGAACCGATATGGCCCATTTGCAATCCCCTACGACCTACATCAACATTAAGTATGTGTGCAAAATTTCAAGCGGCTAGCTTAACGCGTTCGACCGCTATTGTGATTTCGACAGACGGATGGACGGACGGACAAGGCCAGTTCGACTCAGAATGTCGACACGATCAAGAATATATATACTTTATGGGGTCCTAGATCAATATTTTGAGGTATTACAAACGGAATGACGAGATTAGTATACCCCCATTCTATGGTGGTGGGTATAAAAATGTGTCATGGCCCACAAATTCACTTTTTCGGCGTTAAAACATTTTTGCAATAAAAACCTACTGCTAAAAGTTTTTGTTTTTAATTTTGAAATCCGTTTTTAGCTTTAAAATACGTTAAATATATGAAGTTTCGGGGAAATGGGTCTTAGGCAATCGAGAGTTAGAGGTTTGTGAGATAATTATCAATTTGTACGCGTTAACGTTTCAACATTCACCTGGAGTGCCACTTGTGTTACAACTCGGACCAAGGGAATACTATCGTGGCGACTATGCCGGGTGGCAAGACACTAAACTTCAAGTAACTACCACAATGGTGAGCGCACGCGTATTGTAAAGATGTTATGGGTAACTTTTTTTGGTTTTTGTTCGAACTGTGGAATGCCAGTTTGACTCTCGGTTGGTATCTTTCTCTACGTTTCCGTGCGCATTTTTTGTTGTTGGCAGTCTGATGTTTTTTCTTCCTCTGTTTCAATATTAAACTGTTTATCTCCGTTTCTGATTGTTGGTTGCTGGTCTTTCATCTGCGGTCCATCGAGCGAAGTCATATAAATTCGACAAAGCACAGGTGGTATGCCAAGCAATTGAAGCAGCAAACAAGTATCTCTACACACATAATTATCTTAGAATGGGTCAAACAAAAAGGCTAATTATTTCGCTAGAAATAAGACTATCTTCTGTCGGAAGGCTACGATTTTTTTGTAATACCCACCACCATAGGATGGGGTGTATACTAATCTAGTCACTCCGTTTGTAACGCCTCGAAATATTGATCTGCGAGCCCGCAAAGTATATGTTGTAGTCTTGATCATCTTGACATTCTAAGTCGATCCAGACATGTCCGCCACCATAGCGCTCGAACGAATAAAGAAATCCTCTTGACATTTTGCACAGAGACTTCCTATTAATGTAGGCTGGGGATTACAAATGACCATATCGGTTCAGATTTGGACATAGCTCCCATATAAGGTGGTCCTTCGATTTGACATCTTGAGACCCTGGAAGCAAAGACGTAGTGTTTAATTATGACCATCAACAACCATGCCAAATACGCTTCAAATCGGTTTGTTACCATATATAGCTGCCATATAAACCCGATTGGTTTCTACGAGCCCTTTAAGTTTACATTTTTGGCTTGTTTTGCAGTAAAGTACACTGCACCTCTCAATTTAGTTGTGTGTGTGTGTGTGTGTAAATTTGTAGCAAAATCCATGGTGGTTGGTTTCCAAGATTCGGCCCGGCCAAAATTTACCCTTGACTTAGTGCTGACATGAATTTACCAGAGGGCAGTCAAAACTTTCGCCGAGTATACGCCTTACTAAGGCTATGAGTTAAACTGGGGTTACTGTTAAAGGGGACAACTATGGCACCACGCTAATGTTCATCTATGTGAATCTCGCATTTATACATCCGAATACGCGAGTGTGTACAAACACTTCACCTCTGCGGCTGTGTCCCCTCTAAGAGGTCTCTACAAATGACAGCAAAAAAGTTTAGGGCGTTAACAAGCCTTGAAAAATGGCCATATAAGCAACCGCAAAAAAAAACATTTAAAGTTATTAAATTCAACAACTTCGACGACTTGAAGCAACAACAAACAGAGGCCACAAATAGGTTTAAGCTTACTCTAGCCAACCCGAAATCAAAAATATTGAAAACAGCAAAGCGAGTATTATCCAAAGATGCCTCTGAGTGAGTGACGCGTAACTCTATCCGAAACTCATTCGTTGATAATTTGAATCCAGCAACTATCGTTGTGGCACTTTATGGCCTTTTCATCAGATGGGATTCGGTTTTCAATTTCCAAAATGTTTTTAAGAGCTTGCAAATATATCCGCAACTTATAAGGTGGGTAAATTGTGAAAAGTACAATGAAACGATTTGCGGAACGGTGGGAAAATGCTATAGTTGGGGCAAATTTTCAATGAAGGAGTAGAAATTTTTGTAAAATTAGTTTATTTCTGTGAAAAGTTTTATTCTTAGCTCCTGTCACTTGAGAGTTGTGACATTTCTTGGCTATGACACTATTCGTTAATTAGGATTTTTTTTGTAATTTGAATTTTTTGTCTCTGCCTGCGCGGCACCACAGAAAGACATCCTTAAGAATTTGTGTTTTTTTCCGAAAGAAGTTTGCGCAAGCTCGCCTCTGTTTGCAGAGAAGAATTGTTTTTTCTTTGTCATCTTTGGCTTGTTGGCAATTCCCTAAAACTGTGATTTGACAAACGTGACACAGGGTTTTTTTCACCGATCGCTGTCATTGTTGTCGGACAGCGATTTCTTTTATCAAAGCCTTTGTGGGGCTACCAACTGCCAACTCAACTCTGAGGCCGAGGCAGTTTAGGCAGCACTAAAGTTCAGTCATTTGCCTTGATACCCCCAGATTGAAAGTTGCTTGCAAACTGAAACTGCTACTCTTATGGCACTTCCACATTTACGTTGGCCAAATGGCCGCAACTCTTTTGTGTTTCGTTACCCACCCCTTCGTTGGGCTGGCTAGCTGGCTGGCCTTTGTTTCCTTTGCTGGCGAATGTTTTTCTTCATCAGATGCCTTACGTGGTAATGTCACTACTGAAGAGACGTGCCAGACGTGAGTTGATCGTAAAGATTTCAATGTGAATTCGTTCACTTTTCTTCCCTGTTTGGTTGGTACTCCCTGTGCCATCTTCGTCAGCAGTTCTCGGTATCTGCTGCATTCTGCGCCTGCACTGGTATTGTAAAATGATTTTAATTCTTAAGAATTTGGCACATTCTTACGATGTCATCGCTTTTTTCGGTCATCTTCTCTCTGCTTCCCATGAGTGAGTGAGGATGTTATGTTGGCAATTTAAATGTCTTCAATTGTTTCATATTGCAGCCAGCGGTGGCTGGGGCAGAGGCTGTATCGGATGCAAAACGAATGTATTTTTCTTCATTTGATTTTAAATGACAGTTTAAGAACGTTTTAGCCTGCCAATTGCATTCGGCTTTTTGTTTTGGGAGTTCTTCCCAGGATTATTTGGCCACATTGTTGGGGTTTGCTTGGCAACGTATCCTCCTCTTTGGGCATTTTTCACTTTATTACCCTGTAAGGTTAAGTGCGACCCTAGGCCACGACACCTTTTTGCATTTGACAAAGCCCAATTGTGTTTTTTCAATGGCATTCCAATCTTTGCTAAACGATGGCATCAGAGAAAAACATGTTAAACTGGTTTCCTTTCACAGCATGAATCAATGGCGTCAGTGTCTGCTGACAACCGTGGGTTCACACTCCAGTTTGACCTTCTTGTTCAAATAAGCGTCGCTGTTGAAGCCACCCACTTTCTGTGTCTCCCACAATAGGATAGCATTGGAAGACCCTACATAGCCATTTTGTCAGTGTGTCCAAAGCACACTTGATTCCGAAAGAGTAAGCCTAGGCACTTGAGATTTTCTTAAAAACTTCCTATTATATAGTGGAGCAATTTTAGGCTCAATTCAGGGGGATAGAAAACTCCAAGTCAGGATTACTGTATTAGGTCAGTAGAACAAAACTCCAAAAAGACTTCGAGCTCTCGGGCCATCCTTTTTTTAAAGTCCTTTAAATATGGCATTAAAAGAAGACGAAGGGGGTCAAGTGTCTAGAGGGCTGTCTATCCCCAAAAGCTCTGGGAAGCGGGCATATAGACCGACCGGTACAATATGGGACCTAAATGAAACATGTTAAAGAGAAGATTACGAATCTGATATACAACCTAACCTCAACAAGTTTTGCTTGAGAACTTTAAATCCTTCTGTTGTTTTCTTCTACTGACCTAATGCCACCACCTTACTTTGGATTCTCCACCCCACAGATGGGCTGTAGTATAGTAAAAGTGTTCGCGTACTCAACAATTTTTGAAATTTTTGAAAGCCCCTTGCGTAATTTATTTGCCAACCAAAGGGAGCGGGAGAGTGTTATTGGAAATATAAATGGACCAAATTTTTATTTGGGCAACTGGAGGTCTTATCAAATTATGCTACAGAAGGTCGTCGGTGCAGAAATTGGCACTTTTTTAATACCCATCACCATAGAATGGGGGTATACTAATCTAGTCATTCCGTTTGTAACACCCCGAAATATTGATCTAGGACCCCATAAAGTACATATATTCTTGATCGTCTCGACATTCTGAGTCGTCCATCCGTCTGTCGAAATGACGATAGCGGTCGAACGCGCAAAGCTAGCTGCTTGAAATTTCGCACACATACTTAATATTGATGTAGGTCGGTTGGGTATATGTCATATCGGTTCAGATTTAGACATAGCTCCCATTTAAACTGATCTCCCGATTTGATTTATTAAGCCCCTGGAAGCCGCAATTTGGCTGAAAGTTTGTACATAGTGTTCTGTTATGACTTCCAACAACTGTGCCAAGTACGGTCCAAATCGGTCAAGAACTTTATATAGCCTCCGTATAAACCGAACTCCCGATTTGTGTTTTTGAGCCCCTGAAAGCCTCAATTTTATCAGATTTGGCTGAAATTTTGCACATAGTATTCTGTTATGACTTCCAACAACTGTGCCAAGTAAGGTTCGAATCGGTCTATAACCTAATTAGCTCCCATATAAACGGTCCAAATCGGTCTATAACCAGATATAGATCTCATATTTCAGCAGAATCCATGGCGGTGGGTACCCAAGATTCGGCCATGCCGAACTTGGCTCGCTTTTACTTGTTTACTTTGTATACCTTCCACCATGGGATGGGGTATATTAATTTCGTCATTCTGTTTGTGACACATCGAAATATTGATCTTAGACCCAGCAAAGTATATATATTCTTGATCTTCTTGACATTCGAAGTTTATTTAGCAATGTCCGTCCGTCTGTCCCCCTGTCGAAAGCGCGCTAACTTTCGAAGGAATATAGCTAGGCGCTTGAAACTTTGCACAAATACTTGCTAGGTAGGTCGATTGGTATTGTAAATGGGCCATATCGGTTCATGTTTTGATATCGCTGCACTATAAACCAGTCTTTAATCTTGACTTCTTGAGCCTCCAAAGGGCGCAATTCTAATCCGATTTGGCTGACATTAGATTAGATGTTTTGTTATGGATTCCAACAACTATGTCAAGTATGGTTTAAATCGGTTCATAACCTGATACAGCTGCCATATAAACCAATCTCTAATCTTGATTTCTTGAGCCTCTAGGGGGAGCAATTAACATCTGATTTGATTGAAAATTTGCATGAAGTTTTTAGTATTCACTTTCAATAACTATGCCAAGTAAGGTCTTAACCAACTCATAACCTGATTTAGCTGCTATACAACCCGATCTCGGATCTTTTCTTCTTGAGCCTCTAAAGGGCATAATTCTTATTTGATTTGGTCGAAATTGCGCATAGTTACTTCTCTTAGGACTTTCAACATACCTGCCAACTAAGGTCTGAATTGGTCTATAACCTGATATTGCTCCCACATAAACCAATCTCCCGATTTTAATTATTGAACCCCTATAGGGCGCAACTCTCATCCGATATGGCTGAAATTTTGCACAATTACTTCTAATATTTTTTAAACCAAGCATGGTCCGGTCGGTCGATAGCCTGATATATCTCCAATAGCGTATCAATTCTTATCAATTATCCTTTTTTTGCCTATAAGGCAGTGACGGGCTAATACAAACACACTGTGACACAGGAACATAAGCCCATGGTCTAGGAAAACATGTGCCCAACACTGGGCACATGTTGATACCCGGCAAAGAACTTGACAAATGTGATCTATGGTGGAGGGTACACTGAAAAAATGTTGTCCTTATTTTAAAGATTCGAGCCAATGATTAGCAAACTTAATTGAAAGATCAATTTTCCAGCTTTATAAGGAAACCTTTCTTTCAGTGAAAAATATTTTGCTTTATATTAAGATTTTTTTTTATTTTAAACAAAAAAAGATTTTTTATTTAAAGACAAAAATCTAAATGAAGCTCAAAATATCGTTGAATGTTAGGAAATTGACTTTAGAACAAGACAACAGTGTAGCGTAGACAAAGACTCAAAATAGCCTTAAAAATAGGAGCTCCTTTAAATGTTGAGTTTTAATAATAATTGGACTGTCATCTATGAAGTAATACAGGAATCAATCAGAGATCGTCTCGGCCGAGCTGAACACGCTTCTACTTGTTTTAATTGTTGCATTCATTTAGACTGCTTTTATGGAAATATCATTGGAAATATTCAACGCTTGGATGTTTCCTTTTTGACATGCATGTGTATTTAAAAAATCGTATTTCGATTTACATCAAAGCCATCATAAATAATTGGTATTGATGAACGCCTACTCGTAGATTTATGGCGGCAATGGCCTTCAAACTCAAGAAATTTGTCTGTCTGCCAGTCTCACCACTCACCACTCACCACTCTCCACTCTCTACTTGCCACTCGCACTGCCAGCAGACTGCGTACATAAATATTGCCTCGAAATATCTTTTAATCTGTTGGAGTTGAAAATTAAATTTTCCGCTCTAATTCCCACAATAGAAGGAAGGGTCCCCTCTGCTGGCAAGCGATGCGAAGGCGCAGGGCATTGCAAACAAGTTCTTCTTTGTAGCGAATTGAGTTTAAGTCGAGGCTTATAAGCATCAAATCCCTGCTCGATACAGGGACTGGGAATGAACACCGGCGAAGGAAAAAACAGCACAGGAATCGATTAAAACAATCAAAAGAAATTAAAAGCAAAATGCAGAAAGATAAAATTAAGCAGCGCAACAACACCATCGTCCAAGAGGAGCTAAGATTAAAGGAACCCAACCGAAGGTCAATCGTCCAAAGGTTTAGGTAGTAGGTAGGCATTCGCTCAAAGAACTCTGCCGAACAGAATAACAGAAAATAACTCGGGTCAGATGTGCAATGTTGTTGGCCTCCCATTTGAGACCAAAAAGCGTTTCGCCTAAAACCAGCCCTTTTTGGAGCATACCCCAAAACGAAGACAACAAATTAGAGCTTGTCTTTGTGGAGATTTTATTTTGTTTGGCATTTTATCTTGATTTTGTCCAAGTACGTATGGTGTATTGCCATGGCTTCGTTTTTTTTTTTTTTATCTGACTCTCTGTCTGTGGCATTGTTAACAGATCGGTTTTGTAGCCATCCTTAATTTGTTTTATAATTTACAAAGCAGATGAGACAGTATCGGAGCGATAAGAGCTTGGTGATTGCAAATACATTTCCGACAACAAGTGGACTGGGGGGTTCTTACGATCACTGCCAGAAGAGTGTTTAATATACGGCAGGACGACGATTGCAAATCAAAGGATTGAAGCACTGCACTCCAATGGTGCCGCAGTTGATGCTGCCACTCTTTGGTGGTTCAGTTTGGATGAGGCAATTGTATGATGAACAGACAGCAGAAGTGAATTAGCTTGGCTTTCGGCGAATTTTAAAACTAATTAAAAATTCATTAACAGATGAATTACAATACACACTAATGTAGTTTCAAGGTAGTATGTAATTTCGACCAAAAAAGTCAAACATGTGCGAAAAAAAAGTTTACTAAAAACTTGCCAGGATATATCTCAACGGATATTAACGACAACAAAATGAGTTTTGCCCTAAATCTAAAAGTAGAGTAAACACAGAATTGTAGTATCGCCTACATTTGTCATATTTAAACTATCAACTAACACTGATTGAGACAAGAAGGTGATACCTTCCAAGATTTCTTTCTCCAAATATCACCATTTTAAAACTGATAAATCATACATTTTATAGATAATAACACCTTAATAACTCTCCTATTTCTTAATTTCTTTTAGGTTCCGATTCGAGTTCAAAAAATGTTGGGCAGCTGGTAAGTTTTAAAACGACAACTTTATAGAAGATTTAAGAAAATTGCGAGTATGCAAACAAAAAAATCAGATAACTCAATAATTTTCTAAATTTTTCCCTTATCGAAAAATGTTGGCTATAAATGCGCTACAAAGAATCGAATCCTCAAAACTAAAGATGCCATCTTTAAATGAAAGTCCCAAATCCCTCTATACTTAAGAACACAACCTACCGATTCGTATTTCAATCGCTGACTGATACTCCTTTTACTTGATAAATGACTCTCAAATGCTTTAGTTGCTCTTTTCTTCTAAGTAAATTCGAGAATTCGAGAATTGGGAATTATGTTAGGCGGGAAGATTTGATTACTGAAAAGTTAGTGAAAAGAAATTGCCTGGTTTCCAGATCTTTACATAGCAGCCATTGGTAAACGTTTCGAAAGCTGGCTACACTTTCTTTTTCACTTCCGTCGCTCTGCTCATATCTACATGACGAGTGAGGCCCCCAGCTCTATAGCCCATGTTTATACGATCCACCCTAGGATGGAGGTATACTAATTTCGCCATTCCCATTGTAACACATCGAAAAGTTGATCTGAGACCGTCCGCCCGTCCGCCTGTCTGTTTGCCGAAAACACGCCTACTTTCGAAGAAGTAAAGTTAGCCGCTTGAAATTTTGCACAAATACTTCCTATTAGGATAGGAAATGGGCCATATCGGTCCATGTTTTCATATAGCTGTCTTCTAAATCGATATCGGATCTAGACTTCTTGAGTGTCTAAAGGGTGCAAATCTTACAAGATTTGGCTGAAATCCTGTATGAGATGCTTCGTTATGACTTGCAACAACTGTGCCAAGTAAATGCGAAAATGTTTGCTAAAACAGCAATTTTTGTCTGCTGGAGATGGGAAATGCCAGACATTACTGCTGTTTCGCCAAATATAGGGCTGCTTTATTAGGAAACATTTCGATCAGCTAATCAGGAAACAAAATCTGTCATTTTAAATACAAAAATCAGCTGAAAAAAAGCTGTCTGTTACTTGTTTTGATTACTTTAGGCATTTATTTAGAAACTTTGAGACACACATTTACATTTGTATATATTTTTTTCTTCTAACATCCCCTTCATAATTAAGCAGCAGTAATATTCAGCAAACAACAGACTTTGAGTGCAGCTGCCATATAAACCGATCTCTGATCTTGACTTTTTATAACTATAATCTGATATAGCTTCGATATAAACCGATCGCCCGATTTGACTTTTTGAGCCTCTAGAGTGGACAATTACTATCCGATTTGGCTACAATCGCAGTATCTTCAACAAACAACAGTCAGCCTGCTGCTTTGGAATTGCAGAACTACAGCTGTAATAGCTGAACTACTGCTACAATAGCAGGGAAATTACCTAACACTATTCAGCAGACATCGTTTGTTATTTTCATCACACTATTTTCTATGAGTGCAGCTGCCATATAAACCAATCTCTGATCTTGACTTCTTATAACTATAACCTGATATAGCTTCCATATAAACCGATCGGCCGATTTGACTTCTTGACCCTCAAAGGGGGCAATTACTATCCGATTTGGCTAAAAATTCGTTCGTTTGTTTAGAAGTCTCATTTAAATGACTCATCCTGTAATCCGAAACGCCTCCATCGTTTGTAGGCCAAATTAAGAGCTTTGATCATATGGCTCTAACAGGTATATATGTGTCGTCAATCGGACACAGGTTAAAATTAAAAACTTTTTCATCAACACTTTCCATGTGGTAAATGTCTTCCCATGGTATTTCATCCATCATTTGATACAGAAAGAGCCAATTAATGTTTTTAAAGTCTGGAAACAATGGGGCTATCTGGAAGTCAAATATAACATAGAGATTATGCTTGGAAAATCCGCAAGCGTATAGCTGCTTATAAAGACGGATCTTAGACAGGTGGCTGGAAAAAAAACACAGCCAGATGTCTTGCATTACTTCTAGTAAAGTGAGTATGTTCTGAATTGTTGACAGAACGTCAACCACAGAGCTCCATACAATCAGAAAGCCAGCGTTCAACAGATATGGCATCGATGGTTCAATGAGGAATTTGGTCTGTAGACAAAAGTCAGAGGTAGTTCGAATTTTCGTCAGATAATTGTTCGGAAAACAAATATTCAATGCGGAGTGTTCGACATGCATTTGATAGAACAGCGTATGCTCTCTTTGGACAAAGCTTCTATATATTTGAAAAAGTCGTCTAAATACTCCACATCCTATGAAATTGCCATATGTTATGCTGAAAGACCACAGAGACTAACACACCAGTTCACCTGCAGTTCAATATTTTATCAACATTCTTCTTTATCCTCCTTTATCAACATTCTTCTTTATTATTTGGGGATTACAATGATTGCAACCTTTCATGGGTGCTATTGCATTCGATTGCAACAGTAATGACTTTGTTCTTTGGATTTCCATCTACTGTTCAGGTGGGCGTTAAGACAACTATTTTTATCGGTGTGCGAAATTTGAAAATTCGAAATAAGAAGCAAGTCATATACTAATTTTCACATTACATTTACAACATCAAGTAATTTGATCGCCATCTATATCGGACTATATTTATAAAACGTCCATATAAAACGATCCACCGCATTGATTTCTTGAGCATCTAGAAGGCGCAATTGTTAACCGATTTTCGCAAACCAGTTTCTTTTATGACCTTCAACATTCTTGTTAAGTATAGGCCCAATTGGTCCATAACCGTATGGGTCCATAACCCATATATACCGATCTCCCGATTGTACTCTTTGAACCCCTAGAGGTCGTATAGACCAAGTATGGTCAAAACCAGTCTATAACCTGAAAATTCTCCCATATAATTTTACTTCCTAAGCCTCTAGAGGGCGCAATTATTATTCGATTTGGCTGAAATATTTCTCATATAACCTTCAACATCCATGCAAGTATGGTCTGAATCCGTCTCTATTGCTCCCATATAAACGGATCTTACGACGTTACTTCTTTAGCATATACCGGGAGAAATTCGTAACCAAATTTATAATAAACAACAAATAAAAATCGCATTAATTTCCGCCGTGCTGCACTATGGATACCCACCACCATGGATTTATTTATCATCTTATTTTATTATAAACCTACTATATCTATATAGATGCTCACGTTTAGGCCGATTTTGATCATATTCGGTTCTGGTGGCGATAAGACAGTTAAAAATTTCAGGGAAATCGGGTTATAAATGAAGACTTTATGGCTTATGATCGCAGATCGGTCCATGTGGCAGCTATATGCAAATATGGTCTGATATAGACCATACGCGGTTCGGATACCGGATGGCCAACTAAAACTCCATGTTCCAAATTTATAGCAAAATATGGTCTGATCTGGAACAAATTTGGTTCGGCCAAATGGGAAATTTAGTCCAACCTATTGTTCTAAATTTCAGCGAAAGAGCGAAATCGGCATATCGAGCTATGTATATGCAAGGTATATCTAAATGTAGTGCGGTCTGGACAATGTTCATTTCAGACAACCAGAGGCCTGGACTAAATCACTGTCTCAAATTTCAGCGTAATAAATGGGGCTTTTATAACAACTATATCCTAACAAGTACCTACCAGGACCATATTCCGTTTGGATGTCGACTGTCATAATAAAACTTACTGTTCAAAATGTTATCAAAACCGGGTAATAAATGGGATTAAGAACCTTAATAGACAGATTGGTCTATAGGCTAAATATATCTAAAAACAATCCGATCTGGACCATACTTGCTCCGTATGTCGACCGGCCAAATAAAACTCGCTGTTCTACAATAAATTCCAATGCTATGCGCGCCTGTTGTAGTCTTACGATCCGATCCCGTTAGCTCGGCCTATATGACAGCTATCCATAATTATGGCCCAATATGGGCCATATTTCCTTCAGTTATTGGGAGAACTAGTGCAACTCGTGGTCTCAAATTTCAGCGAAACCGGACAATAAAATCGGCTTTTTTGAGCTTAAGACCCTAACCTGGGAGTTTGGTCTACATGGCAAAATTGCAAATTTTGCCCATGAACATTCCACTAAGGAACAGGGGCAAACTTCTCACATATCAACGTGTGCAGTCCGATTCAATTTCAAGCTCAATGATAAGGGGCCTCCTTTTTTTATAAACGAGTCCGTACGGTGTGCCGCAGTGCGACACCTCTTTAGAGAGAAGTTTTAGATGGTATAGTACCTCACAAATGTTGCCAGCATTAGAAGGGGAAAACCACCGCTGAAAAATTTTTTTTGATGGTCTCGCCAGGATTCGAATCCATGCGTTCAGCGTCATAGGCGGACATGCTAACCTCTGCGCTACGGTGGCCTCCTGTCTACATGGCAGCAATATCTAAATATATTGGGTTGCCCAAAAAGTAATTGCGGATTTTTTAAAAGAAAGTAAATGCATTTTTAATAAAGCTTAGAATGAACTTTAATCATTTAATCACTATGGGGCAACCCATAGTTGGATTTTGCTAATTCAAGAACTAGTAGGTTACTACGTATAGCTCAATATCTCAATTTTTGAATGTTATAGCGTGATTACAACAAACGGAAGGACAGACACACGGACATCGTTGAGTCGTCTTAGAATTTTACGATGATCCAGAATATACATATATGCTTTGTAGGGTCGGAAATGGATATTTCGGTGGAATAATTAAATGAATGTACCCCTTAATACAATAGTATGGTGGCGGGTATAAAAATACATGGAGTTTGTTGCTTGAGCCCTTTTAGTTTTTGCCTATAAAGTGAAATCGTGCAAAGAACTTGAAAATGGGTTAAATGGTGAATGGTATTAAGGATTCGGCCCAACCGAACTTAGCTTATTTTTACTTTAAGACGAAACCTCTTAAAATTGATAGAAATCGGTTCTCTAATACGTTTTCGAAAACGATTTTATGAAAGTTAACTCTGAAGTTATCTCGTATTAATTAAATAATTTTTGTTGCAATTCGTCAACAAAGTTCGTCAATAAAAATGTGTATTTAAAAGGTTTATTAGGAGCGGATTTTGAGATTGAAAACCGCTCCATTGCTCCGGGTTCTAAAAATGACGCTCCCGCTCCGAATCCCTAGATGTGTCCTTAAGGATGGTATTTTAGCTCGCAATCATTAAAAAAACCCTTTGATCAAGAAACAAAATCTTTAAATATCTGTACGTTTTTTGGATATCAAAAGGTTGGTATTGTCCGACTTTGTTTTTATTAATGTTTATGATTTCAAGTCTTACCTCTGAGAAATCTCTCTGGGACATTTTTACAGCATCGTGGGTTACATTTGCATTGGCCAGTTCTGCATTTAATTCATTGCCATTGAAATTTAACGGCAAGTTTAGTAAATTTTCATAATTCGTCATTGTTTCGTTTTCTAATTTTATTTATTTTTTGAGTGTTTTAAAAACTTCTTCACATGTCGCTTAAGACTCATGTATCAATTGAGGGAAAGTGTTGAGTTGGCTATAGCCTGAAAAGAAAAGAACAACAAACGGAATTATTATTTTATCTTGTAGGTGAATGAATTGAGGTCGTTTTATGCTTCCCAGGGCAAGGTGTAGTTTCTTTTTTGTTTTCACGCCCCAATCGAAATCGAGCAATGGGTCCGTGAGATATTCGATGCCACTGGTGTGAAGAATTATTTTTCAGTGTTTCGTTGTTTTTGGACATCTCATGAAAATAATTGCAAATTAATATTTTTCGATAAATCAACTGAAAAATTCGATACTGCACTTTGTGCCTCTCACTTTTTGTTTGTTGTGTGTTTCAATACCATAGAGAATTCAAAATTAATTTTCGCAAAGAAATCTGATAACGACCAGGCCATCAACTCGCAACAGAGGTAGTAGAGGAGTGGTGGGGTATCCGACCACCACATGTGTGTCCCACAAAATGTTATGGGTGTACAGCACATAATTGCACAACAAGTGATGCTGGGCAACATTTTGGCAACAGCATGCATGCAGTTGTAACACAAGTGGTTCGGCAGCAGTGGACTATTTGTCAGGCCAATAATGGCACAGGTGTAAATTGTCTTGGTTAGGACCAAGCAGCCATCTATCTGCAGTTGGTTGTGAGTTGTGAGAAGCCTTCGCACACAAACCACAATATTTCCCATTGATGGACGAACAAGGTTTTAGGTCTCTTCATAGCACAAATCAAAATATTTAAAAACCTGGTTCATTTGAAACCCCTAACCTATGATACAACAAGACAACGGATGTTTTCGGGCCAGAACTTTTATATGCCGCGACTAATCGAACAAAAGAATGTCTTTTTTTAGGCGCCACTTGTTTCCTCCTTTGTTTGCGATTCACAGAAGCAAATTCACTTGGCCACACTGTCGTACGGTTCAAGGGATGAACATTCGGCAAGATAAATCGAAATTGTTGTTGGCAGGGCAGCAACGACCGACCGACTGACGTGTGACGTATTGGCTTCCTGCCGCAGCCTCCTTGTGTAGCCCAAAACCCAAGCTGAAACTTCTCAATAAAATGTAATTCCCAGAATTTGTTCATTATTGCTGGCATTTTTTTGACCACCATCAAAGGATTGAAACAAAGCGGCACTTTCCAACAAAACTGCCCACAAAATCTCAGTAGAAGAGCCTGTATTCGCCGATTTCATAGTGTGCGAATTAGAACTTTTATTTGCATTTGCAGTTGCTTTAATGGCAGTATGCCACATTCTCATATTTCTATGTTATCATTGATTTGCGGCTTTCAGTTGAATGCATTGCCATCAAACCCTGAGAGGGGGTATTGGATTGAATATCCACGAACATCTTTGAGACTTGAGGGCGATTGAGTGGCGCCGTGCATTCGAGTCGATGACAACTTCTCTGTGGAACGCACAGCTGTGAACAAGGGAGTTGTTGAGGCAGAAAATTCATATGGCGAACTGAGCTGATGATTACGTTTAGAATTAACGGTTGCGCCAATGACACGACGATAAAATATGAGTGCGTATCATATATTTCGTTAATGTACATTAGGGTAGCACGCAATAAATATTGAAAGTTTGAAAACAAAATACATGACGTATTTTGTCATACAATGACACGACGATAAAATATGAGTGCGTATCATATATTTCGTTAATGTACATTAGGGTAGCACGCAATAAATATTGAAAGTTTGAAAACAAAATACAAGTAAAAACACATTCAGTTCGGCCGGGCCAAACTTTGGATATCCACCACCTCAGATATATACATTAAGGACCTTTCGCCAAAATCGATTGAATCGAAAGGTCCCACCGAGTTTGGTCCGAACTGGACCAAACTCGGTGGGACCTTGAGTGGTCCTAACACAGCTCGCTGCTCCAAATTTCAAGAAAATCGTGCAATAAATGGGCCATGTATGGAAACGATGTATGGGAGCCTTATACAACTACAAATACAAACAAATTTTGCCCATGAATATTCCACGAAGGAACTGGGGCAAACTTCTCACATATCATAAGTGCAGCCCGATTCAAGTTTAAGCTCAATGATAAGGGGCCTCATTTTTTATAGCCGAGTCCGAACGGTGTGCCGCAGTGCGACACCTCTTTGGAAAGAAGTTTTACATGGCGTAGTACCTTACAAATGTTGCCAGCATTAGGAGGGGAAAACCACCGCTGACAATTTTTCTGATGATCTCGCCAGGATTCCTGCCCAGGCCTCCACACAACTTGCTGTGCAAATTTCGGCAATAAATTTACGTTTTATAAGGCAAATCGGGAGAACGGCATATATAGCAGCTACATCGAAGTGTAGTCATATCTGGACCATACTCGGTACGGATGTCGAGGAGTTCAGCACAACTTGCTCGTAACGTTTTTAGCACCTCGAAGTATTGGTCTGCGATCCTATAAAGTATATATAGATAAGCTTGATCGGTCTTGACATTTTAAAGCTACGTTCAGATTAGACAAATATTTTACGCAACTTGTTTTCTCATTTTTGTCTAAAATATGTCAAATACGTACATTTTCGATTGTATTGTTTGTCCACAAATTCAATAGCGTTAAACATTAGATCAAAACAAGGCTTTTTATTTGCCCTACCTACATTCGATTGCATGTAAAATTTGCGTTTCTTTGTTTGATTGTACAATTTCTTTTTTGTAAGAACGTCTTGCCTCAGGGCTTTACCACTTTGGAGAAGCTTTACACGGCCGAACACCACACAAATGTCGCCAGAATTAGTGGGGGGATAACCACTGCCTAAAATTTTCCAATTTTCCCGCCAGGTTTCGAGCCCAAGCTTTTAGCGTCATAGACGCCTCTAGCGCCAAAATGATTTAAATTTT
Organism: Stomoxys calcitrans; assembly: GCF_963082655.1. NCBI lineage: Eukaryota > Metazoa > Arthropoda > Insecta > Diptera > Muscidae > Stomoxys > Stomoxys calcitrans. Next base: position 724,581 of record NC_081555.1, on the reverse strand, counting down.
ATCTGAATGTTTTTAGATTTGTAAGGCTTCCAACATAGATTCCGAGTCATCTTCCGAGGAACTTGTATTATAATTTGTAGTTTTTTAAACAGCTCTACCCGACTTGTGTTGTACATTGGGTGGATTTCTGGCCTTGCACAAACATCGAGGTATATATCTTTTGACCATTTATGCACTGTACAATGGCTATCACTCGTTAGCTTCGAATTGACAAATTAACCAAGTTGAAGGTGTGTACTACACTGATAGAAAAGTTTGGTGAAAATAGCTAATATTGTCTGCTGCTATTGTAGCAGAAGTTCTGCTATTACAGCAGCAGTTCTGCAATTTCAGAGTATCAGGCTGACTGCTGAAAAGCCTGTTGTTTGTTGAAAATCTTCTTTCTTCAAATTTAGATACAAAAGGCCATGCCAGCCATCTACACATTAGTAGAGCAATGACAAAAATGCAAGCGAGCTCATCCACATTTGGAAATGTATACGAATAGACGGAACAGTTAGTTTCTTTACAGTTGTATTCCACAAAATAAAATCATTCATTCCAACAAAATTAAAAAAAAATGCCTTAAGTAATCTATACAAGTAACAGGCAAACATAACAGTATCATAAACATTTTTTCACCAGATATTTGTACTCACAACAGCAGATTTTGTTTGCTGATTTAGCTGACCGAAATGTTTGCTAATACAGCAGCCTTATGTTTCCCGAAACAGCAGTAATTTCTGCTTTTCCATTTTCAGCAGACAAAAACTGCTGTTTTAGGAAACATTTTTCTGTTTTGAATAACAAATTTGGTTGAAAGAAAAGAATAAACCAAAATACCTAAAGTGAAGTAAATAAAATAATGAAAAATAAAGTAAAATAAAATAAAGAGTGCCAAAGTTTAAGTCCGATAGTAATTTTTGATGTTGGATAAGTTCTTCCTATTCCACGGAAAAGCATTCCACTTTTTCACCTAAGAAATAGGCATCCTCATTTATAATCACCCATCCAGTTTGACATGCCCTAATGCTTGCCATATGATAGTCACTTTTATGATGCTATTAATTCTCCCGAATGAAAGTTGCATCGCTCCACTCTGTTCGTTTTGATTTGCTTCCGACATTATTCAAATCAACTTATTATTTAAATGGTGCATACTGTTGAAGAAATAGAGTGGACATTCTGCTGGCTGAACGAATCCTTGTGTCAGGTTTGTTTCCTAAGTCTTTGGTGACATATGTCCAATACATGCATGCGTTACCAATTCAAATCTTTACTGCCACCATTGATTGGATTGCTTGCAGTTGGTGTTAACCATGTACAGTCCCCCAATTTCTTTCCAATTTATGTTAATTGTGGCAACATTGATTTTGACTTGACTAGCAAAGCAGCAGTACAAAATGGTGCGCACCCTCTTTGATGATGTGGTGCCAAAGGTAGAGCATTGAGAATGTGTCCGGCTTTTGCAATTTATTCTGCTGATAAAGTTATTTATCAAAATTCTTTCCAGTTGTCAGTTTGAATGTTTTGGCCTTTTGTGGCAATAAGACTTGGCCGATATGAATTTGTGTTTGTTGTTGTTTTTGCCACAAAAAATGAACTTTTTCTTTAATAAAGGAGCTTAAATTCTCCATTGCGAAAGTGATGGTTTATTATTTAAGGTGTAACCGTTACACGTTATCTTTTGATTTGGTTTTCTTCGGTGGGCCGAAAAGTTGTTAAAATTTTAATAATGGCTTGGAGTGGTAGAATGATTTCATGGTTGCTGGTCGTTCGTTCGCTTGCCATTTGCTGGTTGCTGTTGGTTGCCACCTCAGGAATTGAGACATAAACATTTATTAGGCAAAACGAATTTTGTTAACATTAATACGGTATTCAAAATTTGGCAATAAGGATTTCCAGGGAAGACTTGAAATGTTCCCTCCGCTCCCGCCTATGCGTATGCCAATAGCAAAGACTAAGTACAGTAAACCCTTTTTATTTTTTTGCAAAATACAAAAGTGAATTTTTAACCCATATTTCAGAGAAGGAACTAGCAGTTCTCGTTTTGTCACGACAATTATTTGTGGGCAATAAGACGGTGGAAGATGCAAAGGTGTCAAAGACATCAATGAAAGACAATAAGAGTAGGAAATATTTGCTAAGTAAGTTTGGTGCGAAAATGGATTGACTTTTAGCAAATTCTGATAAGTTTTGAAGATTTGATTATGGGAAGTTTTGAAGATTTCTTAATTGGAACACCGAATGACCATTCTACAAATCCAGCAGTTCCTTCCGCAAATGGACTACAGACCAGTGTCCTATTAGTGGCGATCAGCAAAAGATAGAAAAATTCACAGTTTCTGATGTCAGAGGAACATTTTAAACGATAACCAAGTAAAAAGGTTGAAGCCAAGCATAATAAGCGCAGACATTGTTAAGTTAACACAAGCACTAACTCTTATGATTTGGCCAAAAGGCAGACAACTACCTTAGATACAGGTAAATATAAGGTTCGCGACTAATTGTCTTCAGCACATAGGTGGGGATACGTTATCAGACTTGAACCATCAAAGAGAGCGATTATGAATTCTGCGATTAACACTGGATTCCAGCATTTACAACGCAGAATAAGATGATTTCTGGAACTATGTTCGCTTTTCGCTGGCGGAATTCGATTTTTAAAAAGAAAATAATAAATGAAAATGGTAATTTTTCTAATGTTACAAGTTTAATCTAGAGTCGTTACCATAATGGATAGCGAAAATTATTGCGAAAAGTGAATATAGTACCAGTTTTTAGGTGCAAGGCCATAGTGCCATGGGGCGGATAAAATTCTCCACCTTCTTTCAACCTAACCCAAGGCATGTGTTAACCAAGAAATAGAAAAGTATACAAGTAGACACCGACATAAAGGTCTATGAAATCATAAAAGAACCTTTAGAATACAATGAGAGTTCTGTGAGAATTCTTTTTGGCTAGCCCCGAAGCTTTTATAACTCGAGAGTCCCAGGCCTCTTTACGATGTGGTTGAATAAGTTAAAATTTATCTGTATTAGGTACAAAGTCACAGAAATGTTCCAGAAAATGGTCGAACAGATAACTTTGCAAGAGATTCAGCTTCAGTTTTGATGATGGAGTAAAAAAGACGACGGATAGTAAATGAACATTTAAATGCGAGCGACACTAAACTGATGTAGGTTAGGTTTAGTTGGCAGTCTGCTATCAAACCCCCTTAGACGTTTACGTCCCTTGTGATACCACAGGAACTGGAGAAGGAGAATGTTTTTTAGTTCGTACTGTTGCTTCATTCAGATCGCTTTGAAAAGCCCAACAACTTGTGAATGCATCCATCCGCTAAATTTGAGAACCTAAAGTGGAACTGCATCCGTCTGCCAGTGTTCTATAGTCTCTTCTTCCTCGACGTCTGCACAACATCTTCTGCAAACGTCGTTACTTGCAACCTTCAGTCTGTCAGCATGTTTTTCGATCAGACAGTGACCTGTTATGACGGACACAATGACTGAGACGTCTGTTCGAGCCAGCGACAGCAGAGTTGTAGACCTCTTCAAATCTAGATTTAGTCATATAATTTTGGGGTGCTCACAACTCCCACTTTCTGACCATCTGCCATTCATTAGCCTTCGGGCCCAATCCTGAAGACTTAGCTTACAAGTCGCTAGAGACATACCCATAGATTCCAGTTCCCCTGGAATGCGTAAGGTAGTTCCTAGTCTCGCGCGCTCATCGTACCTGAGATATCTCTGTGGCCCGGGATACAGAACAGGTGAATTTTAAACTGTTCAGCCATATGCTGAGAGATATGCGACAGTGGAGGGTGGCTTTTGAATTCTGCTGGCAACTGAAGTTACCTATATTAACTTTGAAATATATCGACTGAGCTTTCCTTTACTTTTGTTGCTACGATCAGCAGTTTTGCTCATACCTTATTGGAAATGTAACTAAGAGACCGAATGTTACAACTCAAGATTGCCGTTGATTTTAGAAAAGGAACCTATAAAACATATAACCAGCAGTATAGAGTTATCGTAAGGTATTGCAATATTTAAAACAATCTGAATGATTTCCCTGCACTAAGAATAAGGCCTCTACGGGGAATGGGGCAGGTCCCAAACCTATCACGGGATAGGTTCTCGTCCTCTAACATGGAAAACCCTATCACTTTTATAAGATTTGTCGCTCGAGGTGACGAATTGCCACCATTCTAACACCTTAGGATAGATCCTGGGACAGTTCGAAAATGATGAGTATACCGTGCAAGGATTTTTAAGGAAGATAACATTAGTTAGCAAATATATTTAACGGATAAGCAATTGTTAACAATAATTAAGCGACTTTTTAAAAAATAATTAAGAATCATAAGATATGACAATTGAAACTTTTCATTCCCTGTAGGATATGTCTTGTGACGGGCAACTAATTCTTTGGTATATTTGGGGCACTTGACTACTCATTTCCCGTAGGGACATGACTAATGATCATTCTAAGAAAGGCCAATGGAAGTTAGCATGTCCACCTATGACGCTGAACGCCTGGGTTTGAATGATGCTAAGATAATCAGAAACATTTTTCACCGCGGTTGTCTTCTCCTAACGCTGGCGCCATTTCGTCTTCTTCTTCTGTCGGAGGTGTAATGCTATCTTGTTCATACACCACTTGAGATGATTGAATTTGAGATAAACGCACTTGAGTTTTGCAAAATGCATTGAAATTTACACCTTGTATATCGAAAACTAAAAATGATACTTAAAAGGGTGTGTAGGATCGGTTTCCTAACTCAAAAAATTCGAAAATGGCATATGGAACAAGATAGCATGAAGCAGACGATTTGTAAGGAACTATGCCATTTGAATGAATGTTATGGCAGCTATGTAAAAACTTCTCCCCAAAGAGGTTGCGGCATGACGTTCGGACTCGACTATAAAAAGGTGGAGCCCCCTATCATTGAGATTAAACTTGAATCGGACAGCACTCAGTTATATGTGAGAAGTTTGCCCCTGTTCCTTAATGGAATGTTCATGGGTAAATTGGTGTTTGCAGAAGTCTGGGTTTGAATGGCCTTTCTTAGAATGATCATTAGTCATGTCCCTACGGGAAATGAGTAGTCAAGTGCCCCAAATATACCAAAGAATTAAGACTTCTGCAAACAGACTTCTTCTCTCATTCTAGAACCAAATTGACCAGAAAGACTGCTATTGACTTGTTTATGAATTCTCAAATGATTTAGTTAAGGTCCGAATCATGTTATAAAATCCTTATCTCATTTATAGTAGAAACTATCAAATCTCTCCTTTTTGTATACACACGAATATATGTCTAAGAATATGACATGACTAATGATCATTCTAAGAGTAAATATTATTTATAGAATGCTCGTAATGATTTTAATCATTCTAATTGTAAACGCCTGCTCTAAACGAACTATTACACTCAGTGAAATTTGTTGGTAAAAACAGCAACAGTAATTTTTTGCAAAAACAGCAAACATTTTCTGCTACTTTTACTTGGTGGAAGTTTGATTGTAACCTCAAACTCTCAAAAGTGCTTTAAAACCATATGAATATCACATCTTATCATTTAATTTAAAAGTTTTTTACATAACTTTTTATACTTTTATACTTTTATAATTTTTTTTATGATTTCAAATAGCAGCAGACTACTAAAATCGTAATCATAATTGGCTGTCTTTGAGATGTGCAAAATTTTGAACATGTTTCCTTCAAAGGTTAAACAACTGTACTTTTAAAACAAAAGACAGAGTTTGCTGTTATCAGCAAACCTTTATTTCTGGGTGTATGATATATGGACGGCGGATTCTGACTGCGGCTACTGCGACGAGTATTGTTGTCTGAGTCAACGATTTAAAGTCTGTGTATTTAGATTATAAAACATATAAATCATCGATGCCATATAGTATTAGAACACACAAGTACATGGTGGCCAACTCAAGCCTCATTATAATTCATTTTTATGAATTTAAACTATCATCTCATGAGCATTTCGTACCAAAATGCGGCGGCGCTTACTTTTGAAGATTGGGTTTGCAACAACAACTCCAATCCCCACGTTTTTACCTTTTTGAGATATTAGTTTTTAAGCCAAACAAAAATAGTACAGCATCCCAAAGCAACCAAATGACAGTTATTGAAATATCAATAAACTTATTAACATAATTATAAGACATTTTCAGGGGGAAACCCACCCTCCCTCCGCCGATTACCATTCGAAAGCATTAATTCTGTGGCTACCAGAATACCAACATCAATTTCAATCAGAGAATACCAAAGTGCACAACAACAATGCCCTGGTAATTGGTAATTTATGCAAATTGTTATCGAATGATTGGTCTGACATGAAATATTGAAAAATATATCGATAAGTTAGGTCGGTCGTTCAGAGAGCGCCGCGATACAAACGTTACGCATTCGGGCCCCCAATCTAATTAATGTTGTCTTCTGTCGATAGATGCGGCAGCTGTTTTGAATTTAATTTCATTTAGACCATTTTTTGATTTTTGAAAATTGGAAAGAAAGAAAAACCGGATTTGAAAACAATGTGGCATTTATTGTAATTTCAAACATTTGATATTCTATGTCTGTTGCATGAACCTTGGATCGAGAGCAGCCAGTCGTCTTAAGGGTTTTGTAAAATCAAACTAATATGTGGGAACTATGAATGTATGTAATCTGGTAGCTGTTTGTTATGCCCCATAAATGGAATTCACTTGGAAAGCTGGTGGGGCTACCTAGAAAACAAGATGGCAAAGAGATGGATTTTATTGGATTATTTTATAAGCAGAGTTGTTGGTGTAATAATTTAAAGCCATACATAGTATACAAATGTTTTACCATTTATTATACTTTGAGATAACATATGCGGGAACGGTAAATGTATCTGGATCTTTAATTATTTATGGTCATTTATTGATTTTTGTTGTATATTTTTATTACAGAAAAATCAAAACGCTCAATCACCATGAAATCGTGATTTTCATAGCTTGCCAATGCTTTAAGCAAGTGTACAGTTTGTCTAACATTGAGATAGTTGAAGAGAATAAAAAATGTGGACAGGATTGCATGTCCCGATTACTTTTCCTATAGTAAATATGCATGCGTTCGTCCCCATGATGATGGTATCAAATGCTTTATTATGTCTTGTGTTGGGAATATTACATCCTGTTGGAATATGTGAATATAATTGTGAGTGGTTCATTCGTAAGATCAGCCCAATCGAATCCACTGGATCATCTTATTCCCAATCAAGGCAGCTTCTACTACAGTTATTACAATACATGGTATGTCATGCTTTAGGGTATATAACACGGTGCTAAATTATGACTGCTGCTAGAGTTCTTGGATATCGCTAACCGAATTGAAGTTGTTTATTAGACCTCTTGTGATTAATGTCAAACCATAGAGTACACCTAGATCAGATCAAACCAACAAATAACTCGCGGATCTCTTTAGTTTTGATTTATAATTCTGTCCTCTATTCGAAATATTTTCTAGCTTATTGTATCCTCCCACTTTCTCTCGGGTACCAGGTCGAGTATCTTTATGTGTCATGTGCTTGCAGCTTTTTTATGGTTTCTATACATTTCATAATGCCTTTGGACTTCATTCTACAATATCTGATCTGAAGTGTTTGGCAGTCACATGAATGCTGATTTTGAAGTCGGGATGGTATATTTCTACAATTTTGGATACGATGATCAAGGTACAAGGTCTTTCAAGTATTCAATTCCAACGCTCAGTGGTATTGAGTCGAAAAAATCTGCCGTTTGAGAACGGGTAGAGATAACTTTTTGACCAGAAGAGATTTTTTAGACCTCAAGAGGACTTTGCTTTAGGGATATTTTGGAAATAGGACTACGAATGAAGATTTGGCAGCCCGAACAATATTTCAAAAATCAGAGGTGACTAATTTTAGGGGCCTGCCAGGAGGTGCCTGGACAAGCTTGTAGTTTTTGTTCGATTCTATCCAATGCAATGCAATGATATGTTGCAGTCCAGCATATTAATGTATAATCTTATCACTGATTCTATTTTTGAAAGATCTGTAAATATTGATTCTAAAGTTTCTTCTCCCCCATTATAAATGCGTATCTTGAAAGTTGTGATTAAAGTTAGTCAAACGTTTTCTTGGCTTCCTTTCGTATTCAATAGAAACTCAAATGTTGTTGAAATTTGTATGTAGATATCCATACAAATTTCAAAAACTTTAGAGTTTCTATTGAATACGAAAGGGAGTCAAGAAAACGTAAACGCAACTTGATGTATGTTGATTCTCATCATCTAAAGCCAATTTCTGCAAGTTTATCTCTCTCTCTCTCCAAATTTTAGGTACCTTCATGGGAAATTGCAAACAGGGTGCACAAACCACACATGGAATACAAACGCAAAACATCGTATTTTGGTTTTATTTTAAGTTTTAGGGTGACAAAGTTTTATTGCACTTCAGCATTCCAAATTAATAGAAATTTCCAATATGAATAAAAGTTTGAATAACACTATAGCTTAGCTGGCATACGTAGCCTAACCTGAAAAACCACAAAATGTGTCTTATTAACCCAATTTAAAAGTCGCATTACATACTTCTTGTAATCCAAAGCGGGAGTCTGAATTTGATTAAAATTTTTTCAGTTCTTTGCTCTGTGCTCTCCGCTTGGCCATTGTTGTTTAAAATGTTAATCTGATCCATGATATTATGCCGAAAACTGTTTCAACCTGTCGATCGCCGTACCCGTATTTTTAAACAACGTCGTGGTGTATTGTAAATTGATAAAAATTTTAATGTGGGATAGGGTGGTGTGGAATGGAATGGCCGAAGTATGTCAACATGGAAATATAAAATGTCTATCTTTATGGGATATTTATGGAAAAGAGTTGCTCACAAGCCATTGACACTTTGAGGCATTTCGTTGACTATGAAATCGCTGTGTCAACAGCTGTGTAGCGTAAAATCTAAAAACAAAACAAAACACTTGTCAAGATTTTGTTTTGAGCAAATGGAAGACAAAAGACTATGAAGTAATTATCTATAGATGATGAAAGCGATAAATAACAGAAATATTGCAGCTAGAAGTGATTTTAAGGAAGCTTACACCAGCATGCTTCTTTAAGGCTAAGTTGGGAATGTTAGGTCCTTTAGCTTAGGATGGCTTAGCACAGAATATTGATGGGAACTGAACTACAATTGATAATTGAAGATTCTTCAAGAAAGGAAATTTCCGCAGACGGATTCGTTGCCTCTAGAAATGTTTTCGGTACCAAATGAAAACTTCAAGGCTGGCATTAGGAGGCAGGTGTGCAATATACTGCTCGTTTTTAAAGGGATATTAGAACTGATTGATCAAAAAATGGAATTTTTACCCAATTTTCGATTGAAATATTACGTAAAGTAAATAACCTATAGTGAATTAAGGGGTTTAAAAATACTTTCTAATAAGAAACAAACTTTTTTCTTTCGGTTTGCCTGAAAATTTGCATGTGTCGTTCTGGTATTACTTCCAACAACTGCGCCAAGTATGGCCTAAATCAGTTCATAACATGATATAATATGGGTGTAATTATTACTCGATTTGCCCGATTTTTTGGAAGTGGTATATTTCTATGACTTCTAACAGCCATGACTGTAACTGTCTATAACTTGATAAAGCTCTTATATATTTGAAAAGGTCATTCAAAGAACTTGTCATATGCAATCCATGGTGGAGGGTATATAAGATTCCGCCCGGCAAAGCTGTACGCGCTTTTACTAGTTTTTTTTTATAGATTTATAAAATGCCATATCCTTTGTGTTAACCAAAAAATTCATTTGGAACTTTTGGAAAATTTTTTGGTTGGTAAACTGTTTCTGGGATTTGCCTATATGCAATATTTCATCCAATTCGGAAAAGAGCTGTGTATGGGCTCTGTGTGCCAGGTTATGTATTACAGATGATAAAAATCATAAGGAAGCTTAAGGTACCATCGGATAAGAACTGTGTCCTCTAGATGCTCAAGAGATTACTTGGATGGTCGTTTCGTATGTGAACTATTTCAAGGTTATTAACCGTGGATGTTGCAAGTCATAACATAACAACTAACAATTTCGGCCAACATGCCTACACCTAAGCAGCAATCGGCTTGTTTGGTGCGCTCCAAATACTGAAAAGTTACCCCAAAGAATTGTGAGGGATTCGTGCTGCTCACCAAGTCCGTTGTCGTTCCATGTTCTATTCCCCCAAGTTGTTTCAAATTTATTTTGCATAATCCATCCATGATTGCACAAAAAATTCCGTGCTGCTCCCAAAATCCCTTATCGTTCTCTGTTCTATGCAACTAAGTTGTTTCAAGTCTATTGTGCATAAGTGTGCCCATACTCATATGTGTTGATTATGATACCGAAAGCCATTATGACCTCCTTCTGACTTTCTCTCAACAATAACCTGGTATTCGATTTGCAATAGTTGCTCGATTGTATGTTTCTCCCTGACAAACCGACAGAGTATACTGAACACTTTCCATGTACACTCACGACGTTTCGACACAATTATCAACCAGTGCTGCCACGCCGAAAAACTGAGTCATAAAAAATCCCCCTCCGCCCACACCCATAACTCGCACCGTGTGTCCCTGAAAGGCTCTGCTTTTGTAAAGTTTATTCATGGCAATCCTCTGGTCCTTACAGCCAAGTCGTCTGCCCTCTCATTCTCCTTTACTCCGCCATGGCCCGGCACCCAAACGTTGTGGATCATGCCATACTCAAAGAATGCGTTAATCTCATTCTCACAAGGTTTCCCATATGACCTATAGAAGTAAAAACTATTTGTGTAAAAATTCAAGGAGATAGCCTTACCCATTCAAAACTTTAAGCATTTGTCAAACAATCTGACGCACATTGCTATAATATCAAAGTGATCAAGAATATGCATACATTTCGAAGTCTTGGGTCAGTATTGTGAGGTGTTGTTGACGGTATGATGAAGTAAGAAGACCCCTCATCATATGTTGAAGGGCTTAACTTTTAGTCAATTCCCAACCCATTCTTATAGTTATGGGAGATGAAGAAGGACGCAGTGTTATAAAATACAAAAAGTCTTCCATTTAGATGAATTTCTCAGAAACTTTTGAGACTTCTTCTTCTGACTAATTAGCCCATGTTCCCTTTATTTCATTAGAAAACTTTGATTACATCTTTGGGAAACGATATCTGATTGTTGTAATTTAATGCCTTGTAAATTTGTTGTTGTTGTAGGTTTTCTTCTTTTTCTTTTTTTTTTTTTTTGGTTTTAATTAATTCTACGAAATACTTCTTTCCGGCATTCCGGTCATCCCCGGTGTGTTATTATGTTGTTATCTGTTATTAAATAAACATTAGCAAAATGTTTTAATGTTGTTGTTGTTGTTGTTGTTGTGGTTCCTTGTGTTGGCGGCAGTGGTGGTGATGATGATGATGATGACGGTGAGTGACTTGTTAAATATTTTCCATTGTTAAAGGCAACACGCATGTTGTATTTCTTTAGGGGGCCATACAGAGAAAGAAGCCAGAGGGAGAGACATGTGGTTGTTGTTGCACAACACTGGGCAAACAAAACGAAAGACTTAAGAAACGAACGCGTTATGTATGATTTCACAGGTCTCTTTCAATCAATCGAAGAAATGTAAACTACACCATCGAATCGGCGTTTGGAATTAGCATTTGTTGGGAGCACTTGCTTTGGGAAACTGTATTTATCGGGTGATTACCAAAAGACGTCTTCGTTAATTACAGGTGATTGCTCATATTGGGCAAATGGTCACAAAACCGAACTAAATGAAGCAGCAAGAGATCGCTTTGGTGTTTTCTTATGGTTTTTGCTAAATTTCTTAGACAACAAAGCCATAGTCGTGGGGTCCGAAAACAAGCACAACTGCATAAACACCATCATCATCATTGCCATCGTCATCTTGGTGTAATCCCAATCATCGTCAAGTTGTTGCCGAAGCAGGAGGGGGGAAGGAAGCCAAAGTGTTTGATCTTGGTTCTCGCTAGTCCATGTTGTTGCTGTTGTTGTTTTTTTCTGGGGTTCAAAACGTGGGGACGGACAATACATCTCTTGAGTGTAAATGTGCGCCCATGTTTTGTTGGTATGTGTGTGTGTGTGTGTTTGTAGTGCGAGTGTTGGATTCTCCTTCAGAGCACTGAAAACAAAACGAAAAAACACAGCACAATACAAGCAACCACAACAACATGGCCAGCAAAAAACCAAAAACGCCAAACAAGTCAGACAACTTTTCTGCTGCTAACACTGAGGAATGTCGTAAAAACGTCAAAAAGAAAAAGAAAAAAAAAAGACAACAACAACTCGAACACGAACTGAGTTTACACATACACACACTCATGTCCCTAGACTCTGGCACACACTCTCGCACTTGTGTGCATTTTCCCGTGACACTGCAATTTTTCTTTTAATATTAATTAATGAAAATACAATTGGAAAAATGCCAACGTTTTCTTTACCATTTTCCACACGGCCAAAAGCTGCTTCGTTCAGCCACACTCACACAAAAACAAACACATTCACACACACACACACACACTAATACTCGCGCGTGAAGGGAAATTTTGGTTTTTCTGTCACCATTGGTTTTCTTTCGGACGATGGAGTACAGCGCGAATTTTAATGTTTCAGCGATGATTTATTGAGAACGCATCTACCGCACCATGTTCAGTGTAAAGAGACGGCCAAGAACCATTTAAGCCTTTTCCTTTATATTCTAGGAACAATTTCTTTTTTGGACTTTTAAATTTTTGCTTTGAATTTGCTTTTTTTTTTGCTGATGTGGGGTATTTTCTTTTAAATTTTTCTGATTCGAGAAGGCCGAATACTTAAAGAAAATCTCATATGTATCTTTTATTTTCTGTTGCACACACACACACATCTATACAACCATCTACACTTGCACACTTGACCATCAAAAGTTTCGCGTGGTGCCGCGTTTGTCTTTTTTACGTTGTTACTCGTTTGCGCTCCCGTTGAATACTGAATGCTCGCCACACAATAGCCAAAGAGTTGGCCACCAGTAACTTCCATCTAAGACAGTTGGAAGCGGCAGCATTCTCTTCTTAACTCTACAGCATACAGATCGTCGTTGGGGTAAAGCACGAAGTTGTGCTCACAATGCAGAGTGGCAATTTGGCAAGAGAGAAATCGAATCATCAGATCTCTATTGGGTTAGTTCGTTGTTTGGTCATGATTTCTTCCTTTTGAGGCGTAATTTTGTTTGTAAGGCTTTTATTGCGGATAGTTTTTAGCAATTCGAACGCTAATTCAAGTGTCTAAGCTAGACATGGCTCGATATAAATGTCTGTAAGAGCTCTTGTCAAATTCTTAAAACATCCGAATTAAAATTTAGAACTTGAGCGAAAAACTTGACTTGAGGATGTGTTGGTATGAGCACTACAGCCTAAGTTAAAACCGATCATTTAACAATTTTTATAGGAATAAATGCTCGACCAAATGTTCTATAGTTCGTCTGGTGAGCTTTCTACAAACTTTTAAAATGTAAAATAGCAAAAATTTGCCAGTTTTCCCACGGGTGGTCTAATTGGAAGGTTAACATTTCCTTCATTTTGCGTCTTGGTATTAAATACAAAAATCTAAAATGAAGGTCAAAATATCGTTGAAAGTTAGGAGAGTGCGGATATTTATCCGCCCCATGCCATTATTCACATACCTCTAAGCCACTAATGGGCTTGTTGATCGCTTTTAATACTAAAAAGTAACTTCGAAAGCCCTAAACAAGGAATTCCGTGCTACAAAATTCTGAATTGTTTTCCATAACAGGCCATTTAGTTGGTTCATGTCTGCTATTGTGTCCCCACCTAAGTACCGGTGTTTGTTGGCCGCGAAAGCCGAGTAAGCTCGCAGTCCTATGTGTCCTGTTATTATACCGAAAGCTATACTGACCTCCTTCTTACTTCCTTTCAGTAATAGCCTCGTCTTCTCACGATCTGGATCTCCCCATAGGATTTTCGCCGTCCAACCGACCGTTTCGCTGTTCCTTAGGGCTACATGCGTATTCGTCGCCGACGCCCTTAACTCGGACTGCGTCGCCTTGAAAGGCTTCGGTTTATTGACGGCAGTCCTCTAGCCTTTACTGCAAAATCGTCTGCTTTTTCATTCCCTTTTATTCCGCTATGGCCCGGCACCCAAACGATGTGGATCGTGCCTTACTCAGAGAAGGCGCTCAGCTCAGCTGAGATATACCAGGCGCGTTAACAGGTTGCGGATAGTGGAATGCTCCCTGTACGGAGTAGCTGTGATTGCAGTCGCGGATAATCAGCAATATCGAGAGCCGTCGACGGCTCTGCTATAACTACTATGGCACGCGAGGAATTGACGCCTTTAAGTAATCAATGGCTTTAACGTTCTTACGACTATCGGTCCTATGAACCGCAACAAGCTTGCTTAGCTATGAGCTTAACGCATACAAATGTGGTTACGATAACAGCAACAACAACAAAGGATAATGGTTTTAAACACTTTGCATCTATCACAAGTCACGTAACTTTTTTTTTAAGCAAACAGGGCTGGGTCAGTACTGATACCATATGGGAATTTTCCTATTGGGGTTAAAGCGCCAACCATAACCCACAAGTACGGGAATTGAGAAGTTCTAACTAGCAACAAATTGCCATAAAAAATTGAGATAACTTATCATCTTAAGCGCAGTATGCACTTCTGGTGAAATTTTCGTTCCCGGTGCCGTTACCGAAAATCTCGCTTAACAGGGTGACATAATAATCACTGGAGAATTTTTTCTTGCAGTTACGAATGAAAATTTATGTTTTAATAGCTCCATGAAACATGAAATAAAGTTATTTGCAAATAAAAACGAATAATCACAGCACATATGTACTTTATTAGCCAAAAATGATTAAAATTTGGTAAAAATTATAAATCGATGTTTGTCGCCATCTTGTATTCCACACAATTATTTTTCAGTGGCAACACAAATGTCTTGACTGCAACCGGAAATTGCGCGACAGGTGCATACTCAACAGGTTGCGGATAGTGGAATGCTCCCTGTACGGAGTAGCTGTGATTGCAGTCGCGGATAATCAGCAATATCGAGAGCCGTCGACGGCTCTGCTATAACTACTATGGCACGCGAGGAATTGACGCCTTTAAGTAATCAATGGCTTTAACGTTCTTACGACTATCGGTCCTATGAACCGCAACAAGCTTGCTTAGCTATGAGCTTAACGCATACAAATGTGGTTACGATAACAGCAACAACAACAAAGGATAATGGTTTTAAACACTTTGCATCTATCACAAGTCACGTAACTTTTTTTTTAAGCAAACAGGGCTGGGTCAGTACTGATACCATATGGGAATTTTCCTATTGGGGTTAAAGCGCCAACCATAACCCACAAGTACGGGAATTGAGAAGTTCTAACTAGCAACAAATTGCCATAAAAAATTGAGATAACTTATCATCTTAAGCGCAGTATGCACTTCTGGTGAAATTTTCGTTCCCGGTGCCGTTACCGAAAATCTCGCTTAACAGGGTGACATAATAATCACTGGAGAATTTTTTCTTGCAGTTACGAATGAAAATTTATGTTTTAATAGCTCCATGAAACATGAAATAAAGTTATTTGCAAATAAAAACGAATAATCACAGCACATATGTACTTTATTAGCCAAAAATGATTAAAATTTGGTAAAAATTATAAATCGATGTTTGTCGCCATCTTGTATTCCACACAATTATTTTTCAGTGGCAACACAAATGTCTTGACTGCAACCGGAAATTGCGCGACAGGTGCATACTCAGCTTTAAATAGTATTTTTAAATAGCTTAAAAAGCTTTAAATAGTATTTGAATACCCCTAATGCATTTCAATGATTTCAGTGCACCCTGTGATTGCTTAGCTGACAGTCGACTTAGCACAGACACAAGCCACAGTGGCTATTGTGAATGATGAACGAAGAGAAGAAAATTTAGATAGAACCAATAGGTGATTGTTTTTAAGCAAGAAAACTAAAACAATATTTACTGCTGCTATAAAGTGTTACTCTGCTTGATTTTTGTTGTAACAAAAATAACTTTGAGTCATTATTTCAGCAAAGAAAACGGACTACATTTAAACCTATGACGAAACACCCCACAACGCAGTTATTGATTGGTTGAATTCTTCAAACGGAATAGTACTTTACAATATGGTTGCTATTATTAAAAATGTCTGTTAACCACAATGGCTGGCAGCACATGAAATAAATTAAATGGCGCTGTTTTAGGTTTCACAGACTGAATTGCGCAGATTTCAGATAAAGGAGCACAAACAACTGTGTGTTATTTGAGGGTGATTCACAATGTCTAAATTTCTCTATTGTGAATTATGTATTTCTTTATTAAAAGAGAATTTTGAACGCGAATGTTTAAACCGATCATAGCTAATAAAACTAAATTAAAAAGTGTAAAACGTCCTATAACATCCATTAAATACGAGATGAAATTTCATTCGATATTTAAGCGCACTCGATCACGTATGCGGTAATTCCGCACCGGCTCCTCTGGTCCCATCATACTCCGTTTGACGTTGTGGACTTTAACCGCTGTGGTTGGAGGTGTTGCCTTTCTTTTCTATAAAGATTTTTTCATATTTTGATTGCTTGGTCTTCCCTTTGGCATAGTAGCGTCAGTTAGAACATGTACACGAAATGAATTCTGTACCGACTGTGGCTCTCCATGTCAAACTCTATGCTCTACCCTCAATCAACACTGTCTCATTGTGAATGTCAGATGTCATGATGGCTGCTATTGCAATAGTGGCAATGCGTGAAATGATCAAGGAGTTTGTATACCAATAAAACAGTGTCCCCGAAAGTTAGTGTTAGTGTGTTTAGCCCACCACCCAGAGGCCTTTCTATGTTTATGCCCCAAAGACAAAATTGAAAAGAAATTTTCTTTATGAACGAAGAGGTTTACCAAATTTTTACCTAGACAAATCTAGCAGCGAAAAGAACAAATTTCAATCAAAACAACAATACATACACCAACAATACACCTACTTACTTACTCGACAAGCGCCTCGATCTTCTACGCTCATTCTTAAATCTCTGACACGAAGTTTCGAGGTGTCTCCCACCACTTGGTCTTTCCATCGGGCTTTTGGTCTTCCCGGTTTGCGTGTACCAACGTGTTTGCCTTCAAAAGACTTCTTTGCTGGAGCTTTTTCATCCATTCTGACAACATGACCTAGCCAACGCAGCCGTTGTATTTCGATGCGTGTAACTATGCTATCGTCGTCATACAGCTCGTGGTTCATACGTCGCCTATGTTCTCCATTATCGCAAACTGGTCCCTATATTTTACGAAGAATCTTTCTCTCAAATAGTCCAAGCACTGCCTCATCTGCTATCACAAGTACCCATGCCTCACAATCATATAACAACACGGGTAGTATCAGTGTCTTGTATAGTGTAATCTTTGTTTGCCAGTATTATTCTGTGCTTTATCTCAAAACTGGTGTCATTCACCAATTCACAATACACCATTTACGAAACCTTTGAAGCTACATCGAAATATGGTCCGATCCCAAACTCGTCAGGGACGTTGAAGAATCTAATAGTGCATAAAACGGGAGATTGTATCCAAATATGGTCCGATCTACACAATATTCTGGATGTGTAATACAACTCATTGTACCAATATTCTGCGAAATTAGTTAAATTTATGGCTTTTATTCCAGTGACATTCATTCTCATGGTCAAACAGCCTGTAGCTCCCCTTTGGGAGATTAATGAAAAATGCTCCTTTTGTGGGCCCAAGAACTTAAATCGGGAGATCGGCCTATATGCGAGCTATATCAATTTATAGTTCGATGTAGCCTGTCTTTGAACCTAAGCTGCCTACGGACAAAAAAAAAATCTGTGCAAAGTTTCAACTCAATATCTCTATTTTTGAAGACAGATTTTCAATAGGCACACGAACACACCGATGGATAGACGGACGGATTTGGCTGGATGGTCTTAGATTTTTACGACGACCAGGAATATATGCTATGGGGTCAGAAATGGATAATGGATTAACCCCTTAGTCCATTGTGTCCCTTTTATAGGACGTTTTTATTTCTTTGAAAATTTTTTTTGATTATTTTTGATGAAAAGAAGTTAGAACATAGCAAAATTTACTGTTGTTCTATAATTTTGATCAAATTTCAACTTTAAAGTTCTTGTTTACTAAAAAAATGGAAAAAATGAAAAAAAAAACTTCTAAAAAAGCAAGCGTGGCAGGAGAGTAAAAGCAAGAAAAATCAACTTAAAATTGATGTACGTTAACGGGACCAATAGATTTATTTTTCAGGCTTTTGGAAACATCCCAACAATGTGCCCGTTCGAATTATGATAAATTTGAAGTAGATTGGCCTACATTGAGCTTACTCTCTGCATATCGTTCTTCATAAAGGTTAAGACTACTGTTTCAAAATTGCTTATTTGTCGCCACTTAATTCCAAGAAGATGAAATAAACTTTGCTAGGGAGCTTTATGCATAAATGGGTTAATATCCCCCCATACTTTGGTGGTGGGTATACAAATTTTCTCACGACAAAATTTCAATGAATTTTTCCTCAAAGTTTGACTGACATTTTCTCAAAAGTTTAAATTTCAATAAAATCTTCTGAGTTACAAAATTTTAAGGAAATTTCGTACTTATTTTACAGAAAATTTTCTCTAATTACAATAAAAACTCTTAACAAACATTTCTCTGAAATTAAAATTTCGATAACAATTTTTCAAATGACAATTTCAATAGATTTAAATATGATTTTTAAACTTTAATATTTTGAAGCTTTAGATGAATGATTAAAAACTAAGCATATTAACCAAATCTTTATCTTCTTATTGATTTCCAAAATGGTCTTTAAAAAAGTAAACATAGCTTCATGCTGTAGATACTTATACGATTTTCTTTTATAAACTACGTAGAACGCTCATTTCATTTGTAAAAAGCAATCAAATGCGATCTCTGTGTTGTTGAAGTCTCTCATCTGGTCTCTGTTTCGTGAGTTCTTTCAATATGTCAATAAAAAGTTCTCTTCGAAATGGCTGACAGTCATATAACACAGATAAAAGCTGATGACTCGTTGCTTGTGGAGTCAGTTGTGATTCAAAATAAGGAACAGAAACATCTGTGTGCTAATTAATTGCAATTAACAATGGCCAAAACTAGTTCCCGTAATCTCATTATAATCTGTCTGACGTTGTGGGCTTTGGTGGCAGTGGTTGGAGGTATTGTTTGTTTGTTTGTTTTTTTTGACGACAATACGATTATTATTTGATTTTATTGATTCGGTTTCTCCCCTCCCGCCTTTACTTTGCAGCGGTTGCTAGGAGTTGTCCACAAAATGAATTCTATACCGACTGTGGCGATTCATGTCAGACAGAATGTGCTACCCTCAATAAACCCTGTCTTATCGCACATTTCAGGTGTCCCGATGGCTGTTACTGCAATAAAGGCTATGCACGAGATGCCAGCGGTGCTTGTATACCAATTGACAAATGTCCTTACAGTTAGATAAATGTCATATCTTGAATGAGCCAATGCATAATTTTGATCTAATAACTGTTGAACATAACGAAATTGGTTGCTGTCTTTTTATTTTGTCGCCATTATGAAATTGCAAAGAGAAAAAAGTTTACATTAAAAGAAATTTACATACACGAAGGTCAAGCTTGTAATAGCCTTAATTCGCGAACACGATTATATGGGGTCTATGTCTACTTAAAAACTAATCTGGATCGCTTTTAGTCTCATTGATGGAGGACATGAGTTAACTCCGCGTACTTAATTTCAGCGCAATGGGTTAATCAGCGAGGCTTAAGAGGCTCAGCAGTCAAATTGGTGAAGCGCTTTGTGTGAGGGCAATATCTAATTATGTACTTATCAGAGCCGTACTTGGTGATGGTTTTGGAGGATATAAGTATGTCTCACACATCAAATCGAGCAAAAAGTCAATATCCGTAGTCGTTTGTATGGGGCTATATCCAATTATGAAAGAGCGATCCCCACCGACCTACGTCGTTGCAAAGTATCTGTTAATGATTTCGATAGAAAGGCTACATCGACTTCAGGTGTCAAGATGGAAAATAATTTTATTTTACTTTTTAAAGTGTTACTGAAATAACGGAATTAGAATAGCAGCTGCGAATAATTGTCCTACTATATTGGGTTGCCCAAAAAGTAATTGCGGATTTTTCATATAGTCGGCATTGACAAATTTTTTCACAGCTTGTGACTCTGTAATTGCATTCTTTCTTCTGTCAGTTATCAGCTGTTACTTTTAGCTTGCTTTAGAAAAAAGTGTAAAAAAAGTATATTTGATTAAAGTTCATTCAAAGTTTTATTAAAAATGCATTTACTTTCTTTTACAAAATCCGCAATTACTTTTTGGGCAACCCAAACACCAGTAATGGATTTTCGATCCTTATAAGGTTTAAATGGGGATAATGCATGTTCGGGCACATCCAATAAACAAAAAAACCCGCATTAAATTCGGCCGTGCTGAACTTTGGAGACCATCTTCCATGGATACATTTGTAATCCTTTTATATAACATCTCTAAAATACCATAGTTATAGCAAAATAGGGGCGATTTGAATCAAATTTTATTTATGTACAAATTTCAAGGAAGGAATGCAAATTTTGCCCATGAACCTTCCACTAAGGAACAGGGACAAACTTCTCACATATCAATGAGTGCAGTCCGATTCAGCGTCATAGGCGGACAAGCTAACCTCTGCGCTACGGTGGCCCGATGTGGTCCAATCACGCACAGATCCTGCGTATGTTAATAAAAAAGGTCTATGCGAAATTTCAGCTCAATATCTGTAGCGTGATAGCAACATACGTTTGGACAGACAGACAGATGGACGGACAGACATAGTTAGATCGTCTTTGAATTTTACGACGATCTTGAATATATACTTTGTAGGGTGGGAAATTGATGTTTGTATGTGCTGCAAACGAAATGGTAAAATGAATATTCCCCCTAAATAAATGCTGAAATTGTGTTCGAGTCGAAAATCTTTTGGGCGACAAAAAGTTTTGACTTCTTTAAGTTGCCAAACCCTGATGATGCATCACCGGTTAAATAACAAACTGTGTCGGATAGACCGGCTTCTTGCTTGGGAAGGTATACTCCCTTATATCAGCATGCCCTATATACCAAGTGGGAGGTATACTCCCTTATATCAGCATGCCGTATATACCAAGTGGGATGGGGGGTCGCAACGGTAACCGTAGCACACGCAAGGCGCTAGATTTCATCCCATTTGCCTTTCATTCTTTAGAGGCCACTGTAGCGCAGAAGTTTGCATGTTCGCCTATGACGCTGAACGCCCCGTTTCCAATCCTGGCGAGAACATCAGAAAAAGTTTTTCAGTGGTGGTTTTTCCCTCTAAATGCTGGCGACATTTCTGAGGTACTATGCCATTTAAAAAAATAGTATGGCAGCCATGTAAAAACTTCTCCCCGCAAGAGGTGTCGAACAGCGGCACGCCGTTCGGACTCAGCCATAAAAAGGAGGACCTTATCATTGAGCATAAACTTGAATCGGACAGCATTCTTTGATATGTGAGAAGTTTACCCCTGTTCCTTAGTAAAGGGTGATTTTTTTGAGGTTAGGATTTTCATGCATTAGTATTTGACAGATCACGTGGAATTTCAGACATGGTGTCAAAGAGAAAGATGCTCAGTATGCTTTGACATTTCATCATGAATAGACTTACTAACGAGCAACGCTTGCAAATCATTGAATTTTATTACCAAAATCAGTGTTCGGTTCGAAATGTGTTCATTCACCGTAACGTTGCGTCCAACAGCATCTTTGAAAAAATACGGTCCAATGATTCCACCAGCGTACAAACCACACCAAACAGTGCATTTTTCGGGATGCATGGGCAGTTCTTGAACGGCTTCTGGTTGCTCTTCACTCCAAATGCGGCAATTTTGCTTATTTACGTAGCCATTCAACCAGAAATGAGCCTCATCGCTGAACAAAATTTGTCAAAATTTGAACACATTTCGAACCGAACCGATTTCATGATGAAATGTCAAAGCATACTGAGCATCTTTCTCTTTGACACCATGTCTGAAATCCCACGTGATCTGTCAAATACTAATGCATGAAAATCCTAACCTCAAAAAAATCACCCTTTATGTCTTGTTGGTGCATTACAGCCGCATTGAGGTAGAGCTGGCAAACTATCGATAATGGCAAGATTTTATATTGGATATTTCCAATAATAAATATCGATAGTATCGATACTATCGTAAGTTTCGCATCTCCTATATTTCAAATGAAAATTAGAAGCAAAAAATCGGGACATCAATTTATATGGAAGCAATAGAAATTTAATAAAGTCAGTTGGAAGTCATGGAAAAAATGATTGTAAAAAATGTTTGCCTAACCGGATGGAAATTGCGCCCTCTATACGCCCAACTAATCTTGGAAGTCATGGGGAAAATCGTTGTAAAGAATGTTTGCCTAACCAGATGAAAATTGCGCCCTCTATAGGCGCAGTGTATTTTAGAGGATACATTCAAGGTAGGATCGCTGATTTTTGTTCAATTTTGCAAACAATTGCATTTTAGCTATAGTATCGAGAGGAAAAATATCCATTGATATTCAGACAAAAAATAAAATTTCGATAGTGCCATCAATATTTTGCCAGCTCTACATTGAGGTCGACACTATCTGATGTACTGCATTTAGCGCTGCACCTAATGCCTCTGGACATTGCGGCTAGACAAATTGCTGCGACAACTGCTGTGAGGCTAAGGGAACTATCTCTTTGGTCATATGGCGGCTACGTACTTGATTCAATGACCGATGTTCCAGGCAGTGTGGATTACACATTGCCTGAGCCTCTTTTTGATAGAAAGTACTGTACCACTTTTCCTGATGAAACCGAATGGAACAACGATATCCCTGGTAATAGAAGTTACAGAGATTTGTATACGGATGGTTCCAAACTTGCCGACCAGCTGGGCTTTGGCGTGTACTTTGAAAAACTAGAACTGCTCATATCGAGAAGGTTACCCGACCACTGTAGTGTGTATCAAGAAGAAGTTGTGGAGTGGTTAAGATGTAATGTCATTACGTCTATTGGCATAAATATATTCTCAGGCAGCCATTAAATCTATGGGAAACATATTTCTAAATTAAAGAACCGCCCTCGACTGTTTCAGAACGATCAAAGAGATGGCTGAACAGTTCAAAACACACCTTTTCTGAGTGCCGGGCCACAGAGATATCCCAGGGAGTTGTAGAGCAGACGGGCTTGCGAGACTAGGAACTACCTTACAGATTCCAGTGCAACTGGAATTTGTGGGTATGCCTCTAGCGTTATGTAAGCTAGGGCTTCGGGATCAGGCCCGATGAAAGAAGTGTTTATTTTTAACTTTTTTTTTTGTGTATAGATATAGCTCCTATACAAATTGACCTCTCGATTTGGCGTCTTGATTCCCTAAGACTGCAATTTTTTCCAGTTTGACCAAAACATTCTTGTAGAGTATGGTCCCATCCGGTTTGGACCATCCTTTACACGAATGTTTAACACGATAGAGATTCCACATAAACTGATTTTCTGATTTGTCTTCTTGAGCACGTTTGCAAGAAAAGAGAAATACATTTGCCGAAGTATTTGAGAAATGCAATCCATAGTGAAGGGGCTTTTATATTCGGCCCTGTCAAACTCAACGCAATTTTGCTCATTATATTTATGACTTTGTCAGCAAATATTTATTTCGTCGTCAAAATGGAGTTTAGAACCTTTCCTTTTTGTGGCTGGCGCATAGGTAGCATCCAATAAATTGAGCTACAGATCTCCTGATCTCTACATGAGAAGGTCTTTTTTTATTTGCGTTAATTGCGTTAGCATAGCCACGATCCATTGATCTAGCTGTGGTGAAGTAATTTTTAAAGATCGTTGTATAAATGACAGCCCAAGGATAGGCACAGTGTAATAGTCAGTTTTAGAGTCTAGTTGTGTTTCTCGCAGATATGAAGAAAGTGGCCCTAAAGGCCTTTACATTAGTTTACCTTGTTTATTTATGCTATCCAAAGTCTAGGGAAATTGTTGAAATTGAATTTATCAATAAACTTAAACTTAAATGCGGCACACTAAATTTCCCATGAATATTCCATTTAGGAACAGGGCATACTTTTCTCATATCAATGAGTGCAGTCCGATTCAAGTTTAAGCTCAATGATAAGGGACCTCATGCCTTTATGGGGCCCTTTATGCCGAGTCCAAACGGCGTGTCCCATAGCGACACCACGTGGTTGAGAAGTTTTAACATGGCATTATACCTCACAAATGTAGCCAGCATTAGTAAGGGGATAACCACTGCTCTGCTTTTTAGTGGGTTGTGTGCAGGGGAAATTTTGCTAAAACACGGAGTTTGTAAATCATCTGAGAACTTTTGAAATATTTCCGATTCTTATTCTCAAACTGCAGTTCTTAGAAAGACAAATATAATGGAATTTTTGCATTCGCATAAAATGCTGATTGATGATGGGTTTTTATTATACCCTCCACCATAGGATGGGGGTATACTAATATTGTCGGTCTGTTTTAACTCCTCAAAATATTCGTCTAAGACCCAATAAAGTATATATATTCTAGATTGTAATCACATTTAAGGTCGATCTAGCCATGTCCGTCCGCCTGTTTGTCGAAAAAGCGCCAACGCTAACTTTCGAAGGAGTAAAGCTAGCCGCTTGAAATTTTGCACAAATACTTCTTATTAGTGTAGGTCGGTAGGGATTGTAAATGGACTTTGTCGGTCCATGTTTTGATATAGCTGCCCTATAATCTGATCTTGAATCTTGACTTCTTGAGCAACTAGAGGGTACAATTCTTATCCGATTTAGCTAAAATTTCGTATGAGGTGTTTTATTAAGACTTCCAACAACAGTGCTGAGTATTGTTTAAATCGATTCATAACCTGATATAGCTGAGCACTTAGAGGGCGCAATTCTTATCCGATTAGGTTGAAATTTTGTACGACGTCTTGAGTTATGACTTCCAACAACTGTGCTAAGTAAGGTCTAAACCGGATATATAACCTGATATAGCTGCCATATAAACCGATCTTGAATCTTGACTTCTTGAGCCACTAGAGGGCGCAATTCTTATCTGATTTGGCTGAAATTTCGTGACGTGTTATGTTATGACTTCTAATAACTGTGCCAAAAATGGTTCAAATCGATCCATAACCTGATACAGCTGCCATATAAACCGATTTGGGATCTTGACTTCTTGAGCCTCCAGAGGGCGTAATTATTATCCTCCCATGACCATGAAAATACGTGTCAAATTGGGTCCAAATCGGTCTATAACCTGATACACCTCCCATATAAACCGATCTCTCTATTTTACTTCTTGAGCCCCTAAAGGGCGCAATTCTTGCTCGAATTGGCTGAAATATTACACAATGACTTCTACTATGGTCTTCTTCATTCAATGCAATTATGGTCCGAATCGGACCATAACTTGGTATAGCTCCAATATTATAGCAATTCTTTTCTTTTGACCTTTGTTTGCCTCCAAAGAGATATGGGGAAAAGAACTCGACAAATGCGATCTATGGTGGAGGGTATATAAGATTCGGCTCGGCCGAACTTAGCTTTTACTTGTTTTTCTCTGAAACAGAGTGTACCAATTTAAATTGGCAATGTAGATACATGCATGGAATACCCGCTAATGGTGTCATAGCCATTCGAGAGCCAATTTGTAGTGGTCACAAAAAACTGCGTCTTATCGCATCTTTTAGCTTTTTGGGGTTTGATAAGTTAAAAATCGGCATTCATACCAGCGGATAATCTCTTGCGCTTGAATTGGTCTTTCCGATAAGATATCCGTGGTGACAGGGTATGGTGCAGTGGCCGACTAAAATGAGCCCTAAAACCGTTTATTTGAAGCGTCCAAAGTTAAAGTTAGAAATTTATTACAAAAATTATTTGACATTCGAAGCTTTTAAATAATTCACAAAACTGTACGAAGCTCTATTTGCGAAATTTTATATTTTACCCTGTTTTGAGAAGTGCACCTGTCACAAACTTTTCTAATGGTTAAGAAGTATTTGTGAAAAAGTAGCATGCTTACCGATAAAGGTCTGCTTCCATTGAGAGTGGTCATTGGAAATTTGCAAGCAGTAGCATTTAAGTTCTCAAAGGGTGAATATTAGCTTCCAATTCCATGGCCAAGGTGTGTACGATTCTCGTTCTTCTCACCTCATGTGCTCTGATTCAGAACGCAAGTGCCCAAAATGCGCTCGAGTTAGAAAGTGAACTTCAAGGTTATTTACCTTCGAATCGGGGCCAATCTAAATTTTCCCTGCAAGCTGCCAAAGATCTGCTGGAGAGGAAGTGCAGCAAAGTTCTGCTAAATAGCACAGCTTCAACACAATTCGAGAAGTTCGAAAGGGCTGGCCACAAGTTCTTCGAGTGTGTCAGCAACATTGCCAATGCTACAGAGGTATTGGAAGAAGTGGAAGCTGCACGCCCCACAGGAGATCTGGATTTGGTTATTGTGAAGTACTGCCAAAGAATTCCCCAAGCGAAGAAGTGTCTAAACGAATTCAATGAGCAACTCTTGGTATGTTTGACTCCAAGCGAGAGGATTGAAAATGCCAATATGATGCGTATTTTCACATCGCTGCTGGATGCCCTCTGCCATAAAAACGGCGATTCGATAGCCCTTTTCATAGCGGAGGAAGGTCCCGAGTGTTTAGAGGCCAACAAGGATAACATTGTGGAGTGCATGAATGCCACATTCGCCGCATACCTGCCCGACGAGGTGCCTGCAGAGTTGCCAGAACTGGTCATAGGCTCCAAGCAGTGCATTGAGCTGCATGACTTTGAGCAATGTGTACTGAACTATTTGGAAAAGTGTAAAGAGGTAACTCCATCGGGCATTGTGGAGTCCGTCTTTAGATACTTGCGCAGAGAAACCATATGTCAAGTTGAAATTGAAAAGGTGACATCCAAACATCAACGCAATGGGGCGATGCTTGCCCCCAAGTTGGCATGGCCAATGTTCGCAATACTGGCGGCAATATTGGCCTCACAATCAAGTGTCAAGTTTTTACTGTAAGAGTGTGAATAAATCTTGTGAAGCAAAAAGAGCCAACTTTGATTATTTAAAGAATTGCCCATTTGAGCAAGACAAAGGCAAGGATATTAGCGCAATTTTTTGTCAGTATTGTTTCAATGTCGAATTGCAATGGCCTCCTTTTAAGTAATTGCCAAGTCATTGCATTACATTTTCTTTTCGCTAGTGCCTCTGTGTTTTAGTTGCTTCTCTTGCCGAATATAAAACAGCTTCTCTTGACAATTTTCAATGCTCACGTTCTTGGGTGCTATTATTAACATTCCATGTAGTGTGTGTGTGTGTGTGCACCTCGTTGTTATGACGTTATGGCATTATGCTGGGGTTTGTGGGTAAAACAATTACCAGCTGACATTTTGGCGTGATTCCAGGCAACCTTATGGTTGCAAGACGATTATCTGCGATACATTTACATAGTCTCGTCCCTGTTGCCATAATGCAATTAGGTTAATTGAACACATTAGTCGCACTTTCAATGTTTTTTTTTTTTTTTTGTGGCTCCCCCTCTCTGAAGAGAATCATAAACCCATCTACTACCGCATTGCAGCGCTTAAGTAAGAGAAAAGCTGAAATCCTTTGCCAAAGTGCTGTGAATTGTTTATTTGGTTTTGCTTTGCTGAAATTTTCTTTCATTCCCAAACAGGAGATTAACATTTCAAATGCTTTTTCTCTAGGTGGATAGGTAGGTAGTGAGGAAAGAGAAAATGTAGCCCCTAACAAACAAAGAGGATATCATACCTCGACAGTTTTTTTTTTCATGCAAACGGAATGCAACTTCATGGGGGGTATTTCAATTATAAGCACTTAGTTTGGCAATTAGTAATACCCTAAAACCGGCAATTGCAATGCGTTTATTTCATTTTCAGAAAATATTTAGAAATGGTCTGCACAATAATTGGTAATAGGAAAATTAAAAAAAAAATAATAAAATTCATTATTAAAAATAAATAAATTTGTTATTAAGTTCTAGACATATTATTTGGCAAATCGCGAACTTGGCTACCGTGGATGTCAACTTTACTTAAGCAACTTTTTAGAACCAACTGATTTGATTTTGTTGTAGAAGTTCCTCCAAACATGCTTAACGTAGGTTGCATTACACAATCTGGCACTTACTTCTTGCAAGTGCTTGTTTTCATTTTGTTTTTCAACTTCCTCGTTTTGTCTCTGCAATAAAATAAATGAGGGCAAAGAAAAACACAAAAAACAAAAAATTCTAAAGAGAATGTCGTCGAATGTAAACATAATAAGCATTTAAAACTTATTAAACGTCAACTTAAAAACAATTTTAAAAATGCAACTATGACCGTAACACACCCAAGCAAAAATTTCAATTGAAATGAAGCCCTTTTAAGATGTTTGGCTGGCGGAAATTGAGTCTCGAAATGGGGGAGAGAAACTTTTATTAAGTCTACACATAAAATATTCAACATAGTGATGGGAAGGGAATAATTGAAGATTAATCAGTAAAATCGTGCTAAGTTCGGTCAGGCCGAATCTTGGGACTGTCCTAAATATGTATGTAACCTTATTAGCTCAGTTCGTATTTGAATTATTTTGTAACAATCAAATAGGGTATTCTTTGGTCTTGAAAAGGCATATTGGGGTATCAATACCCCATTGCCTTAAGTGTCTCATAGCCGCAGTGGCTGCCTCACACTGTATGTCTATCGTTCAGATATCTAGAATAGTATCCAGTGCTCTAGTGGGCGTGGTCCTCATCGCTCCGCCCATGCCAAAACAACATGTTCTGTGAACCTGTTGTGGTATACTTACGTTGCACTTTAGCTCCATCACAGCTCACCAAACTACTGAGGCTTAAGTAAGTATTGGTCAAATCACACTACTGTAGAGCCAGTGGACTATTTTTGGATTCAGGCTTCATTTCGGGCCTACGGCGCTTCTGCATATTGTCTAACATCTATGAGTTACGTACCTTCTCGGTACGCCCCTAAATGTTGTATTTCAAATTCAGTCTCCTGTCTAAGTTCACTCCTAAGTATTTGACCTTTACAGATATCGAAATCGTTCTATTGAGGAAACATGGTGCGTCAAATTGGCCCACCCTTGTCTTCATCTATTAAAAACAGATGTCCGTGTTCATTTATTAATTGTTTTATTTTAAATTTTTCCAATATTTCGAATAGCGTCGGTAATCTTCATCAGGGAATGGATAACTAAAAAGATTAAAGTAACATAAAACAGAATAAAAGCACAGAACCAAAAATAGAAATATGATTAAAATTAAGCGTTTGAAACAAAAATTCCATTTTAAAACAAGTGAACGTATTTCGTACACCACCCAAGAATGACTGAAGCTTATTGTCTATTGCTTATATGTTTGTATTAAGTTTCTATATATTGGTGCACAGTGGTCTGTATCCGTTTTGTAGTTCATACGTTGGTCAGTTGGGGTGTTAATTATGTGCAGCATTTCTAATGTGTATCTTCATCTTTTGTAGTTAGGTTCTTGGCTAACATCTTGACGTACTTGAAGTTTGGTACATGTCCTCGAGTTACACAGTGGGCTGTGAGTGCAGTTTTCTATTATAAAGGCGTATCCTTTGCCTGTTGATCCGATTTATGAGCGGAAACCCTTATTTTTAGTTTCGTTTTTGTAGTGCCAATATATGCCATTGGGCATAAATTGGACTTGTCCCCAGCGCAGCTTATCTTGAATACCACGTTCGATTTTTAGTCTTGCTAAATAGGCCGTTGACGGTATTGCCGCTTTTTAGTGCCAGTTGGTATGAGTCCTTGTTGTAAATGTTGGAGTTACCAAATCTCTCTGAAAAGCCTGAAATATATGTTGTATTTTTATGAATTCTTGGTGCAAGTTTCTTCGTATCCTCTTTCTTTTTGTTCCGTTACCGTTTTTCTTGGAAAATCATTTTGCTCTGATATGTTTTGAATTCTCTTCTTATTTTCGATGTGGAAGCATTTGTCTCTTATTTTGAACACCCTATCGATAAAATTTTTGGCAGTGTTGATTTGTATTCTCCTTGGATGCTTTGAATAGAAGTTAATTGATTCTCGTCTTGAATTCTCTTCCACCCTTTATGGTGTATATTGAGTCCTTCTTAACTTTGTTTAATATCTCTGCGATGCATTTGGATAATCCGTATGTAGGGGAGTTTATAGAGGAACATATCGGCCTAAGTGGGGTAACTGTTTTATGGATTTTTGGTAGTCCGTTAGCAGATTTACTCAATAACCTGTTTCTTATCGTCGTGTTTATGATGTTTTAATTGAAAAGGGTGGTCACAATTTTGTCGTTTTTGATTTGAAATACTGATGTTGGGTCTCTTTTTAGTCGTCTATATGTGCAGATGTCCCCTAGGGTGCATCTTATTTTCGCGCAATATTTTCCTTTTTTCATCGCCACAGTTTTTCTTCCCTTATCTGCGCTTAGTATTAAAATTTCCTCATTTTCTTTTAAAAATTTTCGAGCTCCCCACTGTGCTTAATTTGTCTCTCCTACCCAAATTATCTTTGTGTAAGTAGTTGTGTATCAATGTAACTAGTCTTACTCTCGCATTCTCTTGCATTACTCTACGCTCCAAAGTCTGGACACAAT
Source organism: Stomoxys calcitrans (assembly GCF_963082655.1). Taxonomy (NCBI): domain Eukaryota; kingdom Metazoa; phylum Arthropoda; class Insecta; order Diptera; family Muscidae; genus Stomoxys; species Stomoxys calcitrans. Next base: position 693,868 of record NC_081555.1, on the reverse strand, counting down.
CCCCCCGTTTTCCTGTTCAGAGACTTTTGAAAAATGTTCCTAACACGACCTAAAATATAAAAACATCATCCCTTTTTACTTTCTTTGTCTGGATAGTTTCGTATTTGAAGTAATTTCATCTCGCAGGTTTTATTTAATCCAGACCTACCTTAAACATCGAACTGAGGCATTCCCAATTACATTGGCAGTAAATAGTTCGGAAATGAAGTTTGCTCCTGGTTTATTAAAAATCATTTCGTATATAACTGCTCCTTTATACCATGTATGTAAAAGACTTTCTTTTAATTTTCTTTATTGTGTGTAATAAAAAAAGTCAACTTGCGTCTGTAATACCCTCTGGCGCTCAGGGACTAACATAATTTTGTAACACATATACTTAATGAATCAATAATAAAATAGAAACAAAAAAAAAAACAAAATCCCCTTTATAACATTCCGTTTTTTCGGGTGTAACCAGCAAAGTTGATGGTGTTAGGGTTATTTTATATCCTTATGGATTGTGCTACTAATACAGCAGTTGCGTTTCCCCCCCCCCCCCCCCATTCTGGCAAGGAGAGTAGTCATTGTCTTCTGTGGCGGTGCCGTAATTGAATTTGCACAGCATTTTACATAATTAAGTGCAAGAACGATACACAAAACATTTAAGCCAAAACTAAGGAGCTGAGCATACTTGGAGGAACGATCAGCAACTCCCAATGTAGACAAACCACATTTTTTGTTAAAACTCTGACAAAACAAAAAAAAAAAGATAGTTTCTAGGGAAGAGTACGCAAAATTGGGTTAGCAGAGATAAGTGATAAGATGACTAAACATATTTGAGGCAAATAACCATTTCAAGCAATCGGAATGATTTTATTGAATTTTTATATTACAGTCTGCAATTGTGTTGCGGTGGAAACGCCGCATATCTTATTTGCTCACGAAAACGAGAGCGCTATCGACTAGAGCCGCAGAAAGCTTGAAAGCAAAACATGTGAAACAAGTGAATTTAAGCCTTCAGTGATTTTCTTGGTGAAATTGGGGTTGTAAGGAACTTGAGTTGGTGTTTATAAACATATTTGGCAAGCCTATTAGGTGGAAATATATAACAATAGTTTCTAAGAGTTTTTGCCAATTGTCCTTGTACAAGGGTTGCGTTTAAATTTCGGGATTAGAGAACACAAAAACAAATATTAATCATCGAAAATCGCTTTAATGTTTTTCAAAATATTCCCCATTAAGATCTATACACTTTTGCATGCGTTTGAACCAATTGTCGAAGCACTTTTGGCTCTCCGATTGAGGTATCTCCAAAACATGCATTCTGAACGCATCAACCGCTTCTTCAGGTGTCGAAAAACGATGACCTCTCATCTTATTTTTTATTTACGGGAATAAAAAAGTCATTCGATGCCAAGTCAGGACTTTACGGCAGATGACTCATCAAATCGCTGTCTTGAGTGTTCAAAAATGCAGTTGTTTTGTATTTTTAAAGCATTTCTTTCCACCAATTGAAAAGATCCAAGGGATCCAACGCGGACAAATTTTTTTGTTTATGCAATATTGAATGTATGCTGGTCCCACTAATGCCTAAGGTTGTCACAATCTCACAATAGGTCACCTGATGGCCTTTCAACATCAGTTGGCTCACAGCATCCATGGCTTTTGGAACAACAACTGATTTTGGACGACCTTCACGAAATACGTCTTGGAGTGATCTACGACCTCGGTGGAATTCACCATATCATCGATAAACACTGATCCTTGATGGAGCTTCACCTCCAAAAGTTGAATAAAGTTCATCGATGCACTGTGGTTGAGTTAATCCACGTCGAAAGTTGTAAAAACTAATCGCACGAAAATGTTTGCGATTTAATTCCATTTTTTTGGCGAGATGAATCTTTTATGTTACTGTAAACAACACAAAATGCGCTCGTATGTCTAAACATTCTGAGGACATATAACTTCAAAAATGTTAAGCTTTACGATAGAGTTGTCAGTTGACCGATTGCAACCCACGTATTAGGGTTCTTGTTAGTCTCTATTTAACCCTCCGATATAAGAACATTTCCATTGCCATATCTGAGTGATGAGGTTCTTGGCCACCACCTTCTAACTCTTGAAATACAAACAAAAAGTGATTAAATTTTCATGATTTGAATGAATGGATGATGAATGAATATTTTATCGACCCAAGACGTTTATTTCCCTGATCTAATAAAAAAATAACCCTTAATTTCAAATTTCGTGAGTTACGTATGTTCGATTTTCGGATTTTTATACCCACCACCATGGGATGGGGGTATACTAACATCGCCATTCCGTTCGTAACACATCTAAATATTGGTCTAAGACCCTATAAAGTATATATATTCTTGATCGCCATGACATTTTTAGTCGTTCTATTCATATCCACCCGTTCGTCTGTGCAAAGCACGCTAACTTTCGAAGGAGTAAAGCTAGGCGCCTAAAATTTTGCACAAAATTCCTATTAGTGTAGGTCGGTTGCAATGGTAAATAAGCCCCATATAAACCGATCTCCAGATTATATATCTTGAGTCTCTGGAGGGATAAATTCTTATCCGATTTTGGTGAAATTTTGCACAATGATTTCGGCCCAAAACCGACCCATCGAAAATGAACATTTTTTCTGATGGTCTCGCCAGGATTCATAGGCGGACATGCTAACCTCTGCGCCACGGTGGCCTCCAAACAAACATATACTTTTGGAAAAATTTAAAATAACGGTAATTTTGTATTTGATCTCGTATATCCAAATATATTCCTATCTGAAATATAATTCGCACCGCTAGTTGAGGAGTCTTATACATTTTATTGTACCTAATTTTATCGAAAGCGTTTTTGATGGGATCATCCATCGCTATATATGGTAGCTATAAGCGAATATTGTACGATCTGAAGCATATTATTACCGGATAAAACATACGCGTTTTAAATGCTCAAGACGGATATTTGTAAGGACGGATATACAGTGGTGTACAAAATAATAGGGACAACAGTTACTTAGAATTATATTGCACAAAAAGAGTTAGAAAACATGATTACTTCTGTATAAGGCTGAACCAGAATATTCGTAGACATTCAGGACTTTGAACGGTGAACTTAAATTTCACATAATTCACGGATACTCGTTATGGTGATTTTTTCTGCAAATTCACTTGGAAAAAATAATAGCAACACTTATCAAAAAGTTGAAATTACTTATAAATTGTCTTCTTTTTGTAACTTAAAATCTAAGAGGAGACAAAGACAAATGTTTACCACTCATTCACATGATTTACTACAGTATTCATTTTGTAAATTAAAGCGTTAGCACCTCGAAATGGTTCGCGGAGTTCACACAACTGAAGAAGAGAAAAAGTGATTGAAAAATTAAAGAAACATATAAGGAAAGTTTCAAATCATTGTTATTTTATGCCCCAGAGGTTCTCAATAAGATTTCGGTTCCATGATTGCGGTAGGTCTTCCAAACTCAGTACAAAAAGCTCTTGGAACTTAAATTCCGCTACTCTAGAACAGTGCTTTGAGTTGTTAACTCACATGAACTGTCACTTAAGTAGTATTTTTTCCTCGGCAAATGGAAGGATTTTATTCCCTTAGATATCGTTGTAATCCAAAACACACAATTTATACCTAATCCAGGAAATGGGATATAGACTAGATACAGAAAACCACCCCCCAATTCATCAATGTGACGCCTGACGCCTCATCAATGTGACGCCACCATATTTTAAGGCCTTCAAGGGGAGCTTAGGATTATATTGTTTGGTCCTGGTATTCATTTGCTTGATTTTATCAGACGGGAAAATTTACATCCGTAGATCCAGGAGCAAAGAACATAATCCTCAATACAATGCAATACAACACTAATTTTGACGAGGTCCCACGGGACCTCATCGTGCGCTAATAGAAAGAGCTTTGTAAAATCGCTCCAAATCAATGATTCAGATTCGATTCAGAACTATTAATTTATTGAATGCATGAAGTTTTAACATTGGATGCTACAGCTAAATAGAATTGTAAAACGTTCCCTAGCGAACTCATGGTGTACAGAGAGTTTAATGTTATTCTAATCCAAGTGCAACTTGATATTATTCATGAAGAATATTTTGTTCTGCTTGCATTATTTTAAATCTCATGGAATGGGTATTAATTGAATTTGCTATAAAAAATATTAAACAATTAAATATTTTCCTTAATGGCTTACGATTTTATCCTGTGTAGTTGTCGGACTTCAGACTAATGGCTATTTTGTAAGCGCTGTTGTAAAATTTTGTAATTTGTATTCCACAAATTGAAGTATTTGCAAAAAAGGAAGGAAGTCTGACAAACAAAACAGAACTTCCTCACAATAGACGGATTTAAGTAAACCTTTGAAGGTTACTCACTTTGTCCTATACCCAGCCTCAGCACATAACAAAGTCTTGTATTTTATCAGTCTTATTCTAGATTCCCTGCCCACCAACTATCCTTGCAGACTGCCCCAGTACCATGTGGCCTAAGCAATAATGCGGCGTGTATGGCTCCATTGCAGAATGGTCCTTAGAACTTCCCACAAGTCTCGCTCCGTTGCTAGTGTTTGCTCAAGTCCTTTCTCCCTTTGCTTGGAGTTGAATTCAGATGCTTTCGTTTAGATACTCTGTAGCCAATATGTCTATCAAAGAAAATATTTGCATTTCAATACATTTTGAAGGAGTGCCTGATGTTTTTGTTCCTTTTTTTTCTGTTTCAGCCGTGCATCTTCTTTTTCAGCTGCCATGCCCGCTCGTTCATCTGTTTAGCTTAACGAACTTTGCATTTGGAGCGCATACCCATAGATCCCGCATATACTGCATTGTGTCCAAGGTTGCTGTTGCCGCTTGTGGGGGCATGTAAACGTGTAGCTAAATTTACTTACACAGACATAAAGTTGCTATTAAACGTTCATAGGAGAGATTATCTTTGTGCAACATACCAAGCAATCGTTATCGGCAGCACGTTGCATGTTTCTGTGTAAATATGCCAGAGACGTTGCATAGTGTCCAGGCATCTACAAACGAATTCATGGCCCAAATTTGAATGCTTCTTAGACATGGAGGTAACAAACCTAGTGGTATGGATTTTTCCAACATGTCGATTCCAGACCGTTAATGTCCAGTTTTGAAATATGAAAGTGGGATATATATTTTCTAAAATCAGTTGTCCGCTAACAACGTTGTGGAGCATCTACAAATTTTTCTTTGACAATCAATCTGGATGCTTTTCTTTTCTTTAGAAAATCAAAATTTGATTTGGAAATTTTTCGATGAAATTTGAAGAAAGTTTTTGATAATGAAACAAATTTAGGCGAAAATTTAAATACGCGGACCCAGGACTGTTTTGTTGTATCAGTGTGTTGTACACCGAGGCGGCAGACCTTGACGTTGAAAGACTCCATCGGGCCAATCCAGTACTTACAACCAGCTGCCATGGGATTTTAGAACTGGTAATCCAAGCATGCTGTCTTCTCAGCTTCCTACAGACATTGCATAAAAAATCATATTGGAATTAAATTTTATCAAAATTTGATATAGAAATCGCTTTAGCAGATGAGTTGGTATCGGACGGATGTCCCGGAAATTTTCCTGGAAATAAAATTTTGACAAAATAACCAAAATTTCTTAAATATGAAATCACATTTTAAGAAAATATTCTATTAAAATCAAATGTTTAAGGAATTTCCTATGAATTGACCATTAGTTCAATTAATTTCACGTCCTTTTTCTTAGCTTCTTTAAAAACAAATTTCAAATTTCAGGTGTAGGAATTTAATAGCAGCCTAGAATTTTTTCAAGTACATTTGAAAACATTCTGAAAGGTTTGCTCATTCAATGACTGTGAATTTGCATTCCCTTGCATTACGGTGCTGTTTCTTAGCAGTGAGATTGAAAGGAATAGACTCTCGCATTCATTGAAGAATTCGTTGAATTTTCATTGAATTTATTTTGGCAAATCGATTACACTACTGAAATGACTCCGATGAGTGGCTTTCTGGTATTTCTGGCATTGAACTATGAAGAGTGTTGCATTTAAATTTCTACGGCAACCGCGTTCAGTATTGCTGTGTGTGGCGATAAAAGAGTTGCCAAGGCGGTATGGCGGCATATGCATTTCAAGAATCAATAAAAGTTCCGAGATCTAAGGCTTCAAGTAGACTAAAATTATGTCCAATCATCATTTTGGTTAATTTTTTACTTTTTGTACAATGAATTGGTCTACAAACAGTCTCAATGTTGTCTATCTGGTGATAATTTACTCCTTGCTATAATATCAACTCTACTGGCAGTAATTTTAGAACCGGAGGTATGGTTAGGTTAGATTTAAGTTGCAGTCTGCCATCAGACTTACTTAGACGTTTTCGTCCATTTTGATACCACTGGAACAGAAAAAGGAAGATGTCTTCTCGTTCCTACCGCTGAACCATCCAGATCGCTTTAAAAAACCCAATAACTTGCAAATGTTCACATCCGCTAAATAAGACAGATTCTCAAAGAAAGGAGAAAGTGGAACTCCTTCTGACTGCTAGTGCGGGACACGTACGCAGAAGGTGTTCTTATTCTTCGATGTCCTCACAGCTTCTGCAAAAGACGTTGCTGGCTACCTTCAGTCTGTCAGCATGTTTACCGATTAGGCAGTGACCTGTCATGACGGACACAACGATTCAGACGCCTGTTCTAGTCAATGACAGCAAAGCAGTAGACCTCTTCAAGTCTAGATTAGGCCACATAGTTTGGGGAAGAATGCTCACAGCCCCCTCTTTGTGACCATCTATTGTTCGTTGTCCTTTGGACCGGGTCCTGACAACTTAGCTTACATGTTGCCAGATGCATACCCACAGATTCCAGTATCCCTGGAATGTGTAGGGTAGCTCCTAGACTCGCAATCTCGTCCGCTTTACTATTCCTTGGGATATCTCTGTAGCCCGCACCCAGAACAGGTGCATTTTGAACTGTTCAGTCATCTTGTTGAGAGATCTGCAACAGTCGAGGACGGTTTTTGTGTTTAGAAATACGTTCTCAGGGGATTTAATGGCTGCGTGGCTGTCTGAGAAGATATTTATGCCAATCGTCGTAATGACATTATATCTTAGCCATTCCACCACTTCTTTAATTGCAAGGATCTCCGCTTGATACACTCTGCAGTGGTCAGGTAACCTTTTCTATATGACCAGTTCTGGATCTTTAGAGTATACCCCAAAGCCCACCTGGTCGCTTAGTTTCGAACCATCCGTATAGAAGTCTATGTAACTTCTGTTACCAGGGATATCGTAGTTCCAATCGATTATATCAGGAGTAGTGGTACAGTACTTTTTATCAAAAAGCGGCTTAGGTAGAGTGTAATCCACATTGGCTGGAACATCGGATATTGTGTCGAGGATAGCCGCCACATGACCAATGAAAAAGCTCCCTTAGCCTCACGACAGAGCTCGCTGTAATTTGGATAGCTACAATGTCCAGAAGCATTAGATGTAGCATTACATTCAGTGCATCAGATGGTGTCGACCTCAGTGCTATGATGCACAAACAAGCCATCCTTTGGATCCGTTTAAGTATTGAGCAGTAGGTGGACTTTTGAAGCGCCGTCTGCCAGACCACAACACCATATAGTTTATCAATCCCAAGGCACCCGGTTGTACGTACCGGATTGACCCGATGAAGTCCTTCATCGGCAAGGGCTGCCGTCTCAGTGTACAATACACTGCTACAACAACAACAACAACAACCATATAGTATTATAAGTCTGACAACTGCTGTATATACCCAATGCATGACACGCGGTGTAAACCCCCAACTTTTGCCATTGGCTCTCTTGCAGGTGTATAGAGAAAGAGTTGCCTTTCTTTCCTTTCCAAAATGTTGGATTTGAAGTCCAATTTCCTGTCCAGCAAAAAACCCAGGTACTTTGCGCTTTCTCCTTTCTCTCCACCCAAGGAGACAGATTTCACTGTGGGCAACTAGTATCTCCTGCTGCAAAGAACAACTTGTCTTGCACTGATTTATACTTAGACACACTTTGCACGTAAGGCTTCCTGAAGTATATCTCTTAGAGTGCTGTGAAACTTTCCCCTAACCATAATTGCGCCGTCATCAGCATACGTGACCACTTACGCCTTTTTCTTCCAGAGATAATAATATTTTGTTAATGGCTACATTCCAAAGTAGAGGAGACAGTACACCTCCTTGAGCTTTTCCTCTGCTGACACATCATTTTAGATCCACAGACCCCAAGCCTGCCGTAATGCATCTTTTAGTAAGTAAGTTATTAATAAACTTCCTTACGGTAGAGAAACTCCAATTTCTTCATGATTGACGTCGGTTTTAGATTATTGAAAGCACCTTCAATGTCAACAAATGCTTTTATTTTATATCCTTTGACAGCGAGAGAACTCTCTATGTAGACGACTAGGGCTGTTTCAGTGGAATTGCCTTCACTATATGCATGCTGCTGCCGCGACAGGCGATCTTCAGGAATTTTTGCCCTAAGAGTTGTTTTTATCAAACTCTCTAGAGTCTTCAGCATAAAGGATGAGAGACTAATTGGACGAAAATCGTTCGCCTTCGTGTGGTATGGTTTTCCTGCTTACGGAATAAAAATGACCTTCGTGTCCCTCCATCTCACAGGTATATATGACATTCTGAAACAAGCAGAGTATATCTCCCTAAGCCAGGGAATGTCTATCAGACACAGTTAGTAATTCAACCGGTGATACATCATCAGAGACTGGCGGCTTAAAGGAGTCGAAACTTTTTATCGCCCAAAGGATTTTCGGTTCAGACACAATTTTCCTAATAGCCTCCGACGAATGCATACCAGTGACAACCAGTGGTATAGATAGAGTTTAAATTCTATTGGGTTGCCCTAAAAGTAATTGCGGATTTTTCATATAGTCGGTGTCGACAAATTTTTTCACAGCTTGTGACTCTGTAATTGCATTCTTTCTTCTGTCAGTTATCAGCTGTTACTTTTAGCTTGCTTTAGAAAAAAAGTGTAAAAAAAAGTATATTTGATTAAAGTCCATTCTAAGTTTTATTAAAAATGCATTTACTTTCTTTTAAAAAATCCGCAATTACTTTCAATTAGCAAAGAAAGTACCAAATAGCACTAATTCCTGCAAAATATTTACATTTTTTGAGTACCAAAATGTACGAATTTAGAAAAAATCATTTAGTCGCCCATCATAAAGTTGCTAGTTGTATCTACACAAGTTGTATCCCACAAAATTGCAGAGCTTTAGCTCAATCCGAACTAAATGGTTCCAATTGCGATTCTAAATGTACGTTTTCTCCCGTTTATATTTAATTTTTTTCTCTCCACTCTCATTATTTTGCAATAGATGTCTTTAATCTCTTTCATGTCCTGTGCGAAGTTCACCTTTTTCGTCCAAAAACACTTGAGTCTCCCAATTTGGTTTGCCCTAGTGTACCTACATATGTACCAACATTCATAGCTCAATTTACAAAGAAAGTACCAAATAGTGCCAATTGCAGCACTAATCTTTCTATTTATGCCACTTACGGCAATATTTTGATAATTTTTTTTTACCCACATCTTTAATTTGATCGAAACGCTCTTTAATTTGGGCACAATAATTCCTTATAATTCTAGCCCTTTCATTTCGCCCCTTGTAAACAGTCACAATTTCCGTACCATTTGGTACTTTTTAATAACTTAACGTACGAATATCACCAAATCCCGCCTTGTCACGTGCCTACTACCCAAGACCAACATTCGTGTAAAATTTCATGATTTTAGCTTTAGCCGTTTTGGGCTGGGCAGTGATCAGTCAGTCCTGCATCAATCACGCCCGTCTTTTATATATAGGAGTTATTTCGTTGGAAAGGTGAGTTTTTTTTATTAAAGTATTGGTAAAGTTGCCAGGGGGACCCGTTGCTATCGTTTTAAATTTCTACTCTGAATGACAATGACAATCTTTGTGAGGACTTGGCAACCCCATTGTGCGTTACAAGTATACTTCATGTAAATTTCTAACTATTGGTTTAGGCAGCTTCATTCGAATACAATCGACTTTGGGCATGTTACACAAGAGCTATTGGAATACCTTCCATCCAATGGATACGGATACAGATACAGATTCAGATGCGGACTGTGGCGCACACGTACAGAGCTACGTGTACACTCAGGACTCTACTAAAATAGGTTCTGTGAACGGCATTGCATTTTAAATCGAAAAAGGCAAATATTTGCACAGGTTTGATTTCAATTCACTTTGGTCTTTCTGGGCTGTTACAATTGCAGACGGACATTCTGGCAAAGAATTCAACTTTGCAAGATGACTACTCTTAACCCAAATAAACCGTCCTAGCTTCGAGTTGTATATGTCGAATCTGCAGTTGTGTATTCACAATGGAGGCGAAGTGTTAAAATTGAGGCTGAATAGTAGGAAATGCAGCAGCAGCAGTAGCAGCAGCAGCAGTGAGTGTTGATTTTCTATTTCCGAATTAATTTCAAACTTGTCAATCCGAAATAGTGACAAGCCAAATTTACCTTTTTCCTCATCTTTAGTATTGGAAATTTTATTTTGCCTATTGCGATATCTGAACACTGAACAAAACAAAAGAAAGTCAGGAATAAATGGAGACTGGCCGAGTTTGGAGTGAGTTTCAATGAAATTTGTTGCATTTGAATGATATTCCATTTTCGGAATATTTTTTCTGTGTATTCAAATGTGTATGAAAAAGGATTGCCTTTTTAACCTTTCTCTGTGGCTGTAATTGATTAAATTGTGTATTGCATTATAACATGGTGCCTAATTTCCCAACTGAAATATTGGACGATGGGTTTAAAGGGGAGCACGTGTGTTTTGTAACCAATATCCACAGCATATGTGCTTGAGTTGAGTGTTTGAGTACGTTGATGGATTGTCAGAAATTGAATCGATATGACCCGAAACACACAACGAACGAATGTCGCCAGATCAGTTTTCAGTGTTGAAATATGTCAAAGTGTCAAATAGATGTCAATTACATTTGCTGGCAATAGAAAATGGTGTTCATTGCTGTGACCAGTCCATAGGAGGCAGGCGAGGACAGTGTTTGAGTGCATGAGTACTTGGCTTTGTCATTTTGGGCACCGATATTCATTTCAAAACACAGTCACGAAAAACATTTTCGAATAAGTCATTTGATAATATCTGTGTTTTATTTTATAGTTGCCCAAAAAGTAATTGCGGATTTTTCATATAGTCGGCGTTGACAAATTTTTTCACAGCTTGTGACTCTGTAATTGCATTCTTTCTTCTGTCAGTTATAAGCTGTTACTTTTAGCTTGCTTTAGAAAAAAAAATGTAAAAAAAGTATATTTGATTAAAGTTCATTCTAAGTTTTATTAAAAATGCATTTACTTGCTTTTAAAAAATCCGCAATTACTTTTTGGGCAACCCAATAGTACTATATAGTGCAGTGCAAGGAAAATTGTATGAAAATGACATCTATCTAAGACAACGAAGTTCTGGATAAATGAACAGTGCAGGCTTATATAGAACATCTGTTATCAGGATATGTTTTTCACAGATATGTTTTTCACAGATAAGTTTTTCACAGATAAGTGAAGCCCGCAGAAATCATGCGAATGGCTAAATAAAATTAAACCAATTAATAAAATATTTATAAAATTGTATGCGCAAATCTTAATACATTTTATTTGACTATGCCCTCACATGTTTTGCAAATATTCTCACTTTTTCCCTCGTATTGTTTTGACAGTTTGGCAAATGACGTTACCACCTCATGGCAAACAAGCAGACTTGTAGTGGAGTTTTTTTTGCCCTTTACGGCTTGTCTATCCCGTACTAAAATAAAACATAGCAAATAATTATTATGTCACATTAACATATTTCCTTCTTATAATTTCTTTTGCAGATATCACTCTTACGTCAAAAATGGGTGTTGATCTCGGTGTTTGATGACACTGGTAAGTTTATTTCTCTTAAATATTTGATAATTAGTGTTAACTTAACTAAGGATAACATATTCCGAGAGCTTTTTTTGTTAATCATAACCAATGCGCATAGAAGTGGGGTATATACAGTCGAACTTCTCTATAGCGAACATCCCTGTAACGAATAGTTCTCTGTAACGAATCAAAATTGAAAACACAACTTTTTTCAGCCATTTTGACCTATTTTAACCTCTCTATAACGAACTTCTCCATAACGAATACTTCTCTGTATCGATTTGTATTTTAAAGCGCAAGTTGAAATTCTCACCCAGACTTATTTCTCCATAACGAATTGTTTTGGCAAACTTTTTTTTATTGAAAAAATCAAAAATCCCTACAAAAAAGTCCGCTGGATTTCTACAATATCTCCTCTGGTCTCGGGGATTTTCGACTTTTAATTTATGCCGAGGCAGTCTTCCCAAAAAAACTTTTTGCACCCAACAATATTTTTAGCCTCCTACATAGCCAATTTACCAAAGATTGGTATTTTAGGGTATATTAGTTAAAAAAGTTCATGTTGCGTTCCTTTTTTTTTGCTTTTTTAAAGCAAAATTTTAGCAAAATTCACAAATGAAGGTTTGATTTAGGGGCTTGCCATGAGGGGCCCGCACAACTACGGCCTTGAAATAAGTAATCTCGTTACCTTCTCAGCTATTACCATTGAACATTTCAAAGGGTTTTCTCTAAACTTTCTCTTCCCGATTCCCACTGTGTTTTTTTTTTATTTTTGCACTTAGGTCCAATTAAACCTAATTTTGGTCAGTTTCTCTATAACGTAGTATTTCGTCGGTCCCCAACTGCTACGTTATGGAGACTGTTCGACAGTAAATATTTTCATTTCGTTTCGAATACATCAACATATCTTTACTTCCTGCCCCTATAAGATATTTACAATTGAATGTTGTCACTTTCTATTTGGTCATATCTTTACGTCCGTTCGTCTGTCGAAATCACTATAGTGTTCAACAGAATAAAGATACTGATGTAGGTTTCGAGGGTTCCACCCTTACAAACCTATCCTCTGTTTTGAAATCTTGAGGCTCAAGAAGACCTAATTTTTGGTATTCAATTAAAAATTTATCCATGAACATTCCATTGCGGAACAGCGGGGATACTTCTCTCATATTAATGAGTGCAGTTCGCCATATGTTTGAGCTCAATGGGAAGTGTTCCTCCTTTTCATTGCCGAGCCGGAACGTCTTGCCGCAGATCGACATAACTTTAGTTTACACGGCTTATTAACTTTGGTAGAAAGCTCACGAGTGTCGCCAGCACTAGGGGGGATAGCCACTTTTGATAAAAAAAATGTCTGATGTTCTCGCCGGGTTTTGAACCCAGGGGTTTAGCATAAAAGGCGGACAAGCCTACCTCTGAGCTACGGTCCCCCCTAATGGCCTCCATAACATGTCGCCTAAAAAGGCCCATAAATAGACATAGCTCCCATATAAACAGATGCCCCGATTTTATCCAATTTGGCTGGCATTTGGCACATGAAATATGTTTATGATCTCTTATAACCTCTCCAAATCTCGCCCAGTAAGTTTCATAAATATACCAATAAGACCGATTCTCCGATAAGACCTCTAAAGCCCTTAAATTAGGCGAATTGATTTCATCAAGATAATTGAAATAAAATATTAATTCCATGGTGGTGATCTTTCGACTTAACTTCTTAAGCTTATAACCGACAATTTATACCCAATTGTGATAAAATTTTTCATCGAGCGTTGTATTAGACGGTTCGGTGGAGATTTGGGTTAGGGTGGCCACCCAGGTAATTGGCCTTAGAAAAAGGATTGAGGTCTTTTTAGGGGATGGGGTGGCTCCCCAATCACATGGCGCAAAAATTTCCCTCCTCTTAAGATTTAAAAAATATTAAGTACCATATTTTAACTTCGGACCATTCTGCATCATCCCTAAGAATTTTAAGAAAATCGGTCCAGACGTTTTCGAATCTATACGGCACAAACACAAATTCATTTTTATGCCCTCCACCATAGGATGGGGGTAAACTAATTTCGTCATTCTGTTTGTAACACCTCGAAATATGCCTCTCAGACCCCATAAAGTATACATATTCTTGATCGTCATGTCATTTTAAGTCGATCTAGCCATGCCCGTCCGTCTGTCCGCCGAAAGCACGCTAACTTTCGAAGGAGTAAAGCTAGCCGCTTGAAATCGGCCCAAATCGGTCCATGTTTTGATATAGCTGCCATATAAACCGATCTTGAGTCTTGCCTTCTTGAGCCTCTAGAGGGCGCAATTCTCGTCCGATTTGACTGAAGTTTTGCACATAGTGTTTTGGTATCATTTCCAACAACTGCGCTATGTATGGTTCAAATCGGTCCACGTTTTGATATAGATGCCATATAAACCTATCTTGGGTCTTGACTTCTTGAGCCTCTAGAGGGCGCAATTCTCATCCGATTCGACTGAAATTTTACACGTAATGTTTTCAACAACTGTACTAAGTATGATTCAAATCGGTTCACAATCTGGTATAGCTGCCATATAAACCGATCTTGGATCTTGATTTCTTGAGCCAACAGAGCGCGCAATACTCATCGGATTTGGCTGAAATTTTGCATGAGGTGTTTTGTTATGACTTCCAATAACTGTGCTAAGTAAGTCGTAAATCGGTATAGAACCTGAATAGCTGTCATAAAAATCGATTTGGGATCATGACTTCTTGAGCCTCTAGAGGGCGCAATTCTCATCCGATTTGACAGAAATTTTGTACAACGGCTTGTCTCATTACTTTCAACATACGTGTCTAATATGGTCTGAATCGATCAATAGCTTGATACAGCTCCCATATAAACCAATCTCCCGATTTTGCTTCTTGAGCCCCTACAAGCCGCAATTCTTATCCGAATGAACAGAAATATTGCGCAATGAATTCTACAATATTCTGCATTCATTTATGGTCCGAATCGGACTATAACTTGTTTATATATAAGTCTTGCAAGCATTTTCGTTCGTCAAACAATCTTTCGCGAATCTTCTTGATGAAGCTTATAAGCCGTAGACGATTCCCCCATGGTAAGCAGTTGTGTTCTCAAGACGAATCTTCGGGAAGATTGTTCCGCGATTCTTCCATATGAGTTGGTAGCGATTAAGTCTTTCAAGATTTTCGAATCGCGCAATGATTGTGTGAGAAATGCATATTAGTTGTTCTTCAAAAACGTATCAGTTATGCAAAATGCTCGATATCATATTCTATGCTTACTATTCAAAGAATAGCATAGCAAAACACTTATAAAGTTTAGGTAAGTGGAGTTAGAGGACTTATTGATCCCTGTTTCAAAACAAAAGCGTGCTCTACACCATACTCAATAGCCGTGGGGTGTGCAGAGCGCCTTAATTAATTTGACAAAGTTGGTGATGAAACTACATGGCGGATCAGAAATCGCGATCCACCATGCCAGTCAAAGTGTTTTGAAAAACAGCACACACTTTTCTAACTTTTATAAGTTCTTTGCTATGCTATTCTATGAATAAAAAGCATTGAATGTGCGCAAGCATTTTAAACCAACAAAGAGAACAGGCATGAAAATAAAAATAATCCACAGTTGACTAAGGCGATTTATAGAAAAAAATTCGTGATGATTATAATGCAATGAGTTGCGTAATTATTGTCACGACAAGGTACTAAAAATTCCACACAAGCATTTAATTGTCCAATGATATCCACGACTCATACGAACGATTGTTAAGCAATGAGTTGTGAGAGAATCGGCGCGAAGAGTTACTAATAGTGGATTGTCCAATGATATCCCAGAAAAGTGTTTCACGACTGTACGGACGATTGCTACCTAATGAGTACTGAGAGAATCGGGCCGAAGGGTTGCTTAAACTTCCACACACGCAGTGGATTATTCAATTATATCCTAGATGATTGTTTCGCGACTCACATGAAAGGGAGAATTCGTCGTGGGGACGAACGCTCTTCCGAAATTTTAAAAAATGCTCGTAGGGAAGACTTGACACCTGTAGTGATTGGTATATGTGCAACATTCCCCACGAATATTCCATTACGGAGCAAGGGGCAAACTTCTCACATATCAATGAGTAATGATTTAATTCTAAGCTCAATGATAGAACGACATTATGCTGTTTAACTTCTTTTAAAATTTGACCCATAAGCCTTTAGCAATTTGTTAACTGTCCCTCGTATATGCGCCTCTCTGTATATGTAATGCTTGCTGGTCAAGAACCTTACCAAAATTTCCATTTGTATTTGGGCATCGAAAGTGTTACGAAATTGACAAATGGATAATAGCATGGCATAGGGATAGTAGAGATAGTCCCCATGTGCTGTGCTATGACGCAATTTGAGTTTGTGTCTGTATGCAGTGAAAATGAAAGTTCATATGTATATGTGTATGGGCAATATGTTCATAAGCCCACACTGGTTGATTGGATGCAGAGAGGAGAAAAGAACTAGGGGATATGGAACAATTGATTAAACGTTGCATGCAGAAAATATCCTTGCATGCACTCTCATACACATACACTTGAAAGTTTATTTGACAGCTCATTTAAGATTTGGCTAATCTGAAATGAATTTATTAATGTTTTGATTGCAATTTCATTGGGTGTCGATATAAATGTCCCACATAAAGCAAAATTCATTTTATATGAATTGTTTATAACGTTTGTATAGTGCTTTAATGTCATTGCATCGGAATAATCCAAGTGGTTGTCCTTTTGCTATTGGCGAAGAATATGTCCCACCCTGTAAAGTACCTGCAATCAATGCTCTGTTTAATACTCTGTGGTATTTGCAATTTGTCTTTTAGAACAAATTTTCAAAATACATGCATGTGTGTGTCTTTTATATTTGGCTACTTCCGTTTCCTCATGCATACAAATGACAATGTGGACAAAGGCACATTCATTTGGCTATTCATTTATTTCGACAATATGTTCAGGAAAATTCTTCCCCTTCCGCAAAGGGATAACCAGAATGCATACAAAAACAAAAACAAAAAACACTATTTGCAATCCTTCGTGGCGAGGAATCCTTGTGAAAACTTTCTAAATTGTAGATATCATTGTAGTCTCTACAAATGGAGAGATTTAAGGGATTCCTATTCCCAATTGAAATCTGTAAATGTTTTTCTATTGTTGTCTCGAATAGTAAAGGGAAAGTGTTGGGCACAATTAATGATGACTATAAAACATTGATTCCGAATATTGTTTTGCAAATTTTGTTATAAACAAAATAAAATTGTAAATTTTGAGATGCTGATTTAAATTCGAATCTTACTTACACGTGCTGTTATATTTTATGCAAGCATCAAGCTAGGGAATAAGAGGACATTTTATCTTAATGAAATTGCTGCCCCATTCATTTTTAGTTCAATGATACGAAAGTTCAGTGTAGCTAGGCGAATCCCAGCAGCGGTGAGTAGTGAGAAATTGAAATCCATTTTTTATGGTTGAAAGTTTTATTTCTTTAAAAAAGCAACATAAGAACTGCATCATTGAAAAAAATGCAAATTTTGCTCATGAACATTCCACTAAGTAACAGAGGCTATCTTTTCACATATCAATTAAAGTTTTAAGCTCAATGATAAAGGACCTCCTCTTTATAGCCGAGTCCGAACGGCGTGCCGCAGTGCGACACATTTAGAGAGAAGTTTTTACTTGTCATAGTGCCTCATAAATGTTGAAAAATGTTTTTTCTGATGGGTTTCAACCCGGGTGTTTAGCTTCATAAGCGGACATGCTAACCTCTGCGCTACAGTGGCCTCCGGACCACATCATTCCCTTTTGTAAAGTCTTTGTTTTCAAAATCAAAGTTTTTAAAATCCAAAATTATTGCTGTGGATAATTGAGGTGTCATACTTACCACCGTAGAATTCGTTTATTAATTTCGTTAGGGGCATATCGAAATATCCATCTGGAGACCTAGGTGGGTACCATTTCTGGGATCGCTAAGATGGTTAAGTAATGCTCGCGTGTCTGTCTGTCCGACAGTTGCAAATTTTAAGATTTCATTAAGAAATAGCGGGAACAGTTCACTCTTTCGCTCTCTCTCTCTCTCATATCAATAAATGCTGTTTATGTTGATGAGTTTTTAAAGCTCGAAAATGAAGGACTACACGGTTGTATACCTAAAAATGTCACCAGAATTAGTGGATTAATCAGAGCTGGTAATTTTTTTCTGATGTTCCCGCCATTCGATCACAGACGTTCGCCATGTTGACCTATGTGCTAAGTTGTAACCCTAAAAGGAACCAGTCGTTTGTTCCCACGTAGCTAAAGTTCTCGTACGTAGATTTGGATTTTTGATATACATGGTATCCATGTAGAGTAATCTTCTAAAAAATACAAATGTTTTGGGGATACGTTTGTTATGTGCTTTCAAATGATTTGTGCTTATACTACCCAAGTGTTTACTTTAGCGAATTTATGAGTATCAACACCCAATCTGTTCTAAATGAAATCAACTGCAATGTCACCTTAACCGCTAAAAGTTAAATATTTGCGCTAATGATGCCAATTCTCTTCATAAACAGCATCATCGGTAATCCCGATTAAATTTAGTCAACAATGTTGTCATAAACATGCCGTCGTGTTTACTGTGTGGCACCAGGTGCTGCTAACACTGCCAAATACCTCCTACATTCCTTGCCACTTCGGCCACTGAAAATGGATAATTTGGAGGTGGTAACATTGCTTTAAGCATTCGATTATCATCACACCAAGGCATTTGTTTTTCGGTATCAACTCTTGTCTGTCTGTGTGTACCCCAATTGCTAAGCCCTGGTTATTGGCACGAAGATAAAAATGTTGAAAAGTTTTTAATGCAGGATTTTTGTGTGCTCTTTCAATTGGGACAAGATTTTCATGCGTAAAGTGATGATAAGACATTTTCAACTTTTCTTTCTGGCAAATAAATTGCTCAGAGATCATAATAACCGCCAACACTTAAAGGCAATGATACAGAGCTTTTGCCTTTAAAAGGATAACAAAGAGGAGGATATTAGGCAAGGAATTATGGAAAAATTCTTTATAGGCGGAGCATGAAATTAAATTTAGCAAAGTGCAATTCTAACTGAGCAGACCTTTTTGCCAACATTTGCAATTGCGGCCAGAGCCAGTGGGGTCTAGGGCAAAATAACCACAAATAAAGCCCCTTAAAACTGGAAACACTGGGTTTAAGGTGAAATGGTAGGTAAACTTGTGGTGGCTTCTATGAAAAGAACTCTGTGCTGGGCCAACGAATCTGTTGAAATATTTGCTTCAATCAACTTAGTTGTGAATTGGAATGGAATATTAAATAAATTCTACATAGAGCGCGAACGACAAAACTTGACCGCTGGGTGGCTGGGGAAAGGAAATTAAGAATTAAAGGAAGGAAAAATTCGTTGGAAACTCTTTTTACGTTAAGAAAAGAAAAATGCCAATTCTTTCCAATATTATGCACTGAGGCGGCAACCCTTGCCTATGAGGGCCTTCATCAGGTCAATCCTGTACATACAACCGGCTGCCATGGGATTTCCATCGGCTCGTTGTCATGTCCAAAAACCCATTTTTTTTATTTAAAAAACAATCCTGTGATTTGAATTGAATCGGTACCCATGGCGATAAAATGTGCACCCTAAATAAAGTTTCGTTAGTCAAATTCCCTATTCACAAGACTAGCAATAGTGGGCTCACAAACAAGAGCCCAAACTATTTGCAAGCCCATGGGCCGACACGTACATAAGCATGTGTGTATTTGGCCACCACTGCTGCAGAGCTATTAGATCGATTCCTAAAATTTGTATACTCTATTCCACTATTCAGACACAGGGTGGTATAAATTTGTACATTTGCTAGTTACACCCATAAGGAAGAGTGCTAGGCCTAATGAAAAGCATACCGATCGACTCAGAATCTCTTTCTGCCTGTCTGTGTGTCCATGTTAATTTTTATTCAATCATCTTCAAATTCGGTACAGATATTTTTATGGGATGGGGGTATACTAATTTCGTCATTCTGTTTGTATAACCTTTTCGAGCCAAAGGCGCAATTCTCATCCGATTTGGCAGAAATTTTGGATAACGGCTACTCTCGTGACCTCCACCATAAGTATCTAATATGGTTTGAATCGATCAATAGCATGATACAGCTCCCATATAAACCTATCTCCCGATTTTGCTTCTTGAGCCCCTACATGGCGCAATTCTTATCCGAATGAACTGAAATATTACACAATGCCTTCTGCAATATTCAGCATTCATTTATGGTCCGAATCGGACTATAACTTGATATAGCTCCAATAGAACAACAGTTCTTATTCAATATTCTTTGTTTGCCTAAAAAGAGATAGCGCGCATAGAACTCGACAAATGCGATCCATGGTGGAGGGTGTATAAAATTCGGCCCGGCCGAACTTAGCACGCTCTTAATTGTTTTGCCTGCATATGAAACATATTGCATTTGGATAAATATATCGCTCACATATACATCTATAAATCGTCTTTTTGAAATTTCTAGAGGCGTAGTTACTACAAATGTAGTACGGATTATTTTATTAGCGATCTGAAAACCTCTGTCGTAGTTCTCATTATTCGTATTCAACGCCAAATTTTATTAAATTTATTGCCTCTTCAAAGGGCTTCAAAGTCATATCGGACATTAGTTTATATGGGAACTTCATCTAAAAGGATATTTCGGTGGCTTTGCTCTTTCGTAAGTTACCGTGCTTTCGATAGACAGACAGACATTATAGGGTCTTAGACGAATGTGTCGAAGTGTTACGAATGGAATGACGGAAAAAGTATACCCACATCCTCATGCTGCGGAACAATGGCAAAAGAAGGTTGTTGCGCAAGTTTATATTTTATTTGTGGCTTAACAATGATTCTCCAAAGAAATGTTCACCGAAAACCTTGCCGTTAATGTCTAATTAGGCTAATGTAGCTGACTGTCTTTTTGTTACAAACGCTTATGTAATTAACACGAAACATGTCAAGCTTTCACAAAAAAAAACACCTTCGTGTCCGATTTTAATGGCAGCTTCGAACGTTGAAATATTCATTAACGTATTACCAGGATATGGATTCAGTTGTGATTACAATCCGTTCAACTTGTGTAACAAGAAAACATGTGCTGGTCCCCACTTCTGCTATGTCATTGGAATGATTTGCTTGTAGCCTTTTATTATCTAATCCTAGTAACTTGGTCATATTGAGGTTAGGCGTTGAAATAATACAACAAATAAATGATTATATTTTTCGGCGATGAGGAGCAACACACAACATAAATATTCGTATCCTTAAAATTATTTTGTTTCTCTTGAATGGGGAGATGTGTACATCTGTCACAGCGTGCAAGTTGCCATGCTACATTTAAACAAAGACCCTGATAAAAGGATTTCATTGAACTTAGAACTTATATCAAAAAGTATTGGCCAGTGAATGAAACTTTATTGTTCTTTGTTGTAAGATAATTTCCATGGCAATGCCTACCCAGAAAGGATAATCAAATACCACACATTTGTTTATAAATAAGTCTCAAGGATGGTCTAAGCTATTCAATCAGAAATCTCTTCTAGCAAACAATCATCCAAGAAGGGATGCTTGAAGTACAAGGTCAGCCGTGGTGAGAGTGAGCCATTTCCTTTATTTGTTTAACCAGGAAAGTTGTTACCCGAGAAAATCACCATTGTTTGTGGTCTACCTCACCTGTAAGTTATTTTCGACCATCCAGCTACACTCGACCACCGACACATGCAAACGACATCGTAGTAATCACCGGTCATTTACAACTCCTTGGTATACTGCAGACATTGTCATTGATTGTTGGCTGCAACATGTTTCCGTTCCAGTCTAACTAAACATGCGGTCTGACCATATTTATGGGAGTAGCGAGAAGACGTGTGCACGTGAGCCGTGAGTCATGTGATTCGTGAGTGTAATCCAAATCTAATCACGTGATTGTGTGTGAGCGTGATTGAATTAAGATTCTTTGTGCGTGATTCACGACTCAAAACGCTAATCACGACTCACAAGAAAATCACGATCCACGGGATGCCACTATATTTTTTGACATTTTCCTCATTTTTATTGGTTATCGTTAAACTCCTTTAGGGGAGTAAGCTCGTTACGGTTCAACGGACCGATCGCCGCGGGAACAGGGTGGTTATTGGTTAATTAAAGGCGCCAATAACTCGCGACCCTCGTCAAGCTTCTTTAGGTGAGTAAGCTCGTTATGGCCCAAAGAACCGATCGCCGCGGGAACAGAGTGGTTATTGGTTATTTAAAGGCTCCAATAACGCGCCTTGTCATATCGAGCATCAGTGGCACTCAGTATTTCTGCAAGAACCGGTGCCATTGCAGCTGTTCCGTATGGAGCATTCCACTATTCGCAACCTGAGGACGCGCCCGGTAGCTCGTAACTAAGCTTTTCGTGATAGTATTGAACACCACACAGATCGGACCACATTGTTCCAGTCTGTGTGGTGCTCACAGCTATCCCGTGCCGGGATGTTCCACATTGTAAGCAATCTCGTGAGTTGTGATTTTTTTGTGAGTCGTGCGTGAGTAAAATTTTTGTCTCGTTAGCATGCGTGAATAATTTTTTTGTCTCGTGACCGTGTGTGAAAAATCACTCACATGCACATCTCTAGTAGCGAGTGCCAGACAACATTTACATAACGTGGCGATAGTACAAAGGTAAATTTCACAGCCACAAGGCTCACCCCACTGACACTCTACCGTCCATGTCGATATGTGACAAAAATGAAAGATACTTGGGAACGTTTGCGGGAACCTCCAACTTCACAGGGAAATATCAGGCCAAAAAAAATTTAAGAATGGATAACCTCTTATACCCAAACTAAAATGTCCCCAAACCCTCCGATAGCGTAACAAAGATCATATATGATTCATATAAAGACATTTAGAAGTAGCATGCTGTTCGTCAAGTGGCATACATGAATCAATTCTTAAATATTTGGTGTGCTTCATTTTGCCATTACAAGACAATCTAAACAACAGTTTTGTTGGTTTATTTATTTTGACAAAAAATGCATGCAATGCATGCAAAAGAAAAGCAGTACTAGAATTTATTGAGTTGTTTTTGATTTTAGCTGGTTTAAGGTCATCTACTTCTTCTTGCCATCATCTTTCACAATTCCCAAACTTATCAACTCTTTGTACAAAACTTTGCCAATTGTAGTGGGGTTGTTGGTGACGATGACATTGGCACTTTCCAAGGCATTGATTTTATCCTGAGCCCCACCCTTTCCTCCTGATATTATGGCTCCAGCATGTCCCATACGTCGACCTGGTGGAGCGGTGAGGCCGGCAATGAATGCTGCCACTGGTTTTGGTGGATCGCCGCAGTTATTTTCCATTAGGAATTGTGCAGCCTTTTCTTCGGCATCGCCTCCGATTTCTCCAATCATAACTATTCCCTTGCATTCGGGATCTTCTAGGAATAGTTCTAGGCAATCGATGAAATTGGTGCCATTGAAGGGATCACCTCCCAAGCCGACGCACAATGTTTGACCCAAGCCATAGTGGGTGGTCTGATTGACGGCTTCGTAGGTAAGGGTGCCGGATCTGGAGACAATACCCACCATGCCACGTTTGTGTATGTTGCCAGGCATTATGCCAATTTTGCACTTCTCCGGAGCTATGATCCCTGGGCAGTTGGGACCCACCAGTCTTGACTTGTCCTGCGCCAATAGGGCCTTCTTCACCTTAACCATATCATGTTGGGGAACGCCTTCGGTAATGCATACAATGAGAGGAATTTCCGCTTCGATAGACTCCATTATGGCCTCTGCTGCCCCTGGAGGTGGTACATAAATGACAGAAGCATGGGGCTGGGTTTCTTGCTTGGCTTCCTCGACGCACTCGAATACTGGCAAGTCCAAATGCTTGGTGCCGGCCTTTTTCGGAGAGACTCCGCCCACAATTTTGGTGCCATATTTCAAGGCTTCCTTGCAATGAAAAGTGGCCTGTTTGCCGGTAAAACCTTGGCAAATGACTTTCGTATCCTTTTGCAGCAGGAGATTTCTCAGCGTGTTATGATATGGCTCACCACAATTGAAACGTTGACTGCCATAAATGGGGTAGCGCAAGCCTCGTTTGATAATTAAACGACGCACATTGGAAATTAAAGACATTTTTCTGCAAATTGAATAAAAATTTCTATTCTTAGATGAGGTATTTGAAATTTCTACTTCCTCAATGAGAATGTTGAAATCACATATCAGTTACTGTGTTTAGAAAATGAAAAGTTTGACAAATGATTTTCAAAATGTTGTAGAAGTGGTTTGGATTTGACTAGGCAGTCAAACAAAGTGTGCTATTGTGTGCACCGGCATGTAGACGGCTAGAATGCACTTAAAATCAGCAAAGTTGCAAATTTGTCCATTAACGTTCCATTAAAGAAACGAGGAGATATTTCTCTCATATCAAAGAGTGCTGTCCGATAGAAGTTTTACTCTCAATGACAAGGGACTTCCTTTTTATTGCCGTGTCCAAACGGCTTGCCGCAGTGCGATCTCCGGTGGTTGAGGAGAGAGAATTCAGAAATTTCCAAGGAAAGGAAAATCGTGCGATATTTAAAACTCTTATTTTCAGCTGGCCTTTTTCATGAACAGGAAAACCCTTTTTTGTTAAAAAAAAATCCAGTGATATGAATTGAATCGAAGCCCACGACGATAAAATTTCAACGTGGTAACAATTATTCTTTGTCCAAAGATGCACTCTAAATAAAATTTCGTTTAATAAAGCACCATATTGTGAATTTGACAAAAGGGGTGTGAATTCTCAAAACTGTAGGGCAGTGGTCGGCACACTAACAGGTGCATAAATCACTTCACAGCCCATGAACTACGTTCTTGTGCACTTACAAAATAATGTGCAATAGAGAGTGTATATTTGCCCACCAATGCTCTAGAGCCTATAGGTAAATTCATACAATTTATATACCCTACACCACTGCTGTGGTACAGGGTAGTATAACTTTGTGCATTTGTTTGTAACATCCAGAAGGAAGAGAGATAAACACATTGATAAGTATACCGATCGACTCAGAATCACTTTCGATTCGATTAATATATCCTAATTTATTACGTAACTCCTGAAGATGTTAACAAAAATTTACGAAACGTTGGTAATTTTTAACCGATCCTCACAAAAATTGCCACATATCATTTTCCTATGACTGTTGATATTTTTAGTGAATTTTATCAAATTCGGATATTAGATAAATATATTGCTCACATATACGTATATAAATCGTCTTATTGAAACTTATAGAGGCGTACTTATAACAATTTTGAACAGATTTACTCGAAATTTAGTACGGATGGCGGCTTTACCAATCTGAAAACCTTGGCCGTAGGGTATGTTTAGGGTATTACTTTGGAATACCCACATTCCTATCCTAAGGTAGAGAGTATAAAAATTGTAGATGGCAATGGAAAGTTGTTGAACAACTTAAAGCCGCCTACTTAAGTTATAAAGATGTAAAATGAGATTTTTTTGTATAACAATGATTCTCCAAAGAAATGTTCACCGAAAACACTTCGTTAATGTCTAATTAGACTAATGTAGCTGCCTGTCTGTTTGTAACAATGTTACAAACGCTTATGTAATTAACACGAAACATGGCAAGCTTTAACAAAAAACACCTTCGTGTCCGATTTTAATGACAGCTTCGAATGTTGAAATATTCATTAACGTACTGCCAGGATATGGATTCAGTTGTGATTATAATCAATTAAACTTGTGTAACAACAATACGTGTGGTGGTCTCCATTTATGCTATGTCATTGGAATGTTTGGCTTGTAGTCTTTTATTATCTAATCATAGTAACTTGGTCATATTTAGGTCAGGCGTTGAAATAATACAACAAATAAATGAATGCAAAGAAAAATCTCCGATCTTTCAGCTCGTCTCGGAAGAGAAACAACCAAAACATTGTTAAATTTAATAATCTTCGCCCTAGCAGGCAAAAGACTTGAAAGTGAAAAAATTCGTCAGATCCCGGTCGGGAATCGAACCTGGGCAAGCGAAGCAGCAGTGAGAGCCGTTGTCTAGCTGTCGAAGCCATCAATACAACTTCCAACAGATACATAGAATCATATGTATACCATGGGAGAAGTGTAATTGTATAGACAACAAATCTGTCGTTACACAAGAACACATGCATTGGATAAAGTACAGCTAAAGATTGTCGAATGCGGTTAATGTGGTATTTATATCGTAGAGGCGTATACGTACAACAAACCAACGTACGGCCCTGAAGCCTTCACACCTAATATGGCTGATACGTAATTCTAAACCAAATTACGAAACGCGTGTTGCGATCTCTGGCTTTCCGTTTGCCATTTGCAAAAAAAAAATCTCCAATTATTCAGTTCGTCTCGAAAGAGAAACAAACAATAAATGATTATGTTTTCCGATTATGAGTAATAAACACAACTAAAATATCCCTAACCTTAAAATTACCTTATTTCTCCTGAATGGGGAGATACGGAAAGCGTCAAAGTGTGTCAATACCCTTGAAATTTTTGGCTTTTATGAGATTTTTGCAAAAACACACATAGGACACAGCAATCTTTTAAAGTATTGATAAATTTACAAGAATATTGAAAATACATGATTTCCTAAGATAAAAATGTTGGTTAGGTTAGGTCGAAAAGAGGGTGCAGATCTTAAGCCGCCCCATGCCACGCTCTAAATACCTCGAAAAAGAAAATCTAAGCTAGGAATTCCGTGCTACTTATAAAATCCTTAATTGTTTTCCACTCCCCTAATTTGGTTCATGTCCCCCACCCCACCAAAGTGTCGGTATCTGTTAGACGTGAAAGCCGGGCAATGACAAAGGAAATGTACCAACGTCTCATCATTTCCTCGCATGCCCTACGCATACTATCGCTTGCCGCACCGATTTTACATAAGTGAGCTAGTAGTCCTATGTGTTCCGTCATGACACCAATAGCTAAACTGACCTCCTTCTTACTTCTTTTCAGTACTAGCTTCGTCTTCTCACAATCTGGATCCCCCCCATAGGATTTTCGCCGTCCTACCGACCGTTTCGTTGTTTCACATTGTTGCATGCGCATTCGTCACCCACGCCCTTAACTCGACCTGAAGGGCTTCGGGTTAACCAATTTTATTGACGACAGTCCTCTGGCCTTCACTGCCACATCATCTGCATTTTCATTTCCCCTTACTCCGTTATGGCCCGGCACCCAAACGATGCGGATTTTGCTAACCTCAGAGAAGGCGTTAATCTCCTTCTTACACTGCAAAACTGTTGGTGACCTTACCGTCCTTGTTGTTATTGCCCATTTGGCAATTTTACTATCGGTAAAGATGTTTACATTCGACGTCCTCGTGTTAGCACCACACCACTTCACGCATTCCGTGATCGCCGGATCTCCGCCTGCAGGACCGTATTATGGTCAGGCAGTCTAAAACAGATCTCTGTCCCTGGGTTCTCAATGCAGCCCCCCTCTGTCCTCTACATTTGATCCAACGGTGTAACATGATCTTCCAGATGGCAGTATTAAGTTTGCGTCAATCCAAGACTGTGCGATCGGAAACCTCTTCCCTCCCTTCTAGGTTTCCTATCGTCGCCTCGATTATAACGGTATGATGGTATGAGATGCTCCCATCCTCAATCCATTCTCCTATCGCGAAAATAACATTCTCCTATCGCGAAAATAACATCGCATAAAGTGCTTTCTAAAGAATACAGTTCAGTTTTTATGTCCTACCTTAAAATTAGCAAACCAAGTTCAAATTTACATGGAATTTATTATAGAAACACAAAATGAACATGTAACACTGTGTGGCTGTCAAAATGTATAGTTCAACTCAGAAATTTCTGTTCATTCGACTTAAGCATGTCCGTCCGTCCTCATCTTCTTCTTTTCTGGTTGTCCATCTTTATTTCCTTTTTTTTTAGTAATCAAGGTCGAGATCGCATTTGTGATTCAATTATCACGAAATTTTTCTCATATCACTTTATGAGCCCAAAGACGAACGCTATCAATAGTTTGATAGTACTCGGTTCAGATTTAGATGTAGCTCTCATATATATAGATTGCCCGATTCAACCTTATAAGGTCGTAGTTACTACAATTTTCAACCGATTTTCACGAAAGCCTCTCCTATATTTCATTAAAACCGGTTCATGGGTTAACGTTAACCGATTGCATTATATTTCGTATTTTGCTTATATGGATCAAAAGGAGTTAAAAGAAGGAGGGTATGCGTTTCTCCATTTGCGAAGAAATATTTCTCTTTTATAGCATGGAACGGTCTAAGGGATGTCTTTCACATTGTGCTAGTTGCCATGCCACATTTAAATGAAGATCCTGAGAAAAACATTTCCAAGAACCCATCACTTATATCAAAATGTATTGGCCAGTGAATGAAACTTTATTTGTTGCAAGATAATTTCCATAGCAATGCCTACATAGAAAGGATAATCAAATAGCACACTTCTATGTATAAATAAATCTCAAGGATGGTCTATGCTATTCAATCAGCAATCTCTTCCAGCGAGCAATCGTCAAAAAAGGAATGATTGAAGTACAAGGACATTGTCAGCCGCGGTGAGAGTGAGACATTTCCCTTATTTGTTCAACCAGGAAAGTTGTTACCCGAGAAAATCACCATTGTGGTCTACCTCACCTTAAAGTGATTTGAGGCCATCCAGCTACACTCGACCACCGACAAACGATGCAAACGACATCGTAGTAATCACCGGCCATTTACAACTCCTTGGTATACTGCAGACATTGTCATTGATTGTTGGCTGCAACATGTTTCCGTTCCAGTCTAACTAAACAACAACTTTGCGGTCTGACCATATTTATGGGAGTAGCGACTGCCAGACAACATTTACATATTGTGGCGACAGTTTAAAGGTAAATTTTACAGCCACAAAGCTCACTCTACTCACACTTTATTCGCCCTTGGTTTAGCTTGGCTTGGGTTCAAGGCACATGTATGAGGTGGAAAATCTTTCTTGGAGTGGGATGACGTGGGTAATGTTAGCTATTAAACGGAATAGTTTATGGCAATTGAGTAGAATTTGAATATCCAAAGTGCCTTTAATAATTCTGTTGCTTTGAGCTTCCCCAGCAGGGCAAAAGGGTCGTAGTTTATGGAAGACATTTTGCTTACATTCTCTTTAGTTATTTATTTAAAATTTGGGTAACGTTGTAATAAAACTCGGGTGATAGGGGGTATGTAGATACGTGTAAAAACATGGGTTAGGCGGTGATGTGATACTTGGAAATCCAATTCAGCAGGCGATTACATTATTGAGGAGGAACTATTGTCCTTTACGTGCCAATTCTAAACCTGAAATTTCAAGGTTTCTTGTAGTCTGCCAACTATTGGATTTTTAATGCCCGAAGAGAATAAAATAACATCTGTAGGAAATATTATGAGAAATGTGACTAACAAATCTCCGTCACCTGAGAATACAAAAAAAAGATAAAAATTACA
Organism: Stomoxys calcitrans; assembly: GCF_963082655.1. Taxonomy (NCBI): domain Eukaryota; kingdom Metazoa; phylum Arthropoda; class Insecta; order Diptera; family Muscidae; genus Stomoxys; species Stomoxys calcitrans. The sequence continues at coordinate 664,405 of NC_081555.1, read as the reverse complement.
ATTTTACTAGCCATGAACTGTGAATTCAACAAACAGAGGTCTGTCGAACACGTTAATAATGAAGAAAAATCCTAACAGAGCATTGAAACGTCTACTAACTGGGTGTTTTCTGAGGTTTGCCAATCCCTTTTTGATAATCAATAGGAAATATTAGCAAAATTCATTCACAGGGTCAAGTTACCTCGACACCTATGTACCTTATCCTACTTCATTCTTTAATCATACCAAATTTTGGAAAAATCCGTGCAAAATTCTAATAAGTATATGTCAAATTTCGTAAGAATCCGTTAAAGGATGGCCACATTATTACAAAATTACTCAAAAACAAGTAAAAAGGCGTTAAGTTCGGCCGGGCCGAACTTTGGATACCCACCATCTCGGGTATATATGTAAACCATCTTTCATCAAAATTCGGTGAAAATTTCATACCTTATACTCAAATACCTCATACCGATCTGAACTATATACGACACGGATGTCGAAAAGCCGAACATAAGGCACTGTGTCAAATTTCAGTGAAATCGGATTATAAATGCGCCTTTTATAGGGCCAAGACTTTAAATCGAGATATCGGTCTACATGGCAGCTATATCCAAATCTGGACCGATTTGGGCCAAGTTGCATAAACATGTCGAAGAGCCTAACACTAAGCACTGTCCCAAATTTCGGCGAAATCGGACAATAAATGCCTCTTATGGGCCCTAAACCTTAAATCCAGAGATAGGTCTATATGACAGCTATATTCAAATTTGGACCGATCTGGGCAAAATTGAAGAAGGACGTCGAAGAGCCTAACCAAACTCACTGTCTCAAATTTCAGCGACATCGGACAATAAATGCGTCTTTTATGGCCCCAAAACATAAAACCTAGATATCGGTCTATATGACAGCTATATCCAAATCTGGACCGATCTGTGCGATATTGCAGAAGTATGTCAAGGGGCTTAACTTAACTCACTGTTCCAAATTTCGGGGACATCGGGCAATAAATGAGCATTTTATGGGCCCAAAACCATAAATCAAGAAATCGGTCTATATGGCAGCTATATCCAAATTTGAACCGATCTGGACCAAATTGAAGAAATATGTCAAAGGGCCCAACACAACTCACCGTCCCAAATTTCAGCAAAATCGGATAATGAATGTGGCTTTTATGGGCCTTACACCATAAATCGGAGGATCGATCTATATGGCAGCTATATCCAAATCTGGACCGATCTGAGCCAAATTAACGAAGGGTGTCGATGGGCCTTACACAATTCACTGCCCTGAATTTCATCAAAATCGGATAATAAATGTGGCTTTTGTGGGCCTAAGACCCTAAACCGGAGGATCGGTCTATATGGCAGCTATATCCAAATCTGAACCGATCTGGACCAAATTAAAGAAACATGTCAAAGGGCCTAAGACAACTCACTGTTCCTAATTTCAGCGAAATCGGACCATAAATGTGGCTTTTGTGGGCCTAAGACCCTAAACCGGAGGATCGGTCTATATGGCAGCTATATCCAAATCTGAACCGATCTGGACCAAATTAAAGAAACATGTCAAAGGGCCTAAGACAACTCACTGTCTCAAATTTCAGCAAAATCGGATAATAAATGTGGCTTTTATGGGCCTTAGACCCTAAATCGGAGGATCGGTCTATATGGCAGCTATATCCAAATCTGGACCAATCTGAGCCAAATTGACAAAGGATGTCGAAGGGCCTAACACAACTCACTGTCCCAAATTTCAACAAAATCGGATAATAAATGTGGCTTTTATGGGCCTAAGACCCTAAATCGGCGGATCGGTCTATATGGCAGCTATATCAAGATATAGTCCGATATAGCCCATCTTCGAACTTAACCTGCTTATGGACAAAAAAAGAATCTGTGCAAAATTTCAGCTCAATATCTCTATTTTTAAAGACTGTAGCGTGATTTCAACAGACAGACGGACAGACGGACGGACATGGCTAGATCGTCTTAGATTTTTACGCTGATCAAGAATATATATACTTTATAGGGTCGGAAATGGATATTTCGATGTGTTGCAAACGGAATGACAAAATGAATATACCCCCATCCGTCGGTGGTGGGTATAAAAATGGAAAAAATAATAGGGACGAAAGAATAAAATTCAGCAACTAAAGTAAGAACCCATGAAAGGTTTCTTGAAGAACTGTTTCGAATAGTGAACCAAATTTTTATATAAAATCTCATTTAATTCCCGTATGCTTGATATGGTGAATCTCCTGTAAATGCACTTGAAAAAAAAAAAAATAGGGGCTATTATTAAAATAATGTTATTGCTAAAGAATACTACTTTTTTGTTACTTAAAATTTTAAAAGGAGAAAAGCAACGACGTGCGCTTATAATTTAAAGGTTTTTTTGCAATATTCGTTTCGTAATTAAAAATTTTAAATCTTAATGATGGGTTGCAACTGAAGACGGTAAAATAAGTGAACAAAAGTATAATAAATGAGGGAAAATTCATTAAATGAATTGCAAATGTAATGATTTGTTGGAGAAACAAAGTTTTCTATGCAGTTCAATCAATAATTTTACGTGGAAAGTAGAGGAAAGAAAACGAAAGATCTCACATGTCCATGTGGAAAATAATCCATTTATAACATTTAAAGAACTACTACAATGCGCTAATTATAAGTCCAACACTTTGAAATAGGCGTACGGTATGTCAGCTTGATTTATAGGTAAAAGTAAAAAAAATAATTTGAACAGAGCAAAAATATAAAATAATATTTTTTTTTTTGGGCCGAACAGTATCATACCGATAAAATTTTTATATTATTGATACTTTTGAATTTTACCTTTTTTGTTGTTGTTCAGTGAAGGACAAAACGTTTTTTTTAATTTAGATTGCATCAGTATTTAACTATTGAAGAAAAGAAAAAAGAAATATTTGAAAAAAACAGTATGTACCTATATATGTAAATCTGAACCGATTACGACCAAATTCAATACAAATTGGCAAAGTTAGAGAAGAAGACATTGTGCTTTTTTTTAAATGATCGTTTGATAAATGTGCTTGCCAAGGCTCTAGAAGTAAATATCGGCCGATAAAATTTTACGGAAGCCAAATCTCAAACTCATCCGATTTATATGAAATCCACCTTAAGAAACGTTCGTGCCAAATCTGAAGCGATTCCTTTGAAATGCGCCAGTTATGGCGAAAGCCCTAAGAGAACATTTTGTGCCAAATTTCGTGAGGATCACATAACAAATGACCATTACTGTAATATTAGTCTAAATCGAAAAACACATATATATATATATGGGAGCTATATCCAAATCTGAACCAGTTTCTTTAAATTTCAACAATCTTTGTCTCTAGGTCAAAAAAGTGTCATTACCAAATTTGAGCAGATGATTGGATTAAAATTGCGATCTTTACTTTGTAAAGAAATTAACGAGGAAGACATGTTACCGTCGGTCAGTCAGCAGTTAGTATTGGTATCAGAATGCCCATTGAATACGAATCGACTCAGAACCACTTTTCTCCATCTGTCGGTTCATGTTAATTTGTATACAAATAGCAATTTTTTAACTGTTAGAAAAAAGTTTAAATTTGGATATAGCTTCCGTCTATAGGAAGGGTGATTTTTTAAGAGCTATAGGAAAGTTAACAAAAAAACTCATAAAATTCAGAAAAATTCATGAAATATTTATTTAAATCGATAGTACGATTCATACAATATAATGTTTGAAGATTATTTCATGCAAATGTTGACCGTGACTATGCCTCAATTGGTCCATCCGAACGTGAAATAAAATGTTCAACAAACTCGCCTCTCAAATGCAAATTGCAAATTTTGCCCATGAACATTCCACTAAGGAACAGGGGCAAACTTCTCACATATCAATGAGTGCAGTCCGATTCGAGTTTTAAGCTCAATGATAGCCGAGTCCAAACGGCGTGCCGCAGTGCGACACCTCTTTCGAGAGAAGTTTTACATGGCATAGTACCTCACAAATGTTGCCAACATTAGGAGGGGAAAACCACCGTTGAAAATTTTTTCTGATGGTCTCGACATGCTAACCTCTGCGCTACGGTGGAATAAGTCCATTGTTACGCGTGCTGTGTGGCATGTGGCACCATCTTGTTGAAACCACATGCCATGTAAGTCAAGCTCTTGCATTTTGGGCGAAAAGTTGGATATCATCACCATTCACAGTTACGTTACGATTCGCATCATCTTTGAAGAATTACGGTCCAATGATGTTACCCGCACATAAACCGCACCAAACTGTGACTTTTTTGGATGCATTGGTAGCTCTTGCAATGCTTCTGGTTGATTTTTACTCCTAAATCGACAATTCTGCTTATTTACGTACCCATTGATCCAAAAATGAGAATGAGAAGCGCGCGATGAACTTTCTAAAGAGAGCACGCATTTTGATAATAAAATTCAATAATTTGCCAGCGTTGTTCATTTGTAAGACGATTCATGATAAACTGAAGAAGTTTGAGTGTAAAACAAAACACGAAACGTGCGTGATCTGTTAAAACTAGTGTTGCCAAAAAGATAGTAGTTAAAAAATCATCCTTTGTATGTCCGATTTTGAGTAATATTGAGGTAGTGCAGTAATTTTTTAAACGAACCTACGAAATTTGGGATTTGACATTCTCTTATAATTGTTGACAAATTTGATGAGCACGCCATTGAACGTATGAGCAAAAATGTGGATTCGTTACAAATTCTTGCACGAGTTAATCGTAAAGGAGCATGCAATTTCATCGCAAGCAAAGTTCAACGTTTTTCACAAAAGAAGTTTACCTGTTGAAAATTTCCTTTATGTGAAACGAATTATTTTCTTGCGTGTAAGAAGGGCCGAAAGAAATATTTTTATTTTAGTGGGCATATGTACCAGCTTCTCACACCATACAGTCGAATGCATATTTAAACATAAGAAAAGAATTCCACAAGTATGCAATGTGAGTCTTAAACTTAAGGCCTTTTGAAAATATTTGCAAGTCCCTTCAGCTTCTTTAAGTGCCTAACGGCATTCATTGTGGCTTCAACAGTCAAGCAAGCAGGCAGCCAGCCAACCACAAGCCATCAGACAGTGGCTTAACGCTGAAGTTTATGATAATGTGTTAATAATCATTAAACCTTCAAATCCCTGATCCTATTGCTGTGCATCTTTAATAAACTCGTTACTCCTTCTTTCCACATTAACTTAAGTGTTTTCTCCCGCTCCACTCCACACCACATCGCTCCAGTCTCCCGTGACCCCCTTTGCCCACATGGTGGGCTGTTGCGAGTCAACTTCAGTGTTTTCCTGTGAATTGCGGGGTTTCTGCATGTGGGGGTTGGGGGGTGGCGACATTAAGTGAGGTTTGCCTGTAGCCATAACATTAAGTATTTTATTTGTGTTTGTTAATTATGTGTGTATGGAGAGTATGTGGGTGTGAGTAAGTTTATATGTTTGTGCACTAACCTCACTCACACTATTGTGAATGCTACTTAAGTGCTTTGGGAAGTTGGGAGTCACTGAAGGAAAACGGATGTTCCAAACTTCCGTAGAGTTGTGTGTGTGTCATTGGTGTGAGTGTGTTTCTATTTGCACCTATATATGTATGTGGAAAATATATACAGGCTGCTGTTGAAGTGAACGCACTGATTTGGTATTCCGCGACGAATAAAGATATATAATTTAGGCAAATAACATAAGCCAATTAGTTTGAACCATATCATCAGATAAGATGGACCAAAGGATAAATTTTTTGGTCAGCAACATTTGGTTCCATTGTGAGTGTCGTAGTTTTACTGAAGCATAAATATCCTCCTGCATATACAAACAAGTATGCAAGTAGCAAGGGCCCATACATTTTAAGCGGAATTTTTTAAGACCGCGACATGGTGAAAGCGAATATGCGTCCGCTGTCCGCAATCTGCATTATAGCTGAAACGTCAATATGCGTCCGCTGTCCGCAATCTGCATTATAGCTGAAACGTCAATGCGCTAGGTCTTCTTCAATTCTCATTGTATGCTTGATGCAATTGAGTGTATTTCTCATTAAGTCGGTGTGCTAATAGGACCATTCAGTATCTACAGACTTGGTCAATCAACCACCAACATAGTATTGATGATAGATACTAAGCCAAATTCTGATTTTTTGTCGATGTCGAGGCAGCCCAATACAGCCTTTAACTTTCGAGTTAAGTTTCTCTGCATGATGATATTCAAAATGCAGCTAAAATGAGGAAAGGGTCATTTCGTTTGTAATACTCCGTATTATAAGTCTAAAATCCTTTGTATTATACAAATTGTTGATCGTCATGCCATTTAAATTCAATTTAGCGATGTCCGTACTTCTATCTTTCGAAAAGATTCAAACTAACTAATCTATCCTCTAATTTCTAACGGTTTCATGTTATATTATGACTTTCAACGACTGCACACAAAAAGTAAACCATTTGGAATAGTTTTGCGACAAACAAAACTGCAGAAGCACCATTTTTAAAGTAACTGTGCAACATTCCTCTCTTTAATTTTTTAAGCATCCGAAACGTCCGCCAATAAAAACCTTTCAGTTTAGTAATATTCATTTTCATGAAAATACATGCTTATCAGATAAATGAAAGAAAAAGACGATTCTTTTAGTTTGTTTATATCTTTTGTATACTCCAGTTGGCAGAAAATGTAGCTAAAAAAAAACTTTTTTATTGGGTAAAACTCAATCTACTAGCAGTCGTTATGGGGAGCTTTCAGACCGTGTGCGTATGTAAACTCAGAAAGTGACAATTTTTCAAATTTTACTTTAGCTGAACAAAATGATTGCATTTACAATAACACAAACAAAAAATCTCGCTCCAAACGGCGCAAGTTTGGAGGCAACAAGAATTTCTACAGCACAAAGATTTTTTTACAGTATTTTGACCCAAACATTCTATGTATTCGTCACAAATTCTTTTTATAATAAACAATTATAACGTTCTTCCTAAAAGAAGTTTACTTTTCGAAAAGTTTGTTTATTGCTACTGAATTATTGTCATGTCCGTCCATATGTCTGTCTGTCGAAAGCACGCTTACTTTCGAAGAAGACTTATTAAGCCTTTAGAAGGATAAATTACCACCCGATTTGGCTGAAATTTCGCACGTTCGATTTTGTTATGGCTTCCAACAGCCGTACCAGTTATTTTTATATGACTTCTATCTGCTATATATTGGAAAGGCATCATTCAAAGCACATGTCAAATGCGATCCATGGTGGAGGGTATATACGATTCTGCCTGGCCGAACTCAACGCGCTTGTACTTGTTTTAGTTGGTACTAATTGACTTAAATTGCTTTTTTAATTGAAAGTTGTTTCATTATCTTGTTCAAAAACGGTGACTGATGTTATGATTTTAGTAATTTGAAACAGTTTCAAATAAAAACAGTTAATTAATTATGTTTGCCTGTTATGGCTGGACAATGAATTTATTATTATATACGATATTGCTCCCAAAGGGGAGAGAGAGTTGGAATAATCTGAATGAAAAGAAACATCACAGGAAATGAAGGATTTTTCTTGAATACTGAAAAGAATTTGCCAGATAACAGACTACACGCCACTGTTGGCCACAGCTATTCATCAGTACCATAGTGTTGCTCTCTTACCTTCCGGCTGTCGGGCCTACAGTTTATAGCATGTTATTTTGTAACCTTAAACTTTAATTCATATGAATGATTGTATTTTTGCTGTGTTGATGTTTTGAGCCCCTATACTCATAGGAAATGTCAATTACGGAGTTGTCAAATTGACACCATTGGTTCATAAAAGTAAAAGAACACACACAGAAGTTATCAGCTCAATCACAAGTGTTCATAAACCTACAATCGATTTTTGTGAATGAAACGTTCGAAACTGCCACCAGTCGTTCACATTCTGACAACGTCTTTTGTGCAGTGTTTTTTACAGATAGCAAAAAGTTTTTGTGAGCTGCTGAGAATCTATACTGTGTTCCATCCATCGGTAGAGAAATGCCGCACGTTGTCAATATTATCAACACCATCTGATTATGATGACACCATTGGTGCATGATTTTGTAACAACGTATTCTATCAGTGAGAAGCTACAATTTTTATGTGATTGGGTTGGAATGATATGCGCAGTACGTTTACCAAAGTCCATTAATAGATGAAGCCCTATTCCCCGATTTGAGTTCTTGAGCCTTCTTGATGCGCCAATTTTTATTCGACTTGGCTGCGTACCTATAGTTCCGCCTGGCCGAACTTGGTATATTTTTAAATGTTTTTTTTTTTCTGAAATCTAAAGTGACAAATTTTAAGCAAAACCGGTTTCGTCCGGTTAGATATTGCCACCAGTGCTAACATTTCCACAGCAACCGCTGTGGTCAAAGAAGTAAAAGTTCTCTTTTACTATAATTGGGTGTAGAACAGCATAATTTCTGTTCGCTTCATTTTATGAAATTTGATTCGCTGCGTTTGCTTGCCAGCTTTGTTCGTTCGTTCGTATTTTCATTAACCGAAACATAAATTATTACAAAACTTTTGTGGATGCGGTTGTTGCTGCCCAGCTTATGATGCTACTGTTGCTGTTGTTTGTGTTGTTGTTGTAGTCGATGTTGTGAGAGGTAATTAAATATTACATGGAGAACTAATTGTTCCTGTGTACTGTTCATTATGGTGGTGGTGGTGGTGGTGACGGCGGTGGCGAGAGCCGCATGCAATAAGCCAGAAGGACAATAAAGAACCATCCTGTGAATGCGAACATATGTATGCCACTGGGAGGCAGGAGATAGAGAGGGCGAGAGTGAAAGGAAGGAACGGAGCAAAAACTTTGCCAATTATTAAATCATAAGTTTTTCATTTTTCTGCGGCATTTTCATTTAAACATACGAACCCTGACGACAAATGAAATTAGACTGGCTGCTATTGTGTTGGCTACCTGAGTGGCAGTGCCAAAAGTTATGTTGCATAGTTTTTGGTAACTTTGCTGCGCCCCCTTCCATTCCAATCCATTTTTGTTATGAGTCTGAAAGTATACTTTAGTTTCTGGGCTGACTTGTGAAATTGTTATTTAACTTTTTGCCATGGAATTCATTATGGGAAAGCCGCAACTTTAATTTCACTCGCACCTAAATCAAACGGTGTGAGAAATATAAAGGCTGTCGTCTGGCTCTTCTCGACGTGGGCGATGGGAGTGATGTGGCGCGGCAAGCCTTTGGCAGCGGTGGCTGTCCCTTTTCCATCCCTCTTCATTAGGTAACTATTAGTTTGAGAAGTATTTAAATATTCCCAAATGTGCACTTCGTCTCCTGCTGCTGCAGCGTATCCTTTGGATTTCCCCTGAGCTTGTCTGTTGTTTTACATTCACGACCACAGTCGCCGCCACCAAAAAAGGGCAAAGTGTGGAACTTTGTTGAAAAACGACATCTATATGGGGAGAATTTCGTGTAAAATCCGCAAATTATAAGCATTTTGTGGTCTAATTTGTGGTTTCATACTGTCAAAGCTTAATTTAAATACAAACATGGGAGAAGCCACAAAACCCCAAGCACATCCCTCACCACCACCCTCGCACCACAAACACTGCCAACGACAATATGAACTACATAAACTGCATGGAGCTCAGGCGGCATAAACCATAGCGCACCATTGCCAACGCTGCCATTTGAAAGTTTGGCTATAGTCTATGCGCCAGGAAAAGATTCCTTTGCAATTTTATTATAACTTGAGGCAAGTGTTAAGGCATTTTGCATACCGGCAGTACAGGGTGAGACAAAAAGCTTGTGTGAAACAAAGATTTTAGAAATTGAATACAAACTGCTTGGTTTTCTATTGTAATAAACCCACAATTTAGGTTCAAACAATAGTGACACTCCCAGTTACTTGCGGTATGATGTTTACATTTTCCAATTTTTCCGTTAAATAAAAAATAGGCCTTTAAACTTGCTATAAATGGGGCCAAAAATTTTTAAAAAAAAACTTTTTCAACACAATTGAGCGTAATTTGATAATAATTTCCAAAATAATTTTTTATTTACGAAGGAACACAGAGAGTATTTGATAAAAATGGTGCATTCGATACGCCAACTTGCATGAATCTAAATTGTGTTCCATTTACGATATTGAGAAGTATTGTATATCTTGTAAAATTCCTAAAATCTTTGGTGAGAAATGGTAAACAGCTGATCAATGGACACACCTTTGAGTTATAACACATGAGCAAGTTTAACAAACTGAATGAAATTCAGATTTTAATGTGAAAATTCCATGAACGAATAGCGGGAAGCTTTTCCTTATATGAAATAGTGTTGTCTGATTCAAGTTTAAGCTCAGTGACAAGGGACTACCTTTTTGATTGTCAGATCTGAAGGCGTGCAGCAGAGCGACACCACTTGCTAAAGATGTTATACACAGCTAACCATCTTTTTGATATCCTTGCCCAGATTCAAGCTAACCACAGCGCCCTTGTGGCCTCTTTTTTCAAATAGTAAATAATCATTGAGCTCGTCTCGAAAGAGAAACAAGCCAAAATGGTAAAATTTAAAGTTCTTCGCCCATCTTGGTATGGCAACAGATAGTCTTTGATGCAAGCTATGTGCTATACTTGGATATGTTGCATTTTAACTATCGGTCATGTATATCCAAAACTTCTTTGCAATGCTTCCCTTATTTATCTAAAACTATAATTTTGCTGTAATACTTTGAAGTAAATGGCATGTAAAATTATTTTTATGACTGATTGTCTTCCATAACAAGCATATGTTAGTTAATTGATTTATTCAGGAAAAATGGCTTCATACGTCTGGGAAAGAGATGGTAATATAAAACTACATCTATATTATTACTATATTTATACCCTCCACTACAGAATGGAGGTATACTAATTTCGTCATTCTATTTGTAACACCTCGAAATATTATTCTAAGACCCCATAAATTATTTATATTCTTGATTGTCATTCCATTTTAAATCGATATAGCCATGTCCGTCCGTCTGTCGAAATCACGCTACAACCGAAGAAAGAAAGGTAGGAGTCTGAAATTTTGCATAAATACTTCTTATTAATTTAGGTCTGTTGGGATTGTGTATGAGCTATATCGGTCCATATAAACCAATCTCCAGATTATAATTATTAAGCTTTTAAAAAGCGCAGCTCTTACCCGCTTTCCCTGAAATATTGCACAATGAGTTTTCCCATGACCTCCAACAGATGTATCGAGTACGATTCTGATAGGTCTAAAACCTGATAAAGCTCTCTTGGGCATTTCTTGTTACGACCTACCATTACAAATTACAACAACAAATTTTTCCATCAGCATTCAATTAAGGAACACGGGCAAACTTTTCACTTCAATGAGTGCTGTCCGATTCAAGTTTAAGCTCAATCAGAATATGATCTCCCAAAATCCCTTTTAAATTTCTGCCTTTAAAGAGAAAGCGTCCAAAGAACTTGACATAAGATTCGGCCCAGCCGAACTTAACACGCTTTACTTGCATTATTTAAGGTAGACACATTTATTTTATAGTTTGAAACATGATATAGTGAAGTAAAATCAATGTGGGTAATACAAAAACCTTTATTAAAATCAAGAACAAGCATAACAAATTTCTTAAAGACATCAAACATTTCCAAAGGCTTAATGTTCAAAAGGTGTAATGAATTTTGTTCTCGCAGAATGTATCAGCACGCTCTGAACACCGTGGGACTTTTAGAATTGCGGGAATTTCATCCTTCGACATTACAAATGCCAAAGCTGCCATATTTTCCAGCTTGTTACATAAATAGCTTCACTTTGGCAACTATGCTGAATGAGTTTGAGAGTAAAACTTTTTAATTTGACTAACGCAAAATATGCTGTGATTTTACCACCTCCACTCATGTTGGTTCCACATCCCTTGTAAAGGTTTAATTCGTAGGGCGGAAAAGGTAATCGTTTATGTGTTGGGCTTAAACAAAACAATCGAATTTTTTTTCTGCCATTTTGGCATTAAAAAGTGTGTGAAAATATTAATGGATGGTTTTTGTGGAATATTCTAGGTCTTCTATAATACAACAGTAATGATATATTCGTACTGAAAAGCTGTATACTGCATACGGCTTGCACTTTAACGTTAATTTATGAGAAAGTTAATTAAGGCAATTTAAATTTTAAATTTCTAGTCTAACGATGGAATGCAGCTACGTATGATGTAGCTGCATTCCATCCTATTTAGTTAATAAAAATTCAACAAAGATTTTGATACACTGAAAACGTTGTTGTCCCAAAATTGTTATTCACTTGTTATCATTGTTATTCAAGATTACCAATTTTCCAAAGTTTAAATGGAACATTTTTGTGGTGAAGGAGTTTTGACTAGAAATTAAGGAAGTTCTTCTTAAATTGTACTCTAATGCAAATTTACACATGAACATTCCATTAAGTAAGAGGGAAAAACTTCTCACATATCGATGAGTGCTGCCCGATTAAAGCTTAAGTTCAATGATAAGGGGTCTCCTTTTTATAGCCGAGCCCGAATGGCTTGCCGCAGTGCGACACCTCTATGTGGATAAGTTTATATATGGCTGCCAAACCAAATGGTACAGTACCTTATCAAATATCGCCAGCATTATGAGGGGATAACCATTGCTGAAAATTTTTTCAGCTACTGAATAAATTGTAAAGAAGCATGCAATTCAATACAAAAAAGGGAATTTCACAAATTTGCCGGTAGGCTACACAACTAAAGTTGGGTTGTAATCCATAAATGACCCGAAATGTCGTTGAAGGTTAGGTTAGGTTGAAAAGAAGGTGCGGATATTAATCCGTCCCATACCGCAATGGGCATACAACTAAGCCAGTAATCGGCTTGTTGTGAGCTGTAAATACTAACCTCGAAAAAGAATCGTTGAAGGTTAGAAAATATGTTGGACAAGGCCAACATAGCTAAAGAAACAGAAAAGCTCTACGTAAAGGAGAGCGGCTAAATATTTACGATTTTTTCGAAGAACAAGTTATACGAAGTCATTTGTGATGTAAAAGGACATTCGTCAGCGATCGAAATTAGAGGCACAAGTTGTGTCCGGTAGTAAGAAAAAACAACGTTTGCAAGCCTAAGACCCAGTTGGATGGAATGCCAGTTTTACAAGCATAAATAACTCAGCGAATTTTTATCAAACCAAAAATCGCTTTAAACTTGTAGGAATGGTTTTGGACATAAACACCTTTGCACTGGTAGAAAAAGACGTTGCAAAATCATAAACCAATGTTGTCATTATCATAAACAGGCGTATTTTTGATAACTTGCGGAAATGATTTTTATGGCATAGGGTGATCTAACGTACTTAGGTGTCTGTGGTGCAATGTAGTAAGATGTTTGTAAACATACAATTGGGATGTATGGAAAACAGGCAACATTAAAAAAAACGACAAAAAACAAGCAAATCATTTTTATCACCGCCCGAAATTTTTCTTATTTTAATGTAAACAAGTAAAAGCATGCTAAGTTCGGCCGGGCCGAATCTTGGGAATCCACCACCATGGATTCTGCAAAAAATGTATACAAAATTAATTTTGCTATAGGGCATAATTAGGTTATAGAATGATTTTGGCAGTACTTGGCATAGTTGTTGAAAGTCATAACAGAACACTGCATTCAAAATTTCAGCTAAATCGCACAAAAATTGCGGCTTGTAAGGGCTCAAGAAGTTAAATCGGGAGATCGGTTTATATGGGAGATATATCTAAATCTGAACCGATATAGGCCATTCGCAATCCCCAATATATTTTTTTTCAAATTATGAAAAGCACGCTTTTTAATTGATTGTACACCCGTTTCTGAAATATTTTACGAAAAATCAATAGAAAAATACTTAAAAGCCCCTGTAAACAATTTGCTTTCGTTCTGATCGTTAGTAAACAACAAATAATTGTTCGTTGTTTAGTTGACAATTTTCTATTCGTTAACCAAAACATGTGATTTGAACAATGACGATTATCTTTAAAAGTTGCAACAGAATACCAAAATCGTAAACTTTTCTGTTGCCGCATTCTAACTAAACGATTTTGGTTAAAATATCGGCACATTTTGCAATATTTCGTTTGAAGAAAACTGTTGTTGACTTATGAATATTTGTGGTTGATCTGAACACATCTGTGTGTGTGGCGGGGCACGCTTTTATGAACCGATGGGGTCTATTTGACAACGCCGTGATTGATTTTTCATGGGTGGAAAGTGTGAAGGTGAAATAAAATGATAGCAACGTTATTTTTAAGTCTTGCTTCGCAGGTTTGAAATCATAGCCGATCAAAGAAAATATCTAAAATTTCAGATAATCTGTTTTTATTTCTTTAGAGTATGTCAACATACCTCAAATGATTTCTGAGGACATGTATGGACTCTTTGAGTCCACCTCTGTTCCTACAGTTGGAACGTTTCAGAAGTTTGTTTTGCCATTTTCTATAACAATTCCATAATTTCAAATTCACCTCAAACCGATTGTTGTACATACCAAATCCATTATTAAAATCAACAGATCTATTTGAAATGGGGATTTCCTTCAGGCTTCAATAGACCCGAGACTTTAAAAGTTGTCAAGCATTTTGTGTTTTGATGTCCTTGTTTTTATGAGCTGTTGAATGGAAAATCTAAAACAAAATTTGAATTCCCAATAAGATTTAATTGAATCCAGTTGACTTGATGAGGTGTCTGGGGACCGCAAAACCTCTGAAATGAAACAATATTTGAAAAAATTCAAACTTTTCCCATTTGATTTGCAAAATGCATGCCAGCCAACCAGACCATTCTCGCCAAACCCCAATGAAATGCAGAGGCATCAGTGTCAAGAATGTGGAAAAGCAATTAAGTTAAAATGTTTGCTAACAAATTGTTCTTTATGTTCACATATACCAACTCATGCATGCATGTATGTGTGAGTATGACATACACACACATACACACACACACACATGTGTGTTTATATCTGCAATTATTATTCAGTTTGAGGCTTCTTTGGCTGGCAAAGATAAAAAAAGCACTCGAGAAATATGGTGTGGTGTGTGGTGCGATGCAGTGAATTGCGGTGTGGTGTGGTGTTGAAAAGTAAATGAAAGACCAAGTTGAATAAATTTGATTAAATAAATGAGGAGGATGAGGTTTTTTGTTCTTGATTTTATTTTAATTATAATGTACATTTAAATGTTTGCCGAAATTGCCCATCTCAGTTATTAGATTTGCATCTCAATCATTTTCTTTCTTTTCAGATGAAATCGACCAAAGGGCTCAACCACACAAATAATTTGGTGTATGGAAATGTAAGTACATACAAATTAAAAACCTTTTAAATCATTTCATCATTTCATCATTTCTGGTTTTTGGTTTTTTCCTTTTAATTAAATTTTCATTTCTCATGTGAACTATTCGCAAGTTTTATGACATTGCATTACGAATTGCAGTAAATAAATCCAAGTTCTTGAACTCTTGAATGCCACAAGTAAAAGACTCGCATAAAGTTGTAGGGTTTCTCTGCATGTTGCGGAACAAACATGCCATTCACTACAACAATGCAGAAAAAATTTCAATAAATGTGGACATTTGCTTTTTCACTTCACAAGCATGAAGACAAATATGCTTAAAGTTCCTGCAACATAAATAATTGTAATGCATGTAAACTGCTAGCGCATGGAAGAATGCTTACTACGAGGGGTCTTAGAGTGCAAGACTGTCGACTGGAAATTCCAGTGAGAAAATTTTATTGAAAGTTTGCTGAACATTTTGGGGAAAGTTTCAAAAAAAAATCGTTTTTGGAGAGAATTTCAAGAAAATTTTGCATTTAAATAAAACTGCATTGGAATTTTGTCTTTGGAGAATTTTTTTTTTTTTGAGGAAAATATCATTTAGCTCTTAAACCCCGTTTACATAGCTCATTAAATAGAACCCTCGACCTTGAGGGACGCGATATATACTGATTTCGAAAATTGTGAATCCCTTCCCAGAATTTCCTTTGCGGCTATCGTTATGGCACAGAGCTCTGCCCGAAAGAACATACACTCATCCGGCTATACGATGGAAAGTTGGAAAGACGTCTCGACTTCTCGCACCACTTCGTGGTGGGCCGTCTCCTCTGGCTAGCCCTTGAGGCATGTCTAAAGTTTTCCGTCGTCAGACCCTCCCTTACCTTCAGTTCTTTTTGTTAATAAAATTATTTTGTTTGAAATGTCAAATTCTACGTTCTGTAATAAGCATAATTGCCTCTTTACATTTACGATACATTCATCCTACAATTACGGACATTTAAGAGAGGATAACCAGGTCTAAAGACCGTTAGATTAAACAATTTTAATTTAATTTTGTGTTTTAAAATTTTAAATTGAAATTTAGGCCCGCTCCGCTGCGCCTTCTTTTACTTTATATAGAACAAAAGTTTCCTTGGAATATTTATTTTCGACAATTAAAGAGCTTTTAGTGAAATACCATGCTACGAAAATAGCATATCGCTTGACTAAGAGTTTAACAATATAAGTGCCTTGATCTAAATCCCATATGATGTTTATTGGTCAACGAATTTAAGTTTGGATTTAAGGTGTACTTCATTCATAAAATACTTTATTTCAGCCAGATATTCTCATGATATCTGATTAAGGGGTGTTTTTGGAGGTAAGGTGGTCCCCCAGACACTTGGCCCTGAAAAAATATCAGCATCGTGCTCTTCTCTCAAATACCATTTACTTTAACCCCATATTGCCATTGGCTTAAGAGGAGTTTACAGGATGAGGCGTCCCCCAAACACATGGCCCCAAAATAGGTTATCAAATTCGTTTTCTAATCTCAAATACCTTTCATTTGAGCCACATATTGCCATGGTCGAAAAATTTTTTTCCCTTAGGGATGTTTTGGGAAAGGGGTGATGCCCTAAATACATGGTCCTACATTTGGATATCATTTTTCGTATTCTACTCCCAAATACCTTTATTTGAGCCCCATATTGCGATGGTCACTAAAAAATTGCTGTTTGTGGGGTATTTTGGGAAAGGGGTAGACCGCCAGAAAATTGGTTCCGAAAATGGGAATAAATTCTTGCTCTACCCCCAATACCTTTCATTTAAGCTCCACATTGTCATGGTCGGTAAATATGCGCGATTTAGATGTTTTTTGGGGATTGGGGTGGTCCCCCAAATTCTAAGCCCTGAAAATGTATCACCAACGTGCTCTATTCTCATATATCTATATATAATTTATTTGAACCCCATATTGCCATTGCCCTCAAAATTGGATATCAAATTCGTTTTCTAATCTTATTTAAACTCCTTATTGCAAAAGTTAGCAATTATGTCCGGTTTGGGGTATTGGCCTTAAAAACTATGAATATTTAGTTCCACTCTCTTTAAGACCCAAATTGTCTTGGTGAGCAAATATGTTCTATTTGGTGGTTGTTATGGTGGTGGGACGTTCGTAAGACAGTTAGCCCCTAATGTTGATATCAGATACGTGGTCTACTCCCACATACCCTTAATTAAAGCCCCATATTTCCATTTCAGATTCGTACTCTACATTCAAATACCTTTTATTTAAGCCATATGTTCCTATGGTCAGTAAATAAGTCCTGTTTGGGGGTGTTTTGGGAAAGGGGTGGACCCCCAGAAACGTGGTCTCACATTTGGATATCGGATTCGTATTCAAATACCTTTTATTTAAGCCACATATTCCTATGGTCAGTAAATAAGTCCTGTTTGGGGGTGTTTTGGGAAAGGGGTGGACCCCCAGAAACGTGGTCTCACATTTGGATATCGGATTCGTATTCGACTCGCAAATATCTTTTATTTGAGTCCCATATTGCCATGGTAGGTAAATATGTCCGATTTAGGGGTGTTTTGGGGCTTGGGGCGGTCCCCCTAGCACTTGGTCCGACAATTGGATATCAGATACGTTTTCTTATCCTAAATACCTTTCATTTGAGTCCCATATTGTCGTGATTGGTCTATATATATGTTTGGTAGGTTTTAGGATGGGGCGGTCCCCATAGGTAACCCATCCGAAATTTGGATACCAAATTTTTATTTTTATTTATTTTTTCGCTTAAATCGCACCACCCATCTTCGAGATCTGGCGTTTCTGAAAATTAGGGTAAGGGGGAGGGTCCGCCCCCCCTTCAGATATCAAAAAATATAGTACCCTATTTTCATCACGGGGTCATTATGCACCATCTGTTAAAATTTCAAGAAAATCGGTTCAGCCGTTTCTGAGTCTATAAGGAACACACAAACAAATAAACAAACCTACAAACAAACACAAATTGATTTTTATATATAAGACTAGTTGGTCCGGTGTGCTTCGCTACACCCATAAGTGTTTGCGGCCCACTTTTGCCACATTCAATAGAATCCCATTTTGTCCCGTTTGGTATCCATGCCCATTTGAGTCATAATTTTGGGGATATAACAAATTTTTTAATATCTTACGCTCAAGTACCTTTCGTTTGAATCCCATATTTTCCCGATCGGGAGTAATTTTCCGTTTGGGAGTAATTTTTGGGGTGGACCGGCCCTTATGAACTTGACTCCAAATTTGTATATGAGTTTCCATATTCTACTTTCAATTACCCTTCATTTGATACCCATATTGCCCGTGGCATCCCCCACGGTTATTTGACCCCAAATTTTTATGCCAATTTTGTGTTTTTGCGTTACTGTCGTTGATTTCAAGACGGACGGACAGATATAGCTAGATCGACTGTCATGGCGATGGGGTCGCAGATCAATATTTCGAGGTGTTACAAACGGAATGCACTGCAATCAACTATCGATGCATTCTGCAAATGACCTGTACACAAGAAAGACAGTGATACCTATACCACACATTCTACCAATACCGCGATTGCAGGAGACCTGTTTGCTTGATTGTTATTTTCGCACCACTATTAGTTAAGGTCACCACATATTCCTATGGTCAGTAAATAAGTCCTGTTTGGGGGTGTTTTGGGAAAGGGGTGGACCCCCAGAAACGTGGTCTCACATTTGGATATCGGATTCGTATTCGACTCGCAAATATCTTTTATTTGAGTCCCATATTGCCATGGTAGGTAAATATGTCCGATTTAGGGGTGTTTTGGGGCTTGGGGCGGTCCCCCTAGCACTTGGTCCGACAATTGGATATCAGATACGTTTTCTTATCCTAAATACCTTTCATTTGAGTCCCATATTGTCGTGATTGGTCTATATATATGTTTGGTAGGTTTTAGGATGGGGCGGTCCCCATAGGTAACCCATCCGAAATTTGGATACCAAATTTTTATTTTTATTTATTTTTTCGCTTAAATCGCACCACCCATCTTCGAGATCTGGCGTTTCTGAAAATTAGGGTAAGGGGGAGGGTCCGCCCCCCCTTCAGATATCAAAAAATATAGTACCCTATTTTCATCACGGGGTCATTATGCACCATCTGTTAAAATTTCAAGAAAATCGGTTCAGCCGTTTCTGAGTCTATAAGGAACACACAAACAAATAAACAAACCTACAAACAAACACAAATTGATTTTTATATATAAGACTAGTTGGTCCGGTGTGCTTCGCTACACCCATAAGTGTTTGCGGCCCACTTTTGCCACATTCAATAGAATCCCATTTTGTCCCGTTTGGTATCCATGCCCATTTGAGTCATAATTTTGGGGATATAACAAATTTTTTAATATCTTACGCTCAAGTACCTTTCGTTTGAATCCCATATTTTCCCGATCGGGAGTAATTTTCCGTTTGGGAGTAATTTTTGGGGTGGACCGGCCCTTATGAACTTGACTCCAAATTTGTATATGAGTTTCCATATTCTACTTTCAATTACCCTTCATTTGATACCCATATTGCCCGTGGCATCCCCCACGGTTATTTGACCCCAAATTTTTATGCCAATTTTGTGTTTTTGCGTTACTGTCGTTGATTTCAAGACGGACGGACAGATATAGCTAGATCGACTGTCATGGCGATGGGGTCGCAGATCAATATTTCGAGGTGTTACAAACGGAATGCACTGCAATCAACTATCGATGCATTCTGCAAATGACCTGTACACAAGAAAGACAGTGATACCTATACCACACATTCTACCAATACCGCGATTGCAGGAGACCTGTTTGCTTGATTGTTATTTTCGCACCACTATTAGTTAAGGAAGCAGTTGAGCAAATTTTGCTCCTACAACTTCTATGCCGACAAAATATTGCAATTGCAACTGATGTTGGCACTTTAGGTTGATCGTATCACCAACAAATGCTGGGATTTAGTTCCCTGATCTCGTCTGTAAGCTCCTCGTATTTGTATGCAAGGAAACTTTTTTGTTTGTTGGAAAAATGGAAAAGTTTGTTCTTTTTGTCGTGTTGAGTTGTGTTTATGCTGCTGCTGCTACTGTTGTTGTTATAGTTTTTTCTCTATTGTTTCAAGTTGTATTTGTGTTCATGGCAACAATTCAGAACAACAATCACCACAACAAGAGTACAACATTTAGCAAGCAGTGCAGCGGTAGCAACATCAGCAGTGGCAGTGCAACGTCAAGTGCCACACGAACTGAAAATTAAAGTTGCAACTGTGTGCCAGTCCAGCAGCAGCAGCTACTACAACAGCAACTGCAAGAACTGAGTGAATTAGTCCAGCAACAGCAATCAAATGAGGAATGGAAAACTTAAATATTAAGTGCAAAAAACAACAACAACAACCAAAGTCGAGAGGCAAAAACAAAGAAAAAAAAAATACAAAAGCAAAAAACGTCAGAGAAAACAAACATGGCAATTAGTTTATAGCTGCAGGACAAAAGTCCAAATAGCAAAAGTAATAAAATGCACAGCAAAACATATTAACAAACAATTTTATGGCAACAACATCATAGTTGTTGTTGTCGTCATGGCCATTGTCAGCAGTAACAACAACGACAACAACTTCAACAACAAGCTCTTCATTGGCCAGGAAAAAAAAGTTTGCAAAACATTTAGATGCACTTTTGCCCTCTCTTTGCAAGAGCTAACAAACACTCTTAACGCAATTTGAAATGGATTTATGTGTACGAATATACACACACACATACATCCAATCATAGTGTCCTTGGATTGCAAGGATAGTTGCAAAAACCAACAATAACTTCATTAGCTTTGCCTTGTTGACTACAGAACGATAGTGAAAACTACACCATTTCCTAAAGAACATAACAAAAATAAACCAAAATCATAAAAATTTATAACCCACAAGGCATCGTGGTAGAGTCTTCAGATTTACAACCTAAGACATCTTAAGTCAAGTTTCCTTTAATAATGACATAGTTTTTTGAACACATTTTTTTAAAGTTGTAGGCTATATTCGTAAATATAAATGTAATTGCCATCATAGCTTATCCGATCTTGGAGCCATTTACTAAAGTCGGTACCCGAAACAGGGTAACTGACACGAAGTGGTGCCAATTCAAACAATCATATTTTTTTTGTGTGTGTTAACATATTTTTTATTGCTTCATGTGACAAAAATGTGTGGAAGTAACCTTCATTTCATAATCCTTTCAATTTTGCTCGATATAACTCAATTTTACCTAGGCTATTGCTCTGAGCCGGTCAAAAAAAAAAAACAAGTTGGAAGCTGCACGAATGTAATCTCTAGGTATTTTTGCCCATTCTTGTACAATGGCTTTCTTCAGCGTATTCATATTGACATATTTTCGAATCCTTAGCTTGCTATCTTAAATGGCCCAAAAAGAAAAGTCCATCGAATTGGCATCGGGAAAGTTGGACAGGCAATGTGTGGACTATATGAAGTGGGGAACATATTTTTTTTAGCCATTCTTGGTTTACACATGCTTTATGTAATGGTGGCCACCGTAGCGCAGAGGTTAGTATGTCGACCTATGACGCTGAACGCCTGGATTCGAATCCTGGCGAGACCATCAGAAAAAATTGTCAACGGTTGTTTTCCCCTCCTAATGCTGCCAATATTTGTGAGGTACTATGCCATGTAAAACTTCTCTCTAAAGAGGTGCCGCACTGTGGCACACCGTTCGGACTCGGCTATAAAAAGGAGGCCCTTATCATTGATCTTAACCTTGAATCGGACTGCACTCATTGATATGTGAGAAGTTAGCCCCTGTTCCTTATATCTCCTGTAGTATCCAAAAAAAATTCGATAAACTAAACTTTTTGAAATTTTTGCAGAGGCTGGTCTCTTAATTTGTTGTTTGTAAAGGCATTTCTTATCCGATTTTCAAGTTTTCAACTGATTCGGATAACTGACAAAATTTGCTATATTTTTGAAGCATTATATGCTTTTATTGATGGCTTAATCAAAAGGGCGCATGAGCAAGGCCCAGATTCTCTAATGTCCTGAAATTGAGGATAACGCATAACAAATACCTCAGCTGTGTAAAGTTAAAATTTCATAAAGATATCTCTTTTAACGAAACAAACAAAAATATGTTTATCAATTCGAGGGTTCCATTTTTTCGTTTTGAGAAGTCGAAGGTTCTTTCCTTTTTTTCGGAGAAAAATGGCAATATTGTATTCCACATGTTTCCTAGTTGATTCAACACAAATTATAAAAAAAATCGATTAAAACGCATCTACCTTAAACCCCCTTTACAGTGTAATAAGCTACATTGAAAGCTTCAAGCAAAATTTTATTTTTAAAGACGAAAAAATATAATCACAATTTTTTTGATTTGTAACTCGCATAACTTTTGAGTGAAGAAGTGAATACGAATCTGTTTAAAAATTGGAAGTCGGGTAAGAAATGCCTTCCCAAAGAACAAATTAAGAGCCCAGCCTCTGCAAAAGATTTGTTTATTAGGTTAACAAAAGTAGTGTTTTTGAATGGGTTTTCGAACACTTTCCAGCATTTAAAATTTTAAAAATCGGGCCTTAACGCGCTCTTGGCAGCCAGAACAAAAATGCTTTAGGGCCAATTTGACCAACTTTGAATCCCAACCAATGGACACACGGGTCCATATACAATTTTGTGAAGATATCTTTATACGTTTGCAAATGGCAGACTTATTTCCACTAATTGTTTTCCCATCCCACTGTGCGAAGCCTATTTTCTCCAACAAAGCAGACTGACCCATCTATTTTACGAATGATATTTATGTCAAACACTCCAAGTATTACCTCATGTGCTTTCACAAATAACTGTGTTTCGGAGTCATACAACAGCACAGGTAGTAGCACAGGTATTTTCATCTGTCGAGAGGTGGCTAAGCTCCTGAAGTGCTTGCTTAATACCAAAATGGCATCAGTTCCTTTCTTTTATTTCAAAACAATTTACATTTGCCGACTGCCTCAAAGTTGTAGTACTCAACTTTCTTCTTTTCTTTATCTGCTTGGGTGTACTGGGATTTGCGGCACTTGACACCATCCACTTGTCTTGTCTCCATTTTCTGGCCGATCCCGTCAGATTCTCTTTCGATATTTTCAATAGCTGCAATTGCTTCTTCTGGTGACCGACCCATAATATCTGTGTCAGGCAGTATGTGTTTTCTTGTGGGTAGTCCGCCATGCATTTTGAAAAACGATCAAGGCTGTAGGAGCCAATGGGTTGCCGGCTGAACTATTTAAGAATGGGGGCGACAAGTAGATACGCCTTACTCATCAGCTTATCTGCACAAACTGTCTATAAGAACACATATTGAACGTGGATTGGAACCTCAGCATACTATGTCCCGTTCACCAAAAAAGAGAAGACAGTATGTATCAACTATAGAGGAAAGAGTCTCCTTCCTATTGCATACAAGATACTATCGAGCGTACTGTG
Source organism: Stomoxys calcitrans (assembly GCF_963082655.1). Classification (NCBI taxonomy): domain Eukaryota; kingdom Metazoa; phylum Arthropoda; class Insecta; order Diptera; family Muscidae; genus Stomoxys; species Stomoxys calcitrans. The sequence goes on along the minus strand of NC_081555.1, from coordinate 640,694 downwards.
GTAAAGTCTAAAATCAATGAGATAATTGGGCCCTATTTAGCGACGTCACCCTTGAAAGTCCACTTTAGACCAAAAGAAAAAAAGACATGAGAAGGACAAATCAGCATCTACCATCTTCCCGTTGACTACAAAGCCGACTTCGACACCCCTATACGTTCAAAGGTATTCCAAGCCATGTCTGACCTTCGTATCCCTGCAGGACTGATGCGACTTTGCAGGATAATTCTTGCACGTTCCGCAGTTGAAATAGAAAATAAACTCCCACAACCGTTCAATACTAAATGAGATTTCCGACAGGCGAGGTTTCGTGTGATCTCTTTTACATCCTGTTGGAGAAGACTATACGAAATACATGTGTGAATATGAGTAGGCATGGCACACTACTCACGGCTCCAAAGCAGTTTCCATAAAAACGATTGGAGGGCGTGTATCGAAGTTCGCAAATGCTTATATCTTTAGCCATTTGATTGCCAGTATGACATGGATTTCACTAAATTCGCGCCTTCACTCGCCGTATCTACCGTGCAGTTGCACTATTTTCTTTCACTATTACCATGCCATTTGACATCGCTACCAGTATCATCATAACGATTTATGGTGCGAAACACATGCCAAGCACAGAGCACAACAGCTGATTAATCTTCTGAGCACCGCCGTACTAAGAGTGGCATATCTGACCTTTTCGGCTGTTGCGGTGCAGATAATAGCAGAAATGGCACCCCTAGAACCGCTTTTGAAGGCGAGAGTGAACAATAGTGTACCTATCCAAGACTACAGAAATGAAATAAGAGAAGAGACTACAAGAAAGCGGAAGATGCGGTTGGACCGCGAAACTAATCCCAGATATCAAGAACTTTGTATATAGGAAACATGGGGATGTGAAGTGTATAAGTGATTTCAACGATGGCAACTTGGACGAGGACGATGTAATAGACGAAGGTGTAAGGACCAATTTTAAGAGCCACCTCGAAGTAATAAGGCGGGTTTTCAGTCGGTAAGGCGGACTGTAAGCCCGACATTACACATAAGTGACGACTTATGTGCAAGCAGCAATGCATTTTCCCATCTTCCCATCAAAATAGGTGATCTAAATAACTCCAAGGTAACAATCATTCTGTGCCGAGGGCGGTAGGTATATCAATAAAAATAGCACTCAGTTTGAACAAATAAATCTAAAATTTCTTAAAATATTACTTTCTGAATATTCAAATTTAAGACAAATGTAACTCATGCTGCAGCCATTGGAACCCGTGACAAGTTTCCCTTTCATAAAATGAAAAATGTATCTAAGGCGTTATGACACCTTTGTGTCCCTTTCCTCTATGGTTTGAAACATCCTCTTGTGGAAAAAAATTGAACTGTTGTTAGCCAAACTCTTGAAAATTCAAATAAACTTTTGTTCCTTGGCCCGAGAATGCTCTTTTTGTCGGTAGGTAAGTGCGTATGTCCACGTGCATTACATTTGAGAAATTTATTATCAAAACTTTGCAAAAAGTTTGCTGCGACAACTGTAGACTAAACTTCTTTGTCCGAAGTTTTTTGTCTTCACAGTAGGATTTTCTTTTCTCTCTCACTCACTCTCTTACTCCGCTTCCACTCTTGTCCGTCCTTTGGTCGTTGGTTTGCTTTGCTTAGGTGTTCCCACCTTGTTACAGGCAAATAAAGAAAATAATTTTAGCAATTCATCATAGAATCGTTTAGTATTTCTTTTCTTTTGTTGCTGCAATGGAACGCTTGGATGGGCTCCAGAAAACACAGGGAAGCCTCTGCGGAATGGCTTTGGCCATAATACACAGTTGCCCTTGTGTGCATGAAATGTGACACCTTTGTTGATTACTTGAGAGCCGAGTGATTTGCTAGTATTTTTGGAATTTCTGAGCCCATTCTAAGAGTGCTGGCTGAGGCATATCGTCTTTCTAAACGTCTTCTTAGGGTATTGTGCATTACTTTCTCTCTGGTTTCGTAAATCTGCTCTTCCTTATTTTCGGCTAGCTTAACTCTTATGCACACAAAAAAAAAGGGTCAGAAAAAAGCAATAGAAGACTTCAACAAAAAGGTAGGATGAAATGCATCAGTTCGTGAGTGAACCCAGCTGAAGAGCAGCAGCACAGAGCTCTTAAGATTTCTTTGTAACTTTTTGCTTGGGCTGTGTGGCAGATAATGCGTTTCGTTTTTCTTCAGGGTTAAATGCGAAAACGTAGCATAACGCTAAGCTGTACGGCGCTGCAATGCTAAGCAAAAAGACCTGTAAATTCTCCGCTGCAAACTGGATGGTTGCCTTTGAGTCGTATAGCAGCAATCGCCCTCTTCTTCAATTCACTTAGAAATCATGAAATATTTAAAACACCATTCTGCCTGCCGACTTGTGCAAAAACATTGTGGGCGGGTTAGTGTTTCCACTTCTCAAGAGCTATCCTTTCGAAGTTGTGGACAGGAGAAATGGATTTATGTGTGTTGTTAAAAGAAACGGACAATTTTAGGTCTCAGCACGACGGCACGAAGTATTGACATTTTAATTATCGAAGAAGTCATAGAACAAGAAAAGCAACATTCACAAGCGAATGTATGATATCGAAATCGAAATCCAACATTCAAAAATCACAGTCCTCTGAGAGCATAGAACACCAAGCAAAGTTTTTTCTTTGTTCTTTTTTTTGTCGCTTTTTCTGTCTTCATTATTAAGCAGCAATCCTTGCAGAGGAAACCCATAAAAAGATGATTTATGGTCTGCTCTTTTCACAAGGCGCACAGTGCAAGAAGTGGCAGCGATGATTATGCGCGAATGTAGAGCATACGTATGTAGTTCTGCTCCCACCAAAAAAAAAAAACCTTCAGCATTCACATCAAAATCAAGCAGTAAAAGAATAAAAAAAAACTCGAGAAAATTTATTACAATCTTCCAAGCTAGCACCGAAAAAAAAGTAAAATGGCAAACATACAAAGTATCTACTTGTAGCCAAGGAAGCAGCACCAGCACCAGCAGCTCAGAGCGATGATGATGACAAGCATGGTGGCCATGGTGATGGTGATTTAAGCAGCTCAAATCATAAATAAAAATAATAATAAATTGAGCGATTTGTAAATCTATGACGAAGGATGAATTTGGATATAAAGAAAGTCATCATTGGCCGGTCGTCTGAGATGATGGAGCAGGCCTTTTATCGAAATCGATTATTGACAGAATGGAGAAGAGAAGCCATAAATAATATTTTGAATTTGTGATTTTCGTCTTCATTGGCACACTCAGCCTGGAGCATTGCATAGCAAAGGGCGAGGTTCCTAGTGGAGTTACTATCATCAACAAAGCAAACCTATGCCGCCACTACCCTCCCATTTCAATTGATTGCGCTAACAGCTTTGCCAGCCTCTTAGAACTAATGGTGATGTTATGGCACAGTGTTTTTCCAACATTTCATGGAGAGCAGATAAGAACCAGGAATGATCTTTAGAGCCTTAAAAAATTTAAACAAAATGTGTTACGTTGAAACAAGTAAAAACGCCTTCGGCCGGGCCAAACTTTGAATACCCACCAACTCGGGTAAATATGTAAACCACCTTTCTTCATGATGCGGTGAAAAATGCATTATTTATGCACCCATAGCAGTTACACCTAATTATGGTCCGATTTGGACCATGTACAAGTTACTGTTCAATTTTGGTTCAATATTGGTTTTTTGGCAGCTATATCCAATCCGATCTGAACTATATAGGACACGGATGTCGAAAAGCCTAACATAAGTCAGTGTGTCATATGTCAGCGAAATCGGATAAAAAATGCGCCTCTTATGGTGCCAAAATTGTGGCAGCTATATTAAAATCTGGACCGTTCTGTACCATCTTCAAGAATTGGACAATAAATGCGCCTTTTATGGGCCCAAGATCTTAATTCGAGAGATCGGTCTATATGGCAGCTATATCCAAATCTGAACCGATCTGGGCCAAACTGAAGAAGAATGTCGGGTGGTCTAACACAACTCACTCGATATTAACGATTTTATATAGTAGGTTAATAAATCCTTAACTTTGTGTTTTGTTACTAAAGACAAACATCTAAAATGAAGGTCACAATATCGTTAAAATAAAAAAAAATAATTTTGAACAAGGCAACATTGTAAAGACGCAAAATAGTCCTAGATATAGAAGCTTCCGTCTTCAAATGTTTAGTTTTTTATATTTTATAATTTAATAATTAGACAGTCATCTGTGCAGTAAAATAAGAATCGATCAGCAATCGAAATTAGATTAGAAAATAGGTCCCATATGCATCTTTCAATCGATATGAGCTATTATAGCCACAATTCTGCGCCGATCTTTACAAAATTTCGTATATGCCCGACAGATGTTCTACCAGATGTCCAAAAGTGTGTGTAAAAGTACATAAGAATGGGTTCAGAGTTAGATAAAGTTTCCTATATCTATATCTTTCATACGTTGTGTGCTTTACGGCTATAGTTGTCGCAATTTTGATCACTTCTTTGCAAAATTTTGCGCAAGATGTTCTATTTAATGTCCCAAGATATATATGCTAAAATTTATCAAAACCGGCTCAGATTAAGATAGCGGCCACAAATACTTATTGTACAAACATTTATTGTCCGATTTCGATGAAATGTAAAACAACGACTTGTATTATGCATACTGATATCTGTACCGAATATGGTCCAAATCGGACTATATTTCGATTTAGCTGTCATATAGACCGATCCGTCGATTTTGAGTCTTAAGTCCATAATTGCCACATCTATTACCCTATTTCCCTGAAATTTAAAACGGTGCAACTCTCCGGAGGCTCCCAAAGATCTGAGTTGAAGATGGTTATAGCTCCCATATAAACTTATCTCCCGATTTGATTTTTGAGCCCAAAAAGTTGCAACTGAAATTGTTCATGTAGCATCTTAATACCACCATTAACATTGTAGTAAAATATCAATGGGGAGTTCAAGGGGGAACATAACTAAATCCGTACTTGAACCACAATTATACGGACGAAATAACATTAAAAAACATACAAAAACCAACACTAATTTCAAATAATCTATACAACAACTAAAAATACAGAAAATTGCATACAAACTTAATACCTTTCTTTGCACTTAACTCACATCTGAAATAAAGACGTTAAATTTTCTCTTTATTCTAACGGTTCTTCTTTCTTGAAGAGTACCGTTAGAATAAATTAATCATATGTATACTTTTGAGATGCTTAACATATTTGGTACCAAACATTGGACTTTAATTTTTTGAATTTTGGCCAATGGCAGCGACCACTGTGTGTAGTAGTCTAAATTTCGGTACAATGTACAAAAATGTGCGCGAAATGTTCTGGAACCTGGGGTCTTATTCTCGCATCCCTAATCGGACGAGTTTTTGTTCGAAGATTAATTCCGTTCCGTAATAACTAATTGGATAATGGCTTATGAACGTAATTTATCAAAAAGTTATCGATTTCGGAAGAAGTCGTAGAGTATACTGCCGAGTATACGAATATTTTACCATCTCAAAGGTAGACAAGTCAAATGGTGGTTGTTGCAACCATTTATTACCAGCAACAAAATAATTAAAAAAGAAATTTCATCGAAATGTTAGTGTCTTTTCACAATGAATTGTCGTTTTATGTGAACGAGGACTAAAACATGAAGCTTTACGTAGTATTTATCACAGCTAACCGTCCTTCTTCATTGTTTGTTTTCGTCGGGCAGGTACAAGGAGAACAGCAGCCAAAGTAGAAGATATAATTGGATATAGCTAGAAGTCTTTCCTTGAAAAAATATCCTGTAGTATTAAATGTAGTGATTCAATGACACAATTTTTCCTTTGTTCATGTTTGTGACACCGAACGTGAAATAAAATGTTCACCGAACTCACCTCTCGATAAGTCTATTGTTACGCGTGCTGTGCGGCATGTGGCACCGTCTTGTTGATACCACTTGTCACGTAGATCAAGCTCTTGCATTTTGGGCAAAAGGTTAGATATCATCACCATTCACAGTTCTTTTACGATTCGCATCATCTTTGAAGAAGTACCGTTCAATGATGCCACCAGTCCATAAACCGCAGCAAACTGTGACTTTTTCTGAATACATTGGTAGCTCTTGTAATGCTTCTGGCTGATCTTCACTCCAAAATCGACAATTCTGCTTATTTACGTACCTATTGAGCCAAAAATGAGCTTCGTCGCGGAACACATTTTTTTGATCAAAAAAGTGGATCTTTGGCCAACTTTCCAAGAGCCCATTCACCAAAAATTCGGCGTTCGGCTTCAACTCTTGCACCAACTGTATTTTGAAAGGCTTTACACCTAACTCTATTTAGGTAGCCCAATTGCTACGAACGGCGACGAATAGATAATTGATGGTCATCATTAACACTGGCCGATACAGCTGCGATATTTTCTTCAGTTCGCACTCTACATAAGCGTGTAGGTGCTTTAATGTCCGACAGTGTTAATTTGGTGCGACATAAAGTCACAAGAGCCCGAATAGCTGCTTCAGTGGTTTCGATTTAACTGGATATAAATTGGAAGAAGCGCGCGATGAACTTTCTTAACAGTGCAAATGCGTGCACTGCGTGCATAATAAAATTCAATAATTTGCAATCGTCGTTCGTTTGTAAGACCATTCATGTTTAAATTATAGACCAAACTGTAGATGTTTGACAGTGAAACAAGGCACGAAACGTACGTGAGCTATTTGAACCAGTTTTGCCAAAAAGATAATAGCTAAAAAATCACCATTTACTATAGAAAAATTTGTCAACTTTTATTTTAAATGTTGGCAAAATTTAATCGTTGTACAAAAAACTTAAAGCATACTAATTTTTATAAAAACATTTCTTTCAGAAAATTTTTTCATATTTTACTTCCATTAAAATTTGTGCCACAATATTATATTTGTATACAACTGTTTTCTAAAATTGAAAGAATCTTTTTATAATTTTGTTTACGATAACTTTTTACTGAAATTGTTCACTGGGCTCTCTAAATGTTGTTTTTTAATTAAAATCGTTGTACACCTCAATTTGCAGTTTTTTCTCCAAATTTCTGGAAAATAAGCAAATATTTGTTGTCTACGATAGGCAAATTGCTGCGGGTAAAAACTCTCACATTTCTACTTGAAGTTTCATATAGACTTACTCGATAATGCACGCCATCATCAAAGAAATGCAAAACTCGATCGTAATAACACAATTACGGATGCGGGAATTAGGCCCCTGTTCACCCATTTCTGATGAGTGTCATTTCTGAAAAGTGAGGTCATTGCGAATTCCGAAATCCTAGCCATTCCTATACACCGTGGATGAAGAAGAAATGCATTAACTTCATTTCTTCCTAAAATTCAAATTTAGTGTTTAGAGCGCACATCAAGCCAATTATTGTAAGTCCATTGTGACATGGGGTGGATTAATAATCACACCCTTTTTTCAACCCTACCTAACCAAACCCTATTGTCTCAGACGAAAATATGCGCAGTATTACAGATTTTTAACTATCTGTTAAGGAGTACGAACTTTAGCACTTCCCCTACTTTTTTTGTGCGAATTTCTCAAAACCCAGTCTTACCTTGCGCCTTCTACCCCCATGAAAAATTTTTATTTTAACCGCTTAGCCATTTCTTCGGGACGAATATCCGTAGGCAACCTAATTCTATTTCTGATGATGACACATCACACTCAAGAGAAATACATGAGATATAGTACATCATGTAATGAGAAATCCACCATAAAATTTTATCCAGTTGAAATACTGTGACTAGCCTTAATGTAGCAGCAGCAACAACACTCGATGATATTTTGCCAGCAGCAGAATGTATGTTCGCTATAAAAATGTTGTATATACGATAAATAAAGTACAAGAAAATTAATTTTCCTATTTATGCTTCTGAAAAGAATCGAGCTGAGGAAATTTACAACATTAACTGCAGAAGAACAATGAAACTCGACGGTGATGATTGATGTTTGTTCTTGAGCTTTGTGCAAACATTTTGAATGCCCGAGTGCTGTTCTCCTTCGCTGCTGCTCTTCTAAAATTCAGACACTTTTGAATAATTCCTTATTGATTAGAGCAGTGTTTGAGAAATCCCAGTTGGCTTCTTCCTCTTGCTCTTCTTCTTCGTCGTCGTTCAATTTGGATTTTGTTCAAACCACAACTAATTGAAATTTAATTTAAGCTCTGAATAGAAAAATATTTACTTTAATTGTCAAAAGGTTGCAAAATTTCCCAGAAATTTATAAAAATATTTTGCAGGACAAATGCAATATCGACAAACTAATCAAATAAATAATTAAATAAACTCTGTGGGGATGTTTGATTACAAAATAATAGGGGCGGGAGGATCTGTAGGGCATGGAGACCCAATACATGAACTTTAATACATGCCTTATTGTTGTGCGTGGACACTGCATTTTTCCCTTGCCTATCTGTATATATTTCTCCAACTACAACATTTACATATCCATACATGCATATTTATTTGTATCGTAATTGATATTTCAACAAAATACTCTTGTCTACATGTTATGTCTTATTTAGACTTGAGCACAAATCTCATCCAAATGGATAGCAGTTGTATTTAATCCTTTTGCCGACAATCGGACAATGGTGACTAAGTCGCTTGAGCAGAAATGATAAATGTTTGTAAAGGAATGTTGGATTTTTGTTTTTTGGTTAAAAAATACTTTCTTAACTAAATTTTTGATTACAATTGAAAATGCCTTTCGCTACCAGGCACTTGAAACAACTTTGAAAGCTGTGTGACTTACTCAATTTGAAAAAAAAATTCGACGAGGAGCTTACTTTTCATTTCAAATCCAAAATTTCTTGAAATTCACTACAAAGGACTTGAAACATTTTGCAAGTTTTTGAACGGTTCGCTCGCTAGCCATGGCAGAGTGCTAGCACCCTTCTCGGTGTAGTGGTGTCGCAGGTGTGTGTTATAAAAAACACTTAAGCGGAACACTTGTCTGCTCGGTATTTGGAAGATGCATCCTGTAGCTGGGCTGAGCATCCATTTGTTGTTGGTTTTAACACAGAATTGTCATTGTCACCTTAGCAGCATGGAAAAAGGGGTTAGGTCTCACTTTAGCAAACTGCCATTGCACTTTGCAGCTGATGCTCCAAAAGTGAAAAGTATGCGGATGAGTGAACTTTAAAACTTGCCTGCCTGTGCCAAGGATTAGCAGTAGCATAAAAACCAAAAGACATACGAGATCCACTTGGAAATGGCAAGTGTTTCTCACAATGCAACCAACATAGGCGGCAGGGAATGTCATGTAATTGCCAGCAATTTAACAATTTGTTGTCACAACTTCTTCCTGATCTGTGTGTGTGTGTTTGTCTGTGAGCATGTAAAAGAAGGCTATGTGCTTTAGAAAAATTCAGGAAACCCAATTTTCAAAGCTCTTAAGCAACGCAACGCAAAATGCCATAAAACTTTGTATATGGTCACCATTAAATGTCGACAATTAGTAAAGTTTATTTAAGTTTAAGAGTTTTTTCTTCTTGCCTTTTAAGAGACCAAACTACTTAACCAAAAAAATTAAAAAGTAAACGATTTTAATTACAAAAACAACATTGAGAGAGCCCAGTGAACAATTTCAGTAAAAAGTTATTGTGACACAAGTTCCATTAAGGAAGTAAAATATGAAAACAAATTTCTAAAGGAAATGTTTTTGTAAAAATTAGTATGTTTCAAGTTTTTGGTATAACGATTAAATTTTGCCAACATTTAAAATAAAAGTTGGCAATTATTTCTTTAGTAAAGGGTGATTTTTTAGCTATTGTCTTTTTGGCCACACTGGTTTAATAAATAGCTCACGCACGTTTCGTGTTTTGTTTCACTGTCAAACATCTTCAGTTTGGTCTTACATTTAACCATGAATCGTCTAACAAACGAACAACGCTTGCAAATTATTGAATTTTATTATCAAAATGTGTGCTCTGTGAAGAAAGTCAATCGCACGCTTCTTCCATTTTACGATGAGGCTCAATGGGTATGAAAATAAGCAGAATTGTCGATTTTGGAGTGAAGATCAGCCAGAAGCATTGCAAGAGCTACCAATGCATCCAGAAAAAGGCATAGTTTGATGCGGTTTATGGGCTGGTGGCATCATTGGACCGTAGTTTTTTTAAAGATGATGCGAATCGTAACGCAACTGTCGATGATGAGGGCTATCGTGAGATGATATTCAACTATTTTTTTTTCTTGCCCAAAATGCAAGAGCTTGACTTGCATGAAATGTGGTTTCAACAAGACTGTGTCGGTGAAAAGCGAGTTCGGTGAACATTTTATTTCACGTTCGTGACCGCCTAGATCGTGTGATTAAATGCCTTTAGACTATTTTTTGTGGGGCTATGTTACAGTTCATGCCTATACAGACAAGCCCGCTTCGGATGGACCATTTGAGGCGTAGTCACGGTCAACATTTGCATGAAATAATCTTCAAACATTAAGGGCATCTTGTCGGCTATTCCGTCTCTTGTTAAAGTTGTCCCAATATTCACTGATCTGGTTGATAAGGCTAAACTACTGGCTGAAATGTTTACAGGAAATTCTTCCTTCTCGGAATAGACTTTACCACCCCTTGCGATCAAAAACGTATCGAGTTTGATGCCTCAGATATATTTTCCAACAGGAGGGGTCAAAGGGCTCTTTTGAATCTCGTTACAAATAAATCCCTAAGCGCGGATCGCACATCGACACTTGCTACACTTGCTCAATGTAAGTGTTCTTCGACACTTGGGTGTCTTCCCGGCGTGTTAGAAGGTTGCAAACGTTCAACAAATACCCAAGAAGGGCGAGGCGAACCACACTGCGTACGAGGTTTGCCTTTTATATTTCGGGATTAGAGAACACAAAAACAAATATTAATCATCGAAAATCGCTGTATTGTTTTTCAAAATATTCCCCATTACACTTTTGCATGCATTTGAACCAATTGTCGAAGCACTTTTGCTATCTGATTGAGGTATCTCCAAAACATACATTCTGAACGCATCAACCGCTTCCTTCAGTTGTCGAAAAACGTTGAACTCTCATTTTATTTTTTACGTACGGCAATAAAAAGAAGTCATTTGGTGCCAAGTCAGGACTATACGGCGGATGACTCATCAAATCGCTGTTTTGAGTGCTCAAAAATGGAGTTGTTTCGTATTTTTGGAGCATTTCTTTCGATCGACACGAGCCTTTTTTTGCGATTGACAAATTGTGTGGGATACAACGTGAACTTAGTTTTTTGTCGGTCGAATGTTCATGCAATATTGAATGTATGCTGTTCCCACTAATGCCCAAGGTTGTCTCAATCTCACGATAGGTTACATGACGATCTTGCAATATCAGTTGGCACACAGCATCAATGGATTTTGGAACAACAACTGATTTTTGACGACCTTTACGAAATTCTTCTGGGAGTAAACTACGACCTCGGTTGAATTCACTATACCATCGATAAACACTATTCCTTGATGGAGCTTCATCGCCAAAAATTAAATTAAGTTCATCGATGTACTGTGGTTGAGTTAATCCACACCGAAAGTTGTAAAAAGTAAACGCACGAAAATGTTTACGATTTAATTCCATTTTTTTGGGCGAGATAAATCTTTTAAGTTACTGTAAACAACACAAATTGCGCTCGTATGTCAAAACGTTCTGTATACGGATAACCTCAAAAATGTCAAGCTATACGATAGAGCGGTCAGTTGACAGATTGTAATACAAGGGTTGTCCAATCCCGAAATATAAAAGGCACCCCTCGTATTACCGGCCAATCTCAATATGGTTTACGCTTTTAGGTTATTAAGAGCTAAAGGCTTTCTTGGCGACCGAAAGTATGGCTACCACAGGAATCGTTTCCCGGGTGATATGATTGCATTTCTGTCGGTACGTTGGGCTGGTTCTATCCACCAGTTTGGTGAGAGTAAGACACTGGCTCCGGATAAATCCAAGGCATTTATACGGTTTGATACAGTGCACTCTTATCAAAGCTGTTGGCTTTTAGTGTTGGTCATAACTAGAGTTCGGATTTATATGCAAAATCGAAATTTTGCCATCTATTATCTGGCAAATACATTGTTTGCGGAGTCGAAATTGTTAATCATTTTGCGTGTAGAAAATTAAGTTTTATTGCAATATACTATCGCATTTGCCAAGTAATAGAAAAGCGAAGTTCGATTTTGCATAAAAACCCGAATTTCAGCAATGACTACTCGATTTATATCGAGCTTTCTGGAGGATCGCGCTATACGAGTTGAGTTCCCATCCGATGAATACAATCTTGAGATCCATTACGTATTCTCGGCATGAGTATGCAAAAGCTGCAACAAATATTGAAAAAATCATGATTGATTGAAAATAAATCTGGAGTAAGTAGGAGGTTCATTTAATTACAGTTTTGGATTAATCGTTTATTTGAAAATTCAAGTTCGAATCGAAGTAGGCCGGGTTGTCGATTAATCGATTATTATGTTTAATAAAACAAAATGGGATATTCCAAAAGAATGCTGTTTATTGAACTAAAAACGAAACAAATAATACAATCCGTGTTTTCAAGCTTTTTTAACATCAAAACGATTAATCGATTACAAAATATTTCATTTTCAATTGTTCGATTAATCTGGTGTACCTCCTAGCAGTAAGTTCTAGCCTCGAGGATTTATTTTTTAAGACATTAGTCTGACGAATAGACTGATAGTCAGCATAAAAGGGTATGTCGCCACGGTTAGTTTTGTCTTGAAGAAATATATTCCGTAAAAATGGGATTGTTTTTGTTTTTGACTCCTTTATATTTTTACAGATTTGTCTTGCCGCCTCCTTTGCTATCTGCCATCAAAATTGAATGCCAACTAAATGGGACAATTTGAATTTGCACCATTCAGCAGTCAAAGTTTTAATTGAATTTGTTATTATTTTCTCCGTATCTTGTTTGAAGTGTTTGCATGGAATCTAGTTTTTTTTGTTTGCTTGTATGGATTGTTTTTTTTTTTTGCCATAAAACATATATTTCTTTTTATTTTTGTTGTTGTTTTTGTTGATTTATATGGACAATTTCTCGTTACCAGAGTTGACAGTTTTTGCAAAAGTTCTTTCTGCCGTTATCCATGTCCATGATTGGTGGGCTAACAAAAACTTGGTGTCTCGCTATCTGACATCTCTCTCTCTCTCTCTCTCTTTGAAGATTTCTTCTCTGGGATGTGTGAGGGCAGCCAATAACTTTTAACTTGAGTTGTTTGCAGCGAGTGGCAGCAGTAGTTTTTGCTGGGTTTCTTAAAAACTTCTTGATTGCCAAGTGGACGAGTGGATGACCAATGCTATGGGCGCTTGGTCAGATATTTGTGTGATTGCACACCGAGAGAAGATAAAATTGGCATAAAAATGTGAAAATGCAATTAGACGACAGACCAAGCGTTAAATTGAGAGCCTTAATTCGGCATTGTGGCCTAAAGTGATGAAGGATGGCAAAATGCGGAGCATCTAAGTGATGATGCAATAGCAAATGCACTTAAGAATATGGACTTGTAACTCAATTGATTTGAAAAATCATTTTTTTGCTTTTTCGTGGGTCTCAGCTTCAACTAAGTTGTAAACGATCCTCCCCACACACGCCACAAAGATGTCACCGATGCTACAGGGGTTGAAATGCTGACCCTCGCCCTCCTCACCACTTGGCTACATCTGTCCCTTGCATGTACTCTTGCCATTGCCATAGGCGTCGGTTGACTGGAATAAATATGCTTAGTGTTTTGTGTTCATTATGAGAGGGCCGAGTATAATACAATTTCTCTGAAGCAACAACTTTTTAATGAGCAACTTTAGATCCGGCATTTTCCGGTCTAGCCCTCTTCCTGTGTGCGTGTGTGTGTGCGCTTGTGTATGAGGGGAGGGAGGCGGTTTCATTCGTTTCTTTCCTAGTCATCGTGACAATAGACAAAACACCAGACCAACAAAAGGGAAAGCGCCCCAGACCCCAACGACTACACCGAAGTGTGGCTATGAACTTATCAAGGAATATCATCACAATGCAGCAAAAAGGGAAACTATTTTAATGTGTTTTTTTTTTTCGTTAGATCTCTGCCAAGGATTGGCCTGGTCGGGATGGTCGGGCTGGAGATAGGGAGCAGAAGGAAAGGCTGCAGCTGCTCGAAGCGGAATGGGGTTTTAATTACATCAAATGATGACTTTTTCTTTAGTTTTACCAGAGTTTGCCACGACACACATAGAGAGAGAGAGAGAGAGGGATAGGGAGAGAGATGTTGTGTTTCATTTTTTATGCAACATTAAAATTAACTTTAAATTAGTTTAGAAAAGTGTTTTTATGAGTAAACTTAATTGTTTGTATAACATTTTTGCTTTGGGTTTTGGGCACATCGCAATCCTGTCCAGGTCACATAATAATTGAATGGAAAATATAAAATACTTAAAGGTTTAAACGTGTATGAAAGCCCCATCGAAAAACTTGTTAATTAATGCTACTATCAAAATGAAACATAAAGCCAAAATCAGCATGACTATCTCTGTGCAAGAATCCTTTTTTAGTGAGTACAAAGGCTTTTATCAACTTTGAAAAGTAAATTTGATACTCTTGACGGTATTTAAATTGTGGTCGTTTCTGATGATACTTTGGGTATGCTGCTATCCATATCCAGCACTAATGAGATCAAACACGTCTTCAATTTGCATATCTTTGCTTTTTCACTAGGATGAGACGACGATGAGTTTCTTAATATGCTTAAAATCTCTTTATCTGTTCAAAAATTTACTGGATTCACATAATGAGCTCCACCAATGGATGGTGGTACACTAATTTCGTCATTCCGTTTGTAAGACCTCGAAATATGCATCTAAGACCCCATCATTAATAAAGGGTGATTTTTTTGAGGTTAGGATTTTCATGCATTAGTATTTGACAGATCACGTGGGATTTCAGACATGGTGTCAAAGAGAAAGATGCTCAGTATGCTTTGACATTTCATCATGAATAGACTTACTAACGAGCAACGCTTGCAAATCATTGAATTTTATTACCAAAATCAGTGTTCGGTTCGAAATGTGTTCAAATTTTGACAAATTTTGTTCAGCGATGAGGCTCATTTCTGGTTGAATGGCTACGTAAATAAGCAAAATTGCCGCATTTGGAGTGAAGAGCAACCAGAAGCCGTTCAAGAACTGCCCATGCATCCCGAAAAATGCACTGTTTGGTGTGGTTTGTACGCTGGTGGAATCATTGAACCGTATTTTTTCAAAGATGCTGTTGAACGCAACGTTACGGTGAATGAACACATTTCGAACCGAACACTGATTTTGGTAATAAAATTCAATGATTTGCAAGCGTTGCTCGTTAGTAAGTCTATTCATGATGAAATGTCAAAGCATACTGAGCATCTTTCTCTTTGACACCATGTCTGAAATCCCACGTGATCTGTCAAATACTAATGATGAAAATCCTAACCTCAAAAAAATCACCCTTTATATTTGAAAAAA
Source organism: Stomoxys calcitrans (assembly GCF_963082655.1). Taxonomy (NCBI): domain Eukaryota; kingdom Metazoa; phylum Arthropoda; class Insecta; order Diptera; family Muscidae; genus Stomoxys; species Stomoxys calcitrans. The sequence continues at coordinate 625,224 of NC_081555.1, read as the reverse complement.
AAAAAAACCATTCAAAAAACTCGACAAATGCCATCCATGGTGGAGTGTATATAAGATTCGGTCCGGCCAAACTCGGCATGCTTTTACTTGTTTTTAGATTCTTTTGCACTCACAACCATAACCTCTTTTGGTGATGTCATTCCGTTCCCAACATGTCGAAATTTTTTTTCAATGTTTTTTAAGCTTTAAAGATTTGTTAACCTATGCAGTTCGGACATTTGATTTTCTTGTCCGATTTTGATGTAATATCACATATTCAGTATTGAAACCATTTACAAAGAAATTTTTCAGTTTCATTTCACGGCAAAAACAAAAAAGGAGGTCTAAAGTCGGGTAAGCCAATATCTTAATCTCAACCGATTCCGACGTAAATCCGCATATATTGTGGTTGTCGTAGAAGAAAGTCTTGTGCAAAATTTTGAGAGTTCGGTGAATAAATGAGATACCAAAGACTCTTAAAGTAAACTTTGGGCGATATACCTGCACTAACAGTTACTTAAGTTGTATAACAGTTACTTAAGTTGCTTCTTTTTTTATTAATGGCAATGGTTTGAGCCAATGATCAGTGAGATTTTTTACAGTATGCTTTAACAAAAGCACAATAATGCCTAACTTTGATATTCTCTTCTATGAATAGAAGCATTAAATTTAGTGGTTTAAAGCGAAATATAAAAGGCAACCCTGGTATTTCGTTAAAAATATTTGCGCTACTTTATTTTGATCTTTAAAATCTTTTCGCCATTTTTCGAACATCTAGCTCGAGATCTTATTCGATGCCGGTACTTCCCCTAATCCAAAAACATGATTTTTTTTAATGAATTCATGGTCAAGCAACTTGGGCAAAATAGGGCTCAAATGGAAGGTATTTGGAAGTGGAATACGAATTAAATGTTCTTATATTGGGGACCAAGTATCGAACCCAAAAAACCCCAAATTGACATGTAGAGCGACAGAGACAAAATTGGACTCCAATAAATAGTCTTTGGGAGTAGAGTAGAGTATGCTGTTAAAATAAAATGTTTGTAATTTCAAAACAGATGGCTTACTGCTGAGTTGTCCGATGATTGCTGACAATTGCGATTGTTAGGAGGCAGAGTTAAACTTCAGGCAAAAACACTTATGGCTATCTAATGCTTACTTTCACGACGCCTGATGCAGTGTAATGTTTATATTTAGGTTAGTGTAATGTTTTTATTTAGGTTAGAGTAATGTTTATATTTAGGTTAGGTTAGGTTGAAAAGAGGGTGCGCATATTAATCCGGCTCATGCCACTATGGACATACACCTAAGCCAGTAATCGTTGTGCGCTCTAAATACTAAAAAAGTAAAAAAAAACCCAACACGGCGTTGACAAATTGAGCACATTGGGTCACAAAAGTGAATTAACACACAGATGTTATCTGATCAACCACAAATGTTCATAAATCAACAACACTTTTTGTGAATGAAGCGTTCACTGACGTTCACATTCTGTCAACGTTTAGTGCACAGATTGCAAAAAGTTTTTCTGTGCTACTGAGCATCGAACTTGTGTTTCATCCATCCCATGATTGTGTATTTAGAAATGCTTTCCTATGGTGCCATAAAGCCGTCATTTGAACTTAAATTTGGTATACATACACATATTGTGGGCACAATGTTCGCAACGGTCGGTGCGTAGATAACATTTTGAAAATGACACCATTTGCAGCGTATTTTTTTAATCAATGTAGTTGTAAAATTTTCTTTTATAAATTTATGGCGTATTCACAAAACTTAATGAAGCCTTAAAATAGATTTATTGAACAATTCTATAAAGGAGATCTTTTAAATAAACATATTTCAAATCGACATTAGGTTTTGTGAATACCGGTATTATAACGTACATACGTATATACACATGTATAAATAAAAAACCTAACACTTGAAAGTGTACCTTATGTTATGTCTACACTAACTCGTTTTGCTTATTGTGTTTTCAAAAACGACTGAACCATCCACACCGACTGGTTCGTTTAACGTTTTGAGGGAGATTGTTTCCTATTTTTTAAGGAAGTTTTCTATTTTCCTATTTTCCTTTCTTTGGTCTTTTAGCCCGCACGTCCTCAATTATTTTAATTTGTTTTAATTTTTGATATGACATTTTGGCAGAAGGGTATGTTCATTAAGAATTTTTTAAGATTCACATACATTGGTTTCCTTATAAACGACTCGTTTTTGCGGCAAACGAGTCGTTTTGCCCTTATAATTTGTAACGGCAAAGCGAGTCGTTTTCAATGAGTTTTAAAGAGAAAACGAGTCGTTTACCGCAAAAATGAGTCAATTAGTAGATAATTTTCGTGCGAACGAACTAAGTACTCGGCCTTAAGAAAAAGAAAGTTTCTCTGCAATTTTGTATTCACAGAAAAATGTTGTCTTCAAAATAAACTTCATTGAAATTAATGTTTTTAGGGAGCTCATTTATTTTCTTTCGAGAAAATGCCATTGAAATTTTAGGCTCTAGAGATATTAAGTCGTTGAAAGTTGGTTTTTGGATTAGCGTTTCGTCTTGAAAAATTAAACTTTTCTTTATAGAGAGTTTTATTGAAATATGCCCTTTAGAGAAAATAACCTGTTTGCAGGAGATTTAAAAAATTAAAAAGTTTGGCACCTATTAACCGTTTTTTATACCCACCACCGTAGGATAGGGGGTATATTCATTTAGCCATTCCGTTTGCAACACATCGAAATACCAATTTCCGACCCTATTTCGGTATATATTTGGGTCGTCGTAAAATTCTAAGACGACTTAACGATGTCCAATGTCTGTCCGTCTATCCTTCTGTCCATCCGTATGTTGTAATCACTCTACAGTCTTCAAAAATTGAGATATTGAGCTGAAATTTGGCACAGATACGCCTTTTTGATGCATGCTGGTTAAGTTCTTGAACGGGCCAAATCGGACCATATTTGGATAAAGCTGCTAATAGACCGATTTTCCGTTAAAGGGTCTAAAGCCCATAAATGCTTTATTTTTCATCCGATTTTGCTGAAATTTGAAACAGAGAGTAGCTTTAGGCACCCCGGCATCTGACCCAAATATGGTATATATCGGACTATATTTATATATAGCTTCCATATATACCGATCGGCCGATAAAGGGTCTGAAGCTCATAAAAGCTTTATTTATTACCCAAATCCGCTGAAATTTAAAACAGAGGGTTATCTTAATCTCCTGATATCTGACCTTAATATGGATCAAATCGGACTATATTTAGGTATAGCTGCCATATAGACCAATCTCCAGATAAAGGGTCTAAAGACCATAAAATCTTTATTTTTTAACCGATTTTGCTGAAATTTGAAACATTGAGTAGTTTTACGCCTCCTAATATAGGACCCAAATATGGTTCAGATCGGACTATGTTTAGGTATAGCTGCCATAAAGACCGATCTGCCGATAAAGGGTCTGAAGCGAATAGAAGCTTTATTTATTAACCGCTTTTGTTGAAATTTGAAATACAAAATTTAACAGTGACTTATATTTATTAAACCACTCGATGTCCGTACCGAATTTGGGTACATAAGTTATCCAAATTTCATTGGATTGTGAGGAAAGGGGTTTTACATATATACCAGAGGTGGTGGATATCCAAAGTTCGGCCCGGTCGAACTTAATGCTGTTAATGTTAATTTTGTTGAATAATTTGAAGCCGTTTTAACAGAAAAACGTCGGTTACCCTTTGTTGCCGATGCCAAATATGGTCTAAATTGTTGATAAAGCTTTTGGAAAGTCTAGCATTTCACGATATTGTGGAGAAGAAGTAAAAGATAATTTAAATAGGTAGTAATGATGCTCCTAAAAGTATGCTACAAATATTGACAATACGTTTCTTTTCGATACATTCATTTTCATAAATATTTTCTTTTTTTGCATTTAATATGACTGCATCCCTTTGTTGTGTAACTCAAGATAAGGTATTTACTCTTTTTGATTTGGCTATTGTAATGAATACTCATTTCAACAATAGCACCCGGTTTTGGCCCCCACTCTGCTATTATGTAATCAAAATTTAATGGACCTTTTTTCCCATATATATACTCTGGCAAACCATCAAAAATACTTCTCCAACCATAAATCATGCATTCATCGCCTTTGCACTAAATGATTATGTTTGCAGTCTACCCTTTGTTTGGCGTTCCCCCCTTCCCCATTGGCCAATGGCAAACAACGAGAACTTGAAGATTTCTTCAACATTCCATCGTCATCGCCATATGAATATTTAATGAGGATTTTATTGTTTTCATTTCCAACAAACGAACAAACAAAAAAGAAAGGATGTCGAAGGAAGATTGTTCACTGCCTTTTGGACGATATCACCACATCACATCCCAAAGTTGGTGTGTGTGTGAATGTGGAATTTTCAGTGTTTGTTGCAGAGAAATGGGGGGAATTATGGATAATAAAATTTCAGGCATATTTGTCCCTTGAAGAGATATGCATTTTGACAGCTTTCCTTTTGGCAATAGTCGTCCTTACAAAGTCATTGGGTGTCACATAAATTTTTGACAATGATTTATGGATTAGCACCCTAAAGGATCCATCATCTGGTCGAAAATAATGCAGAGAAGATTGGAGAACGTTGTTAATATGTGCTTAAGAACCAAATGTCGTTTTGCCATGCATCGAAATCGTCAATAGTGGATCCAATTCGTGGCAACGTTTATGGCAGCGAAATGTGCCATTCTAGCCGTTATCTGATATTGCTGTGCAGACCTATAAAACAGTTCTCTCTCGCCCATGGCCATGGGTGACCAGTGCGATAAGATACCAGTAAGCAAGCAACACAGTTTTTAACGTTATAAAATGACTCACCTCCATTTGGTTGGTTGGAGTTGCTTGCTTTATTACAAAAGACGAGGTTTTTTATTGTTTTTTTTTTTTTTTCAAAATCGAAGAGCCAGAGGACTATAAATAAATATTTTGTTTTACTTAATATTATGAAACACTATAACAACAACGATGGCATCCAGATTGGCTAACAATCTCATACACAAAATTTATAAAATCATTTTGGCACCTAGGAAGAGCAGCAAAAGTGCCAAAATACTAGTTCGGATACTGGTGGCTGCATTTCTGGGTTCCTTCAAAATTGATCTGGGCTTGGCCTTACCCTCCAAAAATGCCTTGCAGCTCGTTTCGTTTTTGACAAACTTAAAGACAGACTCGGCCACATTGGCGGGTGTTATTTCTTGGCACTGTTCCAGATGATGCAAAGTGCAAGCTTCGAACTTGGCCAAGTCCACACAATGCTCCGGCTCCAAGGTGAAATCGGGCAAATTGAAGATATCTGTAATAGTTTGTTTGGGAACAAACTCTGTGAAGGACTTGTTGGCGCAATTTGTGATGGCCTCTTTGTTGGCCTCCAGGCACTCAGGACCATCTTCGGCCACGAACAGGGCAATTTGATCTCCACCACGGGAGCACATGAAATTGAGCAGACCCGAGACAATGCGCACCATAACCCCATTTTGCGATTTCTCCTCCCGGCTCAAACATGGCTGAATGATTTCATTGAATTCGCGGAAACACTTTTCTGCTTGCGGTGCTTTTTGGCAGTGTTTGTGGAAAACCGTGTCCAGTTCCCCTATGGGCCGAGCCACTTCGATCTCCTGTTGCAGAGACGTTAAATTTGCCAAGCCGGAGAGACAAGCGATAAATTTAACGCTGCCCTTTTCGACTTCCTGATAAAGGGTGGAGTTGTCAACGCCAGATGCCTTTTTGCACTTCTCCTTGAAGACCTTTTTCAAATCATCTGTGAAATAAAAAGGGGGAAGGGGTTAACACTTTTTTTGGAGAGGAAGAATGCAAGGTGTCACCCACCACTTGACTAATTACAAATGTAGGTGATGGTTTTTTTTTATTTTTTTAAGATAAGGCAGTTTCACCGACCACAATTGTGGGCGAAAGCTTCTGCAGTGCAGTTGCCCTCGTCTCATTGCTTTTACCTGCTGTGAAGTTGGTATTCCGTAATTGGGCGGGCATAAATTGATTTTTCAGCTGTTCTATTTGATCATTGGCTGCTGCTGATGATTGACTCATCAGCAGAACGCTGGTGAGCATTACAGCCGCCATTAATGCCAAACGATACTTCAACATGTCGGTCCAACGTTTATCGCGTTTTCAAAGTTTCTTGGAAAATTTTTAGCCTTTTCCTAAAGTTTCTTTCTTACTTTCGAGTAAAACCGTTGCTTGGCAGTAGCAACGCCGCAACACTAATGAGGCGAAGAAAGGTTGGCCACTGCCAGAGGGTTCAACTCCCGTTATCAGTTGTACGTATCAATAAGAATGTCGTTATATCGAACTGAACTGGTCGCAAGCAACAGCGTACAACGCGGCAATCTTATCATCGCCGATAGCAACCCAAAACATTCAATTAGACCAAACTGTCTCTGCTGTGGCCATCGTAAGGAGGTGACAAAGTACAACATTGCTAACGCACTGTTTATGGTAGCACCTCGCTCCGAAGTGCAGTAGGTGGGGGTGGGGGAGTGGCGACTATTATCACCGTTGTTTTGATGTTTTTATATCCTACAGGGGTAATAATTGTCAGCAATTTAATCGCCTAACACAGTGCTTAGAACTGAATACAAGTGCAAGTGTAGAGAAATTTTTGACAGACGTTGGATGGGCTTTTGCCATTAATGTCGAACATGTTGAAATTTAACAAAAAAATACAGCCGTCTTAGAAAAATTTTAGCTCGAATTAGGTGAAAGGTATCCTAATTCAATTATATATTTAAATGAAACTTTCTCGCCATATAATCTCATGTTTTGGAGACAAAACCTTGACTCTTCAAGAGTCAGTAATTTTCAAAGTGCACAAATTTAAACATAAATTGTTATGAAAATTAATGAGAGTGAGATTTCTTGTGGCCGTAGTATATGATCTTTTATAAAGGGTGATTTTTTAAAAGCTATAGGAAAGTTTCTCAAAAAAAAACACGTAAAATTTAGAAAAATGCATGAAATCTTTATTTGAATCGATAGTACAATCCAAATAATTTAATATTTGAAGCTTATTTCACGCAAATGTTGACCGTGACTACGTCTCAAATGGCTCATCGGCTTAGTTCAATTTTGGCATACTCTTCCCGACATTTCGGCCGGTATCTGACGAATAAATGCTTCAATGTTGTCTTCCAATGCGTCAATTGAAACGGGCTTGTCTGTATAAATATGAGCTTTAACATAACCCCACAAAAAATAGTCTAAAGTCGTTAAATCGCACGATCTAGGCGGCCATTGACCGGTCCCGAGCGTGAAATAAAATGTTCACTGAACTCGCCTCCCAATAAGTCAATTGTTATGCGTACTGTGTAGCATGTGGCATCGTCTTGTTGAAACCCCATGTCATGTAAAAAATGTTGGATATCATCACACGATAGAGCTTCCCATTCACAGTTACGTTACGATTGAAGAAGTACGGTCCAATGATGCCACCAGCCCATAAACCGCACCAAACTGTAACTTTTTCACGAAACACGAAACGTGCGTGAGCTATTCTAACCATTGTTGCCAAAAAATAATAGTTACAAAAAATCACCCTTTACTTATATTTGAAACAATTATGTCGATTTAGGTCTACAGGTACTGTTTTATGTCATAGACATATACCTCGAAATGTGTTTTTAAATCGTTTAAACAATTTTTTTATAGCTAACCTCTAGTGCTTTAGGGAATCCAAATAAACGTTTTTTTAAATGTTTTTTTGGTTTTCAAATTTTCAATACAAATGTTCGAAAAATTGATACATATATGAATTTGAAACTCAATCGGACAAGGAAATCATCATCATAATTTGGCAACGATTGATTTCCATATAAGAATTCAAAATTCAAATGTCTTTGGCGGGACGTTTCTACTATATTAAAGTCAAAGTGTTAATTTTTGTTTTTTTTTCGACTATATAATTTTTTGATATCGGAAGGGAGGCACACCCTCTCCCTTACTCCAAAAGCATTACCTAAAATAAAAAGCGGACTGATCGAGAAGATATTGGAGTAGAATACGAAAATCTTATAAAAGTTTGGGGTATAGTTCAAAGGGGCCAGCCTCGCCCTAAAAACCACTCCCAAACGGACGGGGTAATATGAGGGGAATTAAATGAAAGGAACTTTGGAGTAGAATAAAAATCTGATCTACCATAGTAACGGAACATACGATACGATACGAACCGCATGGGACTCAAATGGAATTTGAGAATGGAAAACGTTTAAATCAATATTGGGACCAAGTAACAGGGAGCTGTGCTGTCTTAAACATCACCCCCTTAAAGATCCTCTTCTGCCAGACGAACATTTAGTCCCATTGGGATTAAATGAGGCTCAATTTATAGGTGTTTGGGCGTAGAAAAAAATTTGGTTTCTTAATTCGGACCAAATGTGGGGGGCCGTTTAACCCCAATAACCAGTTTATAAAATAACCAAGAAAAAATCTGCCAAAATGGACATGTAGGTTTAAAAAGACAATGTGGGATTCAAATTAAAGGTCCTTGGAAGTAGAATACGAACCTGACAATAATATAAGGGACCAACTGTCTGAGGGCTGCCACAAAACCCCTTTAACAGGAATGCATTCTGCGGGATTTAAAATCGGGAGATCAAGGGTCGTATTACCGCATACGTGAACGAATAAAATCTTTCGAAATCTTTCTATTGTGAATTATGTACCTCTTTATTGAACGGAAATTTTTGAAATTTAAGAACTTTATAAAAACTTGGACATAAACATTTATATACAAGTGGTATAACACCCGTTAATTACGAGACGAAATATCATTCGATACGCAAGCCCACTCGATCACGCATGCGGTAATTCCGCCCAGAGTTCATTTCAGATGTAATCAAAACTGGTCAGATTTATATAAATTTAGCGTTGCTGCCGTTAGGTCTTATACAGCTCATAGTTTTTTTGAGCCTCAGACATTTAATTGGGAGAATTGTTTATAAAAAGTAAAACCCAAAAGTATGACTTTTTAAAATGCATATCTACAATGTTTTTCTTTTTGGTCTCCAAAAAAAAAAACGAAATTGATTATTGGTGAAACCAGTACGACCCCCTACATAATTTTTTTCAAAGGTAAAATTTCAATTATGCCAAACTGATATGTTATTGCCGTTGGCGTCCTCCAGATTTATATTCCATTTTCGAATAAAGTGCGTTGTCCGCCGCTTCCGTCATGTCAAATAACTGCCGAGGCATGTGATCGAAAGAGTCTGGTCATGGTTAATATTATTGTGTCCTATTGTATAGCATTTCAGCATATCAGTCAGACATCATACGCGGTGATCCTTTTAATCATCCTGCTAGGAAGGATCATATGAAAAGCAGATATTAATAGAAAAGACACACTCTACTACTACTCCTCGTTGTCCATTTCAACGTCAAGGCTCGAATACAGTAAAGATTCGACCACTTGGAAAAGATAAGCAATAATATAACAAATTGACAGTAAATGGAGCCAAAACCTAATTATTAGTGACACTACCAATTCGGTCAATAGATGAGAATCTTTACATTTATAGTTGGCTAAAATAACTTTAAGACATTATTCATTTACTACTTAGGGCGTGGTATGGAACATAATCATCGATTTCAAATCCTGATGAGAAAATCAGTAAAGTTTTCAGCGGGGGTTATCCTATCTACAAAAAGGAGGTCCCTTGATAGTGAGCATAAAACTTGAATCGAAGAGTACTCATTGATATGTGAGAAGTTTACCCCTGTTCCCTAATGAAATGTTCATGGGCAAATTTGCAAAGTCCTCTTGAAATTAGAAATCCACACGTGACCACTAATAGTTGCCCATTGTTTATTTACAACAGATCCTTCATTCGTATCGACAATCTGGTAACATTCGTTTTGCATTCGTAATGTATGCCGAACTTATCTGGGGCTTCTCTCTTTTTTTTTAAGGCAACGGCAATACATGATTGTTAAACTCTTCAAGAATTATCGAATATTATGGGGAGTGATAACAGCAATTGGTCAAACTTGCTGCGTTATTGGAAAAGCAACTATTTGTATGTCTAGTTTGATTTAGTTTTCGCTCGAAAAGAACGTCAATGAATGGCGAGTCGCTTAACATATTTAATTTTTTTTTTAATACACCACAACAAGTTGCTGCAGAGGAAATTCTAGGAAAAGCCAGTGTCATATCACCGTCAAATTAGAAACTACGCAGAGCAGCTATTGACGAATTATCTATTAGAATTGATCGATTAGAGAACTACCGCTACCTGAAAAAAATGGCACCAAAGTCTAAAATGTTGAAGCTTCTAATACTTGTCATCTTTGTCTGGCTCTTTGTTATTCTGTTAATGAATGTATTCAGTAGTGGCGAGAGTTATTACTACAGTAAGCTCCTTGGATCCCTTGATGACCATCAGTCATTATTAAATTTGGAACAACAACAGCGAGCGCATGGCGATGGTGGCATTTCTTTGGACAAAGACCCATATGGCGACTACAGCTATAAAGGTATGCATGGACACATTTAAATTGGAAGCATTTCGTTAGGGTTTGCTTGGGATATGGTTATTGTGGGTGATCCATTTATATCTAATCGAAGTATTTTTGTTTTATTTTGATTCTACTTCGTTTAAAAAAAGGCCTTGCAGAGATTTCTTGATAGGCATATCGGGCAAAGACGATTATCGTTTTTTTGTTTAATTTATGAGATATTGGGTTGGCCAAAAAGTAATTGCGGATTTTTTATATAGTCGGCGTTGACAATTTTTTTTCACAGCTTGTGACTCTGTAATTGCATTCTTTCTTCTGTCAGTTATCAGCTGTTACTTTTAGTTTGCTTTAGAAAAAAAGTGTAAAAAAAGTATATTTGATTAAAGTTCATTCTAAGTTTTACTAAAAGTGCATTTACTTTCTTTTAAAAAATCCGCAATTACTTTTTGGGCAACCCAATATAAGTGGAATTTACCATAGAAGTGAGTCAGCGTTTTATGCTATTTGTTGTTCTAATTCATATTTTAATTAAGAAATTAAACTTGAAAATTATAAAATGTACATACAGCTTTGGCGCTGAAAGAGAAAAAACTTCTATAAAGAGGTGTCGCCGCTCGGACGTTGCTATAAAAAGGAGTTCCATTTTTATTGAGCTATAACTCAAATCGGATAGCATTTATTGACAAGGGAATATATTATAAAAGGGGACCCAATCGTGCCGCCTAAAACAATGGTGTGCGCTTTTGGATTTGTTAAACTGGGAACGTTGTTGAGTATTTCTGTCTTGTAAAAATTATCTATGAAAGGCATTCATTCTGCGGAACTCCATTAGCACTAGGCTATCAATAGGTGGTTTCTATCATGAATCTCTTTAGCCATTGGTGTCACTGAGGGTGTGAGTAGTGATAATATCACTTGACATATTTAATTTAATTTAAAATGAAATGTCACGAAATCAATCTACCTGCAGCGTGGGTATTGGAAACCCTATATATATACGGGTCAACCAACTTTCAATCAATTCTATTTGGGATTACACCCTCTAGATGTTCATAAAGTCGAATAAAAGCAGTAAGGAAAGGCGAAAGTCGGGCGGCACGACTATATAATACCCCAAACCTACCCAACAATTAAAAATTCGGGCAATCGATATATGTATATGAGAGCTATATCTAAATCTGAAATGACTTTTTTTCGAAAAGATTGTTAAAAAATTATTGTTGCTACGGCCACATAAGTGCAAATCCGACGATAAATATATATGGAAGCTATATCCAAATCTGAACCGATATTGATGACATCTTGCAGATATGTTAAGATCAGTAACGAAACAATCCGTGCCAAATTTTGTGCAGATCGGTTGAAAATTGTAGTTACTATGACCATTTAAATGGAAATCGGGCGAAGCATATAAATGGGAGCTATATCTAAATCTGAACCGATTTAAACTAAAATCAATAGGCTTCGTCCTTGAGCCAAAAAAGTGGTGTGCGCAAAATTTCGTGACGATTGGACAACAAATACGACCTATACCTTGATTACAAGAATACTTGGACTCACAGGTGTACAGACGGACATGGCAAAATCGAATGAGAAAGTGATTCTGAGTCGATCGGTATGCTTATCAATGGGTCTAGCTTTTCTCTTTCTTAGCGTTGCAAACAAATGCCCAAACTTATAATACAGTGGTGGTGTAGGGTATAAACAATGAAATAATCGGATACATCTAATCTAAACATGGGCCGATTTGACCAATAAAAAATTCCCATCAATTACAAAGCGCCTTCATAAGCGAGCAGGTTAGAAGGCAGATGTTGTGGGTTAAAATTCCACCAAAGGTTTTTGTTTATCGCTACTCACCAATCAATGCATCACAATGGACGTCTATGTGAGTACGAAGGTAACCTCGATCAATATCCACGCTAAATCGTCTGATATTATCGATCAAGAGTATGTAGGGCCTTAGATCAAAAGTTTGTTAATCGTCTGATATTATCGATCAAGAGTATGTAGGGCCTTAGATCAAAAGTTTGTTAAGTAAAGGGCTTGGATAGTTCATATTTCAAGTTGGGATCCTCGATCCCAAGCATGTCTTAAGTATGTCTGTCAATTCCAAATTGATTGATTTCATCAATTACAGAGCCAAAGGAGGAGGAAATTGCTGCACAATTGGAGCTCGATCTACCCAATGTACCATTCGTTTATGCAGACCGGCATAAAAATCGGACAATGCGCAAATCCCGCAACTGTGCCATATTTCCTTATCTGCAGACACTGAAGTACTACAACAATTTCTGGCAGACGTATACGAATATGAACGTTACATTCCACCTATACGCAGCCTACTACGATGACCGACCAGGTGTGGAGGAAACACCTGCCATTCGCATACTGGCTATGATCAATCAACTGCATGCGCCCTTCCCCACATCTTATTGTCACATTTGGTATGAGAATCAAGAAATTCCCCATATCGTTCCCATTTCCGAGTACAGTCCCATTTGGTATTGGGGAGGAGAATATATGTTTTTCACCCACCTTTTGACTTGCTTTCCGCCCAAGGTGACAGTGCCTGGTCGTAAAGTTCCCGTGCCACGGGCTGTGGGTATAGTAAATCACCAGTGTGATACTCCCACGAATATGCTGAAAGTTATTTATGGAAAACCTGCTTCCAACAGTACTGAGAAAATTCCCTTTGCAGTGTGCGTCAAGGGCTTGGATTTCCCCTATGCCGATATATCCAATCGTTTGGCGGAGTGGTTGGAGATGCAACGCTTGCTGGGAGCCCACAAAGTCTACATGTACAACATTGCCATACATCCGAATGTGAAGAAACTCTTGGACTACTATGAAGCCGAGGGCTTTGTTGAAGTACGACCCATCACTTTGGTGGAGGGGGTTGTGGGGCTGCCCCACATGCAGCACTGGATATTAGGCTTGACCTTGTTCAATAAACGTCTAAACGAGCTGATTCCCTACAATGACTGCTTCTATCGGCACATGTACGAGTACGAGTATATAGCCATCATTGATGTGGATGAAATCATAATGCCTCTGGGAGAGTTACAGACGTGGCAGGACATTGTTAATGTCTCCGTTGCAGCGGAGGAGGAGCGTAACTGTGTCCAGGGTTTCGCTGCATTGTGCTTTCGCAACACCTATTTTCCCTACAGAACGGATAATTTCACCTTGTCCCCAGAAACAGGCGACAATCATGATCATCATGAAGTGAGTCCCATTCCGGCCCACATGTTCTTTCTCGGCCACAAGTACCGCACCAGCAACTATTCACGCGTCGGCTTTGCCACAAAGTGTTTGCATCGGACCTCCAAAGTGAAAAGTGTGCACAACCACTATCCGGTGCATTGGTCAAATTCTTGTGGACCAACCAACATTCCGCAAACCTTGGCTCATTTGCAGCACTACCAGGACTTTCAGCCCACCAATGAGTTTCAAATTCTCCAGACTGATTACAGTTTAGAGCGGTACAGAGCATCATTGGTCGATAGAACCACCGAAGTATTGCGACAGCTGGGCATATTAAAATAAGACCGGCCTTATTTTATAAGAGTGCCACTTTGGCTTATAAAAATTAAGAATTCTGACATGTGCATGTTGTGTATGACCCAACGCTTGGTAAAGAACTCTAGCGTTTACATTTTCAATTTGTGAAAATAACATGAATTTAGGTTTCGTTGACAGAAAATGCCACAAAAAACCTCCCAATAAGCTCCGTTTTAAGTGTTCTTTAACAAATGATGTTAGCTTAAAATATTTTTTTACACGATAGTATTAAGTAATATGTCCTAATAAACTAATGTAAGCCCGTAAAGCACCCCGCACACCCCGTTCTGCACACAAAGAAATAAATCGGTTGCTTCAGCGATTGTGCCCCTGAGGTTTAAATTGATGTAAAAACCCATAGTTTTTTAAGACTACAATTTAAGGTTTTGAACAGCTTGAGGCCACTTCAAATGTTTTATTGAAAGCTATTTTCACTTTTAGGCAAGATTCTTCTGTACAAAGCGTATAAAAAACGATTTACAACATATTTTGTCTGCTTTTGTTTCCAGTTTCTATAATACTCACAAACATATTTTGCAAGTGAAAATAATTGCAATACCACCCGTAGAATATTAAGATGGATTCAAATATATACATACATATTTTCTCAAGTGTATATTCCTACTCAAGTTTTAGCTCAATGATATGGGACCTCCTTTTTATGTCCAGTCTAAACGGCGTGCCGCTTAGCTGCACCAGTTAGAAAAGTTTTAACACTACTGGATACCGCCAGCATTTTGTAAGGCGATAATCACCGCAGATTTTTTGCACATAGTGTTTCGCCGAAGTTTTGCACATAGTGTTTCGATGTGACTTGTAGCAACGGTACAAGTACGGACCAAATAGGTCCATATCCTCATATAGCTCCCATGCAAACTCAAATCCAATTTGACATCTTGAGTCACGGAAGCCACAGTTGTTGTCAGATTTGTCTCAAATTTGCACGTGACTTCCAACACCTATGACGCTGAACGCCTGGGTTCGAATCTTGGCGAGAATATCAGAAAAAATTTCAGCGGTGGTTGTTACCTCCTAACGCTGTCGACATTTGTGAGGTGCTATGCCATATAAAGACTTCTTCACAAAGAGATGTCACACTGCGGCCCGCCATTCGGACCCGGCTATAAAAAGGAGGCCCCTTATCATCGAGCTTGACGAATTGAGGGCGACGAATGCACAAGCAACCCTGTGGAACAGCAAAACGATCGGTAGGACGGCGAAAATCCTATGAGTGATCCTGATCGTGAGAAGACGAGGCTATTACTGAAACGAAGTAAGAAGGAGTTCAGTCTAGCTATTGCTATCGTGGGGGGACACATAGGACTGCTAGCTCACTTATGTAAAATCGGTGCGGCAAGTGATAGCGTGTGTATGGCATGCGGGGAGAATGATGAGACGTTGGAGCATTTCCTTTGTCAATGCCTGGCTTTTGCGTCTAACAGATACCGACACTTAGTTGGGGACACTATACCAGACATGAACCAACTTAGGAGAGTGGCATGGAAAACAATTAAGGATTTTGTAAGAAGCACGGAATTGCTAACTTAGATTTTCTTTTTCGAGGTTACTTTTTAGTTTTAAGAGCGCATAACAAGCCGATTACTGGCTTGGGTATATGTCCACAGTGGCATGGGGCGGGTTAATATCTGCAGCCTCTTTTCAACCTAACCTATCATTGAGCTTAAACATGAAGCGGGCAGCACTCATTGATACAGCGGTCAAAAAAAGTATTCATCATTAGCAAAATTGATAATAAATTCACTTATTTTGGGTAATTGAAGAAAATTTAAAGTAAACAAATAATGCAGTTTTATGCAATAGTTTATTTTTCGTAATATGTTTTAAAATAAATTCAAAAAATAAATTTAATTAGCGCAAAAAATGCAATTTTATATAATAACACCAAAAACAGAACAAAAAAAGTATTCATCATTGATGTGCTATCATCAAAGTCAAATTCAAATATTATTTGGGAATCCCCCTTTTCTGTTTTATTTAGTAAAGGAGGCTTTGCCCTTGACAGCAAATATTTAATTTCATTGAAAATATAGTTTTTGTCAAAATGGGTCGTAAGCAAAACGAGGTTTCTGATGAGGTAAAAGTTTTGATAATAAAACACCACAGGAATGGTTTAACTCAAAAAACTATCAGTGAAATATTAAATAGACCACGATCTACTATACAATCCATAATCAGAAAGTGGACAGAAACGAAAACTGTTGACAATAAACCAAGATCTGGTCGACCAAAAGCACTTTCAGTTGGAGATGTGCGTTGGCTAGTGCGGCAAGTTCAGAAAACTCCGAAGACAAATGCGACCATTCTTCGTAAAAACACTATGGAATATTTAGGGAAGGAAGTTACTACACAAACAATTCGAAATACACTCAAAAGGCATAGTTACAGAGGAAGAACTGCACGTAAGAAGCCCTTTATAAATAAAATAAACCGAGTGAAAAGGCTAAACTTCGCAAAAATGTATGTAAAACAGCCCGAATCATTTTGGAAAACAGTCATTTTTGCAGACGAGAGCAAGTTTAATCTTTTTGGGTGCGATGGAAAGGTCATAGTGTACAGAAAACCAAATACAGAGCTTGAAGAACGAAACACAGTTGCTACTGTAAAACATGGTGGAGGTGGTTTAATGGTTTGGGGGTGTATGGCGGCTTCAGGAGCGGGAAATCTTGAAATTATTAATGGAGTAATGGATCATAAGTATTACATTGACATTTTAAAGAGGAATTTAAAAGATAGTGCTGTAAAACTTGGGCTTGGTAATAACTTTCAATATTATCAAGATAATGACCCCAAACATTCTGCTTTAAATACCAAGATGTGGATGCTGTATAACTGCCCCAAAGTCATTAAAACTCCTCCTCAAAGTCCCGACTTGAACCCAATTGAACATCTTTGGGAACATCTCGAACGCAAATTGAGAACGCGCAATTTTTCGAGCAAGAGTCAAATGCAACAGGTGATAATGGAGGAATGGACTAATATAGACCAAAATATAACCGCTAAATTAGTCCAATCGATGTCAAACCGTTTAAAAGAAGTTATAAGACGCGGTGGTCGAATAACAAAGTATTAATTTTTTTAAATTATGTTATTTATTTTTTTGTTTTTTTGCAATGATGAATACTTTTTTTGTTTAATTTTTTGTGTTCAGCTGTAAAATGGCCCTTTTTGTTCCAATAAATACTATTTTTTTCTTTAAAAACAATGAAATTGTGTACATATATATCACACAAGCACTACTGCATCATTAGTTTAATATGTTTTTATTCCAATTGTCTTTTGTAGACTTATTAAAAAAAAAAACATTGAGTGATGAATACTTTTTTTGACCGCTGTATGTGAGAAGCTTGCCGCTGTTCCTTTATGGAATGTTCAAATCGGTCTCCCATATGAACCTTTTGTAAAGTTTAGCCAAACATCTGCAATGCACGTTGGAACTCTCATGCCATTTTAGTTTTTTTTTTGCGTTTATTTTGATGTCGGAAACCCGGATGACAACCCAAAAGCTCTCATATGCTCGAAGACACACCGGTTGCTCTTTGACCGGAGCAACCAGTACTGAGAGGGTGTGATCAATGTTATGTAATAAGGACAACCTCCCACTAAGATTCATCCTCTCCAATTAAACTTTCTTGAGTGTTTTATGATATGATATATATGTAGCTCTATAGCTTGTGTTCATTTATACAACTGCTTACAGTGACTTCAGACTATTGCCCAAAATGATGAAATAAACATTTTAAAATCATTTTGTGTGTGATGTTTTTCTATCGAATCACTTTATGTTTAAGATTTTATCTAATCTTAAATAAAAACTCATCAAAATATGATTCAGCGATGTGATGTGAGTCATTAACTACCACTGAATATTTTTCTGATGTTCACGCCAGGGTTTCATAGGTGGACATTCTAACCTCTTCAACACAGTGGCCTCCAACCTCCTCCATATATACCTTTCATAGTCTTGATATTCAAGCCAATCTAACCATCTCAGTCTGCCTGTCTATCGAAACCACCGGTCGGTGTATAACATGATATAGCTCCAAGAACCGATCTCCCGATTTGATATCTTCAGCCCCTAGAAGTCGCAACCGTTATACGATTTGGCTGAAATCTTGCTTGTAAGGTATATGCATATGCCACTCAACTAAGTTCATTTGGGAAATTTTTAGAAGGCACGGTATTGGATTCCAAGATTCCACACGGCCGAACTTAGCACATTTTTATTTTTTTGTCGCTGTGTTTACCAGCAATTTTCTGTATTTCCGACTATTTAATTTGATCTCCAATAGTTGAGTCAAATATTACATTGTAATAGGTCTTAAGTGGTCATTAATTTATAACAGGGAGTTTTAACTTTAGAAATTTCATATTGTGAAACGGTCATCTTAAGTAAAGCACTTTTTTTTAGAACATTTTCAAGTTTTTTTTTTTTTTGTGACAACGAAACCGTTCGGAACTATACCAGCCATAATCTGGCACTGAATGCCAAATTCTAAGTAAACCAATTTGGATGCTTTTGTTATGTTGGGCTCGCAGAGCTCTACATAAAAAAATACATCAAGTCGTATGCAAATGACTGTTTACACAAAGCCTGCAAAGCTGTTCTTTAGGGTAATATAAACTTTGTTGTAAAAGCGTCTAAAAATAATTTGATATTAAGGGCCTAATTTGTAGGTCATCTCATCACTGGGCCGGATTTAAAAGTGTTTGTCGATAGAACTCGTAAAACTGTTCGAGAAACATTCTGTTTGGCGATACTTCAGCTTTCATTTTTGGCACTTGGCTTCGACTCTAAAGTTTTTGTTGTATTGTACATAGAATGCTTGTTCTACAACTTCTAGTTCTCAGTTTTCTCTTAAAGCAAGCCACCTCTTAAACGGCAAAAAGCATATATATACGCTACTGGTACATTATATGATTATTAAATCTCGTCTTTGACCAATTTGCGTAAGCTATTGATATCCATTGTACACATAAGGTTACAGGATCAAAACCATGGGTACATGCAAAAGAGCCACTCCTTGGAGATCTGTTTTTTTTTTTAATATATAAACCAATTTAAAAAAAATTATGGATATATATACGAGTATGTATGTATCTCCACAAGAATCACAAGACCCCGATTTGGGCGTACTGATTTACAGCGATCACGTGAACGAGGTTAAGTGATTTTTCTAATTGTTATACAAATAGAATTAGAGTCCGTAAGTATACAGTGAGTTATATTTAAAGATAGCATCGTCATTTTGTAGATCCGCTTCTATGGCTCACAATCATAGGTCGTCGCCCGAACTGCGAAGGTCTGTCTCCTCAGACCATCCAAATCATCATCTTGTGGATAGATATCTACCGCCCAGAAGCCTTAAGGTAGGTCTACATGATCAAGAGCGTGAGGTTCAGCGCTAAAAGAGAGAACCTTTACATAAAGCGGCATATAAAGCAGGTCTAGATAACATTCATTCCGACACGGTAGCAGATGCGGTAAATGGCTACCGGGTGAATGTTGTCCTTAGAGAACGACAGACTCTCATTGCACCTGAAGAAATTGACCTCCTCCGGCAAACCAGAGTAGTTCTAGCTCAATTACGTTCCGGCAGATGCAGCCGCCTTAACTAGCTAGGATTGATGCCGACGTGCAAGATGTATGTCCCGATTGTAACCAGGGACCGCACGATACAAGTCACCTGTTTAACTGCCCGACCAGACCTACTTAACTCAGACTTGAAATTTTAAGATTTTTGGTATCACGCAATTTGCCAAAAAGATTGGTACATGAATTAATGGCATATCATGTACATTTCGGCTGTATGTAAAACAGTATGGACCCACTTTTACATTATTATAAAGGGTGATTTTTTTGAGGTTAGGATTTTCATGCATTAGTATTTGACAGATCACGTGGGATTTCAGACATGGTGTCAAAGAGAAAGATGCTCAGTATGCTTTGACATTTCATCATGAATAGACTTACTAACGAGCAACGCTTGCAAATCATTGAATTTTATTACCAAAATCAGTGTTCGGTTCGAAATGTGTTCAAATTTTGACAAATTTTGTTCAGCGATGAGGCTCATTTCTGGTTGAATGGCTACGTAAATAAGCAAAATTGCCGCATTTGGAGTGAAGAGCAACCAGAAGCCGTTCAAGAACTGCCCATGCATCCCGAAAAATGCACTGTTTGGTGTGGTTTGTACGCTGGTGGAATCATTGGACCGTATTTTTTCAAAGATGCTGTTGGACGCAACGTTACGGTGAATGAACACATTTCGAACCGAACACTGATTTTGGTAATAAAATTCAATGATTTGCAAGCGTTGCTCGTTAGTAAGTCTATTCATGATGAAATGTCAAAGCATACTGAGCATCTTTCTCTTTGACACCATGTCTGAAATCCCACGTGATCTGTCAAATACTAATGCATGAAAATCCTAACCTCAAAAAAATCACCCTTTACATCCAACATATTACATATATTCTCGATCCTCTTGATATTCCAAGTCCATTCAATAATGTCCGCCTCTCCGATCTTCTCTCTGTCAAAAGCAATCTTACTTTGGAAGGAGTAAAGGCTAGATGCTGTCTGTCGAAAGCACGCTAACATTCGAAGGAGTAAAGCTAAGCGCTTGAAATTTTGTAAAAATACTGCAAAAATTGCAAATTTTGCCCAGAACATCCCACTAAGGAACAGGGGCAAACTTCTTACAATGATATGGGGCCTCCTTTTTATAGCCGAGTCCGAACGGCGTGCCGCAGTGCGACACCTCTTTGGACAGAAGTTTTACATGGCATAGTACCTCACAAATGTTTCCAGCATTAGGAGGGGAAAAACACCGCTAAAAATTTTTTTTGTTGGTCTCGCCAGGATTCGAACCCAGGCGTTCAGCGTCAAAGGTGGACATGCTAAACTCTGCGCTACCGTGGCCTCCAAAAAAATACTGCTTAGACTACAATTTTTTCCCTTTTTGTCTATCGATTCGTTCGCCAATTCAATGAAAACAGCTGCTTTCCCTATAAACATTTATCCCTTTTTCAATGAATTGGTGAATGAATCGACTGACAAAAAGAAAAAAAGTTAGTGGACGTGGCCGTTATTGTTTAATTGAAAAAGATACAATTTTCAATCACATTTTATATATACAATTTTTTTCAGATTAAATTAAAAAAATGATTGAATCAATTAATTTTTTAATTAAAAATTTCAATAACTTCTGTCACGATTGTAATTGAAAAAACTTTGAGTATGTAGTATGTTGGGATTGTAAATGGACCAAATCGATTTATGTTTAGATTTAGCTCCCTTATAAACCGATCTCCCGATCCGATATCCTGAGCCTTAGGGTGCGGATAGAATGCGCGCTGAAAGTCGAGCCGAGGTTGTCAATGCGATAAAGGTTGTGAGTGCGAGAAAACTGGTTACATACAAGTCAATACATCTAAGCTTGTTCATAACAAAGTGAACGCCGAGCAGAGCAAAGCCGATTGAGTGCGTTTTTCGCGCTTGTTTCCATTTTAGCGTGCAGCAATGTTTTCTAATGTTTAAAGAAAAAATCCATACCGATCAAATAATGAGTTCAATTTTTTTCCTGATTAACATAAATAATGAAATTCACCAAATTCACTCTTTTTTAGTATAACTGAATGTTTTTTTTTACTTTCTTTGGTGTTAGTAAACGCATTAATCACACTAAAATAAACAAGTAATAGCGTGCTAAATTCGGCCGGGCCGAATCTTGGGAACCCACCACCATGGATTCTGATAAACATTTATACAAAATTAATCTTTTTGAAGGACATTATTTTATTCTACATACCAAACTTCTGTCAAACCAGCAAATATGAAAGCGGTTTATATGGGAGCTATATCAGTTTACAGAACGATTTGGAGCGTATTTGACACAGTTTTTGAAAGTCGTAACAGAACATCACATTACAAAAATTTAACCAAATCGGTAAAATATTTCGGCTTGTAGGGATCTAAGAAGTCAAATCGGGAGATCGATTTATATGGGAGCTATATCCAGTTATGGACTGATTTGGACCGTACCAAACACAGTTATTGGAAGTCATAATAAAGCACTAAATGTCCAATTTCAGCTAAATCGGACACAAATTGCGGCTTGTAAGGGCTCAAGAAGGCAAATCGGGAGATGGGTTTATTTAGGAGCTATATCAGTTTAAAGACAGATTTGGACCGTATTTGGTACAGTTGTTGGAAGTCATAACAGAACACCACATGTAAAATTTCAGCCAAACCGTATAAAAATTGCGGCGTCCAGCGGCTGAAGAAGTCAAATCGGGAGATCGGTTTTTATGGGGGCTATATCAGTTTATAGACTAATTTGGACCGTACTTATCACATTTGTTGGAAGTCATAACAGAACACTACATGCTAAATTTCAGCCAAATCGGATAAAAATGGCGGCTTCCTGGGGCTCAAGAAGTCAAATCGGGAGATCGGTTTATATAAGAGCTATATCTAAATCTGAACCGATATTGTTCATTTGCAATCCCCAACGACCGACATCGATATTTAGTATCTGTGCAAAATTTCAAGCGGCTAGCTTTATGCGTCCGACGTCTCTCGTGATTTCGAAAGACGGACGGATAGACCTAGATGGCTAGATCGACTCAGAACGTCGAGAGGATCAAGATTATATATACTTTATGAGGTCTTAGACGAATATTTCGAGGTGTTACAAACGGAATGACTAGATTAGTATAACCCAATCCTATGGTGGTGGATATAAAAATTGTCTTCAACATATAAGTACACTCAACCAAATTTGTTATTTAAATAGTCTGCTGAAAATGGGAAAGCAGACACTACTGCCGTTGCAGCAAACGTAGGACTGCTGTATTAGCAAACATTTCTTACTGCTACTTCAACTAACAAAATCTACTGTTTTGAGTACACAAGTAATGAAAGAAAATTTTATGCTACTTTTTGTGGTTGCCTGTTACTTGTTTTGATTACTTTAGGCATTTTTTTAGAAATTTTGTTGGAAGATATGATTTTAATTTGTGGAGTATTACTGTAAAGAAGCTACCTGATCCATTCATTAGTATACATTTCGAAATGTAGCCGAGCTAGCTTGCATTTTTTGTTATTGCTCTACTAATGCGCATGGCCTTGTATCTAAATTTAAAGAAAAATAGGTTGTCACATTCAGTGATGATTATAAACATCCACTGAGACACACATTTACATATGTGTTCTGTTTTTTCTTCTAACATCCTCTTCATAATTAAGCAGCAGCATCTTCAGTAGACAACAAAGCCTGCTACTCTGAAATTGCAATACTACTGCTGTAATAGCAGAAATACTGGCACAATAGCAGCAAAATTAACTACTAATATTCAGCAGACAGTGTTTGCTATTTTCAGCAAAACTTTTTTCTGTGAGTGTACATTGCAGACATTTTATAAACCAAATGAACAATAAGACTAAATGACAATGACATTAAAGCAAAACGCATGGAACAAACAGTGTTTCAGCGCCGACTATCTTATTCAGTGTGTTTTAGACAAATTGTCTTCTCGCATGAAAATAAGCGCCAATTATTATTCAATTGGGTTAAACTTTTGCACGTAGTATTTTGTTATGATTTCAAATAGTTTTATGAGTCCCATAGGGCTTCTATTTAAACAGGTCTCCTTATTGGGAAAATCATAATGAAGCCTGTAGAGACCTTTATAAGATTCGGTGCGGTAACGCGCTTTAACTTGTACTTTTACAATATCGCCTAATGTATTTATTGTTAAATGTGAGTTGCCAACTGTGTCGTGCTACATACTTTTTAGATTATATTGGTCATCGCTATACGCTTTAAAATATGTTTTCTTGGAATGTTATCAGCACTTACCTCTTAGTCCTCCCACATAGGGCAATTCTTCCAATAAAATGCATAGAAATTTTGAAAATTATTTTGTACGGGTAATTTATTGTTTGATTGCAGTCGCTGTAGATAAAAAAACTGATAATTAATACAAGTCGATATCAATTCCACCACAATTCATATTCATATTCTTAAACTAAAAGATTAGGTTTTGGAAAAGGCTATTAGTAAATCAAAAACTTATCGCACTTTCGATGGTCACCTGGGTTATACTACGAAATACGACTGCTGTCCACCGTTTGTGGTAGCATTTGGATGCATGTATTTGATACATGAAGAGTCCTCACCAGAGGCATACAGAAAGAATGTCGTAAAGCAACATATGGTATGTACAAAATTAACATTTTGGTTCCCTTATCAATCCTCCCTCCCCTTAAATATGTTGTGACTTTAACCTTTTGATGATACTACGATTTTTACTAGTGAATCAAATCGGTGTCCAAATCCATTGATTTGGTTGAATTCCAAAAATTGCATAAATTAATGTAAAAATGTAGTCGCCCATACAAAGGCGTTGCTAATCACGTGCCATAATAGCCCCATTAGGAAAGCGTTATTCATTGTGTCGGCTGTTTATTTTGGTTTTTGTTCCCCAACCAAGTGGTCGTTAGAAGCATCCAAATCAAAAATGACCTAATAACCATTCCCTATTTCCATTGTTATTCATTGGCTTTGCATATTTGATGAGAATGGTTTGTTGGTGCTTTATTTTTCAAAACTAGTTCACAACAAATCTTTGGTAGTAGGCTGGCATTACAATGGCTACGAAAGTGGAATTGATTTGAGTTGGATTCTGGACTTCTTTCTCCACAAGTGACTGTGAGCAGAACCGTATGCACTGGATTAGTATTTGATTGATTGTGGTGCAAATAAGACGTGCCGCAATGCGTTCCTCCCTTGAAGTGTGGTACAAACGGTCATATGTGTACAAAATTCTGGCAGCAACGTTGCTCTTGAATCTGTTGGGCATCTCCATGGTGGTGAATCGGCAGGCTTTTCGCATTGCCCTAGGAGGCGACAGAGTTGTGGCAAAGGATCCTAAGCGAGCTGTTGTGAGGAATCGAGATCATTTGGCCATCGATACTCGAAGTGGTAATAGTCGCAAGCGTTCCACTTGCATTACTAGGAATTTTGTTGTGTTTTCATCCAATGCCCTTTTCAGATCCAGAAGAAGCGGTTGTATTTGAGAATATAAGCAGAGATATACCCTACCTTCCCATCGAGGATCTCAACAACATTCACTACAAGAATCGCAATTTGAACCATTCCTGTGCATGGTACCCCTCGTTTCGGGACATACAGATTCACAATGATTATTGGCAGGAGTTCCACAACAGAAACATCACTTACTACCTGTTTGGGGCCTATCTGGATAATAGACCGAGCGTCGTCTATGACCATCCCATGGTGAGGGTTTTGACGATGATACACTTCATAGCAGCAAATGCCTCCGATTATCCGCCCACCTATTGCCAACTGTGGTACAAAGAAAAGCCGGAGCCGGTGATTACACTGGCCAGCGATTTGCGGCGCATCTGGTACTACGACTGGGGCCATGGACCCGAACACAATTATGCCCATTTGCTGGGGTGTCCTGTGTCGGAGGAGCACAAAAAATGGATTCCCAAAACTGTATCGCTAGTTGTCTCTCCGTGCGACAAGGCCACCAACAATGTTAAAGTCTTCTACCAGCCCTTGAAGGAAGACGAGCAGAAGAAGGGGTTTGCTGTGTGTGTCAAGGGATTAGACTATCCCTATGTGGATGTGTCGCACCGTCTTGTGGAGTATGTCGAAACTCTGCGCTCCCTGGGAGCTGAGAAAATCATGATGTACAACCTTCAGGTGCATCCCAACACAACGAAAGTGCTGAAGTATTACGAGGAAACCGGATTCTTGGAATATCGGCCCTTCAGTTTGTCCTTGGAGGTGAGCAATCTAAACGAATATAGGCACATGGAAATGGCCAAGAACGGCTTCGCTTACATACTGCATGAGGTGGTGCCCTACAACGACTGTCTGTATCGCAACATGTATCTCTACAAGTATGTGGCCGTCATAGATGTGGACGAGATTCTCATGCCCTTGGGCAAATATTCCAACTGGTCTCAGCTGATGGAGTATGGGGAGAAGATAACCAATCCGAATTGTAAGCATTTCGCCAGTTACTGTTTCCGCTGCATCTACTTTCCCCAGTATGCAGAGAAGCCGGTATACAGCAAGGACATTCCCCCATATTTCTACATGATGCAGCATGTGCATCGGGTGAAGGAGCACATAAGGCCTCAATGGGCCACAAAATGTCTGCATAACACGGAACGTGTCATAGCCACCCATAATCATTTTCCCATACAATGGATATGGGATGTATGTCCCAGTTTCTCCTTTGAATCCGCCGATGCCCAGTTGCAGCATTATCGCGAACCGCCCCTAAAGGACACCTTAGATGATCCGGTTGTGGATACAAGTTTGTGGCGTTTTAAAGACGATGTAATAGAGAGATCAATGAAAGTATTTGAAGACCTTAGCTTTTTCAAGGAGGTACGAGGAGGGAGATAAGGAACAATGTTCTGTCCTTTTCCTAAACACAAAATTGATATGTTTTTTTTCCAGGTGTCCTATGACGACTGAAAAAGTTGCAATTCCTTAACCCTTAATTCAAACTGTGATTCTAAATTATTACGCCAAGGAAGGGGAGGCCAAGATGGTATGCATTGAAGAAGGTGTTTTTGTAAACCAAAATAAATATTCAACTTCAAATTTTATCATATTCATTGAAGTTTTAAAAAAGCAAAATATAATGGGTTTATTGGAACTCGGCACTCTCTTAATAGTCGAATGAATTCTTTGGCCCTAGTTTTCTTTGTTGGCTTCGAGATAACCTTCTTGTGCTTTTAAATTCATTTTTTTCGCATTTCATACTTTTCATTGTAAAAACTTGATGATGGTTTGATTCACTCTTCAACTAAATGTAGGCCATTCATTTGTTTACGTTAAGCTCAAACGATTCGCACCCACTATACAGCGGATGAGGCGGATGTTTCTTATTCAAACCAATCAATTCCACTAGAAACCGAGGGCACCGCCTTGATAAAGGCGCTTACCTCTCGGAGGCTATTCTCCTGTATTGCTGACATATGAGAGCACTTCGTCCTCCTGTCACGCTGAAGAGCAGAGCCGCATAGCAAAGGGAACGAAATCTGTGAGGCTCTGTAAAGCTCCTCACGGATTCAAATAAATGCGCATAATAAATCCCTTATGATAATAACAAGGAGCGGGTGAAAAAATACACACACACACACAAACCAACATGAATGAGGTTTCACTTCACTTTTCTGCCACATTTGCTCTGCTGCCCCGTTACGGCACCACAAAGGTTGGCAAATAAATCCCTCCGTCAACTTCATTAAAATGCAACACTTTGGCAAGACGAACTTCACAAGTCTCATTCGCATTCGCAATCGCATTAAAATATTCTGGCAAACACACTTCGTGCAGCTGGCATGTCGCATGTCGCAGCGCCACAGACGAAATAAAAAAGCAGCCCAAAACGGTTCAAACAACACAACTCAAACACGACCATTTAAAAAGGACACGAAGGAAAAGTGAGTAAAACTGGTAGCACTGTATACATTATAGCTGCGGTTACACTTGCCTAATAGATTAAGTCGAAATATCCAACAGTGCGCGACAGGTGTAGCAAAGTTTTTTTCCGAAAAGAATTTCAAAGATGTATTTGATCTTTTTTTGTTTTTATCAGAAGAACGGCTTGAACTGGATACAGTTTTTTTTTATTCATTAACATCGACTTGTTGGGCGCCCCGGTAGCCGAGTTGGTAGCGTGCTTGGATTACCAGTGCAGGGGTCGTGGGTTCGTGGATTCCCGTCGGAAGCCTTGGTCTGTCGCTACTGTGGTATCACAATGGACTTAAAATTGTCTAAGTGAGTCTGTAAAGGACTGCCACTCTTACCTAACATTGACTTGTACTTTTTTGGCAGGTGCCAAATAGTCAAAATGTGTAAATTTTTAAGTTATTTGAAATAGTTTTTGTTTGGCTCCCTATCGAATCTCTTATCGACCCCCTTTTTTAAAGAACACTTAAAACTGGTCTCTAGGGGTACCAATTCCAATTATTGTGTAAGAAACAAGAAAGGCAACACGATCCTGGCCATTTATGAATGGCAATTTTCATTTAAACAAACATGTGACATTCATGCTGCTGCCTGCCATCCTCGCCATCCCTTGCCTACAGGCGTCAATAATTCATAATGTCCACCACAAGTTAAGCTGGTAAAGACCCCAAATCCTTGAAAGTTGAAAAACCACTCGCCAGGAGGTTTGATAGGGGTGGGAGTGGGGTGTTGTATGGAACTGCATTTACATTTCCATGTTTTAATGTTATGCAAATATTTCACTCGCAGCACAGCTATGCCGCCACACCTAATGGGGTATTTGGCAGCGATCTCCTCGTCCATGTGACATAGAAAAATTTCCTCCATACATTTGTCAAGGGCTCTGTGCATGTGGAAGGAAAAAACATTTTTTGGCCGGCAGAAAAATTCTTTTTATATTTTATGCGACATTGAAAAACTTTCTTTATTGAATTTTATTACAGCTTGCAAGAAAATTTTACCTTATATGCAAAAGAGTGTCATATTATTTTCAATTGTTTGGCGGGTGGGAAACAAACTTCAAAAGCTTTGAGAGTTCCATTTCACTCTGGCACTGGGTATTTATAATTTTGGAGATTTCTTTGGTATTAAAACATTTTCCAAACAATTTTTGATGATTTCATATTCTTTTTATATAAACCTGACCTTCTGATCTCATAAAGTCGGATTTTAGTTATATATAGCCGCTATGTAGACCGATCTCCAGACTTAGTCTTGAGGCAATAAATTGGTCTTTTTTCATCCGATTTCGATGAAATTTGGCAGAGTGAGTTGTGGTAGACCCCTATCCATTTCTGTGAAATGTGGTTCAGCTCGGACTATATTTGGATATAGATGCCTATAAACCGCCCGCACGTTCTCCCGATATGGGGTATTGAGGCTATAAGAGATCCATTACCCGAATTCGATGAAATTTGGCACAGTGTGTTCTGGTAGACCCCTAGACATTCCTGTCAAATGTGGTCCAGATTGGACCATATTTGGATATAGTTGCCATATATACCGATCTCGCTATATAGTGTAATGAGCCTATAAAAGGATCATTTTTCATATTCCGATGAAATTTGGCGCAGTGAGTTGTGGTACCACTCTAAATTTTTTTGTTGAATATCGTCCAGATCGGACCATATTTGGACATAGCTGTCATATAGACCGATCTCCCGATATTGAATATTGAGCCCATAAAAGGAGCATTTTTCATCCGATTTGGATAGAATTTGAAACAGTGTGTTTTGATAGCCCTCTACACCTGTTTGTTGAATATCGTCCAGATCGGACTATATTTGAATATAACTGCCATATAGACCAAACTCCCGATAGAACAGAAAACTTCATACGAAATTTCAGCCAAATCGGATAAGAACTGCGTCCTCTGGATGCTCTAGATGCTCAAGAAGTCAAGATCCGAGATGGGTTTATATTGCAGCGATGAGTTACAAAGGAATGACGAAGTTAGTATAACCCCATCCTATGGTGGAGGGTAACAAATGGAACGATACACGCTTCAACCACGCATTGAAGTTAGAATTCACTATACAAATGATGAAAAATTTTCAGTCATTGAACACTCATCTTGACTGTTGAAGCCCATTTCCAACTCGGTGGCTACGCCAATAAGCAAAATTGTCACATCTGGGGCTTAAAAAGCCTCTCCATCCGCAAAGTGTGACTGTTTGGTGCGGTTTATAGTCCGGCGGGGTCACTGGACCTTATTTATTCGCAAATGAGGTTGGATCACCAGTTGGATCGCTGAATGGATTGGATCGCTGAATGGATTGCGTTGCATGGTATTAATCTGGACAACGTTTATTATCAACATGACGGCGGAAAAATCTACGGACCGTGTTATCTCTGTAGGAGTTGATCACAATTAGCCACCGAAATCTTGTGATTTAACACCTTGCTACTTCTGCCTTTGGGGTCACGAAAAGGTGTTTTTTAACGGCATGCCTTCCCCTTTATTATGAAATAAACATGACTCTCTTTGTTGTACCCTACATCACCACTGTCATAAAGGGTATTAATACTTAGTGCATTTGTTTGTGACATCTAGAAGGAGGAGAGATGGGCATATTGACAGACGTCTGTCTTTCTGTTTGTTCGTCTATCAGATGTGTGTTTAGCTTCCATATATTTCTTTTGATTTGGACTGATATTACAATAATGTGGTCTTTTGTAAACCGATTCACACGATAATTTTTCTTTTGACATTGCTGTTGATTTTTGTAGAAAACGATTCAGATGTAGATATATTCGCCATATATATATTTTACCCGATTGTAATTGCCCATCACTGATCTACTGCATAGGAAGTGAAGAAAGAGTTTTCAAGCAATGGAATTCTAGCGGTGTAACGTTTAGGCTGTATTTTGCCACAAGAATTCTTAATGATCATGTGTAGTTCTCCACACGGGCTAGGTTCTAAAGTTGTACATGTATCAAGTTTCAAGTAGATAGCTTTAAATTGTTCGAATATAGAAATTTTATAAATTTTTTACATACGTAGATCGATATTTCGAGATTTTACAAACTACCACTAATTTACGGTGACCGGTGAATTAAAAAATTTTAATGTTCTGCTTTAAAAATTACGAAAGTTATTTATTTACTAATTTCATCTATTTGCATTAAAAGCGAAACGTTTTCTAGATTTCGATTACCTAGGTACTGATGCGGGGTGAACGAAACCTACCATTGTATATTAAATCAGTTTAACCTATGATGCATATGGGCAACTCTACGAAAATTTACCCTTTTACTCAAAAAATTTAAATTAGACATTGTTAAATAAATTTATAACTAATGTTAGTCTTAGAAATGAAAGCATTGATTTTAGTTAAAAAAAAATACTAAACTCGCCCTTAAAGTCACCAAAATGCTTGCTTTTTCATGTAAGATATACCGGCTGAACATCCACCTTATACTAGGTCGGAATGACATCATTGTTTCTAAAAAATGGTAGAATCCTTTCAATGCTCATATTTTCAAAGCTTAATGGTGTTAAGCTTTGAAAACATGTGCTTGCATTAAGCTGAGTTTTTAGATACTAATCAGTGCAAGCACTTTTATTTTGAGGCATTAAGTATGTAATGCCTGTTACTATACTGGCAACACTTAATCGATGGTTCGTTAAAGAGGAAAACATTGAACAAAGCTCATATAAAATGAAACTTGTAAATATATTTGTTCAGAATATCGTCGTATGTTTCAGTAAAAATGTAACACCCAATACAATGGAATTGCCCATATGTACAATAAATGCATACAATGTATTACATATGCAATTTTTAATACATTCATACATATACATGTGTATGTGTACACTGTACATACGTATACATTTGGTGTTTATGCTATTGCAAGCTTCTGTTTTACATTATTTGTCACGTTCAGACTGCAGCAGTAATAATGCCATAAATGTCCAGTTAAACCAAGCTATCGTAAAAAAGTAATCAAAGAGTGTTTGGTGAATTAATGTTTAATTTATGGTTGTGCTTTTTAGAAGAATTGCCAAGCGTGACACAAACAATCCGCGATGCATTACAAAATTGCTGAGCAGGCCATTGACGAAGATATGAAATGCATTTCATTGTTTTATGTAAGGCAACAAGTATGTATCCAATGTTTAATGAAGTAAATAAGCACTTGCACTTAGAGAAGCAATCAATAAAAAATCCTGGCGTTTATCGTCATAGGAGTATGTTTCCCTCTGAGCCCTTCACTACTTTAGCCAACCATAACTACCTTTAGAAGACTGTTTAAATCAATGTTCATTGCAATATTATTCTAAATTTACTTTGACTTAAGTGTGTGCATTGTATATTGTACATACTTCAATTAAAATAATTGCCAAATAGGAGGCGACAATTAAAACTTTCCACCAATTTAGGAAAACAAGACTTTGATAAAATTTTGAACAACTCGAAAAGAATAGACGAAAAAATATACAAAATGCCTGGAGTTGACATTGTTGGAGGCCTTTATGATGATTGATATGTGATACTTACTACATAAAATTCCATCACATGAGAACCTTTGGTTGCACAAAGTGGTATGGGCATGGATAAAGTAGCGGTTGAATGTATGATAACAGCT
The DNA here is from genome assembly GCF_963082655.1 of Stomoxys calcitrans. Classification (NCBI taxonomy): domain Eukaryota; kingdom Metazoa; phylum Arthropoda; class Insecta; order Diptera; family Muscidae; genus Stomoxys; species Stomoxys calcitrans. The sequence continues at coordinate 592,995 of NC_081555.1, read as the reverse complement.
ACACTGATGGATATAATTAAAAAAAAAAAAAAAAAATGATATAGTGAAGAAGGTATTTTTGATCCTTTTCCATCTACTAAATGAGATTGTGAGTAATTGATCAAAATAAAAATGGCTTTATGTATAAAGAATTGCTCTCTCTCTCTCTCTTCAAATTTCTCTTTGAGTAGAGAATGTTGAACTAATTCTAATGTGCTTGTTTTTCATTTCAGCACTTAACTATTTGATAATGCTGGATCCGAAGCGGTTCCGAAAAACAGATATTGGATGTAAAGGAGATTTCGTTAAATAGAATGCGAGGTTATATTGCGCTCACTTAACAAAGCAAAATTATTGCAAAGGCGTAGCATTGAGCTGGTAAGTGATTTATTTTGTCTTGCTTTATCTGTAACATTTTGCTTATTTTATATATTTCTTTTGAAAAAACGGCTGTGTTTATTTATCACAAGTTAAGCACTTATTTGGGCTCATATCCTCGACTCGTTTTTGTGGCAAACGAACCGTTCAGCCCTTATAAATTGTTAAGGAAAAACGAGTCGTTTTCAAAGCATTATAGAGGGAAAACGAGTCGTTTGCTCCAAGCAGCTTTGGTCTGAACATAGTGTTATGTTCATAATAAAAAAGTATATCATCTACCATAGGTTAGGGTTAGCTCCATCAAAACTGATATTTACACTGTGCAAATTTGCACATGAATATTTCATTAAAGAACAGCGGGTATACTTCTCTCATAGTCAAAATGCAAATATTGCCCTTGAACATTCCACTGAGGAACTGGGGCAAACTTCTCACATATCAATGAGTGCAGTCATATTCAAGTTTAAGCTCGATGATAAGGGGCTCCTTTTAATAGCCGAGTCCGAACGGCGTGTCGCAGTGCGACATCTCTTTGGAGAAAAGTTTTATATGGCGCAGTACCTTACAAATGTTGCCAGCATTAGGAGGGGAAAACCGCCGCTGAAAATTTTTGTTCATGGTCTCGCCAGGATTCGAACCCAGGCGTTTATCGCCATAGGCGGACATGGTAACCTCTGCGCTATGGTAGCCCCCATGGTCCTCTCTCATAGTGTTGTCCGATTTAAGTTGAAGCTTTTAAGTTGAAGAATTTTAACCCTTTCGTTCAGCGTCAAATGTATTCTTGTTAACCTCTGCGCTACAGTGGAAATGATAACACTGTTAAACACAAAAAAACTAACTGAATGACAAAATGGTAATACAAAACAAGTGCTTTGGTGCTTTGCTTGGCTGTATTCGGCGAGATCGCTTTATATTACTGTTGTTAATATTGTGTGGGGTTGTGTACACCATGGGTTGGAATCCTTTCCATATAATAAACATTAACATAAAATTTATTTGTATCAGGTTCCTGAAACCGATACAACTGTCCGCTGTTTATTAATGGGATATTTTCCAAAAATTGATACCTACAGTACTTCAAATCGCAGTGGAGATGATTAGTGAGTGTTGCCAAATGTAATCCAATTTCGAAAAATATGGCAAGCAGTATCTATGAATATTTTGTACTGTGTGGCCTTCCCAATTGTGTCACGTGATACTGTCATGTCTCTTTTTAAACAAGCGCATAGGAATCCGTTTTGTCATGTGCGGTATTTTGTTTCTGAATATATGCACTGACTATGCGAAAGTGTGTAACAGGATATTTGCATTAGTAGTTGTAGCAGCAGCAGCAGCAGTTGACGTCATGATTGCAGTAGCGGCGTTGGCAGTCATCTTTTTGAACTACTAATTGACATATCTACTGACACAACAATACAATTCCGGGCAAAAAAAAGAGGAATCCGCAGAGTGGTAGTCGCATTTCATTTGCCTGCCTGCCTGCAACTGACATCTCTTTGCGTTGAATGCACAACCCATGGTGCATTCGTAGATCTGATGTGCGACTCGATGCCAAGTGGATGGATGGATGTTGCCACAAACTTTGGATTGTTTGTGTTTGCCTTTTGCTCTTTCCGCTGTAGCAAATCCACTTGAGCGAAAATGCAGCCTATCAGCCTATTCAAATGTTTGTCGACATGGATGAGTGTCGACGTGCACATTTCCATCAAATTTGCTCAAAAATTTAATGAAAATTGGAGCATGTCTCCGTGCTGAAGGGCTGACTAAGTACCATTGAAATTAGTGAGTGGCTGTGTGTGTGTGTGTGCGTGAGTGTGTGATCGTCTGCTTGTGGTAATGCAAATTGGCGTTTGTTTTTGACATGGGATCACTCTGAATTGGCTTAAAATGTCAAATGTGCACGGAACTTTGTATTCTCCACGAAATAGTAAACTAAGAATCAATGATTGTAAAATTGTTATGTCGACACATAGCATTTAAATTTAAAGCAAAGTTGTTTTTTTTCTTTTTTTTTAAAGGTTCCAGTGCTGTTCGCATCTGTTATTCTTTCAAAAATGCAAATAATGGCCTATGACAAACCCCCAGGCACAAAAAAGCGTATTGGCGGTATCTGTGCTTTCCAAAAGTCTTTTAATATTCAAAGCCCACATATTCTAGCCCTGCCCTCCTTAACATGTCATCAGCACTTGTAGCTGTTGTCACTGGCACATGTACCTATGTCACCAGAAGGTCCTTGCGCTACAAAGTAATAAACTTTGTAAGAAATAATTTTATCATAACAGCAGCCATCAGAAAAGCCAACAAATTCCCAAATACGCCCACAACATATGTGTACACAGAAGAAAAAGAGAAACTAACAAAAAAATAAACAAAAACGGGTGCAACACATCTACATGATCAAGGCTTATTTCCACTAGATTTTCACTGACCCCCGATTGCCCTGACCAGTTTTAATAAAATTTCTTATACTGAGTATTTAAAGCTTTTTTATTGAAAATTCTCTTGCCCAAGTTGGTATTATAGGACCCAGATATTAATAGACAGTCACAAGTTACTTAAGAATATATGAAGAAAGAGCAATAACAGCAATGGCCTTCAGCTCAACGGCAAGGCACTTTAACGGTTTTCACAAATACATATCACTTCAAAAGTTTTTAGGAACACTTAAAAGCAGAAATTTGCACTTTGTAATATTGCTAACAACCTAGGTCAATTTATCCTCACAACACGGACTAATGTGTTGAACTATTCATTCAATTATTTCCATTTATTCGCCGAATTTATATAAGTCTCAATTAAATTGAGCTAAGCTGCTCTATTGTTAGTATTTTAAGCCTTTCGACGTCAAAGGACTTAATCTTATTTCCCTAACATTATTCGGTTTGTTACGTTGTTTGTTTTACACGGAACTTAAAAACAGTGCTTTGATATCAAAAATTATTTTTATCTGTGTTGATACCCATACCACAATGAAAATGGAGTATGGTACATACACACATACGTCTAAACATAGCATTGGGATTATGGTCTCAGACACATCCAGTGTAGAAGAAAGATTTGTTTTTTTTTTTGCATACATCTCATGTTTGTGTTTGCCCTTCTTCTTCTTAAACTTTTCTCGAAAACTTTCTTCGAACTTTTACTTTTCTGTTCCCTTTCCCTTTGCTCTCACTCACACACATGCACACACACACACTGTGTTGCCTGCGTCAACCAGAAATGTTATTTAATGGTGTTTGTCAAGTGATAACAAGTTATTCATACTTAATTTCCAATAAATTTATTTGCCCAAATCCCAAGGACTCTCCAGGCCACTCAAGAACTTAAAACAGCTCATGGACTTTATGATTCAATTTGTAATAGGGATTATTAGTTTTTCATCGCACGACGGACAATTAAATCGAGATTTACTTAAGCGCACTGATGTTCTAATTAAAATGCAGCCAATCAATGCTGATGCTTAAGACGCAAGTTAAGCCTAAGTGATTAATTTCCACAATGGGAGAGTGCATGCAGCGAAGCAGATATCGAATACTGCATTTCAAACAGAATTAACAATGCGTATGGACATACACTGAACAAATTGTTGTCCTCATTTTGAAGATACGAGCCAAAGATTAGCAAACTTTATTTAAACATGATCAGTTTTCCAACTTTTTAAGGAAACATTCCCTTTGGTCAAAAATATATTCCTTCATATTCAGGGTTTGTTTTTTATTTTAAATGGTTGGTTTACAAGACAACAGTGTACCGTTGTTAAAGACGCAAAATAGCTTTACAAATAGGAACCTTGGCAAATGTTTATTTTTTTTTTAGGTTAAAGCCTAGTACTGACTTCATTCACAGCGAAAATGCCTATTAAATTATTGCGAAATCCAACCGACTCTATTTTTTGCCAGAACGCAAACCAAAAGTCAAACAACAACACACAACAAAGACAACAGTATGAAGCAGAGTTGATTCGGCCCATTTCGCGAGCATTTAATTACATTTGCAATTAAAATTGTGCGAAATTTATTATGGTGCAGGGACATGTCGCTACTACTTTGCTCATTGAACTCAGTACCACTTGTACGGAACGTGTTCACATTATCTTCGTCCCCATTTTTTATAGTGCGATTTGACAGTTGTTCGTGTGAAAAGTCGAAGTCAGTACTAGGCTTAATATACTAAGTTAAAAAAAAAAATAAAAATAATTAGTGGACAGTCATAATAATTGGACAGTCAATCATCAAAATTTTAAATGGATGGTCATGCCCGTAGTATATTAGAAATTTTATTTAAAGATAGCATCTTTATTTTAAAGTTTTTGTTCTTTGGCTCCTTTTCATTGCTAAAATACTACGAATAAAGACAAATCTTAAATATTCGGCCAACTTTTTTTTCAGGGTAGAGAGTATCAAATTTACGTGTGTAATCGATAAATTCGGGTATGCTGTGTATTTGCGACACCGTCAAGGAAAAAAGGAGACTTGGTGAAGAATTATGATGATAAAATACACTGCCCCCGCTCCGTTTGAAAGGAGAGACATAGATATGAAAAATACAAGAAATGTAGAAATAGAATAGGGAGCAAGCTCCTATCACGCCCCCCAGAGCGTAAACCCACACTCACTCAAGTTTTTACTCGCCAAGTGCCAAGCATTGTTGGTCCCAGTCTACGTATGCATGACAGCTTGTTGAAGATCTCATTGCGTACCACATCAAATCATGGCTGTCTTATCTCCGTCTCTGAGAAAAACCGCCCTCCTACGATTGAAAGCCTATGCCTCTGTAGACTGGGGCATGAGCAGGGCAGGCGTTCAATCGTCTCCTGCTCATCCTGATCTAATCATCGTCCATGAGCGCGGCCAGTAAGCCTATTGCACAGTTTCCGGTTATAAGTCCTGTCATCGTACTCAGTGACACCTTATCAATGGCCAGTGTCCTGGCAATCCGACATCCATCTACAGACCCCACCATGCCGCCGCCTTCGCACAGGCCATCTCTTCTACTATGTTCAGTAATTCGTCATAAGACACGTGTACAAGACCAGCCACAGTTATGCTTGCCGGAGGATCCTTTCCTGCCCTAATCGTCCGTCTTCTCATTTCCCAAAAAACCAATGTGTCTAGAAACCCAGGCCAACACAACGTCGTAAGCCAGCAGTCCGTTCAGGGCCCCAAAAACTCCGCCACGCACTTAGACCTAATCGCTATTTGTTTAGCTCTGCTGCAAGGGAAATTCAATTTTAGACTTATAATGTCAGTAGACCCCTTCAAGTAACTTTGTTTAATATCAATTTGTATATTTATTATGCAGACATCCCAGCATGAATGGTGATGTTACTTTTTTTTGGCATAGAAGCTTAAAATGTGATGAAGTTCCTTCAAGATTTTTGTTTACCTCATTGAGGATCCCAGCAAGAATATCAAACTTTACTAATGCTGTTGATTTTATTGAATATTGCACCTATGTACAACTTTTCGTTTTCGGGAGATTGCGTTATGCTCGTATGGGATGCTACTCCCTATAATAAGTTCAGAATTTACGTAGGTATATGTATGTGCTCACGACTTCCACTGCGCCATAATTCGTTACACCCCAATAATGTCGAGTCGCAATGTTTGCTTTATTGAGCAGTAATTAAAATTGCACACATCCGTCTCATTAAGACCTACTTGTGCTTTCTCTTCTCTGTAAATAATCAAATTAGAGTTCAACAAATCTCCAGGGAATCTACTTTGCTGTAAATGATTTAATTATGATTGTCACACGAATGAGAAACGTCTAAACAAATTAAAAACTGTCTTCTCACATTATTCGCTAGGTGGAATGAGTTGTCAAATGAGGCAGCATAAAGCCAGCGCACAAACATTTTGGCCAAAATTAATTGTGTTTGCTGTATAACCGGACTTATGCTGGACTTTACATAAAGGGTGAATTTTTTAGGCTATTACCTTTTTGGCAACAAAGCTTTAAACAGCTCACGCACTTTTCGTGTTTTGTTTCAGTGTCAAACATCTTCAGATTGGTCTATAATTCCACCATAAATCGTCTGGTGGTCTGAACAACGCTTGCATCTTATTTAACTTTATTATTATTTAATGCGTGCTCTGTTAAGAAAGTTCATCGCGCGCTTCTTTCACTTTCACTGTACGAAGCACATTTTTGGCTCAATAGATACGTAAATAAGAAAAAGTCACAGTTTGGAGCGGTTTATGGGCTGGTGGCATCATTGGACCGTACTTCTTCAAAGATGATGCGAATCGTAACGTAAGTGTGAATTGTGACCACTATCGTGAGATGATGTCTCAACAAGACGGTGCCACATGCCATACAGCATTATTGAGAGGCGAGTTGGGTGAACATTTTATTTCACGTTCGAGACCGATCAGTTGCCTAAACAGTGCGATTAAACCTTTGACTATTCTTTGTGGGGCTATGTCAAAGCGCATGTCTATACAGACAAGCCCACATCAACTCGTGAGATACCATCCGAAATATTGGAAAAAGTATGCCAAAATTGGACCAAGCGGATGGACCATTTGAGGCGCAGTCACGGTCAACATTTGCATGAAATAGTCTTTAAACATTAAATTATTCAAATAAAAGATTTAAAAAAAAAAAAAAACATTTTCTTAAGCTCCTTTATAAAGTTTGAAATACCTTTTGAAAACACGTAACCAAATGTTCCAAACAACCTTAAAACTCCACTCCACTGTCATTTTAAAGTTCAGGCTAATTTAGTCTTAGACTTTTAAAGCCATTACTGGATCACAAAGTTTGTGACACAGCCTCCCTTGATGTTGGCAGCGAGACAAGGAAAGATAGCTACAACTATTTCCATTTTTATAATTATGCTTGTATAAATAAATGATCCATTAAACTCGAAGCCACTGACATCTTGTACGTTAATCCTTTTGGACACATTTGCTACATCTGCCTCGTTTGGGTACAAACCACCTAATTCATCTCTTGCCTTGCTCGTGCTGCGTACAATTCCCTGAGTTACAACTCAACTTTACACAGGTTATCATCATATTTGGGGATAAATGGGGTATTTGCCATGCTGGCGAACTAAGCAGCCATCGTTGACCAAGGAATCTCAATCTCGGAGCACTTGATTTGACTATAAATGGTAAATTTATTTAATGAAATATCACTAAAGCAAAGTATTAAGGAACATCCTGTTGCCTGCTCTTAGCCCTGCTCTGTTCCTCATTTCCCTAGCACACTTCTATTAACGCTACGCTTGTGTGTCAGTCTGCTGCGACAGTGTGTGCTGGGGTAGTGTAAAGAGGATGCGCCAAACTGACAACGGGAAGCAGCCAATTTTCTAGTATATCCTTAGTAGCATAGTGTATCCCTGGGGTCTGTATTAACATTTGAGTGTGGAGCTGTGTTCGTTCACGTTGGTGTCTATTATGGTTTAAAATGCAACCTCCTGCCTCTCGCATATATCCTTCGCCTTAACACAATCAAGATTCTTTGCATATCCGTGCGTTCGTTTATCCAGTTCCTGCTCTTTTCCTGCTGCCGACTCGCTCTATCTCGGCCAGGACCAGAGTGTGCGTTGTGGTGTGGTGGCATGATGTTGATACAGTTTGGTGAGATTCTGGTGTTCTGGCCGTCACCCGTGCCATGTATTCCATACGGTTTTCAGTTTATACTCATGAGGTATTTTGTGGCTTTTATACATTTTCCTCGTGCGAGATTATCCTCATATGAGACGTGGTTTTCCACATGCCATTCCGTCCGAGTTGCATTTGTGTGTTTTGCTGACTTCTTGCGTTGTGTATTTTTCATGGCTCTATTGCATCAAAGTCTGTGAGTAGCATTACGGATGGATGGCGATGAAGAGGGAAAATTACAGCTCCTATGGAATGCTTAAAGAAAAGCTGTTGATTTAAATGAGAACAAACGTCAGCCTAATGAAATTCCAGTTTTGTGTATATTTCCATAAGAAAGGCACATTTGGTTACTGAATGTTGTCGTATACTTAAAAATAATCAGATTCTGTAGGTTGAAGTTTGAGGGCCACCGTGGCGCATATATTGTCATGACCACAGTTCGGTATGTAACCAGCAAATAAGGTTACCCGCTGGAAATGTTGTCCAAATACTTCAATGGCCGTGATGATGGTAAATGGGAAAATCGGCCAACTTTTTAACCTCTAGAGGACCTGATTCCTTTCCGGTTTGATTAAAATTCTTGTTGTTATGACTTCCATTAAAATAGACAAAGCATGGTAAAATGTGGTATAGCTCACCAATAAACCAATCATTCTTGAGAGTCTATGAAGCCTCTACGGGACTCAATTCTTTTCCGATTTGATTGATTTGTTTCTGTTATCACTCCTTAAAGCAATGTCAAATACAATACAATAATTGCTCTCCTATTAGCGATCAACCATGCTGAATTCTTCAGTTTCTGAGAGTGATTCTAAAAAGAGTCCAACTCTCCTCCTTTTTGCCGTTACAAACAGAGCCACCGAGAATCCTGTACTACTGTACTGGTGTAAGGTATACACAAAAAACGTTGTTCATGCATTCTTTATGAACAAGACATACTATACTCCTGTTGGCTTTTTACTACCACAACAGTTTCGAATCAGGTGTGAAAATCTGTGTTTTTCTGACTATCTCTCCTCGGTTTAGCATGCAGTGGTACGATTCAGCTGTTTTGACAAATTCTAAAATGTCTGCTGTTTTTTATTAATAAATTTAAAGAATTCCAATTCTCAATGGCTCTTTGAATTCACTCTTCGATAGACACATTGTTTACCCAAACTTGTTGGCACTGTTGGTTATCACAGAGTTTTCGCTGAGATCGCAAAAAAAAAGGAAACGCATGAAAAACTTTCTCGTCATCTGGAGCAGGGATGTCAGCCAGCGTTCGATGGGTGTTTTTGGTTAGTTTCGTATCGGTGTAGTTGTGTATGCAAGCTGCACTGCGGAACAAAGGTTCCAACAATGCTCTGCAGAGGCTAGAGAAAAAACATGAAAAACACCGGAATTTAGCATAAAATGAAACTGAACCCCAGAAATTGTGTAAAAACTTGTACAGTTTTAAACGAAAACACGAGCTTAGATTTTGTGGGAGGGAAAATTCTTTGGCGAACTATGCTCTGTGTGGGATGCTCGTTGTTTCCCAACCTCTGCCTCACCCCTCCGAGTCACTCAGCCTTGGACGATGTGCAGTGAAAAGTTGTTGATAAATTATTACTCTTGTATTGTGGGTTTTCATCGGCAAAACTTCGTTTGTTTCTCTTGTTGGACTACGTGGAAGTGTGGTTGTGTGGCGGATGGGATATACCTGCAGATGGTGAAAAGCATTCGAAGTGTTTTCCTTACTTGTATGTGTGTGTGTGCGTTTTTTTTTTTTTTCTTACACATTTTGGTGTGCAAAAAGAACCCCGATGTATTTTTGCATGATTCCCGCATAAAAGCCCGGAAATGTAAACAAAGTTGTTTTGACGGAAAGGGAAATGTGTGCGGCTACGGAGAAGGAAGAGTTCCCACCGTTTGATAGTGACATAAGCACAAACAAATATTTATGCCAGTTTTGACTTCAACCCAAATGGAATTCTCTCAAGCTGATTGGGAAACTTATCACAAATTTACAAATATGAATGCAGCTTTTCGTTCAGCATAAATCACCCACCCGCTTATAATGTGAAATAAATAAAAATATGTTTCATATTTTTGGTTGCTCTAAGCGGGTGTTAGCTTCTTATTGAAGTGTTTAAATACGCACAGTATGTCGGGTAGTAAGGAAGATCTCCTTACAACCTATAAAAATATAAAAACTCGTAACAAAAGTAGTAGCAAAGGATCAAGTCGTTAGAACTTGTGCAAGAGCCTCCATTAGCACTACTATAGTATTCCATAGATCTCGCGTCTGCCGGCCTACAGTTTGTTAACTATGTTTATATTCGATATTTTTGAAATTTAAATATAAATAAACCTAACTTTTCAGAAAATCGAAAAAATCTAGTAAAAATATGCTGTATGAGAACGGATAGATATCTCTTAGACATTTTGAATGGTAAGAGCTGAGGTGTTAGCGATATCGTGTGCAAAACTTCAAGACCCTAGGATGTCCGGGCGCCTTTTGCAGGCCCCTAGAGTTGGTCCATTCGATATTTAGTAAGTTTGTTGCCAAATCTTCTTTTGTGGTGCGATTTCCAACACTGATGATCAAAAATCCCTACAAAAAAGTCCGTTTTAGGTCTACAATATCTCCACTGGTTTTAGAGATATTCGCATTTTATTTTTGCAATTTTGACCGAGACCTGCTACGTTTTTCAATTTACAAAGGCATTTGTGGTTCGATTTTAATTTTATGCATTTAGAGAAAGAAACGAATAAAGATATCTTAGTTGTTCGATTTTGTTCTTAAAAAAACCAAAATAAATTCTGCCCGAGTTTTTTTTTTTAAATTCCCAAAATATCCAAAATATTGTTAGGTGTAAAAGTTTTTTGGATGGCTTTAGGGGGCATATGGAGTAGGGAGTGGGTTTTGGGGGACATATGGAGTGGCCAAATGGGGGATCTGGGATCTGAGAAACTTCCTCGAATTTGAGAATTCGAGGAAGTTTCTCAATTTTTTAATAAAAAAAATTGTCTATTTTGAAGTACATATGGCATCCGTTTAAGTTAAGTAAAGACATGATAATGTCTTACTTTATGAAAATACTTTACCAAAAAATAAATTTTTCTCACATTTGTTACTTTCAAACTGTATTACTTTCAATAGAATAATCCGATACGATATGGATTTTTGTGGTTGTAAATTTTGCCAGAAATCCAAATCATGCATAAAAATAAAAAAACGAACAACAAATGCATTCGTAAATAGCAAAATACGAAGGAGATCTCGGTCAAAGTTGCAAAAAATATTATAGAGAAATTTTAGACATCAAGCGGACTATCTTGTGGGATTTTTGAGCACTATCCAGCAAACAAATTTTCGAAATTGGATAACAAGTGAAGATTTGGCAACCCTTGTAAGTTTTCGAAATACGGAGGTGATCGACTTAAGGGGCCTGTCAAAAGGCGTCCCTAGACCTTGAAATTTTGCACACAATCTCGCTACCTCCTCTGCTCTAACAATTCAAAATTTCAAAGACATGTGTCCACCCGTTCTCACACAGCATATTTTTTAACTTGTTTTTTTTTTCGATTTTCTCCCACTGTGCGCTGGGGCGTTTATTTTATTATAATGAATTGTACATTGTGAATATTGTCAATAAAAGAAAAAAGTTCGGGGCCACCGTAACTCAGAGATTAGGATGTGCTTTAATGGCGCTGAACGCCTGGGTTAAAAAAAGTATCAATGGTGATTATCCCCTCTTAGTGCTGGCCACATTTGCGGGTATATTTACCTTTGGTAATCAGCCGTGTAAACGTCTTCGTTCGGACTTGGCAATAAAAAGGAGATCCCTTACCATTGAGCTTGAACTTGGATCGGACAGCACTCATTGATATAAGCGAAGTATCCTGCTGTTCCTTAATGAATTGTTCATGGGCATATGCGCAAGTTTTTCAAGCTCAATGGTTTGAGTTCTCGCTTATTTTGTGGTCTTGCTGTTGGAACTTGTATTCGAATTGCTTGTCTGTTGCTTAACTTCAAAAATGTTTTCACTTCAAACTGCCTCAGCGAACACGCTTAATATGCCACCATTTCTTCTACTCAATGTTTTTTAAATACCTTTAATTTTTTCAAACCTTGGCAGCGGCTTTAGTCTGGCCATATCATGACTCTAGGGTGCTTAATGTCCATTGACATCTCTAAACAGCAAATGGGAAATAATGTGTCGTTTGGATTAATTATGGCCTTTGATGACAATAATATGACACCGCTCCACCAGTATTCACGGCAATTTTTATTTTAAATTTCCATCATAAAAATGTCCACGTTCACCATGCAAACTCGAACACCATTGCCCGGAGAAATTGGCTTTTGCAAATGTCAAGCGCCAAAGTGTGGACAAAAATGTAGGACCATATCGTGTTATCAGTAGTAACGTAGAATTGTGGACGGCCAATGTGGTTATCATTCGACCAACCATCCATTTATGCTTGCCATTCATCCATTCATTTGAGGGGCGATGTCAAACCACAGCCCCACAGGGCGGAGGAGAGGGAAACGGCTACCCAGCCATCTCCCTTGGGGGGAGGGGGTTACACAGGAACATTTAGACATTAAACAGTTCGCTAATGGTCATATTTGTTTACATTAAATATGTTATGACATTTGCTCATATTTCAGATCTACATGTCCGTTTACGTTTAGTGATAACCTCAGAGCATAAATAAAGAGTGGCTACATAAGTACCAACATTGCTGTTAAACATTGAGGTCCAGCAGAGTTGCCAGAGCTCGAGGGGACCTGGCTCAGCGTCTTCACATGTAAGGCGGTTGGCAGGCAGCAAGATTTTGTAACCGCTAATTAAATGTTGTTCTCTTTCTTTTAAGAGACCTTTCAAGAGTTGCCCTTTCTATGCTCTATACTCGTGAGAAATGCCGTTTATGGGCAACACTGGCCTTTTGTTTCCCATCTATTGCGTATTTCTGCCGGCAGAGAAATATGTTTCGCTTCATTGTTAAGGAGACGAGTACATATTTTCACTGTTACTTTGCAACTTTAGGCAATAATGAATGGGGAAACAAGCGCCATTATTAGTGTCCCTGCTCTTCTCCATTCTCCTGCTGCTGTTCCAAATTTAAATGTTGGTGTAACATGTGCCTATAAATGTAAGTTAATGATGATGCATTTTTAATGGGCCTTTTTTTTTGTCTGTCGCTTACCTTTATTGTCCTTCAGGCGGCAACTCAAAGTACGTAGCATTCATTCGCCCATCATGCTGTGTAGGTGGAGTGGGGAGAAATTTGCCGGGGGCTAGTTGCTAACTCCGACAAAAAGACTTCAATACAAAAGATCATGCAAGAGAGCTAATTTTGCTGAATGAATTCACATTCATTTTATTAAAGTACCGTTTGCAATGAGGGAAACGAGATTTTTGATGGTCTGTGTGTGTGTGTGTGTGTGTGTGTGTGTGTGTGTGTGTGTGTGTGTGTGTGTGTGTGTGTGTGTGTGTGTGTGTGTGTGTGGAGGTATTTGGGTACTTTGGAAACTATAATTAATTTTGAATAGATTGTAAGGAGTTGCTTTTATTAAAGAGGCAAACGTTAGCTTGCCAGCCCAGAGTTTTATGTCTTAAAGCCTTATTCCTTTCCTTATTTTTAAAACTTTTCATTTTGAAACTAAGGAAAGGCATAAGACTGGCGAAACCAACTGTATAATATCCTGCACTTCTGAGTTAACTTCTACAAATATTGCACCTCTGCTCCAATTACACGATTAGACATGTCATATGAGCTGTCACTTTCTGTATTAATAAGACTTTTCTTATGTACGTCAAATACAAATAGAGTGCGCTCTAATCGGCATGTATTCTCATATATATTGTGCTTTTTTGTACTTTATTCGAAAAAGTTGAATATTTATTCCAATATCCTGTTGTCGTATTAATAGCCTGTTTGTCTATCTCGAAACGAATTTTTCGCGTCACTCAATAGTTTGTTGAAACTGCAAGTTGCGCAAAAAGGGAAAAATTTCGATATATAAACAGTCCATATAGAAACCGTCCATATAGACACATATAGATCTGTAAACGAAGCCCAGATGAACGAAAAGCAACTGATCGACATCAGCAAGCAGGCTATAAATTTTTCGTACGTATCACGCGATGTGTACTAATTTCAGAGTTGCTATTTTTGAAACTACTTATGACATGTCTGATCGTGTAATGGCAGCTTAAATGACATGCCTATGTATCAAAGCCCAGCACAAAACCGTTCATTGGTATCTGTTTTTGTTGAACTCGATGAACACATGATGTTGCATATCAAGACTACTGTAGTGCGAGACACTGAAGATAGAGTTGCTGTCGAGCAGATAATCTTGAAAACAACCACCATTCAGTACTTGGGAATATTTTTATTTTGAATTCATAGGCGCTACAGTGAGTTATGAGAAATTACTCGCTGTATATGGAAGCGTGTCGCTGTAATTTTTAAATATGAATTGATCACACAAATCGTTTGCAAACTTTTTGTTTTCTTACATAAAGAACTAGGCGTGCGGTCGAAAACAATCGACAAGAAAATTTTTAATTTATCTGAAGCAAAATGTACCCGAATACATGCATTGTACAACGTGCACTCACTGAAAACCGAATTATTCATTTGCATTCATTCATCTCGTTACTTGGTGTCTTGTTTATCAATTTTACTCAGTTCTCAATTGTCTCATACACTGTTGTATTTTTAAACGAAGAGTACAGTTCTTGGAACACACTATGATTGTTAGTGTGTCTTGAAAGCAGAAATGAGTGGTATTGCGCAGGCCTTTAATATGTATATGAAAGCTACAATTGAACCGCGATTATCCGGGCCTCTATTAACCGGTTGCATCTGTTAACCGGCATGTTGTACTTTTAGTTGTGGACCTGTTTTAACCGCGTTTACCTCTATAATCCATGCTTCAATTATGCTCCCTCTATTAACCATGCTTACCTCTATTATCCGCGCACCATACGCATGATGTTTGTACCTGCCACCATAGGATGGGGGTATATTAATTTCGTCATTCCATTTGTAGCACATCGAAATATTGATCTTAAATAGTTTATATATTTTTTATGGTCTTGATTTTCTAAGCCGATTTAGCCATGTCCGTCCGTCTGTCGAAAGCATGCACATTTTCGAAGGATTAAAGCTAGGCGATTGAAATTTTGCGCAAATACTTCCTATAATTGTAGTTTGGTTGGGATTGTAAATGGACCGCATCGTGTATGTTTTGATATTGCTGCCATATAAACCGATAGTGATCTAATTTGGTTGAAAATTTGCACAATTACTTCTACATCTATAACAACGAAACTAATTATAGTCCGAATCGGTCCATAACCTGATATAGCCCCAATAGCATAGAAATTCTTATCCACTATCCTTTGTTAGCCTACAGAGAGATAACGGGAAAAGATCTTCACAAATGCGATCTATGGTGGATAATATATAGGACTCGGCCCGGCCGAGCTTAGCACGCTTTTACCTGTTTGATGTAAAATTATGGGATTATTTTTTTGTTTATTTTGAGTTAAATTTGAGTATATTGCTCGTTTACAAACTCCAAAAATACTGATGTCGAAAGAAATCGACAAAAATTTCCAACTTAATACTAATTTTTAGTTCATGGTCTTTTCTCCTGGCAACCCAACTGTAGTCGAGTTTGGCTCGAATTAGGACAAACATTTCTTCAGTGCATGCTTAATTCAAGGCCATTCCGATCAAGCAGCATTCCGAAGCTTCAAATAACATAAATTAATCGTCCAAAAACTTTTTGCTTCCGACAGCAGACATGATTTCGTCAAGTCTTTGAATATCAATACAGCTTTGTGGACAGTTGCTAAATTTTGAGACAATTCTCTAGAAACTGTGTATGGGACCGAGCAAACCGGATAATCGAGGTTCAACTGTAAATATATGTCTTAGCATCTTTTGTTCAAGTTTTGCCCATCAAATGAGTGCACGTTAGGCAACTTTGGTTCCATTCCTGGCGAGAATATAAAAAAAAAACATTTTTTCTTTTGCGTGTGGGATTCTTTTTCAGAAAAGTTTACAGCCAATCTGGACCGCAATAATTTCCATTTTTTTTAATTGAGCTCTTGTGTTTTATTGTTCATATCTCAAATAGGAACCAATTTCGTAAAAAAGTAGTAATACCCTAATCTGCAGACATAATAACAAAATAGTGTTTGTTTTTATCGCTTGACCCAACCAACTGCTATGTTTTTTGTCTTTTAGTTTTTTTATATTGCATTTCGAGTTAATTTGGACATTCGAAACTGAAAGGCACCGCTGATTAGGCTTATCAGGGTTTCATTAGGCAAAAAATTCCTTTTGAAAGGGCTGCACAAAAAAAAATGTCCTTGTATATATGCCAGTTGTTTCAAAGGCATCTAAAATTGGAAAATATCACCTGCGATCCGCTTGAATGCACAACAATTGTTAATGGGAGCCTTAATCCCATAATTCCTCAATGAAATTAATTTTTAATGTATTCTGTGTTATTTAAATGCAAAGTGATGCGAACAAAATTAAGCGACTTTTTCCATGGAATGTGTCAATTAAAAGTTAATCTGCTGCGTGTTGCATTGTGTTTGGGCGTATTACAAAGTAATTGGCATTAAATTTAAGCGTTTATTTAGTTGGAAAAGCAAATGCAAATGAGAATGTGAATATGAATGCAAGGCGTGGGCGTCCCTATGGGCGTTAACTCAAACAAAATACGTTTGTTGCGAAAGAAGGTGATAACACAAAACATTTTATTTAGCCTATTTTAAGCTAGTGATTTGTCCTAGAGCTATAACATTATAGGTGATTGGTGGGAACTCCAGGACTGCCCCATTATTTTTTGTTTTTTTTTTCTCTTTTTTCGAAAAACTTTCAACTCATTGACTGCGGCTGATCCAGCTGATGATGCAAATCATTTTGAATGCCTTGACATGGCACGCATAAAATGCTAATGAGATTTACTCGTAAACGAGTGGTTGGTTGACTTGTTGCATTGTCAATTGTAATATCGAATGTTTTCACTCATCTGCCTTAATTAAGGACCTATATATAAATTTACATCTGCCAAAATGACCCCAACTACACGCACACGCATACACACACAAACACAGCTACAGAACACAAAAATTCCATTGGCTTATTGAGATGTTGTGGACCACCATGAGCGGGTCTCATTTCCAATGGCAGCAGAATAAACTGCAAATAAACATTTATTATTAGCTATGTCCTCATCGTAATTAACTTTACTCGCAGAAGAAAAAGTTTCGCCGAGTAAAACATCAGAGCCAACAGCGGAGACAAAATGAAATCTTCCCAGTCCTAACACAAGCAAGATGCTGAGCCTCCATCACTGTCTTTTAAAAGGACAAAGTTTTAGTTCAATTTCTTGTTTAACGTTGCCTAATGAGGTCATTAACAATATTCCTTACAACTTTCTACAACATTTTGCAGATAAATGTTTACCTTGGTTGAAAGAAAAAGAAGTGCAAGGACGTGAAAGTTTTCCCCACTGTGAACTTATGACGTCGTTATGAAAATTTTGAGATAATGTCTGAAATATTCGGACGAAATTGAGAAGATCACTAAAGCGGGGGGAGGGGCATTAAATGTCTACTATATTGTTAAAAAATGTTGGATCTAAAGGACAAAAAAACTTTACTATGCCTGAAAAAAAGGAGACTTAATTGAGGCAAGCCTTCTACTATTATACAGGGTATTATAACTTCAGCACTTGTTTATTGCTGAAAAA
The DNA here is from genome assembly GCF_963082655.1 of Stomoxys calcitrans. Taxonomy (NCBI): domain Eukaryota; kingdom Metazoa; phylum Arthropoda; class Insecta; order Diptera; family Muscidae; genus Stomoxys; species Stomoxys calcitrans. The sequence continues at coordinate 575,265 of NC_081555.1, read as the reverse complement.
GATATGAACTATTGATAGATATAACGGTGCCTTTGCATCCAGAGAAATCATTGGTTGGAATTCGACTACAAGAACAAAGAGAAAATAATGGTAAATCGAGTTTGATTGTTTAAACCACAGAATGGTTAATGTCATAGTTCTGTACCGGTATATCAACTCCATCAATCATTTCCATAAAAAAGTAGGTTTATTCTGCTTCTGCCTATTGTATCAACAACTTTTTATTTTAAAAATCACTCCGCAGTAACAACAACGAGTTAGCACTACTGCCCCAACGGACAAAATTTGAATTTCAGTTAGTAATGCATACCGGACTCACACGCCACTGAAGAATTTGCATAAACAGGTTCGAATTCCCCGGCCGCACTAAGGGCGGGAACATGGGAAAATGTGGTCAAAATGCAATAAAACGTTGTAGAGTGCTGAGAGAGTAAGTCCTATATACATGCACGCCCGATTTTCGCTTTAAAAGCGATAGCAAGCAGATTAATCAACAAATATTGTCGATTTTGCAGATTGTTTTCTTAAGCATTTACCACTACGCGTGCTTTGGTAGAAACCCGTTCAGATTTGGACATAGCTGTCATATAAATATATGTACCACCCAAATTTCACCATTGGATCCATAACACGCAAGTTTGTCAAGCAATTTTCACGAAATTTGCAAATACAAGTTCTTTACACCTCAGACAACACATATGAAATTTCGTTGCAATCGGTACAGAATTAGGTATACCTGTCTCACACACGTATGGCCCTCAATTCATTTATTTACTGATTGTATAGATATCTATTGACATTTTTTCTTTTCAAATGTTGCCTTACGAAAGTCCTTTTTACCTCGCACTTTAACTGGTTTCGGTTGCTATTATTTATTGTATTTTCAAAGTTTTGCATCAAATGTCTATGTGTAGCAATTTATAATAATCGTTTAAAGTAATATGGGCCAATAAGTAAAACCACAACATACGCTTAAATGGGAGCAGTACTTACACAAATAAGCGGATAAGGTTCATGTTCAATTTTCAACGAACAAAAAGGATCAGTGAAAATGTTCAAGTTGATATCTTCTGCCTTTTTATGCTTTAGTGATTTTAGACGACAGACATATTTTCGAAGCTGTTATATCAGAAAAGTGGCATTAAAACAAATTTTTATTTCAAAAGCAATTTAAAACAAGTAAGAGCGTTCTAAGTTCGGCCGGGCCGAATCTTATATACCCTCCACCATGGATCGCATTTGGCGAGTTCTATGCGCAGTATCTCTTTTCAGGCAAACAAAGAATATTGAATAAGAATATGCTATTGTGTAATATTTCAATTCATTCGGATAAGAATTGCGCCTTGCAAAATCGGGAGATCGGTTTATATGGGAGCTGTATCAAGCTATTGATCGATTCAGACCATATTAGACACGTATGTTGAAGGTCATGAGAGGAGCCGTTGTACAAAATTTGTGCCAAATCGGATAAGAATTGCGCCTTCTGGAGGCTCAAGAAGTCAAGATCCCAGATCGGTTTATATGGCAGCTATACCAGATTATGAACCGATTTGGATCATACCAAAACACTATGTGCAAAATTTCAGTCAAATCGGACGAGAATTGCGCCCTCTTATGAGGTCTGAGACGCAAAAATTCGGGCAACTTTCATGTTGAGTTTTGGACAGGCATAAACCAAATTTACCGTCAATGTAATATCGTTTATATTTTGGAATAAGAGACCTCAATATGTGCTTAAGGCAATTTCGTAAGCTAAATGTTGATATATGAAACATAAAAAATCTCTAATATCGGCCTTTTTTCCACTTTTAGCCCGTAGTGGGCCGTGCATTTTCTTGTTATTTTTTAACTTATGCAGATGTGTTATTCCATCATTAAGAAAATGATATCGGTAGACTAGTGGATGCATTAAAGACTACCAAACATAATATCATAAGTTCAAATATCCTCGGCCACCGAAAAAACAAACAAAATACGCAGAGAAAAAAACCGAGAGCAAGCAAGAAAAATAACGAGCAAGCAGCTCGCCGAACGATGCATTACACAATCACTATTTTTAGTAGCAATAACATAAACTAGACAATAAACTCAATACCTACGATGGTTGTCGCAATACAAAGTTACGGTAGGCAAAAAATGGATTGAGGTAACAAATCCGTTTTCTGTTTGTAGAATCAAAATCTAAGCCTAACGGCCCCATTGTATTTTTGATCGCATCCCTCTAGTAACTTGGCACATAGAACTTTTTTGAACTGGGAACCACGGGTCGGACAGGAAAATAGCACAGTTAAATTTTGTGATATACGAGGGTTGCCTTTTATATTACGGAAATATTTATCATCGAAAATCACTTTGTTTTTCAAAATATTCCCTATTAAGATTTCTACACTTTTGCATGCGTTTGAACCAATTGTCGAAGCACTTTTGCCACTCTGATTGACGTTTCTCCAAAACATGCATTCTCAACGCATCAACCGCTTCTTCAGGTGTCGAAAAACGTTGATCTCACATTTTATTTTTACGTATACGAGAATAAAAACAAGTCATTTGGTGCCAAGTCAGGACTATACGGCGGATGATTCATCAAATCGATGTTTTGAGGGCTCAGGCTATCATTTGCTTGGAAGTGCTTTGAGCGCAAACAACTTTTGATGGATTTGGCACATCTTGAAACACCCATACAGTCGACTGTTGCTTACTTTCTGGCGTAAATCCACGATTCACCGCCTGCCACGATGTCGTAGACATGTTTCGAAGCACCGCGATCGTATTTTTGGAGCATTTCTTTCGACCAAACGACACGAGCCTATTTTTGCGATTGACAAATTGTGTGGGATCCCACGTGAACATAGTTTTTTGCTGGTCCCACTAATGCCTATGGTTGTCTCAATCTTATGAAAGGTCACATGACGATCTTGCAATATCAGTTGGCGCACAGCATCAATGGTTTTTGGAACAACAACTGATTTTGGACGACCTTTACAAAATTCTTCTGGGAGTGAACTACGACCTCGGTTAAATTCACTATACCATCGATAAAAACTGGTCCTTGATGGAGCTTCATCGCCAAAAACTGAATTAAGTTCATCGATGCACTATTGTCGAAAGTTGTACAAAATAATCGTACGAAAATGTTCACGATTTAATTCCATTTTTTGGGCGAGATGAATATTTTAAGCTACTGTAAACAACACAAATAGCGCTCGTATGTCAAAACGTTCTGAGTACGTATAAACTCAAAAATGTCAAGCTTTATGATAAAGCTGTCAGTTGGCAGATTACAACACAAGGATTGTCCAATCCCGAAATATAAAAGCCAACCCTCGTAGGTTAGCTTAGAGCAGTTGTTGTCATACCCATTTTTGCATGTGGAGGTAGCGATCCTCTTTAAGCGCTATAGGTCCGGTCCAAACAACAGATTGCTGCGGGAACATTACGACCGATGCTGCTCGGCCTCTCACTGAGACTCCACTCGATACGGCTTATTGTCCGCGACTGCAGCTGCAGTTACTCCGTAGGGAGCATTCCAAAGTTCCGTGCGGAGCAGTGATGGGCGTTAGTGTGCCCAAAACCATGGCCTTATAAGTTATAGGGTGTGTGTATTTGCTCAGCACTGGTTTAGCAAGTTGTTCATCCACGATTTGCTTATAATATTGGTGTTACATTTTTCATAGATATATGTTTCCTTTGAAGTCCCCACACAGTCTTGCTTTGCAAAGCAAAAGTGGCCTTTAAAGCCCACCTGTTTGTTAGCAGCAACCACAATCTGGGGACAAATGCCTTACCACTTTTCCTTTTTTCGTTCTTTAAAGAGTTCCGTTACTTTTTTATGATGGCGTGCTAGGTTCATAATCGGCTTCACAACCCAGTTGGTAATTGCAACATGTGGCACTGGCGGCCGTGTTGTTGCTGTAGCATGTCGAAGATGATAATCATATTGTTCTATGCCCTCTATCGCTTTATCTCTCGCAGATAGTGGCAGTTGGCAGTTGAGCATGGATGTGCTTTGTTTATTCTCGTTCCTTTTTTTTCGTTCGTGTTTTGTTTTGCCCTCTCTCCTCCTCATAACACACTTACTCTCCACCTATGAGCCGATTGTTGCAATGCAAAGTCGATATGTACATATTTAAACGGATTTTAGACTTCCGTTTAAATCTGAGAGCCTTAATGGAAAAGCTGCCAGCAGCATTTCCTGGACGTTATTGGTTGGTAGCTCCTCTCCCGTGAGCTATTGTTGCTGGTGTTTGGCAGCCAGGCAGGCAAGCAGCAGCACAAGTTTGTTTAGTGCAATTTCCGTCTTTTTTAATGCTTCCATTTGAAGGAAACAGTGGAGTGAGATTACAGTTCACTCCTCTCGATTGTTTATCCTTTGTTGTTACTTTGTGGCAACGGTTCTGTTGTGTTGGCTGCTAGACCCGATTGTCCGACTTTTGTGGGCAATGCCTGTTGGCCGTTGTTATTGTTGCTGCAGTTTTGCATCCCATAGATGGGGGATTTGCGGTTATTGAATGTCATTCGCAAATAAATTTTTCCCAGTTTTGAACTGATTCCGTTGCAGTGGTTTTAACTTGTTTATGTCAGAGTTTATTTATTTGTGACAGAGGCAAAAAACAAAAACAAAAAGAGGAGGACAACCAACAGCCACCAAGCAGCTTCGCGCACCGAGCAACCAGCACTGCAGCTGTGGATTTAGTTTTGTTTGGTTCCGACTAAAGTGGAGCTGCAGCGGCAAAAACCACTCCTGGCATTAGTGTTAAATGCTTTTTGTGGCACCATGAAATATTAAACTGGCACTGGCTTGTGCTAGCAATAACAGCGATTATCGTGAATTGGTTTGAACGGAACGTGCTCTGTACTGTACGTTCAGATCTATTGCAACGGGGGAGGGTTGCATTGCTCAAGTTTAGGTTGATTAATTATTGGAAACAAAAATAAACCTTGCCCCACCTATAAATTTGAATTTGAAATAGAGGCGAGATGACATGTTTTTATGTCGAAACAACTAAAACTAATTTCTGAAGTCCCTTAAATCATTGATTGTTGATGGCATTTCGAAACTTTTGTACTTTTTCTACAGATTTAAGAAATAATTCCCAGGGAATGTACTCTTTACTCATATGGTTATTTGCATTGATATTCGAATAAATATTTAAACCCTTTGGAAATTTAAGCCATACGTTAGTTGAATTCCAAATGCATCCTTTCTCTGCGATTGCATTGAATGTCGAATTATCAATACCAGCCATCATCATCGTAACCATCATCATCATCATCACCATCATTTTCATTATGGCCAAACCAAACCAAGCACTCGAAAAGCACTCCAATTTCAGATCTCGATTTATTATTTTGAAATTGCATTTTAGTACAGTTTTGTCAGCAATTAATTTTAGATAAATATACAGAATTTCTATTGAAATATTTTGAATTTGCTTGTAAACTATGGACGTTTGTATGCATGGGAGTGCCTGTAATGTTGAATTGAATGCAAATATGTAGAAATTCAATCAAAGTCCAATTACAATTAAATGAGAACAAAACTAATGTGTAATTATTGCTTAAATATAGGCTGGCATATGGGTGTTTCCATATGTGTTGTGTTTCCCCCCACCCTCGCCACGCTGCAAGCGAGTATTTTTGGTAAACAAGACAAATCCTTAACAAAAATTGAATGCAACGGTAGGTTGGCTAGATAGGGAGAACTATTTGTTACACCAAGCGAAATTTGTATGTGAAAAGAGCAAACAAGTTTGCTACAATAGTAAAAAATCACCCAGAGAGAGAACAAGTTTTCAGCTGTCTTTAAACGGTCAACATTTGACAGTGGCATTAAAATGTCATAACGACTTTATATATATTGCAACTTATATTTTCCCATATAGACCGATTTTTCAATCAGGGCATCGACCTATCGATACTTCTTTGTGACCCATCAAAATAAGTTAAGTGGCACGTAGGTGCACTCAAAGAAATAAATAAAAAAAGGGATAGAAAAAAGCCATATTTCCCTACTATATCAAATGTCAAATTTGAGTTCAATTTCATACCCTAAACTGCCACAATTTATCGAAATGTTCATACATTAAGTCAGCTTAAAATTCTAGGAAAGTTTCTCGTTAAAATATCAATTATTTTCTGTCTAAGAGTTTAAATTCTAATGTATACCGAACCCTGTGGCAATTTAACATTTTTGAGAAACGGTTTCCCAAATCCTATTTTTATCAGATTTGTGCTATTCATATATTATGGAAACCCCTCAACAAGCCATTGAACTAAACATCTCGCATAGAATTAGCAAAAATTAAAACATTTTTGTTACAATCTCAGCTAGGATTTATTTTGCCAGAGTGGCGTATGAATCCATGAACTCAATGCATTAGATATCAGCACTCATACGCTTTGGTGTTTTCGCCGGCTACAACCCTTAAGGCCACCAATTTGCCATCACCACACAAATACACACACACACACACAGACATGGCGATGGATACACAAAATACAAATATGTGTAATTATATTATTTGCTTGCAAATATTTATGTAGGTATAGTTTAAAGTTCTTAAATTAATTTTTTTTTATTAATTTTTAATACAACTCGAATTAAGACACTTAAAATATCTGCCGTTGTCGTGGCAGGCTGTCGACAGAACTGAGAGGCATTAAATATACCTTTGGTCATTTAGGCGCATAAATCCAGTAATTATCGAGATTTGTGATTTCTCGGCCACCTAATTCAGAAGTGACTAATTAAGAAGTTTGTATGTCTCACACATTGAACCAGGCCAACTTCAAGACCAGAAGTGATAATGAACAGCTATAATGCCAATGCGTGTGCGAATACGTTAGAGTGTTGTGTAATCATCTTGCAGAGCAATTATTGCGAGTTGTGGGTTAACGTACAGATACAATGACAGACATAAGTTTATGTATTTGTATTCTGCGCTAGACCTATGGAAGAATGGGCTCGTCAGCTAAAGACAACCGGTATTGTAGACACGAAATTACGCGAATTGTAAAAAAACAAGTGAAAATATGGCGGGAGGAATCTTGGAAATCCACTACCAACTTAGTTGAGGTTATATGTGCACTTTTCGTACCAAATTTCTGCAAAACCAATTGAAAATTTAAGTTACTCAAGAGATCTGTTTATATTGGAGCCATACTAGGTAAAAGACCCATTTGTACAATACATACCATGGATATTTGATTTGAGATCATAACAAAACACTCTATATAAAATTTCTGCCAAAGCGGACAGAAATTGAGCCTTCTGGGGCTCAAGAAGTCGAATCGAAAGACCACTCTGAGCTGTATCTACCACTGGGAGCTGTATCTAAATCTGAACCTAAGGAGCCATTTGATCAGCCGAAATCGTGATTTCGACGGACGGACAAACGGAGGGACGAACGGAACTGGCTAGCTCCTTTCAGAAGTCGAATCGAAAGGCCACTCTATATGGGAGCTATATCTTCATCAGAACCCAAGGACCTATACGTTCGACCGCAAACGGAGGGACGGACGGAAATGGCTAGCTCTATTCAGAATGTCAACACGATCATAAATGCATAAACTTTATGGGGCCGCAGATGACTATTTCGATGGATCTAGTGGATATATTAAATTTAATAAAGCTTCCTGCTCTCTGTAGCCGCAGGAAAATGTTGAACATCACTTTCATCTCAAATACTTTCCACGGAAAATTGAAGTCCGAATTTTTGTTGAGCCGACTTAATATTAACGTTACATCTAGACCAACGAGAAATTTTCAACTGCTTAATATTCCGTACCATCAATGCGATTTTGCAAATGTCGAGTCTCTTCGTCATATTTGTTTCGATTTTAATATGCAGTGTCATCTTTTTGATTTTACTGAAGACAGACATTCTTTAAAAAGAAGATTTACACTTTATTTAAATACTAATTGAATACCAATGTTATTTGTATTGTATATATGTATATTTATATTAGTCTGTAAGGATACATGTATCTATAGATAACAAAAAAATAATACGTATGGTTTTTTCCCAGGGGGAAATAATCTGCCATTACACCCTGCACCATAGGATAGGGTTATGCAAATGCAACTGCAATTTTGGCCATGGACATTCCATTTAGGAACAGGGGAAAACTTCTCACATATCAATGAGTGCTGCCCGTTTCAAGTTTTTTAGCTCAATGATAAGGTGCCTCCTTTTTAAAGCTGAGTCCGAACGGCGTGCCGCAGTGCGACACCCCTTTGGGGAGAAGTTTTTACATGGCATAGTTCCTCACAAATGTTGCCAGCATTAGGAGGGGATAACCATCGCTTAAAATTTTTTTTTTCTGATGTTCTCGCCAGGATTCGAACCCAGGCGTTCAGCGTCATAGGCGGACATGCTAACCTCTGTGCTACAATGGTATAGGATAGGGTTATAGTAAGAAGTTATTCTATTTGCGACACCTTGAAGCCATGATCTAAAGGTGGGTGCATTTTATTATCGGCAAAACGTTTTAAAACAATTTTAATGCAGATTTTGTCAATCTGAAAAAATAAGGAATACCATTTTTAAAGAGAACTACTTTAAAGAACGCGAAGACTTGCAGATGTTGACTGTGACTAATCTAAATCATTGACATTTTGAGATACAAGTGACTAGAAACATACTACCTAACTCAACAACTCAAGTTATTACCAGTTCACCACTAGCCAACTCTATCTCTGGATACAAAACCCTTATAGCTTTTCGATGAAAAAATGTTAACTAACCAAAGATCTCTAACATATATACTTGTATGAAGTGCTTAAACCAAACGGAAAAGATTTATCTGAGTCAGTAATTAGCCGCTTAAAACAATCTATGCCTTTTGTGCCAAAAATGATGCAACTGATATCAACCATTAATAATTTGCTTTAGTTTTGCACATGTGAAAATGCACTATTGTTGAACAAAACCTCATTTGTATAAAAATATGGGTCGGAAACACCAATTTTTTACATTTTATACTACATCAAGTTAAGTGGTTATAAAACTTTATATGTAAAGGGTGATTTTTTAAGAGCTTTAGGAAAGCTCTGCTTAGTCCAATTTTCGCATAATCTTTCCAACATTTCGTCCGGTATCTCACGAATAAATGCTTCAATATTGTCTTCCAATGTGTCAATTGAAGCGGTCTTGTCTGAAAAGACATGACCTTTAACAAAGCCCCACAAAAAATAGTCTAAAGGCATTAAATCGCATGATGTATGCGGCCAATTGACCGGTCCCGGACGTTTCCCTTCGATTTCCCTTCGACAGTTCGGTCAGAAAACATGTCAACCACTCCAAATGTGTTTCATTCCAAATTCGGATAAGAACAGGTCAGCCTGTTTAAATTTGTGAACAATGCCACGGCATCTCTCTTTGCTAATCCTGAGGAGAGCACTATAGTGGGAAAAGATTATGTAAACACCATGATCACTCCTGAATTGGATGAATTACTTTATAAATAAGATTTTTTTTTTATATAAAACAATAAACAAAATAATTAGCACACATTTACACTTTTGTCCCTCACTGTACGTACCAGTTGCCTTTGTTAGTTGCTCAGTGTGTGTGTGTGTGTGTTTGTTTCCCTGTTTGTGCATAACTCTTGAAGAGGTTACCGTGAGCTGTGGTAATTTGTTGTTGGCGTTGTAGATAATGTGGCACAATTTACGCACCCAAAACAACCAACAACCACCACCGTCATCATCATCATCCACATCCACACTGCAGTGAGAATGGCGGCATGTCAGCCAAATGTTGTTGAGGTTGTTCCCATAATGAGGGGATCATCATAGCCGCCGTAATCGTACTCATTGCGTTGCCTGAATTGCTGTAGTGGCTGTAGTTGTTGCTACTCTGACTGCTATTATTTGGCTGGGTAATGGAATTTAATAGCTGCGTTTTTAGCCGTTAATTGTGTTGAATTAAGCCAAGGGATTGTATTCTCCTCATAGCGAATAAATCAAGTCGTTATGCCGAAAAGAAGGACTACCGTTTAGCGTTCCAAACATCCATTTATCCACGGGAATTCTACCAAACTTTCTTCTCAATTATCCTTGGAAAGAGCGATATTTCAAAATAAATGTTCTATTTAAATTACTGTTGGGCCCAATCCTCCACGACATAACTTTTGAACCTCGCACCTAGGCAAGTTTTAATTGCTTTTTAAAAGACTTTGCTGCCGTGAATAAGACTGGCATGAGAGGGCAACGAAAGTAGGGCCAATAAAATGTTCCATATGGCACGCAAATTTATAAACACACTCCTCCCCTCCCCCTCGCTAAATTCAGCCATAAGGACCTCTTTGTCTATGCGTGAGAATTGCATGTGCTATTGTATAAGAAATTAAGAAGAATGGAATGTGGAAAGTAGCATGTGCTGTGTGTATGTTAGTTTTTTTGTTTTTTTTTTTCTCCCTAATTTACGAACTTTCCATGGGTCATAAATTTTTTATAGGTGAAAGCAAAATTAGCTTCTTTTGTTTTAAATCAATTACAACAAAAGTATGAAAGTGTATTTTAATTAAGAAAAGATTACATTGTGCGCTGTGTTCACTTCTTTCTGCAAAATATTTTTTCACATTTTCTCAATGAAAGCTAGGGGGGGGGGGGGGGGGTGTTCCTTTTTTATTTTTCAAATAAGTAACAATGTCGCCAATTACGGTATTAAATCTTAGCAACATAAACTTTTTGGTTGAAATTTATCGCACCAATAAAGGTTTGTAGTCGATTTAAACGAAGTTGTCCTTACATACAAAATGTTAATTAAATACTTCGACAATAACTTCGACATAAAAAGAAAAAAATTCCGAAAAAATCATTTATTCAAAACAAAAATGTAATGCATTTTTGACTTTCCAAACATCATATTTTTTTGAAATCTTATTACATTTTCACCAGAGACCAAATTTTAATGATAACTTTAAAAAAAAACGTTAATCTTTCTCATGTCAAATAGCATTTTTTCAAATTTCAATGACATTTTTATAAAATTTTTTAGAGAAAAATTTGCAATGAAATTTGTTTTAAAGCAATAGTCATGTAACATAGCCTTCTCTACACTGAAAAAAATTTATACTAATTTTTGAGCTGAATACTGAAGATAACCAACTCTCTGTATTTCCTTTTGTGAAAGATTTTACACGCAATGTTAATTTTTTGTGCATAACATAAATAATTCAATAGAATTAAATTTAAAATTTGAAAATTGCATTAAAATCATGTACACTCATAGAAATTTGTTAGTAAAAACAGCAAAAATTTTTGCTGAAATAGCTGAAAATGGGAACATTGCATTAAAATGATGTGCACTCATAGAAATGTGTTAGTAAAAACAGCAAAAATGTTTGCTGTAACAGCAGAAAGTTTGATGAAAATTGGACAGCAGTAATTTGTTGCTAAAACAGCAAACATTTTCTGCTATTTTCAAATTTAAAAAAGTTAAAAAAAGCTCAAAAATATAAATATTTCAAAAAATGTTATTTTACATCTTATTTTTCAATTTTACAAGCATACAACTTAAAATTTTTTACAATTTTCTAATTTTGATTGAATTTTGAATTACAGCAGACAAAATAAGTACTACTATTATATTGGGTTGCGCAAAAAGTAATTGCGGATTTTTTAAAAGAAAGAAAATGCATTTTTAATAAGAATTAGAATGAACTTTAATCAAATATACTTTTTTTACACTTTTTTCTAAAGCTAGCTAAAAGTAACAGCTGATAGCTGACAGAAGAAAGAATGCAATAACAGAGTCACAAGCTGTGAAAAAATTTGTCAACGCCGACTATATGAAAAATCCGCAAATACTTTTTGGGCAACCCAATATTTATGCTTTTAAACAAAAAAATTTACACCTAAAATTTACAATTTTTTTTTTATTAGCATATACCAAATGTCTCAATTGTTGTTAAGGAGTTCAAAAATTTTGATTGCATTTATTGAAAAGTTTAAAATGTTTAATTTAATATCAGCAGATAGGGTTTGCTGATTCAGCGGACTAATTCTTCTGGGTGTACTATAGAAAATTTAGCCAACTTTTTTATCTTCTGAGGAAAATTATTTAGCTATGCAAAATCTCTAAAAGCATGGCTTGGAGTGGTTGTCATCTTTCAGAAAGTCATTAAACTAGGTAGAATCGAAAAACCAGAGTCTGATCATTTTTGTCCATTTCGATGCCACAGGAGTGGTTGCCACCTATCAGAAAGTCAAAAACATAGGTAAAAACAAAAAACCAGACTCAGACAATTTTTGTCCATTTTGGTGCAACAGTTGCAAAAGATCAAAGCTTTTATTGGAAATTTAATCCACTACCCCGCATGGGTAATTCAAGCTCGCTTCAACTCAGTTACTGGAGCGTTTTACTGAGGTACCATCATTTAGATTAATCGAACTCTCATTCTTTGCGATTTAAGCAGACAGAGTTTATAGAACAAAGACAATATTTCATCTTAATGTGACTAAAATTCCGAATCTTTTTATAGCCGAGTCCGAACGGCAAGCCGCAGTGCGACACCTTTTTGGAGAGAAGTTTTACATGGCATAGTACCTCATAAATGTTGCCAGCATTAGGAGGGGAAAAGCACCGCTGAAAATTTTTTCTGATGGTCTCGCCAGGATTCGCACCCAGGCGTTCAGCGTTATAGGCGGACATGCTAACGGTGGCCTCCCACTTTTTTTATTCAATCGCTGAGAAAACTTAAATCGGCTAAAGTTTCCCTGTTTTTGCCGAATTAAAAAAAAAATATCAAATGAGAATTGAATAGATTTTGCACTACACTAAATAAATGCTTTCATTCGACTGTAAGAAATTTATTTGGACTGTAAAAAAAAGTTGAAGCATTTTCATTAAGCATTTCCATTTACATCATTCCATCTTTAACTTTAGAGACATCATAGGTCATTGTTCAGAATGTGGAAGTTCACCTCGTTCCCATAACGTATCCTTAAAGGTTAGTTTGATTGATTGTCTGATGATCAATTGTTCTGCATTTAAAATATCATCGCATATGGATGTGCCAACACTGTTCTCATCAGTGCTGTGTTGTTGCTTTTTCTGTCTATAGCTTAGACACCTATGGTGTTCTATGTCTAGACTGTTTTTAATTCATATCGTGCGATTGTTTTTCCTAATTCGTTTCGAATTTGCTTGGCATTCAGCCGATGAGAGTCCAAGATGCCTTAAATGTCATTGTCTGCTCTTCAGAAGACCAGCACAACAGCCCGATTGGTTGCAAGTTGACAGCTTTTGGCCGTTTGGATCAGAGTCAATGTTGAATCTTGACAACGACTTCGGACTTTGTATTAGATTTGTACCGACAATGGCACACTTTCAAGTTGCTGACATTCGATGATGTTGCTGAGTACTTGGAATTAACAATCCAAAGCCAAAATTAATGAGGTTTCATCAGAAGAATACCTTAATAACTTTTCCAATACTGAGCTCTTCCAAAAGTCTGCAGTCGAATTGTTTTTAAGAGTTTTTTTTTTTGTTAATTTTTTAACACATTTTACTTGATTGTGTTCATTCATTCATTGATTCGTTTAAATGCGATTTCAATGGCCCCTTGCAAGCATAATTAATTTGTTTAACTTTTTCCAATATGTTTTTTAAAAACATTTTCCTTGTCCAAATGGACGCTCATCCTAACGAATTGATTGCCACTTACTTGTGAATGCAATTACACTCAAGTTGTGGTCCACAAGTGATCAACGGAGCAGCAGCGAGCGAGCGCATGGAGCGACCGTTGTTGAGATGGATGGGATTTGATTCATTGCAGTCCGTTGCCGAGATACTTGTAAATATTGAATTGGATTGAATTTTGCATTTAATTGAATTGAATTATCGTGCAAGCGTTTGAGTGTTCACCTCGCCGGACGATGGGCAATATGGAGTGGAGGAGTGGATAGCATACCAAAGACGACGTGTGTTTGGTGTGTGCCAACAAAGACATTGGCAGTAGTCACGTTTATCTCATTGTAGCCATTAATAGCTCATACAGTGATGATAACTCGCTATCAATTAGTTATTAAGCGACAGAAAAAACAAAGAAAATCGAATACCTTAAAAGATGCCATCCAAATAGGTGAACACAAAAATCAAAGAAACCAAGTCTTCATAGTCTTCATTCATAAGTGCATGTTTACCAAACGTGTGGTAGTTATGTTTGTCTGTCTCTTGTACCAATGACCTCCAGTTAAAAGTCAAAGCTTTGCAAAAATGTTAAGTGATGGGAATTTTTTAAGTTCTGCGTAAAGCAACATGTGCTACAGCATGTATTTTTACCTTGCGATATACAAATCTAAAAAAAAAACCGAAACTTCATATCAGTCAGCCCATAGCAAGTGTCTTTCGTGTATGAATTAAAGCTGCAATCAATATCAAAATTTAGATTTCAGTTATGGCAGTCAACGTTCTTTAAACCCTGAAAAGTCTTCATTAAGCCTTTTTTGTATGCTCTCCATCATATGTTGAGCTATTATACTTTGATGTTAAACCTTTTAAAGTTCAAACTTTACGTTCTATATGCATCAAGTGGTCTGTCCACCTTTCCGTCTGTCCTTCTGGTTGTCCAACATCTCATTTAGAAGATGATATTGTAACAATTGCTTTTAGAAGATGCAGGCCGATCGCAAATACAGTTTTGATAAGTCCATGAGTATGTGGGATCGTATCCTAGCAAGACCACCAGAAATAATCATCGTTACTCCGCTTTTCAAAGGCGTATATCGACAGCAGTCCTAGTCAAAGGCGAATTTCATATTTTGCGGTAGAACCATAAAAACCATACTAACCAAAAATTCAAAGGAATTTCCAACATATATTTGTAAATGGGCAGTAGGTGTGTTCGTCTTGTTTTCCTATACGAAATGTGCAAGCAAGTGAGAAACTCTACTCTCGTTTGTTATTTATTTTGATAAAATAAGATAAAACTGCTGTTTTTCATTAAAATAATTTCGAGGATACTGCTAGACTGCTAGGAGAAGGGCCGTGCGGAGTTTCCATGCTACTTCTACCATCGGACGGCTCCCCAGGTGGTGGAGAGGGGAAAGCTCATCAGATATGACGAGTACAACAGAAATAAAATATGTGTGGCAAACCAAAAAGATACCACAAGCAGGGGGTGTCCCGCCTGCACGGATACGAATACGAACACGATTGGTCCATGCAATGGGGTCGACAGCGGATTAGCCACAAGAAATGGCCAACGTTGGCGCTCGCAGATTTTCAGAGGATTTACCATCAAGATAACCCGGCCCAAAGGGTCGCTGGCAGCTCCAGCATTATGTACCGATGGGATGGCCCAATCCGCATCCATCAAAATCACGATTACAGAAACATCAACAAAAAATAATGGAACTGACAACCCCCCGATGACGACCTATGGATTCTGATTGGAACATGGAACATCAGAACTCCTCAAAACCAACGAGACTTTACCAAGTCCAGAACGAGATGTCAAACTACAACCTAGACATCCTCGGTTAAAGTGAAGTGTGATGGCCTTAATCCGGAACTATGGATCTTTAAGTTGGCTACCACTTCATTTTTTCAGACAATGAAATCCACTTTTACTGTCGCCGAAAGCAAAGCGAACGCATCGTGACGGCAAGATTGAATTCAAAATAACTTCAAAATAACAATGCTATGCGCCAACCGAACCCGATGACGACGAAACAAAGAATCAGTTCTATTCCCAACTCGACTCAATGACACGCTCTCTTCCAAAAGGAGACATTAAAATTGTTATGGGAGATTTTAATGCCAAGTTGGGCAATAATAACAATAATCTATAAACAATCATGAGAATGCAAGGAATTGGCGATACCAAGAATGACAATGGCGACAGATTGGTTGATTTCTTCGCAAGAAACTGGCTCTTTATTGGAGGTACAAAATTCCCCCATAAAAATATGCACAAATATGCTTGGGAATCACCACGTACTTATCACTACTGTACTGGATTCGCTGGTTGATGTAAAAACAAGATGAGGAGCCGACATCGATAGTGACCACATGCTTTTAGTGGCCACTCTTTGTCAGGGTCCAGCCGTCGTGGAAAGGACTCAAACAAAAAGCACAAAGTTCAACCTCTTAAACCTAAAAGACCCCAAAACAGCGCCCGAATACAAGACAACATTACCAGAGAAGTCGCAAAATAACACCCACTACAGCAGCAATTTAGAATCATGATTTGTATTGGGAACTCCGCAATATTAATGCGGTCCAAATCGGATCATAGTTGAAAATAGTCGCCACAAAGACCGATATTCCGAATGAACTCCTGTTATTTACCCGAGATCACTGAAATTTGGATATAACTGCCTACTGTGTACAAAATTTGACCACCATTTACTTTTTTAAAACAAAAAATAAATACGTCTTTATACCATACAACACTACCGTGGTGCAGGGTATTATAACTTGGTGCATTGGTTTGTAACACCCTGAAGGAAGATAGTTTATTATACCGATCGACTCAAAATCGATTTAGAAATGACCGTCTGTCTGTCTGTCCATGTTGATCTGTGAACAAAGGTACAAAGTAAATTTGGCCCAGACATATTTCTTTTAGCCAAGAGACAGCCTATTGAAAATGGAAAAAATTGGTTCAGATTTGGATATAGCTCCCATACATTGCAATAATGTGGTCATTTGTTAACCGATTCTACCGATATTTGCCAGGAAGGATTTCTTATGACTCTTTGCATTACTGGCGAGTTTCATAGAAATCGGTTCAGATTTATATACAGCTCCCATATATATGTATATCACCCGATTTTCACATCCAGAACTACCGCAAGCGCATTTAGTAATCAATCTTCTTTAAGTTTTGCACAACGCTTTCCTCGACGACTACTGCTGCCAGGAGTTTGGTCAAAATCGTTTCAGTTTAAGATTCAGAAAAATAGGTGTGAATCTTATTTTTTGCACGAGTGTGGAGATTAATTTATAAAGTCAACATATTTTGTGTAGAAATTCGTCGATTTTAAAGTGGTCAGTAAAATAGATGTATATGAGTGTTAGTGCTAATCTTTTGAATAAACATCAAACCAGGCAGTTAATACCCGGTGCACCAACTCCTATATTTAAGAACAGCTTCTGTTCTCTAAGGCATGGATGAACTTTACTTACGGTATACCTCTATCGGGATGTTGTATACTCAGACAAATTTGTTAGTAAAAACAGCAAAAATGTTTGCTGTAACAGCAGAAAACCAGCTTAAAATGGAACAGCACTAGTTTTTTGCTAAAACAGCAAATATTTTCGGCTGATTTTAAAATGAAAAGAAGTTAAAACAAGCTCAAAAATTTCAGAATTTTTTCAAAAAAGTTCATATTCCATCGTATTTTTCAATTTAACAAGCATATACCGTACATTTTTTTCAAATTTTTTATATAATTGCTAATTTTTGAATGAATTTAAATAACAGCAGAAAAAATTACTACTACTATTATATTTATGCTTTAAAATTATTTTATTAATATATAGCAAGTTTTTTTATTAATATATAGCAAGTGACTCCATCGTTGTTTAGAATTCCAAAAACTTTGTGTGGATGCATTACAAAGTTTAAAATTTTTAAAATAATATCTGCAGACAGCGTTTGCCGATATCAGCAGACTTATTTTTCTGGGTGTACGATGATTTTTGAATATTTTTGCACAATTGTTTTTTATAGCTGCAGGGAAGCTTAGAAACTTGTCGCTTGAGTTCACCCCAAATGTTCTCTGTGGGTTTGAGGTCGTGGTACTAACTTGGCCACTCAACAACGTTCATATTATGATCCCGAAACCATTCACTTACCAATTTTGATGAGTGTTTCAGCTTATTATCCTGTTGAAATCTCCGTACAAGTGGCATATTTTCCTCAGTGTATGGTAGCATAACTGTCTCCAACAAATCGTTATAAACAAATCTAACAATTGTGTTTTTAATAAGAGGTATCGCACGTACTCCTTCCCAAGAAAAACCGTTCTGATGTTGAATTCTTTTCCTTTTGGACGATGAAGATTCTTTTCTCTATCATTACCAAACAAATTGACTTTTACTTCATCGGTCCGAAAGATATTTCGTCACTTTTTTACTTCTTTTGATCCGCACCATGTTCTATGAACCAAAGCTAAGTTTAACCTCTTCTTCAAGTTTGCTTATCTGAGTAAAGGAACTTTCCGAGCTTTTCTACCTGGTAGTTTTGTAGACAAAAATCTCCGTCGGACCGTCCGGGATGAAAAATCAAACACCGCCTTTAAATATTGACAACATACGTCAATAGAAGTGAATCAACCCACAGATGTTATCAGATCAACCACAAATGTTCACAAACCAACAACAGTATAAATGAATGAAACGTCCACACCCGTTCACATTCTGACAACGTCTTGTGCGCATTTTTTTAAAACATTGAAGAAAGTTATTGTGTGTTGCGGAGTATCGAACCTGTGTTGCGGAGTGAATGTTAACAAACGCCTTACCACATTGCATAACAGTCGGCTATGTATATAAAAATTTTTTAGAGCCATTTAAACTAAGGTTGGTATACATACACATTTTGTTGGGATGATGTTCACAACGCTCGGTGTATGAAACAATAATGCGTGTTTGCAAAATCATCCTCACTTGTTTACAATATTTCCAACAATGTCCGTGTACGATAGTGACAGCATTGGTGCATGACTTTGCAACGTTTTTTTTTTTCTATCAGTGTTGATCATTGCTTTCTGAGCAGCCAAAATGCCAGATAACAGCAACATTTGTTGAAAAATACGATCAAACCCTTCAAAAAAGGTGAAATTGAGCGGTTCAGCTATATGGTGGGCTATACCTAAACATATGTCAAAAATAGGACCTATATTGAAAATTTTTCGTTTCAATATCTTTTGCTCTCTGAGAAGACAAAGTGCCAAATTACAGCGGCATTTGTTGGAAAATGCGGTCAAAATAGACGAAATCGAGCGGTCTTGATAATTTTCGGTTCGCATATTTCTTGCTTTCTGAGCAGCCAAAACGCCAAATTACATCAACATTCTTTGAAAAGTACGGTCAAACCCTTCAAAAAAGGTGAATCCGCTATATGGCGACCATACCTAAACATGGTCCAATCTTCACGACATACGATCCTTTCTTCTATTTTATTCTTCCTTGTTCTTCTATTCTACTTAAAAATGTCCCATTTATCATTTGTTTTGAGTTTTAATCATCTACTCGTTATGCGTCGCTACTATTCGTCAGGGTTTATGCTACCTAATTTTTGGTATAGGCGCCAACATATAAGGTCAAGATCACCACCCCATCGGATATAAAGGTTGCAACTGGTCTTTACAAAGCATGTCCATTTAAAATGGGAAAGATTCTGCATCTCTGAGCTAAACAATTGAATTTCAAATGAGTACACATCCTGAGAGCCTCCAAAGTAAACTTTTTTCTGATTCGACAAATTAAGACCTTCAAAGACTGACTATCCATGGTGTAGGAGCTATTAGATGCGGCCCTACTGAACTTGGCGCCTATATATTTATTGACTTGAAGTAATGTCTTTAATGTTTCACAAAATAACTTTTCATTTTTTCATTGTCATTCATAAATCTTTAGTAATTTTGCTTTTTTTTTGCGTTTTGCAAGAAACTTCGATAGCAAACCAAACTTAAGTTATAAACAAACACTGTTTCTTCACATTTTTCGTATTTTTTTTTTGTTTTGTTTTGGCAACGAAGGGGTAAACAAAAGCTGGATACAAAAAGTTTAGGTATTAACGTGTTTCTCCTGCTCCTTTTTCTTGTTCTTTTGTAAACTATTGGGAGTTTTATGCGTTAAGTTCACTGGTTTTTCGCTCAAAACAGTCCTGCTGCTGCCGGGCGGGGTGGTTTGCTTAGTTCTTGTGGCGATTGGCTACATCCCCTTCAAAAGTAAATTGCCTCAATGAGTCCTGAGGCTTAGACTCTGCGGACCTTGTTAAAGTGATTTACATTTATGGAAGGCCCCAAAGGCCATCTACGGACTCCTAATCCCATGGCTGTTGATTAACAATGTTTGGGCCTGTAGGGTATGCCAGTGTTTGTTATGTCCCCGTTCTCTTACCTGCATGTAACGACGGGTGTGTATATCTTTAGACTTCATTTAAATGTTCTTGGAGAACACATACAGACGAAAAAAAAAAGACCACGACTATGGCATCGTTTTTTGCATTGTCCGAAAAGTTGGACTATGCGGAGCGTGAAAGAAAAAATACAAACGCACGCACACAATGGGTGAACAAAAAAGAAAAAACGATGCTAAACCCAAATAAACACCAGCATAAAATGCCAAGCCAAAACCCCTCAGGAACAGCTAACAGCGGGGAGCTAAGGAAACAAAAGAGGACCAAGCAAACTAAAGATGTAGCCACTGCTGTCGTGGCCAAAAATATCCTTTGTTGCTTTACAGGAAATTCCTGCATCTTTTGTCCTCCCAGGTTTTTTTTACAGAATTTTTCACAAAAAGTTGGAATTTTGTTTACGGAATTATTCTAACAATTGTTGCGAGTTTCCTGCTTGTATTCTCTGCCAACGTTGGGTTTATTCGAAATTAACAAGTGCCAGAGTTAGTGTAATTTAATTCACAATAGAGCGCCGCCATAATCTCTTAATAAAGTAGCCAATATTCCAAGTGTTTGCGGGCGAACTTGTCTGTATGGCATTGTGTCCCTTGCACCAAGGATGGCAAATTGTTGTCAAAATGCATTTTGTGCTCTTCGTGATTTTCTTTTCGAGCAGCACAATAGATCAAATATGTCCATAGTCTGGAGAATTGCTCAAAGTTCAGCGAACTGGGTCTGCGTGCATGTTTCAGCTACTCAACTCTTCCCACCCTCTTGTTCGAATATGCCAGTTCGATGTTTACTTTGCACCTTTTGTCTGCTTAGGGGTTGATCGAGAATGTTTGCTAGCTCCTCGATCACACATGCACCAAATGTTTCATTTAGTTGTTCGGCTTATTGCTACCAACATAAATTTCCATTAATTTTCTTTTGTTTTGTTTTTATGTAAAGTCTGATTGTGAGTTGGCGCTACTTTTTAGACGCTACAATTGCTTGGGTTGACTTCACTCAGCAAAATGCACAGTCTAATTCCGTTTAGGGTGTAACGTACTCCTCGTACTTCTGTCAGCATAGACCGTAAGATGTTCAAACTGGAATACAGTTTGGGTGATTTGTGGAGTTCTCTGTTTTTAATGCAAGCAAGCAACATAAATAAAAAAAAATTTTAAATTTATGATAAATATTTAAGCTTCAATTATTTCATATTTCTCATGCAACTACATCTCTGGGAGGAAACTTGAAGACGTTTCTGAGAGTTTTATAAATTTTCTATGCTCTTTCGCATTGATTGCCGTAATATGGTTTTAAAACACGCACATGTTTCTCATCTCGAAGCAGCCGGAAATAGTTTATTTTTCTCTCTGTTCCGTCCCTTATAGTTCCTTATATAGTTCCGAGTTCGTATGAAGATAAGGAGGATACGGAGATAAAACTGATGGGACAGGATGTTGAGCAACTGCATTGATTTATGGCAGTGCTGTGTGTGTGTTGTTGCCTCTTCGCAAATAATGGCCACAATTTATGATAGATTTAAGTGAAAGACACAAAAAAGTTCAGTTTACAAAAGCTGTCAAAGAAAGTTGCAAAAGTTAGGGAGTCCAGTGAGTTCACGACAGGGGCAAATGCTTGTTCAATAACTGTGGAAAAATAAGTGGAGTAGGGGTCCCTCTCCCCGACCACTTTCCCCATTCAAATGTACACATTTTGTGCTGGTCTACTCTCTTTAATGATGATATCTCGCTCGCGAGGAGTCAATAGTATTTATGTCTCATAAAGGATTATCATCACTTTGTTGAACGATGACGATTAAATCTTCTTCCGCCTTTGACGGACACACAGCCTGGCAGACTTCTTGCTGCTTGCGTCTTTAGTGCATGCACTCGAGTTAGGTTCATGGTCATGGCCACGTGCCATTTGAATCTATGTTCAACTAAATCTTGAACTACGTGACACTCGATGTGCCCAGTAAGGTGGTAGAAGAGTGACACGAATCAGTCAGACTGAGGTGTCCAACATATCGTTAGTCGGTTTAGGCGTGGCAACTACCTGCAACGTTTGCACACAAGCGGCTTAATGGGGGGTCTTGCGGAATTCTTGCAAAATCAATTCCAATATGTAGCTTAGCGATAATATATGAATGACATTTAAGATGGCTAGGACGTAGGCAGCATGTGCTAAATCACCCTTGACTGCTGAGTCGTGGGAAATGGGCTTTTGTAACATATGGCACGTCTCACTTCCTTCAGTGATAGATGAGGGGTAAATGTCTCAAAATGTTGCTGCCATATTGGGTTTGAATTGATGGATTGCAGGCCATCGTGGGTGTGTACAGTTAACGTAACACGACACATATTTATCCATTATTCTGTTGAATATTAAAGAAAGGTAAATTAAAGCCTTAAATCTCATTAAGATTTAATTTCAAAGTTACTCACATACCCAAACAACTTTATACTCCTTAAATATCCTCAAAAGGGTTTGCCTCATCGATGCCAACGCACTAGCCAACCATCGTTAGAAACATCATAATTATCAGCATCACCATTAAAAGCCGCATTGTTATCGTAGCTGTCAGTAGACATGACTGCTCTCATCTACTTCTTTGCGTTGCCCAGGAGATTCCTTGAATAAAAGATGGCAAGACGTAGGGGAGTTGGGGGGATGAGCATCTACATTCCACGATTGAGTAAATATTTACATACCTTGGTGCGTTAATAGACAAACACACCCACATTAGCACAAAATAAGGACTTAACTTTGCGTACCGTTCGTTATAAATATAGAAGCCTTTTTAAACTTTCCATGAGTAGAGTTTACATGCACTGTTGTGCGGGGTTTGACAGCTAACTAATAACACTACAATAAAACTGATACATATATAAATAAAATATAAATTTGTATACCCACCACCGAAGGATGGGGGTATATTCATTTTGTCATTCCGTTTGCAACACATCGAAATATCCATTTCCGTATATATATTCTTGATCAGCGTAAAAATCTGTCCGTCCATGTCCGTCCGTCTGTCTGTTGAAATCACGCTACAGTCTTTAAAAGTAGAGATATTGAGCTGAAACTTTGCACAGATCCTTTTTGTTGTCAATAAGCAGGTTAAGTTCGAAGATGGGCTGCATCGGACTATATCTTAGTATAGTCCCTATATAGACCAATCCGCCGATTTAGGGTCTTAGGCCCAAAAAAGCCACATTTATTATCCGATTTTGTCGAAATTTGGGTCAGTGAGTTATGGTAGGCCCTTCGACACACTTCTGCAATATGGCCCAGATCGGTCTAGATTAGGATATAGTTGCCATTTAGACCGATCCGCCCATTTAGGGTCTGGCCCATAAAAGCCAAATTTATTATCCGATTTTGCTGACAGTGAGTTGTGTTAGGCCCCTCGACATCCTTCTTCAATATGGCCCGGATCGGTCCAGATTTGGATATAGCTGTCATATAGACCAATCCGCCGATTTAGGGTCTTGGGCCCATAAAAGCACATTTATTATCCAATTTTGCTGAAATTTGGGACAGTGAGTTTTGTTAGGCCCTTTGACTTCCTTCTTCAATTTGGCCCAGCTCGGTTAAGATTTGGGTATAGCTGCCAAATAGTACGCATTTATTGTCCGATATCGCCGAAATTTGGGACAGTGAGTTGCATTAGGCCCTTCGACATCCTTCTTCAATTTGGCCCAGATCGGTCCAGATTTGGATATAGCTGCCATATAGACCGATCTCTCGATTTAAGGTTTTGTGTCTATAAAAGGCGCTTTTATTGTCCGATATCGCCGAAATTTGGGACAGTAAGTTACATTAGGCCCTTCGACATCCTTTTTCAATTTGACCCAGATCGGTCTAGATTTTAATATAGCTGCCATGTAGACCGATCTCTCGATTTAAGGTTTTGGGTCCATTGCGTTCCAAACGCATTGACAGTTAGGCGGTAACTAGGCCTTAAACCCGATTCCCTCGCCCGGTACTGCTTCCAAGCCTGGCCCATATCCTAGAAGCTGGTCCCAGAGAGCTTCGCCTGGTAGAGGTTCCAAAACCGGCAGGTTGAACAAAAACCCGGTAGGTGGTTTCAAAATCTGGGCCTAGCCCCTGTTTTTTGGGACAAACTCCAGGTTTTGGTCCCACTGCTAGTTTTGGAAACAGAACAAGGCGAACTATGGGGTTTAGGCCCAGCTACCGGCTAGCGCCAGGTACTTTGGGACCAGCTATCAGATTTTGGAGCCACCTGCCGATTTGTGGACCCATCTGCGGGGTTTTGGACCTACCTGCCGGTTTTGGAACCAGAACCAGCCTAAACCTACGGCCCAGCTGCCGTTTTTTTTGGGACCAGCTACCTGGTTTTGGCCCCACCTGCCGGGTTTTTAGCTCACCTGGCACCTAGGCCCGTTAAACTGATAGCTGGGCCCGAAACCAGTAGGCTTCGCCGTTCTTCGGGTCCAGCTACCAGGGTTTGGAGCCATCTGCCGATTTTCCAACCCACCTGCCTGGTTTTGAACCTACCTTCCGGTTTTGGAACCAAAACCAGCCTAAGGCATTGTGTTAAAGCTCCAGCTACGGCCTAGCTGCCGTTTTTTTTAGCTCACCTTCCGGATTTTTAGCTCACCTGGCAGATTTTGCACCTACCTGCCGGTTTTTTCAAACTTCCTGCGGGGTTTTAGACCTACCTGGTGGTTTTGGAACCAGCCTAAGGCTACGGCCTAGTTACCGTTGTTTTTTGGGACCAGCTACCTGGTTTTGGCCCCATCTGCCGGGTTTTTAGCTCACCTGCTGGCTTTTTGGCTCACCTGACACCTAGGCCCGCTAAACTGATAGTTGGGCTCGAAACCAGTAGGCTTCGCCTTCTCTTGGTGTCCAGCTACCAGAGTTTGGAGCCATCTGCCGATTTTTCAACCTACCTGCTGCCGTTTTTTTTTTAGCTCACCTTTCGGATTTTTAGCTCACCTTTCGGATTTTTAGCTCACCTGCCGGATTTTGCACCTACCTGCCGGGTTTTTTAACTTCCTGCGAAGCTATCGGGTTAAAGGTCTAGCTAACGCCTTTTTTATTTTTAGCTCACCTGCCGGATTTTGGACCTACCTGCCGGCTTTGGAACCACAATCAGGCGAAGATATAAAGGTTCGGGCCCACAATCAGTCGAAGATATGAGGGTTCCGGCCCAGCTATCGGTTATGCGGGCCTAGCTGTCGTTTTTTGGATAAGCTATCAGGCTATGGACCCACCTGCCGGGTTTTATACCATCCTGCCAGCTTTAGACGCAGGCCAAGCTTTCGGATTAAGGCCTAGTTGCCGTTTTTTGGGACCAGCTTCCAAAACCCTACCGAATTTTTGGCCTTAAACCCGACAGCTTTGCTTTTTAGTGCTTCCAAACCTGGCATGTGGGTCATAACCTAGTAGCTGGGCCCGATACCAGATAGCTTTACTTGATCGTGGTTACAAAATTGGCAGGTTGACCCAAAACCTGGTGGCTGGCCCAAAAAAAAAAGGCAGCTAGGCGGTAACTGAACCTTATACCCGATGGTTTAGCCTGGTTCCAAAACTGGCAGGTAGGCCCAAAACCCGAAAGTGAGTTCAAAAATCGGCGGATCCAAAACCCGTAAGGTGTGTCCAAAAATCGGCAGATGTGTCCAAAACCTGCTAACAGGTCCCAAAGAAACAGCAGCTGGGCCTTAACTTAACGAAAATTCGCCTGGTTCTGCTTCCAAAATTGGCAGGTGGGTCAAAACACGGCATGTTGGTAGATGGTCCCAAAGAACCGGCAGTTGGGCCTAACCCGAAAGTTTGCCTGGTTCTGCTTTCTCAATCCACTTTCGGAGCAGAACCAGGCGAACTATCGGGTTTAGGCCCAGCTACCGGCTAGCTACCGGTTCTTTGGGACCAGCTACCAGGTTTTGGACTCACCTGCCACCTGCCGGGTGTTAGACCTACCTGCCGGTCATTTGACCAACCTGCAGTTGTGGAACCAGAACCAGCTTAAGTCATCGGGTTGAAGGTCCAGCTACGTCCTAGCTACCGTTTTTTTTTTTTTGGACCAGCTACCAGGTTTTGGTCGGACCTGCCGGGTTTCGGACCCACATGCCAGTTTTTGGACCTTCCTGTTGGTTTTGGAACCAGAGCCAGGCGAAGCTATCGGGTTGAAGTTCCAGCTATCGCCTATCTGCAGTTTTTTTGGGACCAACTAGGCGAAGCTGGTTCGGGCCCAGCTATCGGTTTTACGGGCCTAGCTGCCATTTTCTGGGATCAGGCTATGGACCTGTTTTTGGACCCACCTGCCGGGTTTTGGACCCACCTGCTGGGTTTTGAACTTGCTTGCTGGATTTTTAACCTACCTCAGAAGCAGGCGAAGTTATCGGGTTTTAGGTAGCTAGTCTCAAAAACCGGCAGGTAGGTCCATAACCCGACAGGTGAATCCAAAACCTGGTAACTGCTCCCAAAACACGGCAGCTAGACGGTAGCTGGTGCTAAAATTGGCAGGTATGTCCATGACCCGGGAGGTGGGTCCGAAAACCAGCAGGTGGTTCGAAAAAAATTGCAACTAGGCAGTGGCTGTGCTTCGGCTGGTTCGAGTTCCAAAACCGGCTGGTAGATCTGTAAAAAAAAAGCGGCCGCTAGGACTTAAACCTGTTAGCTTCGCCTTGTACTGCTTCCAAAACTGGCAGGTGGGCCCATAGACTCTGTAGTAGGTCCCAAAAAACGGCACCTAGGCCCGTACAACCGATAGATGGGCTTGAAACCCGATAGTTTCGCCTGGATTCAAACCCGGCAGGTCGGTCTAAAACCAGGTAGGTGGATACCAAACCTAGTAGCTGGTCCCAAAAACCGACAGGTTGGTCCAAAACTCGGGAGCTTTTCAGTAGCTGAGTCTAAACCCCGATAGTAAGTGGGTCCAAAACCTGGTAGCTGGACCCAAAAAACGGCAGCTAGGACAGTAGCTGGGCCTTAACCCGGTAGCTTCGCCGGCAGTCGGGACTGAAATCCGGCAGAAGGATCGAAAATCTGGTAGCTGGTCCAAAAATAAACGTCAGCTAGACAGTCCATGGGTCTAAACCCCGATAGCTTCGGCGGGGTTTGGTGCCAAAACCCGAACCCGGGTCCTTGCTTGGAGGCAGATCGGAAAACCGCAAATTGGACCTTAAACAAGGTATCTACGCCCGTGTTCAAAACAGTTAGCTGGCCTTGAAACCCGGTAGCAGTAAAACCGGTTCTTAGGCCTGAAAACTAGTAACTACGACAGGTAAAACCTAACAATTAATCCCTAGGACTGCAAAACCTATTATTGGTACGTAAACTAGGACCATAAACGCCTGGTAATAATCGGTAGCGGTATCCAAAACCTGAAAGCTGGTCCCATAAAACGGAAGTTAGGCACGTAAAACCGATTTCCGCCAGCAGTTATTCGAATTTAGGCCTAGCATATAGCGGTATTTATGGCCTTTCAGCATACTGTTCCAACCAGCTATTGGTTTGTTGGGCACTCTTCCCGCCTAGCTACACCCTTTTTGAGCCTACCTCAGAATTTTCGGTTCAGCTACCGGTGAGCTGCCAGTTTTTTGGGTCTAGCTACTCGTATTTAGCTGGCGGTCTTAGGAACCAACCGATATTTTTGGCCAAACAATTGGTTTTGGGCCATCTATGAGTTTTTCAGACAAAGTTGCAGGCTTTTTAGACAATAAAACAAAAACCCGCAGCGGCAGCTGGTCTCATAAACCGGTAGCTTATTTCGGTTGTTGTGAAATGCTGACAATTCACTTAAAGCGAATTATTTCCATTATAATCTGTATGTTTTAATATACATCAAATTCACGTATACCTTTTCATATTTTTTCCAGATATATCAACAGATTTATTATCTTGGCGGCTGTGTGAAGAGTTTTGATAATTAATGCAATGGATAAATATTTCGTTGGCGCAAAGAAAGATGCAAAGAAAGATGCAAAGAAAGATGCTACTTCATTTAAATTATAAAGGGTGATTTTTCCGCAATTACCTTTTTTGGCAACATTGGTTTAAACAGCTCATGCACGTATCGTGTTTTGTTTCACAGTCAAACATCTTCAGTTTGGTATATAATTCCACCATGAATCATCTTACAAACGAACAACCCTTGCAAATTATTGAATTTTATTATCAAAATGCCTGCTCTGTTAAGAAAGTTCATCGCGTGCTTCTTCCATTGAGCGACGAAGCTCATTTTTGGCTCAATGGGTACGTAAACAAGCAGAATTGTCAATTTTGTAGTGAAGATTAGCCAGAAGCATTGCAAGAGCCACCAATGCATCTAGAAAAAGTCCCAGTTTGGTGCGGTTTATGGGCTAGTGGCATCATTGGACCGTACTTCTTCAAAGATGATGCGAATCGCAACGTAACTGTGAGTGATGAGCGCTACCGTGAGATGATATCCAACGTTTACTTGCCAAAATGCAAGAGCTTGACTTGACAAGACGGTGCCACATTCCACACAGCACGCGTAACAATGGACTTATTGAGAGGCAAGTTCGGTGAATATTTTATTTCACGCTCTGGACCGGTCAGCCTAGATCGTGCGATTTAATACCTTTAGATTATTATTTGTTATAGATTATGTCTATAAAGACAAGCCTGCTTCAAAGGACGTATTTATTCGTGAGATTCCGGCCGAAATGTTGGAAAGAGAAAGAAAGCCGCAGTCACGGTCAACATTTGCATGAAATAATTTGCAAACATTAAATTATATTGACCGTATTATCGATTCAAATAAAGATTTTATGCATTTTTCTGAATTTTATTTGTTTTTTTTTTTTTTTTTTTGACAAAAATTGCTATAGATCTTATTAGTAGTACCACTACTGTGGTACAGGGTATTATATATTAGTGCATTTGTTTGTAACACCCAAAAGGAAGCGAGATAGACCCATTGATAAGTATACCGATCAACTCAGAATCACTTTCTGATTCGATTTAGTTATGTCTGTCTGTCTGTCCATGTTAATTTGTGTACAAACTGTAGGTCGGAATTTTCATCCGATCGTCTTCAAATTTGGTACGGGCATGTTTCTCGGCCCAGAAACGGTTCATATTAAGATATAGCTCCCATGTATATATATCGCCAGATTTTCACTCATGAAGCCACTGCAAGCGCATTAATTGACCAAAAATGTTGTACAACGCTTTCCTCGGCGACTTCAACAATTTCTATAAAGTTTGGTCCAAATCGGGTCAGATTTAAATATAGCTCCGATATATCCAACGGTGTCGTCAGAATTTTGAAATTTGCAAAACTGAAGATGTGACATCAATTTCAAACTCATTTCGATTTTTTCACCATTTTTCGAATAATAATTATGCGATTTTGAGCTTGTTTTTTGAAGAAAAAACATAGGAGTTGCACTAATCCGATTTTTGTGCCTTAATCTTCAATGCTGTATACTCAACTCAAAAAATTTTTTCGCATCAAAATTTGAAAATTTTCGTAAGGGGTTAGCCTTTGCTAAAAAAATGCAAAAAAAATAAAATGTGAAATTTGACGTAATTTTGCTTATTGTACGAATCTTTTTCGAATTTCGAAATGCGGAATGCTGGAAAATTATAGAAATTCCAAAAAATTGAGGAGTTACAGCGTTTTTGACCTTGAAAACGACCTTGAATTTTTACGCCAAAAACAGATTTGGTTTTTGCGATATTTTCCATAGAAAACTTTACACTATTGCTTCATCTAGCACCACTACGGAAAGGGATTTTCTTGACGAATCCAACGGTGTCGTCAGAATTTTGAAATTTGCAAAACTGAAGATGTGACATCAATTTCAAACTCATTTCGATTTTTTCACCATTTTTCGAATAATAATTATGCGATTTTGAGCTTGTTTTTTGAAGAAAAAACATAGGAGTTGCACTAATCCGATTTTTGTGCCTTAATCTTCAATGCTGTATACTCAACTCAAAAAATTTTTTCGCATCAAAATTTGAAAATTTTCATAAGGGGTTAGCCTTTGCTAAAAAAATGCAAAAAAAATAAAATGTGAAATTTGACGTAATTTTGCTTATTGTACGAATCTTTTTCGAATTTCGAACTGCGGAATGCTGGAAAATTATAGAAATTCCAAAAAATTGAGGAGTTACAGCGTTTTTGACCTTGAAAACGACCTCGAAATTTTACACCAAAAACAGATTTGGTTTTTGCGAAATTTTCCATAGAAAACTTTACACTATTGCTTCATCTAGCACCACTACGGAAAGGGATTTTCTTGACGAATCCAACGGTGTCGTCAGAATTTTGAAATTTGCAAAACTGAAGATGTGACATCAATTTCAAACTCATTTCGATTTTTTCACCATTTTTCGAATAATAATTATGCGATTTTGAGCTTGTTTTTTGAAGAAAAAACATAGGAGTTGCACTAATCCGATTTTTTTGCCTTAATCTTCAATGCTGTATACTCAACTCAAAAAATTTTTTCGCATCAAAATTTGAAAATTTTCGTAAGGGGTTAGCCTTTGCTAAAAAAATGCAAAAAAAATAAAATGTGAAATTTGACGTAATTTTGCTTATTGTACGAATCTTTTTCGAATTTCGAAATGCGGAATGCTGGAAAATTATAGAAATTCCAAAAAATTGAGGAGTTACAGCGTTTTTGACCTTGAAAACGACCTTGAATTTTTACGCCAAAAACAGATTTGGTTTTTGCGATATTTTCCATAGAAAACTTTACACTATTGCTTCATCTAGCACCACTACGGAAAGGGATTTTCTTGACGAATCCAACGGTGTCGTCAGAATTTTGAAATTTGCAAAACTGAAGATGTGACATCAATTTCAAACTCATTTCGATTTTTTCACCATTTTTCGAATAATAATTATGCGATTTTGAGCTTGTTTTTTGAAGAAAAAACATAGGAGTTGCACTAATCCGATTTTTGTGCCTTAATCTTCAATGCTGTATACTCAACTAAAAAAATTTTTTCGCATCAAAATTTGAAAATTTTCATAAGGGGTTAGCCTTTGCTAAAAAAATGCAAAAAAAATAAAATGTGAAATTTGACGTAATTTTGCTTATTGTACGAATCTTTTTCGAATTTCGAAATGCGGAATGCTGGAAAATTATAGAAATTCCAAAAAATTGAGGAGTTACAGCGTTTTTGACCTTGAAAACGACCTCGAAATTTTACACCAAAAACAGATTTGGTTTTTGCGATATTTTCCATAGAAAACTTTACACTATTGCTTCATCTAGCACCACTACGGAAAGGGATTTTCTTGACGAATCCAACGGTGTCGTCAGAATTTTGAAATTTGCAAAACTGAAGATGTGACATCAATTTCAAACTCATTTCGATTTTTTCACCATTTTTCGAATAATAATTATGCGATTTTGAGCTTGTTTTTTGAAGAAAAAACATAGGAGTTGCACTAATCCGATTTTTGTGCCTTAATCTTCAATGCTGTATACTCAACTCAAAAAATTTTTTCGCATCAAAATTTGAAAATTTTCATAAGGGGTTAGCCTTTGCTAAAAAAATGCAAAAAAAATAAAATGTGAAATTTGACGTAATTTTGCTTATTGTACGAATCTTTTTCGAATTTCGAACTGCGGAATGCTGGAAAATTATAGAAATTCCAAAAAATTGAGGAGTTACAGCGTTTTTGACCTTGAAAACGACCTCGAAATTTTACACCAAAAACAGATTTGGTTTTTGCGATATTTTCCATAGAAAACTTTACACTATTGCTTCATCTAGCACCACTACGGAAAGGGATTTTCTTGACGAATCCAACGGTGTCGTCAGAATTTTGAAATTTGCAAAACTGAAGATGTGACATCAATTTCAAACTCATTTCGATTTTTTCACCATTTTTCGAATAATAATTATGCGATTTTGAGCTTGTTTTTTGAAGAAAAAACATAGGAGTTGCACTAATCCGATTTTTGTGCCTTAATCTTCAATGCTGTATACTCAACTCAAAAAATTTTTTCGCATCAAAATTTGAAAATTTTCATAAGGGGTTAGCCTTTGCTAAAAAAATGCAAAAAAAATAAAATGTGAAATTTGACGTAATTTTGCTTATTGTACGAATCTTTTTCGAATTTCGAAATGCGGAATGCTGGAAAATTATAGAAATTCCAAAAAATTGAGGAGTTACAGCGTTTTTGACCTTGAAAACGACCTTGAATTTTTACGCCAAAAACAGATTTGGTTTTTGCGATATTTTCCATAGAAAACTTTACACTATTGCTTCATCTAGCACCACTACGGAAAGGGATTTTCTTGACGAATCCAACGGTGTCGTCAGAATTTTGAAATTTGCAAAACTGAAGATGTGACATCAATTTCAAACTCATTTCGATTTTTTCACCATTTTTCGAATAATAATTATGCGATTTTGAGCTTGTTTTTTGAAGAAAAAACATAGGAGTTGCACTAATCCGATTTTTGTGCCTTAATCTTCAATGCTGTATACTCAACTCAAAAAATTTTTTCGCATCAAAATTTGAAAATTTTCATAAGGGGTTAGCCTTTGCTAAAAAAATGCAAAAAAAATAAAATGTGAAATTTGACGTAATTTTGCTTATTGTACGAATCTTTTTCGAATTTCGAACTGCGGAATGCTGGAAAATTATAGAAATTCCAAAAAATGAAGGAGTTACAGCGTTTTTGACCTTGAAAACGACCTTGAATTTTTACGCCAAAAACAGATTTGGTTTTTGCGATATTTTCCATAGAAAACTTTACACTATTGCTTCATCTAGCACCACTACGGAAAGGGATTTTCTTGACGAATCCAACGGTGTCGTCAGAATTTTGAAATTTGCAAAACTGAAGATGTGACATCAATTTCAAACTCATTTCGATTTTTTCACCATTTTTCGAATAATAATTATGCGATTTTGAGCTTGTTTTTTGAAGAAAAAACATAGGAGTTGCACTAATCCGATTTTTGTGCCTTAATCTTCAATGCTGTATACTCAACTCAAAAAATTTTTTCGCATCAAAATTTGAAAATTTTCATAAGGGGTTAGCCTTTGCTAAAAAAATGCAAAAAAAATAAAATGTGAAATTTGACGTAATTTTGCTTATTGTACGAATCTTTTTCGAATTTCGAACTGCGGAATGCTGGAAAATTATAGAAATTCCAAAAAATGAAGGAGTTACAGCGTTTTTGACCTTGAAAACGACCTCGAAATTTTACACCAAAAACAGATTTGGTTTTTGCGATATTTTCCATAGAAAACTTTACACTATTGCTTCATCTAGCACCACTACGGAAAGGGATTTTCTTGACGAATCCAACGGTGTCGTCAGAATTTTGAAATTTGCAAAACTGAAGATGTGACATCAATTTCAAACTCATTTCGATTTTTTCACCATTTTTCGAATAATAATTATGCGATTTTGAGCTTGTTTTTTGAAGAAAAAACATAGGAGTTGCACTAATCCGATTTTTTTGCCTTAATCTTCAATGCTGTATACTCAACTCAAAAAATTTTTTCGCATCAAAATTTGAAAATTTTCATAAGGGGTTAGCCTTTGCTAAAAAAATGCAAAAAAAATAAAATGTGAAATTTGACGTAATTTTGCTTATTGTACGAATCTTTTTCGAATTTCGAAATGCGGAATGCTGGAAAATTATAGAAATTCCAAAAAATTGAGGAGTTACAGCGTTTTTGACCTTGAAAACGACCTTGAATTTTTACGCCAAAAACAGATTTGGTTTTTGCGATATTTTCCATAGAAAACTTTACACTATTGCTTCATCTAGCACCACTACGGAAAGGGATTTTCTTGACGAATCCAACGGTGTCGTCAGAATTTTGAAATTTGCAAAACTGAAGATGTGACATCAATTTCAAACTCATTTCGATTTTTTCACCATTTTTCGAATAATAATTATGCGATTTTGAGCTTGTTTTTTGAAGAAAAAACATAGGAGTTGCACTAATCCGATTTTTGTGCCTTAATCTTCAATGCTGTATACTCAACTCAAAAAATTTTTTCGCATCAAAATTTGAAAATTTTCATAAGGGGTTAGCCTTTGCTAAAAAAATGCAAAAAAAATAAAATGTGAAATTTGACGTAATTTTGCTTATTGTACGAATCTTTTTCGAATTTCGAACTGCGGAATGCTGGAAAATTATAGAAATTCCAAAAAATGAAGGAGTTACAGCGTTTTTGACCTTGAAAACGACCTCGAAATTTTACACCAAAAACAGATTTGGTTTTTGCGATATTTTCCATAGAAAACTTTACACTATTGCTTCATCTAGCACCACTACGGAAAGGGATTTTCTTGACGAATCCAACGGTGTCGTCAGAATTTTGAAATTTGCAAAACTGAAGATGTGACATCAATTTCAAACTCATTTCGATTTTTTCACCATTTTTCGAATAATAATTATGCGATTTTGAGCTTGTTTTTTGAAGAAAAAACATAGGAGTTGCACTAATCCGATTTTTTTTGCCTTAATCTTCAATGCTGCATACTCAACTCAAAAAATTTTTTCGCATCAAAATTTGAAAATTTTCATAAGGGGTTAGCCTTTGCTAAAAAAATGCAAAAAAAATAAAATGTGAAATTTGACGTAATTTTGCTTATTGTACGAATCTTTTTCGAATTTCGAACTGCGGAATGCTGGAAAATTATAGAAATTCCAAAAAATGAAGGAGTTACAGCGTTTTTGACCTTGAAAACGACCTTGAATTTTTACGCCAAAAACAGATTTGGTTTTTGCGATATTTTCCATAGAAAACTTTACACTATTGCTTCATCTAGCACCACTACGGAAAGGGATTTTCTTGACGAATCCAACGGTGTCGTCAGAATTTTGAAATTTGCAAAACTGAAGATGTGACATCAATTTCAAACTCATTTCGATTTTTTCACCATTTTTCGAATAATAATTATGCGATTTTGAGCTTGTTTTTTGAAGAAAAAACATAGGAGTTGCACTAATCCGATTTTTTTGCCTTAATCTTCAATGCTGTATACTCAACTCAAAAAATTTTTTCGCATCAAAATTTGAAAATTTTCATAAGGGGTTAGCCTTTGCTAAAAAAATGCAAAAAAAATAAAATGTGAAATTTGACGTAATTTTGCTTATTGTACGAATCTTTTTCGAATTTCGAACTGCGGAATGCTGGAAAATTATAGAAATTCCAAAAAATTGAGGAGTTACAGCGTTTTTGACCTTGAAAACGACCTCGAAATTTTACACCAAAAACAGATTTGGTTTTTGCGATATTTTCCATAGAAAACTTTACACTATTGCTTCATCTAGCACCACTACGGAAAGGGATTTTCTTGACGAATCCAACGGTGTCGTCAGAATTTTGAAATTTGCAAAACTGAAGATGTGACATCAATTTCAAACTCATTTCGATTTTTTCACCATTTTTCGAATAATAATTATGCGATTTTGAGCTTGTTTTTTGAAGAAAAAACATAGGAGTTGCACTAATCCGATTTTTGTGCCTTAATCTTCAATGCTGTATACTCAACTAAAAAAATTTTTTCGCATCAAAATTTGAAAATTTTCTAAGGGGTTAGCCTTTGCTAAAAAAATGCAAAAAAAATAAAATGTGAAATTTGACGTAATTTTGCTTATTGTACGAATCTTTTTCGAATTTCGAAATGCGGAATGCTGGAAAATTATAGAAATTCCAAAAAATTGAGGAGTTACAGCGTTTTTGACCTTGAAAACGACCTTGAATTTTTACGCCAAAAACAGATTTGGTTTTTGCGATATTTTCCATAGAAAACTTTACACTATTGCTTCATCTAGCACCACTACGGAAAGGGATTTTCTTGACGAATCCAACGGTGTCGTCAGAATTTTGAAATTTGCAAAACTGAAGATGTGACATCAATTTCAAACTCATTTCGATTTTTTCACCATTTTTCGAATAATAATTATGCGATTTTGAGCTTGTTTTTTGAAGAAAAAACATAGGAGTTGCACTAATCCGATTTTTTTGCCTTAATCTTCAATGCTGTATACTCAACTCAAAAAATTTTTTCGCATCAAAATTTGAAAATTTTCATAAGGGGTTAGCCTTTGCTAAAAAAATGCAAAAAAAATAAAATGTGAAATTTGACGTAATTTTGCTTATTGTACGAATCTTTTTCGAATTTCGAAATGCGGAATGCTGGAAAATTATAGAAATTCCAAAAAATTGAGGAGTTACAGCGTTTTTGACCTTGAAAACGACCTTGAATTTTTACGCCACAAAACAGATTTGGTTTTTGCGATATTTTCCATAGAAAACTTTACACTATTGCTTCATCTAGCACCACTACGGAAAGGGATTTTCTTGACGAATCCAACGGTGTCGTCAGAATTTTGAAATTTGCAAAACTGAAGATGTGACATCAATTTCAAACTCATTTCGATTTTTTCACCATTTTTCGAATAATAATTATGCGATTTTGAGCTTGTTTTTTGAAGAAAAAACATAGGAGTTGCACTAATCCGATTTTTTTGCCTTAATCTTCAATGCTGCATACTCAACTCAAAAAATTTTTTCGCATCAAAATTTGAAAATTTTCATAAGGGGTTAGCCTTTGCTAAAAAAATGCAAAAAAAATAAAATGTGAAATTTGACATAATTTTGCTTATTGTACGAATCTTTTTCGAATTTCGAACTGCGGAATGCTGGAAAATTATAGAAATTCCAAAAAATGAAGGAGTTACAGCGTTTTTGACCTTGAAAACGACCTTGAATTTTTACGCCAAAAACAGATTTGGTTTTTGCGATATTTTCCATAGAAAACTTTACACTATTGCTTCATCTAGCACCACTACGGAAAGGGATTTTCTTGACGAATCCAACGGTGTCGTCAGAATTTTGAAATTTGCAAAACTGAAGATGTGACATCAATTTCAAACTCATTTCGATTTTTTCACCATTTTTCGAATAATAATTATGCGATTTTGAGCTTGTTTTTTGAAGAAAAAACATAGGAGTTGCACTAATCCGATTTTTTTGCCTTAATCTTCAATGCTGCATACTCAACTCAAAAAATTTTTTCGCATCAAAATTTGAAAATTTTCATAAGGGGTTAGCCTTTGCTAAAAAAATGCAAAAAAAATAAAATGTGAAATTTGACATAATTTTGCTTATTGTACGAATCTTTTTCG
Organism: Stomoxys calcitrans; assembly: GCF_963082655.1. Taxonomy (NCBI): domain Eukaryota; kingdom Metazoa; phylum Arthropoda; class Insecta; order Diptera; family Muscidae; genus Stomoxys; species Stomoxys calcitrans. The sequence goes on along the minus strand of NC_081555.1, from coordinate 538,063 downwards.
AATTTCGAACTGCGGAATGCTGGAAAATTATAGAAATTCCAAAAAATGAAGGAGTTACAGCGTTTTTGACCTTGAAAACGACCTTGAATTTTTACGCCAAAAACAGATTTGGTTTTTGCGATATTTTCCATAGAAAACTTTACACTATTGCTTCATCTAGCACCACTACGGAAAGGGATTTTCTTGACGAATCCAACGGTGTCGTCAGAATTTTGAAATTTGCAAAACTGAAGATGTGACATCAATTTCAAACTCATTTCGATTTTTTCACCATTTTTCGAATAATAATTATGCGATTTTGAGCTTGTTTTTTGAAGAAAAAACATAGGAGTTGCACTAATCCGATTTTTGTGCCTTAATCTTCAATGCTGTATACTCAACTCAAAAAATTTTTTCGCATCAAAATTTGAAAATTTTCATAAGGGGTTAGCCTTTGCTAAAAAAATGCAAAAAAAATAAAATGTGAAATTTGACGTAATTTTGCTTATTGTACGTGTTCAAAGTACGTTTGAACATGAAGTCATGTGCACCCATGTGCAGACATGCGTTCACGTATGCACATGACCCACTGTGCATAACGGTACATTGAAGTAAGTTCTTAATCGCTGATTCCGCCTTGACTTCATATTTGTTTACCTGGAATTGTTGCTTGTAGCTTGGAAAGTTGACCGTTTTCGCGGGGTCCAAGTGACAAGCAACAACCAAAAAAAGATCAGTCTCGTTTTAAATCTCAAACCCGCGCATCGTATTCTCTCCCCCTCAAAGTGAAAACCCAAGTGAAGTGAAAAGTAAAAAGTGAACATACATACAAACATATATAACTAGAGTGAACATTGCAACAATAAACTTTGAAACAGTGAACTAATATATTTAACATTTTAGATACAAAGTGACACAATAACAACCGACTCAAAAACCAAATCTACACTCGACCCACAATTGCAACATCACAACAACCATAAGTGCGGGACACAACATACAACACCAACTAATTCTAATATTGCAAACCCCCCACCTGTTAAATACAATGTCTATCTACTACAATCAACTATACTCATAATTTAAATTTTAATCTACTTACTACTGCTACTTAAATCTATGAATTGTGCTATCTAAACCTAAATATTTGCTACTTAAACACTACGATCTACTTATAACTAATGAATTTAAATAACATAGAAAAGAACATCACAATAAACAATCACCACCACATTTGAATTTTAAACATAAAACTTCCTATGTTTTATTTCGGAAGGCAAAACCCTTAGTTTGACCCCAAACATTTGGTCCTTCGAACCGGATAAGTGGTTTTTTTAAATAATTAAAAAACCAAAAATCAAAAAAATTTTTCTGTTTTGTGCACAAAAATAATTCATTTTCATTTCAAAAAACCCAGTGACCGAAACACAAAAAAATTCGCAACAACAAAAGTGCAGTGACCCAACAATTAAAAGCAAATGAAATAGAGAAAAGTGCGAAAAAAGGGTTGGTTACACACAACCGTACATACATACACGTATGGACGGACGGCCAACACAAAAATATCAAAACACATAAAAGATCAGTTTTGGCAATTTATTAAAAACAAAATAATACACAAATCACAAAAAAAAAGAATAACACAGTTGCAAAGGACAAGAAGACTCATACAAAATAAAAGATAATTAAATCAACAGGGTGACCCGAAGAAAATAAAAATAATTAAATTAAATTTGTAATTTGCAAAAATTAATTAAATTTTGTTATAAACCATTAGAAAAGTGTTACAGTGACCCAAAAAACGTAAAGTGACCCGCACAGTGGAACAGAAGTGGAAAAAAGTGGAATTTCAAAAATTATAAAAAATCAAAAAATTTTAAATTGTTGAAAGAAGTTTCTTTGTGTTAAAATGAAAAAAAAGAGCTAAAAAATTGAAAAATTTAACAATTTATCGTCCAACCCAAAATTTATGTTAATTTTTTTTCTACATATTTTGAAAAATTTTTTTCTCTAAAAATCATAAATTTTCAGTATTTTAACTTAAAAAACAAATTAGAGTGTTAAAACAGAATTATGGGTTGCTCGATAAATTTGTAAATTTTATCCCAAACTAATTCTTTCTTTTTCTATCAAACATAAAATATTGTGCATTTTCAAAAAACCCCAACAAAATCAAATTCGTGCGTTCCGTGTAAAAACACAAAAACAAAAAATCTACGCTCTGGGATAAAAACGGAAAAACCCGCTACAACGGTTAAATTCCCAAAACTTCATCAAATCAAAAACACTAAAACAACAAAATCCAAGACTCTAACGACACAAAGCTACAAAAATTGCAAAAGGCGCCAACACACAATTCTGGACCCAAGCCAAGCGCCCACCTACACACACACACACATACACACACATCAAAAAAGAAGCTTCAAAGTGAGTACCATTTTGTTTTTCTATTAAAGTGCGCTTGGGTATTACGTCATACATAACCTTTTTTTCAAAAAAGGAAAAGTTCATACATTTACCCAGCGTACTTTAATATTGTTTTTGATCGTTTTCTGATTATGAATCGCTAATTCGGTTGTCTGATTAATTTTGACCCAAATTAATTTGATCCAAGTGAATTGGACCCAATATAGCAGACCCTACTTTCAAGGCAGTGTGTAGGATTTTCGGGACAGACATCCACGAGATTTTTTGTTGAAATTTTTTATAAAGAAAAGGAAAAGTGTCTAAGAAAAATCGAAGTGCTTTTAGAAAAGAAGAAGTTTTTTTTATCAAGAATTGTTTTTGTGTGAGAAATAACGAAAATAATATTGCGTGCTGGCCTCATTTGTCTTCGAAATTTTAAAACTTCATTCTATTGCACAAATTTAAGTGGAAACGGTCGGAAAGGACTGTGGTTGTTTGTGCAATCCTTTGTTGTTTTTTATACAGAAAGCAAATTGACCCAACGAGTCAAAGCAGTATTATTGTAAAGAATCATCTAGTTCTGCATGCCAAATTTTGAAAAGTGAAAGTTTAATTTTTTTTGGAGAAAAATAAATTTTTTTTTTTTGCAACTTTAATTCGAGCGGAATTAAATTGCTGGTGTATTGCGATTTGAAAGGAAAATTTTTCTTACAATTTTTTGCGGCTATTGTATAATCGATGTCATCAGAAATATTAACCTGTTTTTTTTCTAGTGACCCAGATAAAACATTTATTACGAATTTTGTAAAAAGTTTCAGGTTTGACCCTTAGATATTTGACCCATCATCAAGACACACATTTTTTTCTTCGCATTAGGTTTTTTAGAAATAGATTTGATTTCTACAAATAACCAGTTTTTTTGGACATTTTGTTGTAGATTTTTCCGTGGTTTTATAGTTTTTGAACCTATTTAAAACATATACAAGCCAATTACAAAATGGATAAGAATTTACGCGAAAAATTTGTAAACTGTGTGAATGATTTAGTAGATTTTGAAAGCGTTTACTCCGCGGCTAAGTCAGATGATAATATACATTCGTTAGAAATCACGCGGGTAGAACTCAATTCTTTATGGGATCAAATCAAGAAGGCATACTTAGATTGTAGGGACCGCATTCCGGAAAAGGATGAGACACCTATAGATAAAACTAAACTTCGAAATAATTACAAACAGGCACTAGAAACTTATAAACGGTGTTTAAGCTCTCTTAACGGAGAAATTTTGGCCCTTAACGAGCAACAAGATCAAGAAAAACAGGAGAGAATATCGATGACCCAACAGCGAGACAATAATGATTTTTCACCAGCTCTAAGATTGCCGCCCTGTGACACAGATGTTTTTAAAGGGGGATATCGCGAATGGCCCACCTTTAGGGACTTATTTTCAGCAATTTACATTAACAATTCAAAATTAAGTAAAGTCGAGAAGTTGTTTCACTTAACCCAGAAAACAGCAGGAGAAGCCCGCGAAATAATTTCCAATGTTCCACTGACCCATGAGGGTTTCGACATAGCGTGGAGAAATCTCGTTCATAGGTACGAAAATAAACGCATGCAGGTAAATGAGCAATTGCGAGCTCTTTTTAATTTACCTTCGGTTTCCGTTGATAACGCGTCAACAATCCAGAAATTACAGCGCACTATAGGTAGTTGTACCCAAACTTTACAGACCCTTGAAGTAGAAACGGGGGGATGGGACCCAATCTTAGTTTATCTTGTGTCAACCAAACTACCAAGAATATTTTTAGAAGAATTCGAAAGCAGCCTAGCAGATTGTTCGTCTCTTCCATCGTGGAATCAACTAGATGTATTTTTGACCCATAAATTCAAGACCCTAGAATCAGTCGGCAATATCAAGCCACAATATTCGAGATATAATCAACCCAGATCGGAGTACGATAAGCGGGAAAAGCGAGTTAATAGTTTTCAAACAAATGTAAATCCCAATTTCAAGAACACGGGCTCAAGACCCAGCAACAACACACAATCACACTATAATGCTCAGAATAACAAACCGGTTTGTCAACTTTGTAAATCCAATCATTCTTTGCGAGAATGTCCTCAATTTCTAGAAAGGTCGATCAACGATCGAATAAACATTGTTAAGACAGGTCATCTTTGCTATAACTGCCTTTCTTCGGATCATGGAGTCAGGGAGTGTAAAAGTCGTTTTAGTTGTAGGGAATGTAGTCAACGACACCACAGTTTGATACATAAAGGCAACCAGAGCCAGTACCCTACAACAGGCACACACCAACGAGGCGGAGCACGACCTAGCACCAGTGCTGCCGCTCTCAACACTTTAGTTCAACCCGGTAGACAGGAAGCACGACCTAGCACCAGTGCTACTGATCCTACCACCCTAGCTCAACCGGTTAGCGAATACGCACGCCCTAGTACCAGTGCTGCCGCTTCAACCACCCTAGTACAACCATCGGTATCGCCAAATATACAGTCCACACCTTGTTTAGAAGCACCTTGTTCAACGACTTTGACACTTCAGGAAATCAGACCCACTCCGCAACCCAAAGAGACACTTTTGTTCACAGCAATAGTTCAAATCAAATCTAGAGGACATAGATATGATGCCAGGGCAATCATCGATCCTGGGTCACAATCAACTTTCATATCAGAAAAAATTAGAAACAAATTGCAACTTCCAACAGTTAAGAATTTAATTCACGTCACAGGTTTAAGCGACGCAGTTTCTGAAACATCGACAAAAGCTTGCGTCTTCAATCTTTGCTCACGAGTAAATCCTAGTTTTGAGCTGGAGGTTTGGGCACCAGTCTTAAAGACCCTACCTTCTCATTTACCAACACACAATTTAAGGCAAAATCAATTTGGAGATTTTGCACACCTTAGTCTCGCGGATCCCCGATTCTTTGAAAGTCGACCCGTGGACATGTTAATCGGATTAGATATTGGACCCCTTATATTCACAAAAGGCGGTACTATGAAATCCTTTGGATCACTTATAGCGCAGGACACCGTTTTTGGGTGGATCATAGGAGGACCCATTACGGAAGACCCTAAATCCGACAGACAAATCACACTTTATAGTGCATCATCATTAGAAAAGATAATCACTCGCTTTTGGGAGGTGGAAGAGACCCCAAAAAAGGTTTTGAGGTCAGCAGAAGATATTTATTGCGAAAATAATTACAAAAATACAACACGACGTAATGAGGCGGGGAGATATATCGTAACTTTACCTTTTAAAAGCTGTTCAGAGATCGGTTCATCTAGGAACATCGCATTGGCACAGTTTCATAGAATGGAGAAAAAGTTGTCTAAGACCCCAGATATTAAAGCACATTATGATGCAGCCATATTAGAGTATTTGGAATTAGGACACATGAGGAAGGTAGACCCAAACAGCGTATACAAGACCCCTCACTACTACTTACCTCACCATGCAGTTATCAAACCAGATAGGGTTACCACAAAACTTAGAGTGGTTTTTAACGCATCTAGCCCAACATCAAACAAGAAAAGTCTTAATGATATCTTACATACAGGACCCATACTTCAGCAAGACCTTGTCGTACAAGTGTTGAACTGGAGATTTTTTAAGTACGTCTTCAATGCAGACGTGACAAAGATGTATCGTCAGATCTTAGTAGACCCCAATCAAACAGCATTTCAAAGGATCCTCTTTCGCAAATCAGAAAACCACCCAATTGAGGATTACGAACTCTTAACTGTTACCTTCGGCATAAATTGCGCCCCATTTTTAGCGATTAGGACCCTTCTCCAGTTAGCAGAAGACGTGAAAGATTCTCATCCGTTAGGATCAAGAATTATTAAAGAAAATTTATATGTCGATGATGTATTAGCGGGCGGACACTCCATAGAAGAAGCTACAGCAGCTAGGAAAGAATTAGCCTCCGCATTAGAATCAGCTGGTTTCAGGCTAAGAAAATGGGCGTCAAATGACACACGTTTGTTAAAGGATTTAAATGAAGACATGCTTCTTCCAATAGATTGGTTAAATATTTCCGAAGCTTCTTCGACAAAGACCCTAGGAATTCGTTGGAATATATCAGGTGACAATTTCACTTTTACGGCCCCTACAGTTGAAGAAAAGCAAATGAGCACCAAGCGAGAAGTATTATCAACGATAGCAAGGTTTTTCGACCCATGTGGATGGTTAGCGCCAGTAATTGTTGTAGCCAAGTTAATCATGCAGCAGGTTTGGCTAGATAAGGTAGAATGGGATGACTCGTTGAAGCCAGTGACTCAAATGAACTGGAATAACTTTGTGAGAGGCAGCCATTCTATAGACACTGTATCGATACCAAGATGGGTTCGGTTTACACCTGCTAGTATTGTGGAAATACATGGATTCTGCGACGCGTCAGAAAGCGCATATGCAGCCACAATTTATATACGCGTTGAACACATCGATAAAACTGTAGACACTTTTCTTCTAGCAGCCAAGACCCGAGTAGCCCCAGTTAAGAAAATCTCTCTGCCAAGGTTAGAATTATGCGGTGCAGTTATGTTGTCAAAGTTAACAAATGCCATTGTGCCTAAGCTTCAATTATCAAAGTTTACGACCCATTTCTGGACCGACTCTACAATCGTTCTAGCCTGGCTACAAAAGCCACCATGCTCATGGAGCGCTTTCGTTGGTAACAGGGTTTCAGAGATATTAGAGAACGTCGGCGGTGAGAATTGGAAACATGTTGACTCAGAATATAATCCTGCGGATGTAGCAAGTCGTGGCTGTTCTCCTGACGACTTAATAGCTCATAATTTATGGTGGACGGGACCCCAGTGGCTCAAATTGCCGCATGATCAGTGGCCGCAAGACCGAGTTAATACAGACACTAATCTTGAAGCAAAACAAGTTAAAGTATTCGCAACAGGCACTTTTGATGACCCTTTGACTCGATTTTCGTCTTTAGCTAGAGCATATCGTGTTTTGTCTTACGCAGTTAGGTTCTGGCGTAACACAGGTTCAACTAGATCCTCACTTAAAATTTCATCGCAAGAAATAACCAGCCCAGAGCTCATAGACACAAAGATGCGTCTTATAGTGGCAACTCAGAAACATTACTTCGTTGAGGAATACAGTTCTTTGACCCAAAAGAAAAGGCTTTCACCTAGAAGTAGTCTTTTACCATTCAACCCCTTCATAGATAGAAAAGGAGTAATTAGATCCAATGGTCGTTTAGTTCAATCGCCAGCTTTGACGTACAGCGAACGTCATCCAATCTTAATCCCATATGATTCGCGATTTGCACTCCTTCTAGTGGAATTTGTTCATAAAGTCTCAATGCACGGAGGCAATCAACTTATGACCCGGCTCATCCGTACGGAGTTTTGGATATTCAGATTGAAACAGTTGATCAAGAAAGTTATACACAATTGCAGAGTTTGTACCCTATATCGATTAAAGACTCAGACCCAAATTATGTCATCTCTTCCACCCGAGCGTACTACTTTATCCAGACCCTTTACGAATACAGGGGTAGATTTTGCAGGACCCTTCGGAATCAAAAGCTTAACAGCACGAGCGTGTTTAATAACCAAGGGTTATATCTGCATATTTGTTTGTTTTGCGACAAAAGCCATCCACTTAGAAGCAACAAGTGATTTATCGACTCAATCATTTCTGGCGGCATTAGCTCGTTTCATAGGAAGGAGAGGGTGCCCAGAAAAGATATATTCCGACAATGGAAAGAATTTTATAGGCGCAGCAGAAATGCTCAAGAAAGATCAGAAAGAGTTTATGAAAAGTTTACAGAGCAGCGCCATTCAGCAACATGCTCATCAGAATTTAGAGTGGAAATTTATTCCTCCAGGAGCTCCCCATATGGGGGGATTGTGGGAGGCAGGAGTTAAATCATTCAAGATACACCTTAAGAAGTCTATGCCCAAAATGAACTTCACGTTCGAAGAACTGTCAACCATATTGGCACGTATCGAGGCCTGCCTCAATTCACGACCCCTTAGTCCAGCTTCTGAAGACCCTAACGATTTAGCACCCTTGACCCCAGCTCACTTCCTTATAGGCTCTTCCCTTTTGACCCCGGCAGAACCCGACATCTCAGAGGAGGACATAACGCTTGCAAATCGGTGGAAGAGATTAAAGATTATATCCCAAAACTTTTGTCAGAGGTGGAAGTCAGAGTACTTAAATGAGCTTCACCGTAGATACAAATGGAAGTATCAGCAAGATAACATACAGGTCAATGATTTAGTTGTCATCAGGGATGAGAGATATCCCACCGAGTGGAAGTTAGGACGAGTTTTTAAAACATACCCCGGTGTTGATCAGAACACTCGAGTTATAGATATTCGAACTTCCAATGGCATAGTCAGTCGACCCATAACTAAGATTGTCAAATTATTCTCAGACACCCCTAGCAATTCATAATCACATCAAAACACGGTACTCACGGGATTTTGGTTACAGATAATGGCCGGATATTTACCTCGCCCAGAGTCCCCACGACCCGCCAGACCCACACGCCCTCGCTTCGACCCACGGGAACCCAGGTATCGCCCCGCATCTTGGCAGTATGCCTGTGGCCTCTGCCAGGAGGACCACGCCATACGGTCATGCCCGCGGTTCCGGCAAATGACACCGTATCAGAGATACGAGACAGTTGAGAGACGGAGTTACTGTCGGAACTGTCTGGCGCGCAGCCATCTGGCCCCAGACTGCCCCGTGGTCACTGCCTGCCGAACATGCGACTACCGCCATCACACAATGCTGCATGGAGCCCCACAGCTTAGGGAGACATACGGCAGCTACAGCCCGCCCCCAATGGAGATTGCCAACCCACGGCAACTTGCAATCGAACCAGCCAACCAGATGCCCATCGTCCAAGGCCCTCCCCCGGTCGAGATACCTTACAGCCGGGCCACTGTTTTTGTACCCACGGCGATGGTGGAATTGGCACCCGAGGAGCAGGACGATTGGGCTGGGGTACGGGTACTTTTGTGCCAGGCATCGACCATCACCCGAATCGCGGCAGCCACAGTAACTCGCCTGGGGATACCAACGAGAGAGCGCAGAGGGCACCGTCTGGCAACAATAAGACTTCGGTCAAGGCATGCGTCGAGGAGGACCATGTATACCATCCGGGCAGTGGTGACCCGGGATTTGCCGCGACGACCCTATTCAGATCCCATCATTCCCGACCCCACAAGCAGCCTAAGATCCCTTTCTTTGGCAGATGCTGACCCTAGGGGCAACGAACCAATCGATGTAGAGGTAGGGGCCGATGCCTACGCCCACCTCCGGAGGAGTGGTGTTGTACAACCCGGATTGGGAGCCGTCTTCGCCCAGGAGACAGATTGGGGATACGTGTTCGTCGGCCCAGTCACCTCACAGGCAAGAAACCAAAATTAAAAAGGTAAGATGTCACTTCGTCACTTGGAGGGGGAGAATGTTCAAAGTACGTTTGAACATGAAGTCATGTGCACCCATGTGCAGACATGCGTTCACGTATGCACATGACCCACTGTGCATAACGGTACATTGAAGTAAGTTCTTAATCGCTGATTCCGCCTTGACTTCATATTTGTTTACCTGGAATTGTTGCTTGTAGCTTGGAAAGTTGACCGTTTTCGCGGGGTCCAAGTGACAAGCAACAACCAAAAAAAGATCAGTCTCGTTTTAAATCTCAAACCCGCGCATCGTATTCTCTCCCCCTCAAAGTGAAAACCCAAGTGAAGTGAAAAGTAAAAAGTGAACATACATACAAACATATATAACTAGAGTGAACATTGCAACAATAAACTTTGAAACAGTGAACTAATATATTTAACATTTTAGATACAAAGTGACACAATAACAACCGACTCAAAAACCAAATCTACACTCGACCCACAATTGCAACATCACAACAACCATAAGTGCGGGACACAACATACAACACCAACTAATTCTAATATTGCAAACCCCCCACCTGTTAAATACAATGTCTATCTACTACAATCAACTATACTCATAATTTAAATTTTAATCTACTTACTACTGCTACTTAAATCTATGAATTGTGCTATCTAAACCTAAATATTTGCTACTTAAACACTACGATCTACTTATAACTAATGAATTTAAATAACATAGAAAAGAACATCACAATAAACAATCACCACCACATTTGAATTTTAAACATAAAACTTCCTATGTTTTATTTCGGAAGGCAAAACCCTTAGTTTGACCCCAAACAGTACGAATCTTTTTCGAATTTCGAACTGCGGAATGCTGGAAAATTATAGAAATTCCAAAAAATGAAGGAGTTACAGCGTTTTTGACCTTGAAAACGACCTCGAAATTTTACACCAAAAACAGATTTGGTTTTAGCGATATTTTCCATAGAAAACTTTACACTATTGCTTCATCTAGCACCACTACGGAAAGGGATTTTCTTGACGAATCCAACGGTGTCGTCAGAATTTTGAAATTTGCAAAACTGAAGATGTGACATCAATTTCAAACTCATTTCGATTTTTTCACCATTTTTCGAATAATAATTATGCGATTTTGAGCTTGTTTTTTGAAGAAAAAACATAGGAGTTGCACTAATCCGATTTTTTTGCCTTAATCTTCAATGCTGCATACTCAACTCAAAAAATTTTTTCGCATCAAAATTTGAAAATTTTCATAAGGGGTTAGCCTTTGCTAAAAAAATGCAAAAAAAATAAAATGTGAAATTTGACGTAATTTTGCTTATTGTACGAATCTTTTTCGAATTTCGAACTGCGGAATGCTGGAAAATTATAGAAATTCCAAAAAATTGAGGAGTTACAGCGTTTTTGACCTTGAAAACGACCTTGAATTTTTACGCCAAAAACAGATTTGGTTTTTGCGATATTTTCCATAGAAAACTTTACACTATTGCTTCATCTAGCACCACTACGGAAAGGGATTTTCTTGACGAATCCAACGGTGTCGTCAGAATTTTGAAATTTGCAAAACTGAAGATGTGACATCAATTTCAAACTCATTTCGATTTTTTCACCATTTTTCGAATAATAATTATGCGATTTTGAGCTTGTTTTTTGAAGAAAAAACATAGGAGTTGCACTAATCCGATTTTTTTGCCTTAATCTTCAATGCTGTATACTCAACTCAAAAAATTTTTTCGCATCAAAATTTGAAAATTTTCATAAGGGGTTAGCCTTTGCTAAAAAAATGCAAAAAAAATAAAATGTGAAATTTGACGTAATTTTGCTTATTGTACGAATCTTTTTCGAATTTCGAAATGCGGAATGCTGGAAAATTATAGAAATTCCAAAAAATTGAGGAGTTACAGCGTTTTTGACCTTGAAAACGACCTTGAATTTTTACGCCAAAAACAGATTTGGTTTTTGCGATATTTTCCATAGAAAACTTTACACTATTGCTTCATCTAGCACCACTACGGAAAGGGATTTTCTTGACGAATCCAACGGTGTCGTCAGAATTTTGAAATTTGCAAAACTGAAGATGTGACATCAATTTCAAACTCATTTCGATTTTTTCACCATTTTTCGAATAATAATTATGCGATTTTGAGCTTGTTTTTTGAAGAAAAAACATAGGAGTTGCACTAATCCGATTTTTTTGCCTTAATCTTCAATGCTGTATACTCAACTCAAAAAATTTTTTCGCATCAAAATTTGAAAATTTTCATAAGGGGTTAGCCTTTGCTAAAAAAATGCAAAAAAAATAAAATGTGAAATTTGACGTAATTTTGCTTATTGTACGAATCTTTTTCGAATTTCGAACTGCGGAATGCTGGAAAATTATAGAAATTCCAAAAAATGAAGGAGTTACAGCGTTTTTGACCTTGAAAACGACCTTGAATTTTTACGCCAAAAACAGATTTGGTTTTTGCGATATTTTCCATAGAAAACTTTACACTATTGCTTCATCTAGCACCACTACGGAAAGGGATTTTCTTGACGAATCCAACGGTGTCGTCAGAATTTTGAAATTTGCAAAACTGAAGATGTGACATCAATTTCAAACTCATTTCGATTTTTTCACCATGTTTCGAATAATAATTATGCGATTTTGAGCTTGTTTTTTGAAGAAAAAACATAGGAGTTGCACTAATCCGATTTTTTTGCCTTAATCTTCAATGCTGTATACTCAACTCAAAAAATTTTTTCGCATCAAAATTTGAAAATTTTCATAAGGGGTTAGCCTTTGCTAAAAAAATGCAAAAAAAATAAAATGTGAAATTTGACGTAATTTTGCTTATTGTACGAATCTTTTTCGAATTTCGAAATGCGGAATGCTGGAAAATTATAGAAATTCCAAAAAATTGAGGAGTTACAGCGTTTTTGACCTTGAAAACGACCTCGAAATTTTACACCAAAAACAGATTTGGTTTTTGCGATATTTTCCATAGAAAACTTTACACTATTGCTTCATCTAGCACCACTACGGAAAGGGATTTTCTTGACGAATCCAACGGTGTCGTCAGAATTTTGAAATTTGCAAAACTGAAGATGTGACATCAATTTCAAACTCATTTCGATTTTTTCACCATTTTTCGAATAATAATTATGCGATTTTGAGCTTGTTTTTTGAAGAAAAAACATAGGAGTTGCACTAATCCGATTTTTGTGCCTTAATCTTCAATGCTGTATACTCAACTAAAAAAATTTTTTCGCATCAAAATTTGAAAATTTTGCTAAAAAAATGCAAAAAAAATAAAATGTGAAATTTGACATAATTTTGCTTATTGTACGAATCTTTTTCGAATTTCGAACTGCGGAATGCTGGAAAATTATAGAAATTCCAAAAAATGAAGGAGTTACAGCGTTTTTGACCTTGAAAACGACCTTGAATTTTTACGCCAAAAACAGATTTGGTTTTTGCGATATTTTCCATAGAAAACTTTACACTATTGCTTCATCTAGCACCACTACGGAAAGGGATTTTCTTGACGAATCCAACGGTGTCGTCAGAATTTTGAAATTTGCAAAACTGAAGATGTGACATCAATTTCAAACTCATTTCGATTTTTTCACCATGTTTCGAATAATAATTATGCGATTTTGAGCTTGTTTTTTGAAGAAAAAACATAGGAGTTGCACTAATCCGATTTTTTTGCCTTAATCTTCAATGCTGTATACTCAACTCAAAAAATTTTTTCGCATCAAAATTTGAAAATTTTCATAAGGGGTTAGCCTTTGCTAAAAAAATGCAAAAAAAATAAAATGTGAAATTTGACGTAATTTTGCTTATTGTACGAATCTTTTTCGAATTTCGAAATGCGGAATGCTGGAAAATTATAGAAATTCCAAAAAATTGAGGAGTTACAGCGTTTTTGACCTTGAAAACGACCTCGAAATTTTACACCAAAAACAGATTTGGTTTTTGCGATATTTTCCATAGAAAACTTTACACTATTGCTTCATCTAGCACCACTACGGAAAGGGATTTTCTTGACGAATCCAACGGTGTCGTCAGAATTTTGAAATTTGCAAAACTGAAGATGTGACATCAATTTCAAACTCATTTCGATTTTTTCACCATTTTTCGAATAATAATTATGCGATTTTGAGCTTGTTTTTTGAAGAAAAAACATAGGAGTTGCACTAATCCGATTTTTGTGCCTTAATCTTCAATGCTGTATACTCAACTAAAAAAATTTTTTCGCATCAAAATTTGAAAATTTTCTAAGGGGTTAGCCTTTGCTAAAAAAATGCAAAAAAAATAAAATGTGAAATTTGACGTAATTTTGCTTATTGTACGAATCTTTTTCGAATTTCGAAATGCGGAATGCTGGAAAATTATAGAAATTCCAAAAAATTGAGGAGTTACAGCGTTTTTGACCTTGAAAACGACCTTGAATTTTTACGCCAAAAACAGATTTGGTTTTTGCGATATTTTCCATAGAAAACTTTACACTATTGCTTCATCTAGCACCACTACGGAAAGGGATTTTCTTGACGAATCCAACGGTGTCGTCAGAATTTTGAAATTTGCAAAACTGAAGATGTGACATCAATTTCAAACTCATTTCGATTTTTTCACCATTTTTCGAATAATAATTATGCGATTTTGAGCTTGTTTTTTGAAGAAAAAACATAGGAGTTGCACTAATCCGATTTTTTTGCCTTAATCTTCAATGCTGTATACTCAACTCAAAAAATTTTTTCGCATCAAAATTTGAAAATTTTCATAAGGGGTTAGCCTTTGCTAAAAAAATGCAAAAAAAATAAAATGTGAAATTTGACGTAATTTTGCTTATTGTACGAATCTTTTTCGAATTTCGAAATGCGGAATGCTGGAAAATTATAGAAATTCCAAAAAATTGAGGAGTTACAGCGTTTTTGACCTTGAAAACGACCTTGAATTTTTACGCCACAAAACAGATTTGGTTTTTGCGATATTTTCCATAGAAAACTTTACACTATTGCTTCATCTAGCACCACTACGGAAAGGGATTTTCTTGACGAATCCAACGGTGTCGTCAGAATTTTGAAATTTGCAAAACTGAAGATGTGACATCAATTTCAAACTCATTTCGATTTTTTCACCATTTTTCGAATAATAATTATGCGATTTTGAGCTTGTTTTTTGAAGAAAAAACATAGGAGTTGCACTAATCCGATTTTTTTGCCTTAATCTTCAATGCTGCATACTCAACTCAAAAAATTTTTTCGCATCAAAATTTGAAAATTTTCATAAGGGGTTAGCCTTTGCTAAAAAAATGCAAAAAAAATAAAATGTGAAATTTGACATAATTTTGCTTATTGTACGAATCTTTTTCGAATTTCGAACTGCGGAATGCTGGAAAATTATAGAAATTCCAAAAAATGAAGGAGTTACAGCGTTTTTGACCTTGAAAACGACCTTGAATTTTTACGCCAAAAACAGATTTGGTTTTTGCGATATTTTCCATAGAAAACTTTACACTATTGCTTCATCTAGCACCACTACGGAAAGGGATTTTCTTGACGAATCCAACGGTGTCGTCAGAATTTTGAAATTTGCAAAACTGAAGATGTGACATCAATTTCAAACTCATTTCGATTTTTTCACCATTTTTCGAATAATAATTATGCGATTTTGAGCTTGTTTTTTGAAGAAAAAACATAGGAGTTGCACTAATCCGATTTTTTTGCCTTAATCTTCAATGCTGCATACTCAACTCAAAAAATTTTTTCGCATCAAAATTTGAAAATTTTCATAAGGGGTTAGCCTTTGCTAAAAAAATGCAAAAAAAATAAAATGTGAAATTTGACGTAATTTTGCTTATTGTACGAATCTTTTTCGAATTTCGAACTGCGGAATGCTGGAGAATTATAGAAATTCCAAAAAATGAAGGAGTTACAGCGTTTTTGACCTTGAAAACGACCTCGAAATTTTACACCAAAAACAGATTTGGTTTTAGCGATATTTTCCATAGAAAACTTTACACTATTGCTTCATCTAGCACCACTACGGAAAGGGATTTTCTTGACGAATCCAACGGTGTCGTCAGAATTTTGAAATTTGCAAAACTGAAGATGTGACATCAATTTCAAACTCATTTCGATTTTTTCACCATTTTTCGAATAATAATTATGCGATTTTGAGCTTGTTTTTTGAAGAAAAAACATAGGAGTTGCACTAATCCGATTTTTTTGCCTTAATCTTCAATGCTGCATACTCAACTCAAAAAATTTTTTCGCATCAAAATTTGAAAATTTTCATAAGGGGTTAGCCTTTGCTAAAAAAATGCAAAAAAAATAAAATGTGAAATTTGACGTAATTTTGCTTATTGTACGAATCTTTTTCGAATTTCGAACTGCGGAATGCTGGAAAATTATAGAAATTCCAAAAAATTGAGGAGTTACAGCGTTTTTGACCTTGAAAACGACCTTGAATTTTTACGCCAAAAACAGATTTGGTTTTTGCGATATTTTCCATAGAAAACTTTACACTATTGCTTCATCTAGCACCACTACGGAAAGGGATTTTCTTGACGAATCCAACGGTGTCGTCAGAATTTTGAAATTTGCAAAACTGAAGATGTGACATCAATTTCAAACTCATTTCGATTTTTTCACCATTTTTCGAATAATAATTATGCGATTTTGAGCTTGTTTTTTGAAGAAAAAACATAGGAGTTGCACTAATCCGATTTTTTTGCCTTAATCTTCAATGCTGTATACTCAACTCAAAAAATTTTTTCGCATCAAAATTTGAAAATTTTCATAAGGGGTTAGCCTTTGCTAAAAAAATGCAAAAAAAATAAAATGTGAAATTTGACGTAATTTTGCTTATTGTACGAATCTTTTTCGAATTTCGAAATGCGGAATGCTGGAAAATTATAGAAATTCCAAAAAATTGAGGAGTTACAGCGTTTTTGACCTTGAAAACGACCTTGAATTTTTACGCCAAAAACAGATTTGGTTTTTGCGATATTTTCCATAGAAAACTTTACACTATTGCTTCATCTAGCACCACTACGGAAAGGGATTTTCTTGACGAATCCAACGGTGTCGTCAGAATTTTGAAATTTGCAAAACTGAAGATGTGACATCAATTTCAAACTCATTTCGATTTTTTCACCATTTTTCGAATAATAATTATGCGATTTTGAGCTTGTTTTTTGAAGAAAAAACATAGGAGTTGCACTAATCCGATTTTTTTGCCTTAATCTTCAATGCTGTATACTCAACTCAAAAAATTTTTTCGCATCAAAATTTGAAAATTTTCATAAGGGGTTAGCCTTTGCTAAAAAAATGCAAAAAAAATAAAATGTGAAATTTGACGTAATTTTGCTTATTGTACGAATCTTTTTCGAATTTCGAAATGCGGAATGCTGGAAAATTATAGAAATTCCAAAAAATTGAGGAGTTACAGCGTTTTTGACCTTGAAAACGACCTTGAATTTTTACGCCAAAAACAGATTTGGTTTTTGCGATATTTTCCATAGAAAACTTTACACTATTGCTTCATCTAGCACCACTACGGAAAGGGATTTTCTTGACGAATCCAACGGTGTCGTCAGAATTTTGAAATTTGCAAAACTGAAGATGTGACATCAATTTCAAACTCATTTCGATTTTTTCACCATTTTTCGAATAATAATTATGCGATTTTGAGCTTGTTTTTTGAAGAAAAAACATAGGAGTTGCACTAATCCGATTTTTTTGCCTTAATCTTCAATGCTGTATACTCAACTCAAAAAATTTTTTCGCATCAAAATTTGAAAATTTTCATAAGGGGTTAGCCTTTGCTAAAAAAATGCAAAAAAAATAAAATGTGAAATTTGACGTAATTTTGCTTATTGTACGAATCTTTTTCGAATTTCGAAATGCGGAATGCTGGAAAATTATAGAAATTCCAAAAAATTGAGGAGTTACAGCGTTTTTGACCTTGAAAACGACCTTGAATTTTTACGCCACAAAACAGATTTGGTTTTTGCGATATTTTCCATAGAAAACTTTACACTATTGCTTCATCTAGCACCACTACGGAAAGGGATTTTCTTGACGAATCCAACGGTGTCGTCAGAATTTTGAAATTTGCAAAACTGAAGATGTGACATCAATTTCAAACTCATTTCGATTTTTTCACCATTTTTCGAATAATAATTATGCGATTTTGAGCTTGTTTTTTGAAGAAAAAACATAGGAGTTGCACTTATCCGATTTTTTTGCCTTAATCTTCAATGCTGCATACTCAACTCAAAAAATTTTTTCGCATCAAAATTTGAAAATTTTCATAAGGGGTTAGCCTTTGCTAAAAAAATGCAAAAAAAATAAAATGTGAAATTTGACGTAATTTTGCTTATTGTACGAATCTTTTTCGAATTTCGAAATGCGGAATGCTGGAAAATTATAGAAATTCCAAAAAATTGAGGAGTTACAGCGTTTTTGACCTTGAAAACGACCTCGAAATTTTAGACCAAAAACAGATTTGGTTTTTGCGATATTTTCCATAGAAAACTTTACACTATTGCTTCATCTAGCACCACTACGGAAAGGGATTTTCTTGACGAATCCAACGGTGTCGTCAGAATTTTGAAATTTGCAAAACTGAAGATGTGACATCAATTTCAAACTCATTTCGATTTTTTCACCATTTTTCGAATAATAATTATGCGATTTTGAGCTTGTTTTTTGAAGAAAAAACATAGGAGTTGCACGTATCCGATTTTTGTGCCTTAATCTTCAATGCTGTATACTCAACTCAAAAAATTTTTTCGCATAAAAATTTGAAAATTTTCATAAGGGAAAATGCAAAAAAAATAAAATGTGAAATTTGACATAATTTTGCTTATTGTACGAATCTTTTTCGAATTTCGAAATGCGGAATGCTGGAAAATTATAGAAATTCCAAAAAATTGAGGAGTTACAGCGTTTTTGACCTTGAAAACGACCTCGAAATTAATTTTACACCAAAAACAGATTTGGTTTTTGCGATATTTTCCATAGAAAACTTTACACTATTGCTTCATCTAGCACCACTACGGAAAGGGATTTTCTTGACGAATCCAACGGTGTCGTCAGAATTTTGAAATTTGCAAAACTGAAGATGTGACATCAATTTCAAACTCATTTCGATTTTTCCACCATTTTTCGAATAATAATTATGCGATTTTGAGCTTGTTTTTTGAAGAAAAAACATAGGAGTTGCACTAATCCGATTTTTTTGCCTTAATCTTCAATGCTGTATACTCAACTCAAAAAATTTTTTCGCATCAAAATTTGAAAATTTTCATAAGGGGTTAGCCTTTGCTAAAAAAATGCAAAAAAAAATAAAATGTGAAATTTTACGTAATTTTGCTTATTGTACGAATCTTTTTCGAATTTCGAAATGCGGAATGCTGAAAAATTATAGAAATTCCAAAAAATTGAGGAGTTACAGCGTTTTTGACCTTGAAAACGACCTTGAATTTTTACGCCAAAAACAGATTTGGTTTTTGCGATATTTTCCATAGAAAACTTTACACTATTGCTTCATCTAGCACCACTACGGAAAGGGATTTTCTTGACGAATCCAACGGTGTCGTCAGAATTTTGAAATTTGCAAAACTGAAGATGTGACATCAATTTCAAACTCATTTCGATTTTTTCACCATTTTTCGAATAATAATTATGCGATTTTGAGCTTGTTTTTTGAAGAAAAAACATAGGAGTTGCACTAATCCGATTTTTGTGCCTTAATCTTCAATGCTGTATACTCAACTCAAAAAATTTTTTCGCATCAAAATTTGAAAATTTTCATAAGGGGTCAGCCTTTGCTAAAAAAATGCAAAAAAAATAAAATGTGAAATTTGACGTAATTTTGCTTATTGTACGAATCTTTTTCGAATTTCGAAATGCGGAATGCTGGAAAATTATAGAAATTCCAAAAAATTGAGGAGTTACAGCGTTTTTGACCTTGAAAACGACCTCGAAATTTTACACCAAAAACAGATTTGGTTTTTGCGATATTTTCCATAGAAAACTTTACACTATTGCTTCATCTAGCACCACTACGGAAAGGGATTTTCTTGACGAATCCAACGGTGTCGTCAGAATTTTGAAATTTGCAAAACTGAAGATGTGACATCAATTTCAAACTCATTTCGATTTTTTCACCATTTTTCGAATAATAATTATGCGATTTTGAGCTTGTGTTTTTTGAAGAAAAAACATAGGAGTTGCACTAATCCGATTTTTTTTGCCTTAATCTTCAATGCTGTATACTCAACTCAAAAAATTTTTTCGCATCAAAATTTGAAAATTTTCATAAGGGGTTAGCCTTTGCTAAAAAAATGCAAAAAAAAATAAAATGTGAAATTTTACGTAATTTTGCTTATTGTACGAATCTTTTTCGAATTTCGAAATGCGGAATGCTGGAAAATTATAGAAATTCCAAAAAATGAAGGAGTTACAGCGTTTTTGACCTTGAAAACGACCTCGAAATTTTACACCAAAAACAGATTTGGTTTTTGCGATATTTTCCATAGAAAACTTTACACTATTGCTTCATCTAGCACCACTACGGAAAGGGATTTTCTTGACGAATCCAACGGTGTCGTCAGAATTTTGAAATTTGCAAAACTGAAGATGTGACATCAATTTCAAACTCATTTCGATTTTTTCACAATTTTTCGAATAATAATTATGCGATTTTGAGCTTGTTTTTTGAAGAAAAAACATAGGAGTTGCACTAATCCGATTTTTGTGCCTTAATCTTCAATGCTGTATACTCAACTCAAAAAATTTTTTCGCATCAAAATTTGAAAATTTTCATAAGGGGTTAGCCTTTGCTAAAAAAATGCAAAAAAATAAAATGTGAAATTTGACATAATTTTGCTTATTGTACGAATCTTTTTCGAATTTCGAAATGCGGAATGCTGAAAAATTATAGAAATTCCAAAAAATTTAGGAGTTACAGCGTTTTTGACCTTGAAAACGACCTTGAATTTTTACGCCAAAAACAGATTTGGTTTTTGCGATATTTTCCATAGAAAACTTTACACTATTGCTTCATCTAGCACCACTACGGAAAGGGATTTTCTTGACGAATCCAACGGTGTCGTCAGAATTTTGAAATTTGCAAAACTGAAGATGTGACATCAATTTCAAACTCATTTCGATTTTTTCACCATTTTTCGAATAATAATTATGCGATTTTGAGCTTGTTTTTTGAAGAAAAAACATAGAAGTTGCACTAATCCGATTTTTTTGCCTTAATCTTCAATGCTGTATACTCAACTCAAAAAATTTTTTCGCATCAAAATTTGAAAATTTTCATAAGGGGTTAGCGTTTGTTAAAAAAATGCAAAAAAAATAAAATGTGAAATTTTACGTAATTTTGCTTATTGTACGAATCTTTTTCGAATTTCGAAATGCGGAATGCTGAAAAATTATAGAAATTCCAAAAAATTGAGGAGTTACAGCGTTTTTGACCTTGAAAACGACCTTGAATTTTTACGCCAAAAACAGATTTGGTTTTTGCGATATTTTCCATAGAAAACTTTACACTATTGCTTCATCTAGCACCACTACGGAAAGGGATTTTCTTGACGAATCCAACGGTGTCGTCAGAATTTTGAAATTTGCAAAACTGAAGATGTGACATCAATTTCAAACTCATTTCGATTTTTTCACCATTTTTCGAATAATAATTATGCGATTTTGAGCTTGTTTTTTGAAGAAAAAACATAGGAGTTGCACTAATCCGATTTTTTTGCCTTAATCTTCAATGCTGTATACTCAACTCAAAAAATTTTTTCGCATCAAAATTTGAAAATTTTCATAAGGGGTTAGCCTTTGCTAAAAAAATGCAAAAAAAATAAAATGTGAAATTTGACGTAATTTTGCTTATTGTACGAATCTTTTTCGAATTTCGAACTGCGGAATGATGGAAAATTATAGAAATTCCAAAAAATGAAGGAGTTACAGCGTTTTTGACCTTGAAAACGACCTTGAATTTTTACGCCAACAACAGATTTGGTTTTTGCGATATTTTCCATAGAAAACTTTACACTATTGCTTCATCTAGCACCACTACGGAAAGGGATTTTCTTGACGAATCCAACGGTGTCGTCAGAATTTTGAAATTTGCAAAACTGAAGATGTGACATCAATTTCAAACTCATTTCGATTTTTTCACCATTTTTCGAATAATAATTATGCGATTTTGAGCTTGTTTTTTGAAGAAAAAACATAGGAGTTGCACTAATCCGATTTTTTTGCCTTAATCTTCAATGCTGTATACTCAACTCAAAAAATTTTTTCGCATCAAAATTTGAAAATTTTCATAAGGGGTTAGCCTTTGCTAAAAAAATGCAAAAAAAATAAAATGTGAAATTTGACATAATTTTGCTTATTGTACGAATCTTTTTCGAATTTCGAACTGCGGAATGCTGGAAAATTATAGAAATTCCAAAAAATGAAGGAGTTACAGCGTTTTTGACCTTGAAAACGACCTCGAAATTTTACACCAAAAACAGATTTGGTTTTTGCGATATTTTCCATAGAAAACTTTACACTATTGCTTCATCTAGCACCACTACGGAAAGGGATTTTCTTGACGAATCCAACGGTGTCGTCAGAATTTTGAAATTTGCAAAACTGAAGATGTGACATCAATTTCAAACTCATTTCGATTTTTTCACCATTTTTCGAATAATAATTATGCGATTTTGAGCTTGTTTTTTGAAGAAAAAACATAGGAGTTGCACTAATCCGATTTTTGTGCCTTAATCTTCAATGCTGTATACTCAACTCAAAAAATTTTTTCGCATCAAAATTTGAAAATTTTCATAAGGGGTCAGCCTTTGCTAAAAAAATGCAAAAAAAATAAAATGTGAAATTTGACGTAATTTTGCTTATTGTACGAATCTTTTTCGAATTTCGAAATGCGGAATGCTGGAAAATTATAGAAATTCCAAAAAATTGAGGAGTTACAGCGTTTTTGACCTTGAAAACGACCTCGAAATTTTACACCAAAAACAGATTTGGTTTTTGCGATATTTTCCATAGAAAACTTTACACTATTGCTTCATCTAGCACCACTACGGAAAGGGATTTTCTTGACGAATCCAACGGTGTCGTCAGAATTTTGAAATTTGCAAAACTGAAGATGTGACATCAATTTCAAACTCATTTCGATTTTTTCACCATTTTTCGAATAATAATTATGCGATTTTGAGCTTGTTTTTTGAAGAAAAAACATAGGAGTTGCACTAATCCGATTTTTTTGCCTTAATCTTCAATGCTGTATACTCAACTCAAAAAATTTTTTCGCATCAAAATTTGAAAATTTTCATAAGGGGTTAGCCTTTGCTAAAAAAATGCAAAAAAAAATAAAATGTGAAATTTTACGTAATTTTGCTTATTGTACGAATCTTTTTCGAATTTCGAAATGCGGAATGCTGGAAAATTATAGAAATTCCAAAAAATGAAGGAGTTACAGCGTTTTTGACCTTGAAAACGACCTTGAATTTTTACGCCAACAACAGATTTGGTTTTTGCGATATTTTCCATAGAAAACTTTACACTATTGCTTCATCTAGCACCACTACGGAAAGGGATTTTCTTGACGAATCCAACGGTGTCGTCAGAATTTTGAAATTTGCAAAACTGAAGATGTGACATCAATTTCAAACTCATTTCGATTTTTTCACCATTTTTCGAATAATAATTATGCGATTTTGAGCTTGTTTTTTGAAGAAAAAACATAGGAGTTGCACTAATCCGATTTTTTTGCCTTAATCTTCAATGCTGTATACTCAACTCAAAAAATTTTTTCGCATCAAAATTTGAAAATTTTCATAAGGGGTTAGCCTTTGCTAAAAAAATGCAAAAAAAATAAAATGTGAAATTTGACATAATTTTGCTTATTGTACGAATCTTTTTCGAATTTCGAACTGCGGAATGCTGGAAAATTATAGAAATTCCAAAAAATGAAGGAGTTACAGCGTTTTTGACCTTGAAAACGACCTCGAAATTTTACACCAAAAACAGATTTGGTTTTTGCGATATTTTCCATAGAAAACTTTACACTATTGCTTCATCTAGCACCACTACGGAAAGGGATTTTCTTGACGAATCCAACGGTGTCGTCAGAATTTTGAAATTTGCAAAACTGAAGATGTGACATCAATTTCAAACTCATTTCGATTTTTTCACCATTTTTCGAATAATAATTATGCGATTTTGAGCTTGTTTTTTGAAGAAAAAACATAGGAGTTGCACTAATCCGATTTTTGTGCCTTAATCTTCAATGCTGTATACTCAACTCAAAAAATTTTTTCGCATCAAAATTTGAAAATTTTCATAAGGGGTCAGCCTTTGCTAAAAAAATGCAAAAAAAATAAAATGTGAAATTTGACGTAATTTTGCTTATTGTACGAATCTTTTTCGAATTTCGAAATGCGGAATGCTGGAAAATTATAGAAATTCCAAAAAATTGAGGAGTTACAGCGTTTTTGACCTTGAAAACGACCTCGAAATTTTACACCAAAAACAGATTTGGTTTTTGCGATATTTTCCATAGAAAACTTTACACTATTGCTTCATCTAGCACCACTACGGAAAGGGATTTTCTTGACGAATCCAACGGTGTCGTCAGAATTTTGAAATTTGCAAAACTGAAGATGTGACATCAATTTCAAACTCATTTCGATTTTTTCACCATTTTTCGAATAATAATTATGCGATTTTGAGCTTGTTTTTTGAAGAAAAAACATAGGAGTTGCACTAATCCGATTTTTTTGCCTTAATCTTCAATGCTGTATACTCAACTCAAAAAATTTTTTCGCATCAAAATTTGAAAATTTTCATAAGGGGTTAGCCTTTGCTAAAAAAATGCAAAAAAAAATAAAATGTGAAATTTTACGTAATTTTGCTTATTGTACGAATCTTTTTCGAATTTCGAAATGCGGAATGCTGGAAAATTATAGAAATTCCAAAAAATGAAGGAGTTACAGCGTTTTTGACCTTGAAAACGACCTCGAAATTTTACACCAAAAACAGATTTGGTTTTTGCGATATTTTCCATAGAAAACTTTACACTATTGCTTCATCTAGCACCACTACGGAAAGGGATTTTCTTGACGAATCCAACGGTGTCGTCAGAATTTTGAAATTTGCAAAACTGAAGATGTGACATCAATTTCAAACTCATTTCGATTTTTTCACAATTTTTCGAATAATAATTATGCGATTTTGAGCTTGTTTTTTGAAGAAAAAACATAGGAGTTGCACTAATCCGATTTTTGTGCCTTAATCTTCAATGCTGTATACTCAACTCAAAAAATTTTTTCGCATCAAAATTTGAAAATTTTCATAAGGGGTTAGCCTTTGCTAAAAAAATGCAAAAAAATAAAATGTGAAATTTGACATAATTTTGCTTATTGTACGAATCTTTTTCGAATTTCGAAATGCGGAATGCTGAAAAATTATAGAAATTCCAAAAAATTGAGGAGTTACAGCGTTTTTGACCTTGAAAACGACCTTGAATTTTTACGCCAAAAACAGATTTGGTTTTTGCGATATTTTCCATAGAAAACTTTACACTATTGCTTCATCTAGCACCACTACGGAAAGGGATTTTCTTGACGAATCCAACGGTGTCGTCAGAATTTTGAAATTTGCAAAACTGAAGATGTGACATCAATTTCAAACTCATTTCGATTTTTTCACCATTTTTCGAATAATAATTATGCGATTTTGAGCTTGTTTTTTGAAGAAAAAACATAGAAGTTGCACTAATCCGATTTTTTTGCCTTAATCTTCAATGCTGTATACTCAACTCAAAAAATTTTTTCGCATCAAAATTTGAAAATTTTCATAAGGGGTTAGCGTTTGTTAAAAAAATGCAAAAAAAATAAAATGTGAAATTTTACGTAATTTTGCTTATTGTACGAATCTTTTTCGAATTTCGAAATGCGGAATGCTGAAAAATTATAGAAATTCCAAAAAATTGAGGAGTTACAGCGTTTTTGACCTTGAAAACGACCTTGAATTTTTACGCCAAAAACAGATTTGGTTTTTGCGATATTTTCCATAGAAAACTTTACACTATTGCTTCATCTAGCACCACTACGGAAAGGGATTTTCTTGACGAATCCAACGGTGTCGTCAGAATTTTGAAATTTGCAAAACTGAAGATGTGACATCAATTTCAAACTCATTTCGATTTTTCCACCATTTTTCGAATAATAATTATGCGATTTTGAGCTTGTTTTTTGAAGAAAAAACATAGGAGTTGCACTAATCCGATTTTTTTGCCTTAATCTTCAATGCTGTATACTCAACTCAAAAAATTTTTTCGCATCAAAATTTGAAAATTTTCATAAGGGGTTAGCCTTTGCTAAAAAAATGCAAAAAAAAATAAAATGTGAAATTTTACGTAATTTTGCTTATTGTACGAATCTTTTTCGAATTTCGAAATGCGGAATGCTGAAAAATTATAGAAATTCCAAAAAATTGAGGAGTTACAGCGTTTTTGACCTTGAAAACGACCTTGAATTTTTACGCCAAAAACAGATTTGGTTTTTGCGATATTTTCCATAGAAAACTTTACACTATTGCTTCATCTAGCACCACTACGGAAAGGGATTTTCTTGACGAATCCAACGGTGTCGTCAGAATTTTGAAATTTGCAAAACTGAAGATGTGACATCAATTTCAAACTCATTTCGATTTTTTCACCATTTTTCGAATAATAATTATGCGATTTTGAGCTTGTTTTTTGAAGAAAAAACATAGGAGTTGCACTAATCCGATTTTTGTGCCTTAATCTTCAATGCTGTATACTCAACTCAAAAAATTTTTTCGCATCAAAATTTGAAAATTTTCATAAGGGGTCAGCCTTTGCTAAAAAAATGCAAAAAAAATAAAATGTGAAATTTGACGTAATTTTGCTTATTGTACGAATCTTTTTCGAATTTCGAAATGCGGAATGCTGGAAAATTATAGAAATTCCAAAAAATTGAGGAGTTACAGCGTTTTTGACCTTGAAAACGACCTCGAAATTTTACACCAAAAACAGATTTGGTTTTTGCGATATTTTCCATAGAAAACTTTACACTATTGCTTCATCTAGCACCACTACGGAAAGGGATTTTCTTGACGAATCCAACGGTGTCGTCAGAATTTTGAAATTTGCAAAACTGAAGATGTGACATCAATTTCAAACTCATTTCGATTTTTTCACCATTTTTCGAATAATAATTATGCGATTTTGAGCTTGTTTTTTGAAGAAAAAACATAGGAGTTGCACTAATCCGATTTTTTTGCCTTAATCTTCAATGCTGTATACTCAACTCAAAAAATTTTTTCGCATCAAAATTTGAAAATTTTCATAAGGGGTTAGCCTTTGCTAAAAAAATGCAAAAAAAAATAAAATGTGAAATTTTACGTAATTTTGCTTATTGTACGAATCTTTTTCGAATTTCGAAATGCGGAATGCTGGAAAATTATAGAAATTCCAAAAAATGAAGGAGTTACAGCGTTTTTGACCTTGAAAACGACCTCGAAATTTTACACCAAAAACAGATTTGGTTTTTGCGATATTTTCCATAGAAAACTTTACACTATTGCTTCATCTAGCACCACTACGGAAAGGGATTTTCTTGACGAATCCAACGGTGTCGTCAGAATTTTGAAATTTGCAAAACTGAAGATGTGACATCAATTTCAAACTCATTTCGATTTTTTCACAATTTTTCGAATAATAATTATGCGATTTTGAGCTTGTTTTTTGAAGAAAAAACATAGGAGTTGCACTAATCCGATTTTTGTGCCTTAATCTTCAATGCTGTATACTCAACTCAAAAAATTTTTTCGCATCAAAATTTGAAAATTTTCATAAGGGGTTAGCCTTTGCTAAAAAAATGCAAAAAAATAAAATGTGAAATTTGACATAATTTTGCTTATTGTACGAATCTTTTTCGAATTTCGAAATGCGGAATGCTGAAAAATTATAGAAATTCCAAAAAATTTAGGAGTTACAGCGTTTTTGACCTTGAAAACGACCTTGAATTTTTACGCCAAAAACAGATTTGGTTTTTGCGATATTTTCCATAGAAAACTTTACACTATTGCTTCATCTAGCACCACTACGGAAAGGGATTTTCTTGACGAATCCAACGGTGTCGTCAGAATTTTGAAATTTGCAAAACTGAAGATGTGACATCAATTTCAAACTCATTTCGATTTTTTCACCATTTTTCGAATAATAATTATGCGATTTTGAGCTTGTTTTTTGAAGAAAAAACATAGAAGTTGCACTAATCCGATTTTTTTGCCTTAATCTTCAATGCTGTATACTCAACTCAAAAAATTTTTTCGCATCAAAATTTGAAAATTTTCATAAGGGGTTAGCGTTTGTTAAAAAAATGCAAAAAAAATAAAATGTGAAATTTTACGTAATTTTGCTTATTGTACGAATCTTTTTCGAATTTCGAAATGCGGAATGCTGAAAAATTATAGAAATTCCAAAAAATTGAGGAGTTACAGCGTTTTTGACCTTGAAAACGACCTTGAATTTTTACGCCAAAAACAGATTTGGTTTTTGCGATATTTTCCATAGAAAACTTTACACTATTGCTTCATCTAGCACCACTACGGAAAGGGATTTTCTTGACGAATCCAACGGTGTCGTCAGAATTTTGAAATTTGCAAAACTGAAGATGTGACATCAATTTCAAACTCATTTCGATTTTTTCACCATTTTTCGAATAATAATTATGCGATTTTGAGCTTGTTTTTTGAAGAAAAAACATAGGAGTTGCACTAATCCGATTTTTTTGCCTTAATCTTCAATGCTGTATACTCAACTCAAAAAATTTTTTCGCATCAAAATTTGAAAATTTTCATAAGGGGTTAGCCTTTGCTAAAAAAATGCAAAAAAAATAAAATGTGAAATTTGACGTAATTTTGCTTATTGTACGAATCTTTTTCGAATTTCGAACTGCGGAATGATGGAAAATTATAGAAATTCCAAAAAATGAAGGAGTTACAGCGTTTTTGACCTTGAAAACGACCTTGAATTTTTACGCCAACAACAGATTTGGTTTTTGCGATATTTTCCATAGAAAACTTTACACTATTGCTTCATCTAGCACCACTACGGAAAGGGATTTTCTTGACGAATCCAACGGTGTCGTCAGAATTTTGAAATTTGCAAAACTGAAGATGTGACATCAATTTCAAACTCATTTCGATTTTTTCACCATTTTTCGAATAATAATTATGCGATTTTGAGCTTGTTTTTTGAAGAAAAAACATAGGAGTTGCACTAATCCGATTTTTTTGCCTTAATCTTCAATGCTGTATACTCAACTCAAAAAATTTTTTCGCATCAAAATTTGAAAATTTTCATAAGGGGTTAGCCTTTGCTAAAAAAATGCAAAAAAATAAATGTGAAATTTGACATAATTTTGCTTATTGTACGAATCTTTTTCGAATTTCGAACTGCGGAATGCTGGAAAATTATAGAAATTCCAAAAAATGAAGGAGTTACAGCGTTTTTGACCTTGAAAACGACCTCGAAATTTTACACCAAAACAGATTTGGTTTTTGCGATATTTTCCATAGAAAACTTTACACTATTGCTTCATCTAGCACCACTACGGAAAGGGATTTTCTTGACGAATCCAACGGTGTCGTCAGAATTTTGAAATTTGCAAAACTGAAGATGTGACATCAATTTCAAACTCATTTCGATTTTTTCACCATTTTTCGAATAATAATTATGCGATTTTGAGCTTGTTTTTTGAAGAAAAAACATAGGAGTTGCACTAATCCGATTTTTGTGCCTTAATCTTCAATGCTGTATACTCAACTCAAAAAATTTTTTCGCATCAAAATTTGAAAATTTTCATAAGGGGTCAGCCTTTGCTAAAAAAAATGCAAAAAAATAAAATGTGAAATTTGACGTAATTTTGCTTATTGTACGAATCTTTTTCGAATTTCGAAATGCGGAATGCTGGAAAATTATAGAAATTCCAAAAAATTGAGGAGTTACAGCGTTTTTGACCTTGAAAACGACCTCGAAATTTTACACCAAAAACAGATTTGGTTTTTGCGATATTTTCCATAGAAAACTTTACACTATTGCTTCATCTAGCACCACTACGGAAAGGGATTTTCTTGACGAATCCAACGGTGTCGTCAGAATTTTGAAATTTGCAAAACTGAAGATGTGACATCAATTTCAAACTCATTTCGATTTTTTCACCATTTTCGAATAATAATTATGCGATTTTGAGCTTGTTTTTTGAAGAAAAAACATAGGAGTTGCACTAATCCGATTTTTTTGCCTTAATCTTCAATGCTGTATACTCAACTCAAAAAATTTTTTCGCATCAAAATTTGAAAATTTTCATAAGGGGTTAGCCTTTGCTAAAAAAATGCAAAAAAAAATAAAATGTGAAATTTTACGTAATTTTGCTTATTGTACGAATCTTTTTCGAATTTCGAAATGCGGAATGCTGGAAAATTATAGAAATTCCAAAAAATGAAGGAGTTACAGCGTTTTTGACCTTGAAAACGACCTTGAATTTTTACGCCAACAACAGATTTGGTTTTTGCGATATTTTCCATAGAAAACTTTACACTATTGCTTCATCTAGCACCACTACGGAAAGGGATTTTCTTGACGAATCCAACGGTGTCGTCAGAATTTTGAAATTTGCAAAACTGAAGATGTGACATCAATTTCAAACTCATTTCGATTTTTTCACCATTTTTCGAATAATAATTATGCGATTTTGAGCTTGTTTTTTGAAGAAAAAACATAGGAGTTGCACTAATCCGATTTTTTTGCCTTAATCTTCAATGCTGTATACTCAACTCAAAAAATTTTTTCGCATCAAAATTTGAAATTTTCATAAGGGGTTAGCCTTTGCTAAAAAAATGCAAAAAAAATAAAATGTGAAATTTGACATAATTTTGCTTATTGTACGAATCTTTTTCGAATTTCGAACTGCGGAATGCTGGAAAATTATAGAAATTCCAAAAAATGAAGGAGTTACAGCGTTTTTGACCTTGAAAACGACCTCGAAATTTTACACCAAAAACAGATTTGGTTTTTGCGATATTTTCCATAGAAAACTTTACACTATTGCTTCATCTAGCACCACTACGGAAAGGGATTTTCTTGACGAATCCAACGGTGTCGTCAGAATTTTGAAATTTGCAAAACTGAAGATGTGACATCAATTTCAAACTCATTTCGATTTTTTCACCATTTTTCGAATAATAATTATGCGATTTTGAGCTTGTTTTTTGAAGAAAAAACATAGGAGTTGCACTAATCCGATTTTTGTGCCTTAATCTTCAATGCTGTATACTCAACTCAAAAATTTTTTCGCATCAAAATTTGAAAATTTTCATAAGGGGTCAGCCTTTGCTAAAAAAATGCAAAAAAAATAAAATGTGAAATTTGACGTAATTTTGCTTATTGTACGAATCTTTTTCGAATTCGAAATGCGGAATGCTGGAAAATTATAGAAATTCCAAAAAATTGAGGAGTTACAGCGTTTTGACCTTGAAAACGACCTCGAAATTTTACACCAAAAACAGATTTGGTTTTTGCGATATTTTCCATAGAAAACTTTACACTATTGCTTCATCTAGCACCACTACGGAAAGGGATTTTCTTGACGAATCCAACGGTGTCGTCAGAATTTTGAAATTTGCAAAACTGAAGATGTGACATCAATTTCAAACTCATTTCGATTTTTTCACCATTTTTCGAATAATAATTATGCGATTTTGAGCTTGTTTTTTGAAGAAAAAACATAGGAGTTGCACTAATCCGATTTTTTTGCCTTAATCTTCAATGCTGTATACTCAACTCAAAAAATTTTTTCGCATCAAAATTTGAAAATTTTCATAAGGGGTTAGCCTTTGCTAAAAAAAATGCAAAAAAAAATAAAATGTGAAATTTTACGTAATTTTGCTTATTGTACGAATCTTTTTCGAATTCGAAATGCGGAATGCTGGAAAATTATAGAAATTCCAAAAAATGAAGGAATGAAGGAGTTACAGCGTTTTTGACCTTGAAAACGACCTCGAAATTTTACACCAAAAACAGATTTGGTTTTTGCGATATTTTCCATAGAAAACTTTACACTATTGCTTCATCTAGCACCACTACGGAAAGGGATTTTCTTGACGAATCCAACGGTGTCGTCAGAATTTTGAAATTTGCAAAACTGAAGATGTGACATCAATTTCAAACTCATTTCGATTTTTTCACAATTTTTCGAATAATAATTATGCGATTTTGAGCTTGTTTTTTGAAGAAAAAACATAGGAGTTGCACTAATCCGATTTTTGTGCCTTAATCTTCAATGCTGTATACTCAACTCAAAAAATTTTTTCGCATCAAAATTTGAAAATTTTCATAAGGGGTTAGCCTTTGCTAAAAAAATGCAAAAAAATAAAATGTGAAATTTGACATAATTTTGCTTATTGTACGAATCTTTTTCGAATTTCGAAATGCGGAATGCTGAAAAATTATAGAAATTCCAAAAAATTGAGGAGTTACAGCGTTTTTGACCTTGAAAACGACCTTGAATTTTTACGCCAAAAACAGATTTGGTTTTTGCGATATTTTCCATAGAAAACTTTACACTATTGCTTCATCTAGCACCACTACGGAAAGGGATTTTCTTGACGAATCCAACGGTGTCGTCAGAATTTTGAAATTTGCAAAACTGAAGATGTGACATCAATTTCAAACTCATTTCGATTTTTTCACCATTTTTCGAATAATAATTATGCGATTTTGAGCTTGTTTTTTGAAGAAAAAACATAGAAGTTGCACTAATCCGATTTTTTTGCCTTAATCTTCAATGCTGTATACTCAACTCAAAAAATTTTTTCGCATCAAAATTTGAAAATTTTCATAAGGGGTTAGCGTTTGTTAAAAAAATGCAAAAAAAATAAAATGTGAAATTTTACGTAATTTTGCTTATTGTACGAATCTTTTTCGAATTTCGAAATGCGGAATGCTGAAAAATTATAGAAATTCCAAAAAATTGAGGAGTTACAGCGTTTTTGACCTTGAAAACGACCTTGAATTTTTACGCCAAAAACAGATTTGGTTTTTGCGATATTTTCCATAGAAAACTTTACACTATTGCTTCATCTAGCACCACTACGGAAAGGGATTTTCTTGACGAATCCAACGGTGTCGTCAGAATTTTGAAATTTGCAAAACTGAAGATGTGACATCAATTTCAAACTCATTTCGATTTTTTCACCATTTTTCGAATAATAATTATGCGATTTTGAGCTTGTTTTTTGAAGAAAAAACATAGGAGTTGCACTAATCCGATTTTTTTGCCTTAATCTTCAATGCTGTATACTCAACTCAAAAAATTTTTTCGCATCAAAATTTGAAAATTTTCATAAGGGGTTAGCCTTTGCTAAAAAAATGCAAAAAAAATAAAATGTGAAATTTGACGTAATTTTGCTTATTGTACGAATCTTTTTCGAATTTCGAACTGCGGAATGATGGAAAATTATAGAAATTCCAAAAAATGAAGGAGTTACAGCGTTTTTGACCTTGAAAACGACCTTGAATTTTTACGCCAACAACAGATTTGGTTTTTGCGATATTTTCCATAGAAAACTTTACACTATTGCTTCATCTAGCACCACTACGGAAAGGGATTTTCTTGACGAATCCAACGGTGTCGTCAGAATTTTGAAATTTGCAAAACTGAAGATGTGACATCAATTTCAAACTCATTTCGATTTTTCCACCATTTTTCGAATAATAATTATGCGATTTTGAGCTTGTTTTTTGAAGAAAAAACATAGGAGTTGCACTAATCCGATTTTTTTGCCTTCATCTTCAATGCTGTATACTCAACTCAAAAAATTTTTTCGCATCAAAATTTGAAAATTTTCATAAGGGGTTAGCCTTTGCTAAAAAAATGCAAAAAAAATAAAATGTGAAATTTGACGTAATTTTGCTTATTGTACGAATCTTTTTCGAATTTCGAACTGCGGAATGCTGGAAAATTATAGAAATTCCAAAAAATGAAGGAGTTACAGCGTTTTTGACCTTGAAAACGACCTTGAATTTTTACGCCAAAAACAGATTTGGTTTTTGCGATATTTTCCATAGAAAACTTTACACTATTGCTTCATCTAGCACCACTACGGAAAGGGATTTTCTTGACGAATCCAACGGTGTCGTCAGAATTTTGAAATTTGCAAAACTGAAGATGTGACATCAATTTCAAACTCATTTCGATTTTTTCACCATTTTTCGAATAATAATTATGCGATTTTGAGCTTGTTTTTTGAAGAAAAAACATAGAAGTTGCACTAATCCGATTTTTTTGCCTTAATCTTCAATGCTGTATACTCAACTCAAAAAATTTTTTCGCATCAAAATTTGAAAATTTTCATAAGGGGTTAGCGTTTGTTAAAAAAATGCAAAAAAAATAAAATGTGAAATTTTACGTAATTTTGCTTATTGTACGAATCTTTTTCGAATTTCGAAATGCGGAATGCTGAAAAATTATAGAAATTCCAAAAAATTGAGGAGTTACAGCGTTTTTGACCTTGAAAACGACCTTGAATTTTTACGCCAAAAACAGATTTGGTTTTTGCGATATTTTCCATAGAAAACTTTACACTATTGCTTCATCTAGCACCACTACGGAAAGGGATTTTCTTGACGAATCCAACGGTGTCGTCAGAATTTTGAAATTTGCAAAACTGAAGATGTGACATCAATTTCAAACTCATTTCGATTTTTTCACCATTTTTCGAATAATAATTATGCGATTTTGAGCTTGTTTTTTGAAGAAAAAACATAGAAGTTGCACTAATCCGATTTTTTTGCCTTAATCTTCAATGCTGTATACTCAACTCAAAAAATTTTTTCGCATCAAAATTTGAAAATTTTCATAAGGGGTTAGCGTTTGTTAAAAAAATGCAAAAAAAATAAAATGTGAAATTTTACGTAATTTTGCTTATTGTACGAATCTTTTTCGAATTTCGAAATGCGGAATGTTGAAAAATTATAGAAATTCCAAAAAATTGAGGAGTTACAGCGTTTTTGACCTTGAAAACGACCTTGAATTTTTACGCCAAAAACAGATTTGGTTTCTGCGATATTTTCCATAGAAAACTTTACACTATTGCTTCATCTAGCACCACTACGGAAAGGGATTTTCTTGACGAATCCAACGGTGTCGTCAGAATTTTGAAATTTGGAAAACTGAAGATGTGACATCAATTTCAAACTCATTTCGATTTTTTCACCATTTTTCGAATAATAATTATGCGATTTTGAGCTTGTTTTTTGAAGAAAAAACATAGAAGTTGCACTAATCCGATTTTTTTGCCTTAATCTTCAATGCTGTATACTCAACTCAAAAAATTTTTTCGCATCAAAATTTGAAAATTTTCATAAGGGGTTAGCGTTTGTTAAAAAAATGCAAAAAAAAATAAAATGTGAAATTTTACGTAATTTTGCTTATTGTACGAATCTTTTTCGAATTTCGAAATGCGGAATGCTGAAAAATTATAGAAATTCCAAAAAATTGAGGAGTTACAGCGTTTTTGACCTTGAAAACGACCTTGAATTTTTACGCCAAAAACAGATTTGGTTTTTGCGATATTTTCCATAGAAAACTTTACACTATTGCTTCATCTAGCACCACTACGGAAAGGGATTTTCTTGACGAATCCAACGGTGTCGTCAGAATTTTGAAATTTGCAAAACTGAAGATGTGACATCAATTTCAAACTCATTTCGATTTTTTCACCATTTTTCGAATAATAATTATGCGATTTTGAGCTTGTTTTTTGAAGAAAAAACATAGGAGTTGCACTAATCCGATTTTTGTGCCTTAATCTTCAATGCTGTATACTCAACTCAAAAAATTTTTTCGCATCAAAATTTGAAAATTTTCATAAGGGGTCAGCCTTTGCTAAAAAAATGCAAAAAAAATAAAATGTGAAATTTGACGTAATTTTGCTTATTGTACGAATCTTTTTCGAATTTCGAAATGCGGAATGCTGGAAAATTATAGAAATTCCAAAAAATTGAGGAGTTACAGCGTTTTTGACCTTGAAAACGACCTCGAAATTTTACACCAAAAACAGATTTGGTTTTTGCGATATTTTCCATAGAAAACTTTACACTATTGCTTCATCTAGCACCACTACGGAAAGGGATTTTCTTGACGAATCCAACGGTGTCGTCAGAATTTTGAAATTTGCAAAACTGAAGATGTGACATCAATTTCAAACTCATTTCGATTTTTCCACCATTTTTCGAATAATAATTATGCGATTTTGAGCTTGTTTTTTGAAGAAAAAACATAGGAGTTGCACTAATCCGATTTTTTTGCCTTCATCTTCAATGCTGTATACTCAACTCAAAAAATTTTTTCGCATCAAAATTTGAAAATTTTCATAAGGGGTTAGCCTTTGCTAAAAAAATGCAAAAAAAATAAAATGTGAAATTTGACGTAATTTTGCTTATTGTACGAATCTTTTTCGAATTTCGAACTGCGGAATGCTGGAAAATTATAGAAATTCCAAAAAATGAAGGAGTTACAGCGTTTTTGACCTTGAAAACGACCTTGAATTTTTACGCCAAAAACAGATTTGGTTTTTGCGATATTTTCCATAGAAAACTTTACACTATTGCTTCATCTAGCACCACTACGGAAAGGGATTTTCTTGACGAATCCAACGGTGTCGTCAGAATTTTGAAATTTGCAAAACTGAAGATGTGACATCAATTTCAAACTCATTTCGATTTTTTCACCATTTTTCGAATAATAATTATGCGATTTTGAGCTTGTTTTTTGAAGAAAAAACATAGGAGTTGCACTAATCCGATTTTTTTGCCTTAATCTTCAATGCTGTATACTCAACTCAAAAAATTTTTTCGCATCAAAATTTGAAAATTTTCATAAGGGGTTAGCGTTTGTTAAAAAAATGCAAAAAAAATAAAATGTGAAATTTTACGTAATTTTGCTTATTGTACGAATCTTTTTCGAATTTCGAAGTGCG
Source organism: Stomoxys calcitrans (assembly GCF_963082655.1). Lineage (NCBI taxonomy): Eukaryota > Metazoa > Arthropoda > Insecta > Diptera > Muscidae > Stomoxys > Stomoxys calcitrans. Next base: position 501,154 of record NC_081555.1, on the reverse strand, counting down.
GAATGCTGGAAAATTATAGAAATTCCAAAAAATTGAGGAGTTACAGCGTTTTTGACCTTGAAAACGACCTCGAAATTTTACACCAAAAACAGATTTGGTTTTTGCGATATTTTCCATAGAAAACTTTACACTATTGCTTCATCTAGCACCACTACGGAAAGGGATTTTCTTGACGAATCCAACGGTGTCGTCAGAATTTTGAAATTTGCAAAACTGAAGATGTGACATCAATTTCAAACTCATTTCGATTTTTCCACCATTTTTCGAATAATAATTATGCGATTTTGAGCTTGTTTTTTGAAGAAAAAACATAGGAGTTGCACTAATCCGATTTTTTTGCCTTAATCTTCAATGCTGTATACTCAACTCAAAAAATTTTTTCGCATCAAAATTTGAAAATTTTCATAAGGGGTTAGCCTTTGCTAAAAAAATGCAAAAAAAATAAAATGTGAAATTTGACGTAATTTTGCTTATTGTACGAATCTTTTTCGAATTTCGAAATGCGGAATGCTGGAAAATTATAGAAATTCCAAAAAATTGAGGAGTTACAGCGTTTTTGACCTTGAAAACGACCTTGAATTTTTACGCCAAAAACAGATTTGGTTTTTGCGATATTTTCCATAGAAAACTTTACACTATTGCTTCATCTAGCACCACTACGGAAAGGGATTTTCTTGACGAATCCAACGGTGTCGTCCGAATTTTGAAATTTGCAAAACTGAAGATGTGACATCAATTTCAAACTCATTTCGATTTTTTCACCATTTTTCGAATAATAATTATGCGATTTTGAGCTTGTTTTTTGAAGAAAAAACATAGGAGTTGCACTAATCCGATTTTTTGCCTTAATCTTCAATGCTGTATACTCAACTCAAAAATTTTTTCGCATCAAAATTTGAAAATTTTCATAAGGGGTTAGCCTTTGCTAAAAAAATGCAAAAAAAATAAAATGTGAAATTTGACGTAATTTTGCTTATTGTACGAATCTTTTTCGAATTTCGAAATGCGGAATGCTGGAAAATTATAGAAATTCCAAAAAATTGAGGAGTTACAGCGTTTTTGACCTTGAAAACGACCTTGAAATTTTACACCAAAAACAGACTTGGTTTTTGCGATATTTTCCATAGAAAACTTTACACTATTGCTTCATCTAGCACCACTACGGAAAGGGATTTTCTTGACGAATCCAACGGTGTCGTCAGAATTTTGAAATTTGCAAAACTGAAGATGTGACATCAATTTCAAACTCATTTCGATTTTTCCACCATTTTTCGAATAATAATTATGCGATTTTGAGCTTGTTTTTTGAAGAAAAAACATAGGAGTTGCACTAATCCGATTTTTTTGCCTTAATCTTCAATGCTGTATACTCAACTCAAAAAATTTTTTCGCATCAAAATTTGAAAATTTTCATAAGGGGTTAGCCTTTGCTAAAAAAATGCAAAAAAAATAAAATGTGAAATTTGACGTAATTTTGCTTATTGTACGAATCTTTTTCGAATTTCGAACTGCGGAATGCTGGAAAATTATAGAAATTCCAAAAAATTAAGGAGTTACAGCGTTTTTGACCTTGAAAACGACCTTGAATTTTTACGCCAAAAACAGATTTGGTTTTTGCGATATTTTCCATAGAAAACTTTACACTATTGCTTCATCTAGCACCACTACGGAAAGGGATTTTCTTGACGAATCCAACGGTGTCGTCAGAATTTTTAAATTTGCAAAACTGAAGATGTGACATCAATTTCAAACTCATTTCGATTTTTTCACCATTTTTCGAATAATAATTATGCGATATTGAGCTTGTTTTTTGAAGAAAAAACATAGGAGTTGCACTAATCCGATTTTTTTGCCTTAATCTTCAATGCTGTATACTCAACTCAAAAAATTTTTTCGCATCAAAATTTGAAAATTTTCATAAGGGGTTAGCCTTTGCTAAAAAAATGCAAAAAAAATAAAATGTGAAATTTGACGTAATTTTGCTTATTGTACGAATCTTTTTCGAATTTCGAACTGCGGAATGCTGGAAAATTATAGAAATTCCAAAAAATTAAGGAGTTACAGCGTTTTTGACCTTGAAAACGACCTTGAATTTTTACGCCAAAAACAGATTTGGTTTTTGCGATATTTTCCATAGAAAACTTTACACTATTGCTTCATCTAGCACCACTACGGAAAGGGATTTTCTTGACGAATCCAACGGTGTCGTCAGAATTTTGAAATTTGCAAAACTGAAGATGTGACATCAATTTCAAACTCATTTCGATTTTTTCACCATTTTTCGAATAATAATTATGCGATTTTGAGCTTGTTTTTTGAAGAAAAAACATAGGAGTTGCACTAATCCGATTTTTTTGCCTTAATCTTCAATGCTGCATACTCAACTCAAAAAATTTTTTCGCATCAAAATTTGAAAATTTTCATAAGGGGTTAGCCTTTGCTAAAAAAATGCAAAAAAAAAATAAAATGTGAAATTTGACATAATTTTGCTTATTGTACGAATCTTTTTCGAATTTCGAACTGCGGAATGCTGGAAAATTATAGAAATTCCAAAAAATGAAGGAGTTACAGCGTTTTTGACCTTGAAAACGACCTTGAATTTTTACGCCAAAAACAGATTTGGTTTTTGCGATATTTTCCATAGAAAACTTTACACTATTGCTTCATCTAGCACCACTACGGAAAGGGATTTTCTTGACGAATCCAACGGTGTCGTCAGAATTTTGAAATTTGCAAAACTGAAGATGTGACATCAATTTCAAACTCATTTCGATTTTTTCACCATTTTTCGAATAATAATTATGCGATTTTGAGCTTGTTTTTTGAAGAAAAAACATAGGAGTTGCACTAATCCGATTTTTGTGCCTTAATCTTCAATGCTGTATACTCAACTCAAAAAATTTTTTCGCATAAAAATTTGAAAATTTTCATAAGGGGTTAGCCTTTGCTAAAAAAATGCAAAAAAATAAAATGTGAAATTTGACGTAATTTTGCTTATTGTACGAATCTTTTTCGAATTTCGAACTGCGGAATGCTGGAAAATTATAGAAATTCCAAAAAATGAAGGAGTTACAGCGTTTTTGACCTTGAAAACGACCTTGAATTTTTACGCCAAAAACAGATTTGGTTTTTGCGATATTTTCCATAGAAAACTTTACACTATTGCTTCATCTAGCACCACTACGGAAAGGGATTTTCTTGACGAATCCAACGGTGTCGTCAGAATTTTGAAATTTGCAAAACTGAAGATGTGACATCAATTTCAAACTCATTTCGATTTTTTCACCATTTTTCGAATAATAATTATGCGATTTTGAGCTTGTTTTTTGAAGAAAAAACATAGGAGTTGCACTAATCCGATTTTTTTGCCTTAATCTTCAATGCTGCATACTCAACTCAAAAAATTTTTTCGCATCAAAATTTGAAAATTTTCATAAGGGGTTAGCCTTTGCTAAAAAAATGCAAAAAAAAATAAAATGTGAAATTTGACATAATTTTGCTTATTGTACGAATCTTTTTCGAATTTCGAACTGCGGAATGCTGGAAAATTATAGAAATTCCAAAAAATGAAGGAGTTACAGCGTTTTTGACCTTGAAAACGACCTTGAATTTTTACGCCAAAAACAGATTTGGTTTTTGCGATATTTTCCATAGAAAACTTTACACTATTGCTTCATCTAGCACCACTACGGAAAGGGATTTTCTTGACGAATCCAACGGTGTCGTCAGAATTTTTAAATTTGCATAACTGAAGATGTGACATCAATTTCAAACTCATTTCGATTTTTTCACCATTTTTCGAATAATAATTATGCGATTTTGAGCTTGTTTTTTGAAGAAAAAATATAGGAGTTGCACTAATCCGATTTTTGTGCCTTAATCTTCAATGCTGTATACTCAACTCAAAAAATTTGTTCGCATCAAAATTTGAAAATTTTCATAAGGGGTTAGCCTTTGCTAAAAAAATGCAAAAAAAAATAAAATGTGAAATTTGACATAATTTTGCTTATTGTACGAATCTTTTTCGAATTTCGAACTGCGGAATGCTGGAAAATTATAGAAATTCCAAAAAATTGAGGAGTTACAGCGTTTTTGACCTTGAAAACGACCTCGAAATTTTACACCAAAAACAGATTTGGTTTTTGCGATATTTTCCATAGAAAACTTTACACTATTGCTTCATCTAGCACCACTACGGAAAGGGATTTTCTTGACGAATCCAACGGTGTCGTCCGAATTTTGAAATTTGCAAAACTGAAGATGTGACATCAATTTCAAACTCATTTCGATTTTTTCACCATTTTTCGAATAATAATTATGCGATTTTGAGCTTGTTTTTTGAAGAAAAAACATAGGAGTTGCACTAATCCGATTTTTGTGCCTTAATCTTCAATGCTGTATACTCAACTCAAAAAATTTTTTCGCATCAAAATTTGAAAATTTTCATAAGGGGTTAGCCTTTGCTAAAAAAATGCAAAAAAAATAAAATGTGAAATTTGACGTAATTTTGCTTATTGTACGAATCTTTTTCGAATTTCGAACTGCGGAATGCTGGAAAATTATAGAAATTCCAAAAAATGAAGGAGTTACAGCGTTTTTGACCTTGAAAACGACCTTGAATTTTTACGCCAAAAACAGATTTGGTTTTTGCGATATTTTCCATAGAAAACTTTACACTATTGCTTCATCTAGCACCACTACGGAAAGGGATTTTCTTGACGAATCCAACGGTGTCGTCAGAATTTTGAAATTTGCAAAACTGAAGATGTGACATCAATTTCAAACTCATTTTGATTTTTTCACCATTTTTCGAATAATAATTATGCGATTTTGAGCTTGTTTTTTGAAGAAAAAACATAGGAGTTGCACGTATCCGATTTTTTTGCCTTAATCTTCAACTCAAAAAATTTTTTCGCATCAAAATTTGAAAATTTTCATAAGGGGTTAGTCTTTGCTAAAAAAATGCAAAAAAAATAAAATGTGAAATTTGACGTAATTTTGCTTATTGTACGAATCTTTTTCGAATTTCGAAATGCGGAATGCTGGAAAATTATAGAAATTCCAAAAAATTGAGGAGTTACAGCGTTTTTGACCTTGAAAACGACCTTGAATTTTTACGCCAAAAACAGATTTGGTTTTTGCGATATTTTCCATAGAAAACTTTACACTATTGCTTCATCTAGCACCACTACGGAAAGGGATTTTCTTGACGAATCCAACGGTGTCGTCAGAATTTTGAAATTTGCAAAACTGAAGATGTGACATCAATTTCAAACTCATTTCGATTTTTTCACCATTTTTCGAATAATAATTATGCGATTTTGAGCTTGTTTTTTGAAGAAAAAACATAGGAGTTGCACTAATCCGATTTTTTTGCCTTAATCTTCAATGCTGTATACTCAACTCAAAAAATTTTTTCGCATCAAAATTTGAAAATTTTCATAAGGCCTTTGCTAAAAAAATGCAAAAAAAAAATAAAATGTGAAATTTTACGTAATTTTGCTTATTGTACGAATCTTTTTCGAATTTCGAAATGCGGAATGCTGGAAAATTATAGAAATTCCAAAAAATTGAGGAGTTACAGCGTTTTTGACCTTGAAAACGACCTCGAAATTTTACACCAAAAACAGATTTGGTTTTTGCGATATTTTCCATAGAAAACTTTACACTATTGCTTCATCTAGCACCACTACGGAAAGGGATTTTCTTGACGAATCCAACGGTGTCGTCAGAATTTTGAAATTTGCAAAACTGAAGATGTGACATCAATTTCAAACTCATTTTGATTTTTTCACCATTTTTCGAATAATAATTATGCGATTTTGAGCTTGTTTTTTGAAGAAAAAACATAGGAGTTGCACGTATCCGATTTTTTTGCCTTAATCTTCAACTCAAAAAATTTTTTCGCATCAAAATTTGAAAATTTTCATAAGGGGTTAGCCTTTGCTAAAAAAATGCAAAAAAAATAAAATGTGAAATTTGACGTAATTTTGCTTATTGTACGAATCTTTTTCGAATTTCGAAATGCGGAATGCTGGAAAATTATAGAAATTCCAAAAAATTGAGGAGTTACAGCGTTTTTGACCTTGAAAACGACCTTGAATTTTTACGCCAAAAACAGATTTGGTTTTTGCGATATTTTCCATAGAAAACTTTACACTATTGCTTCATCTAGCACCACTACGGAAAGGGATTTTCTTGACGAATCCAACGGTGTCGTCAGAATTTTGAAATTTGCAAAACTGAAGATGTGACATCAACTTCAAACTCATTTCGATTTTTTCACCATTTTTCGAATAATAATTATGCGATTTTGAGCTTGTTTTTTTGAAGAAAAAACATAGGAGTTGCACTAATCCGATTTTTTTGCCTTAATCTTCAATGCTGTATACTCAACTCAAAAAATTTTTTCGCATCAAAATTTGAAAATTTTCATAAGGGGTTAGCCTATGCTAAAAAAATGCAAAAAAATAAAATGTGAAATTTGACGTAATTTTGCTTATTGTAAGAATCTTTTTCGAATTTCGAACTGCGGAATGCTGGAAAATTATAGAAATTCCAAAAAATGAAGGAGTTACAGCGTTTTTGACCTTGAAAACGACCTTGAATTTTTACGCCAAAAACAGATTTGGTTTTTGCGATTTTTTCCATAGAAAACTTTACACTATTGCTTCATCTAGCACCACTACGGAAAGGGATTTTCTTGACGAATCCAACGGTGTCGTCAGAATTTTGAAATTTGCAAAACTGAAGATGTGACATCAATTTCAAACTCATTTCGATTTTTTCACCATTTTTCGAATAATAATTATGCGATTTTGAGCTTGTTTTTTGAAGAAAAAACATAGGAGTTGCACTAATCCGATTTTTTTGCCTTAATCTTCAATGCTGTATACTCAACTCAAAAAATTTTTTCGCATCGCATGCGGAATGCTGGAAAATTATAGAAATTCCAAAAAATGAAGGAGTTACAGCGTTTTTGACCTTGAAAACGACCTTGAATTTTTACGCCTAAAACAGATTTGGTTTTTGCGATTTTTTCCATAGAAAACTTTACACTATTGCTTCATCTAGCACCACTACGGAAAGGGATTTTCTTGACGAATCCAACGGTGTCGTCAGAATTTTGAAATTTGCAAAACTGAAGATGTGACATCAATTTCAAACTCATTTCGATTTTTTCACCATTTTTCGAATAATAATTATGCGATTTTGAGCTTGTTTTTTGAAGAAAAAACATAGGAGTTGCACTAATCCGATTTTTTTGCCTTAATCTTCAATGCTGTATACTCAACTCAAAAAATTTTTTCGCATCGCATGCGGAATGCTGGAAAATTATAGAAATTCCAAAAAATGAAGGAGTTACAGCGTTTTTGACCTTGAAAACGACCTTGAATTTTTACGCCAAAAACAGATTTGGTTTTTGCGATATTTTCCATAGAAAACTTTACACTATTGCTTCATCTAGCACCACTACGGAAAGGGATTTTCTTGACGAATCCAACGGTGTCGTCAGAATTTTGATATTTGCAAAACTGAAGATGTGACATCAATTTCAAACTCATTTCGATTTTTTCACCATTTTTCGAATAATAATTATGCGATTTTGAGCTTGTTTTTTGAAGAAAAAACATAGGAGTTGCACTAATCCGATTTTTTTGCCTTAATCTTCAATGCTGTATACTCAACTCAAAAAATTTTTTCGCATCAAAATTTGAAAATTTTCATAAGGCCTTTGCTAAAAAAATGCAAAAAAAAATAAAATGTGAAATTTTACGTAATTTTGCTTATTGTACGAAACTTTTTCGAATTTCGAGATGCGGAATGCTGGAAAATTATAGAAATTCCAAAAAATTGAGGAGTTACAGCGTTTTTGACCTTGAAAACGACCTTGAATTTTTACGCCAAAAACAGATTTGGTTTTTGCGATATTTTCCATAGAAAACTTTACACTATTGCTTCATCTAGCACCACTACGGAAAGGGATTTTTTTGACGAATCCAACGGTGTCGTCAGAATTTTGAAATTTGCAAAACTGAAGATGTGGCATCAATTTCAAACTCATTTCGATTTTTTCACCATTTTTCGAATAATAATTATGCGATTTTGAGCTTGTTTTTTGAAGAAAAAACATAGGAGTTGCACTAATCCGATTTTTTTGCCTTAATCTTCAATGCTGTATACTCAACTCAAAAAATTTTTTCGCATCAAAATTTGAAAATTTTCATAAGGGGTTAGCCTTTGCTAAAAAAATGCAAAAAAAAAATAAAATGTGAAATTTGACGTAATTTTGCTTATTGTACGAATCTTTTTCGAATTTCGAAATGCGGAATGCTGAAAAATTATAGAAATTCCAAAAAATTGAGGAGTTACAGCGTTTTTGACCTTGAAAACGACCTTGAATTTTTACGCCAAAAACAGATTTGGTTTTTGCGATATTTTCCATAGAAAACTTTACACTATTGCTTCATCTAGCACCACTACGGAAAGGGATTTTTTTGACGAATCCAACGGTGTCGTCAGAATTTTGAAATTTGCAAAACTGAAGATGTGACATCAATTTCAAACTCATTTCGATTTTTTCACCATTTTTCGAATAATAATTATGCGATTTTGAGCTTGTTTTTTGAAGAAAAAACATAGGAGTTGCACTAATCCGATTTGTTTGCCTTAATCTTCAATGCTGTATACTCAACTCAAAAAATTTTTTCGCATCAAAATTTGAAAATTTTCATAAGGGGTTAGCCTTTGCTAAAAAAATGCAAAAAAAAAATAAAATGTGAAATTTGACGTAATTTTGCTTATTGTACGAATCTTTTTCGAATTTCGAAATGCGGAATGCTGGAAAATTATAGAAATTCCAAAAAATTGAGGAGTTACAGCGTTTTTGACCTTGAAAACGACCTTGAAATTTTACACCAAAAACAGACTTGGTTTTTGCGATATTTTCCATAGAAAACTTTACACTATTGCTTCATCTAGCACCACTACGGAAAGGGATTTTCTTGACGAATCCAACGGTGTCGTCCGAATTTTGAAATTTGCAAAACTGAAGATGTGACATCAATTTCAAACTCATTTCGATTTTTTCACCATTTTTCGAATAATAATTATGCGATTTTGAGCTTGTTTTTTGAAGAAAAAACATAGGAGTTGCACTAATCCGATTTTTTTGCCTTAATCTTCAATGCTGTATACTCAACTCAAAAAATTTTTTCGCATCAAAATTTGAAAATTTTCATAAGGGGTTAGTTAGCCTTTGCTAAAAAAATGCAAAAAAATAAAATGTGAAATTTGACGTAATTTTGCTTATTGTACGAATCTTTTTCGAATTTCGAAGTGCGGAATGCTGGAAAATTATAGAAATTCCAAAAAATGAAGGAGTTACAGCGTTTTTGACCTTGAAAACGACCTTGAATTCTTACGCCAAAAACAGATTTGGTTTTTGCGATATTTTCCATAGAAAACTTTACACTATTGCTTCATCTAGCACCACTACGGAAAGGGATTTTCTTGACGAATCCAACGGTTTCGTCAGAATTTTGAAATTTGCAAAACTGAAGATGTGACATCAATTTCAAACTCATTTCGATTTTTTCACCATTTTTCGAATAATAATTATGCGATTTTGAGCTTGTTTTTTGAAGAAAAAACATTAAAAAAAAACATCTTTTTCAAATTTCGAACTGCGGAATGCTGGAAAATTAACGAAATTCGAAAAATTTAAAGAGTTACAGCGTTATTGACCTTGGAAACGACCTTGAATTTTTACGCCAAAAAGATTTGGTTCATCTGGCACCCTACGGAAAGGGATTTTGCCAAAAAACTGTGTCTGAAAAATGTTTAAGTTTGCAAAACTAAGAAAGTTACTGCAATTGCAAACTCACGTTGGTTTTTTTTGAATTTTTTTACCCTACACCACTACTGTGGTACAGGTGCATTTGTTTGTGACACCCAAAAGGAAGATCGATAAACCCATTGATAAGTATACCGATCGACTCAGAATCACTTTCTGATCGATGTCCGTCTGTCCATGTTAATTTGTGTACAAAGTACAGGTCGATCGTCTTAAAATTTGGTACATGCATGTTATTTGGCCGAGAGATGAAGCCTATTGAAAGTGGAAAAATCGGTTCAGATTTGGATATAGCTCCCTTATATAAGTTCGTCCGATTTGCAGAAATATTGCAATAAAATTGTCATTTGTTAACCGATTCTCCCAAATTTGGCAGAAAGAACTTTCTCTTGACTCTCGACATGACTGGTGAATTTCATGGAAATCGGTTCAGATTTAGACATAGCTCTTATAGAGGGTGATTTTTTTGAGGTTAGGATTTTCATGCATTAGTATTTGACAGATCACGTGGGATTTCAGACATGGTGTCAAAGAGAAAGATGCTCAGTATGCTTTGACATTTCATCATGAATAGACTTACTAACGAGCAACGCTTGCAAATCATTGAATTTTATTACCAAAATCAGTGTTCGGTTCGAAATGTGTTCATTCGACGTAACGTTGCGTCCAACAGCATCTTTGAAAAAATACGGTCCAATGATTCCACCAGCGTACAAACCACACCAAATAGTGCATTTTTCGGGATGCATGGGCAGTTCTTGAACGGCTTCTGGTTGCTCTTCACTCCAAATGCGGCAATTTTGCGTAGCCATTCAACCAGAAATGAGCCTCATCGCTGAACAAAATTTGTCAAAATTTGAACACATTTCGAACCGAACACTGATTTTGGTAATAAAATTCAATGATTTGCAAGCGTTGCTCGTTAGTAAGTCTATTCATGATGAAATGTCAAAGCATACTGAGCATCTTTCTCTTTGACACCATGTCTGAAATCCCACGTGATCTGTCAAATACTAATGCATGAAAATCCTAACCTCAAAAAAATCACCCTTTATATATCGCCCGATTTTAACTTCTAGTCACATTAACCGCATTTATTGACCCATCTTGCCAAAATTTCGCATAACGCTTTCCTCGACGACTACCACAATTTCTGAGGAGTTTGTTCGAAATCGGTTCAGAATTAGATATAGCTCCCATTATATGTTCGTCAGATTTTGAATAATTTGCAATACTGTTGTCATTTGTCAACCGTAGTTATTACAGTTTGAACATAATTGCTAGAAATTTGATACGGATTGTTTAATGACCCAGCCGAGGTCCCTCAAAATTGGTTCAGAATTGGATATAGCTCCCACATTGTACTTATAGGATAGGTGTACGGTATTATAAAGTCGGTACCGCCCGAATTTTGCCCTTCCTTAATGGTTTTAGTTTAATTTGTATGTAGTTTCCAACAGACATTTTCCAAAAGCACCAGCTTGCTCCGACAAGCAAATGGTAGTTGGGCCAAAAATCTTATAGCTGTCCCAAAACGGTGTGGACAAAAAAAAAACGGTTGCTGAACCCAAAATCGCGGTTGCTGAATTCAAAAAAAGCGAAGCGAAGCGACCTCAAAAAACGTAACCGTGGACCAGCAAACAGAGCTATAGAATAGGTGATTTCGATTTAAAAAAAAAACGGTGGTGGGGTTAAATTTTTTTGGTCACAATAGAATGTGGTTGTTTGACTTGGTAACACTTTGCGTCAGCTACCCTGTATATGATGATGTTACAGCCATTAAGTCAAATCCGCGATTGATATTTTTAAAAGCTTGCAGATAGATATTTCTGGTTGCTGCAAGCCCAAAAGGACACAGATTTTAGCTGAGGCATCAGCTGGACATGGAACGATGTGCAAATGTTTTGTATACCCATTTGAGGAGGGAATATATGCACGATTGCATGAATATGTGGTCGTTATAAGGTCGTCTGTGTAAACATAAACGTAAATGAAGGAAGCACTCACTGACTGACATCTCGCGTGTTCCGCCATTGCGGTAACATGGGCATCTCCATCAACACCGGGCATTGAGTAGATGTGTGCGTGCGTGTGTGTATTCGTACATGCGCTGGAACAGTTTTCAATGTGAATGTCAAGTGTAAAGTCAACAAACGGGAACGAGGCAATGAAAACAACAGCCAAAGAAGAGAAACATGAACGAAAACAAAGTGTGTGGCACAACGAGATGATGTCTGGGGCTGTTGCTAGTGGTGGGGTTGAGACTGAGCCTTTGTAATCCATATCCGTGGAATATTAAACCGTAGGGTAAACAGCAGCGCTCATGGCGATGGTGGTCATGATGGCGATGAAGACTATGACGGCGCAGTGATTATTGTTGTTCGGCTTACAGCTTTTCTGCCGCTAAGTGTATGGCTGGAACTTCTCCAGTCAACAAGAGGCCTTTAGAAATCTCCTGGACAGAGCCGTTGGTGGTGGCTGGGAGAGAATAACTGTTTCCCCAGATGTGGGGGTTATACAACACATATGCTTTACAGTGCTTGTGCCATGTCAAATTACGTGCATACGCTGGTGGCTTATGTGAGCCGATCGTTTCATTGACGAATTGCCAGAAATTCGTTGAGCAGCAATGTTTCTTAACGCCTTGAGAAACGCCAAAGTAATTGGATTAAACTGTCTGTGCACTTGTTTTCAATGCCAGCAATTTGAGGTGAGGCGGAAATCATTTTGATACCACCGTGGCTTTTTTTTTTTTTTGCTTTTAAAGAGACTCATCTATTTAGGCTATTAGATTGCAAAATGGTATGAAACACTTTGTGCAAACGATGATGAGAGGTAGGAAGTGACTAGAGTTCATGCAAGAGTTCATCATTGTATGTTTTGCCATAATCGGTGGGTTAGTGCGGTTAAATGTGAGCATAAAGCCAAACCATAATCCTAAATGATTATCAAAACAACAAGCGGGAGTTCAACGTCCAAGGGTCGAAACTGCTCAAGAGCAAATTACTCATTTCGTGTTCAATGCTAAGTTATTGAACTTCTTTACAAAAGGTTTTGTTCTGCGACACTGCAACTGGATTCAATTTAAAAAATTAAAACAAAAACAAAGACCTCAATAATTAAAAGAGAAAATGTATGCCTGAGATTGCTAAATCCAAAATTATCTATTAATACAAAGCAAGTGCTTCATTCTGTGTTTGAAGTTCAAAGATTTTGAATCGTTTCCGTCAAAAATTAAAAAATAGCCACCAAAGTGCAGAGGTTAGCATGCCCGCCTATGACGCTGTCCCGAGAAGCTTAGCTGCGAGCTACCGGGGGCGTCCATATGTTGCGGATGGTGGAATGCTCCATACGGACCAATTGGAACATTGAGGTCCGATCTGTGTGGTGCTCATAACTGACACGAGAAGCTTAGCTGCGAGCTACCGGGCGCGTCCACAGGTTGCGGATAGTGGAATGCTCCATACGGAGTATCACCAATGGCAGTCGCGGACAATCAGCGGCATCGAACACGGAGTGTCTCAGTGAGAGGCCGGGCGGCACCCGCTCTTGCACAAATACTGAGTGTCTCCGATGCTCGATATGACAAGGCGAGTTATTGGCGCCTTTAAATCACCAATGGCCACTCTGTTCCCGCGGCGATCGGCCTTGACGAGGATCGCCACCTCCACATAAAAATGTGGCTACGACAACGACAATCTCAACTGACCTTTACTAAAAGGAAGTATTTGTGCAAAATTTCAAGCGCATTGTTTTACTCCTTCGACAATTAGCGTGCTTTCCACAGACAGATAGACGGACGGACATGGCTAAACCGACATGGATTGCCATGGGGTCTTAGATCTGTATTTCGTTGTGTTACAAACGGAATTATGTCTACTGAAAAAGCAAACATTCCTATTACATGTATGACTTTACTTTATTCATAAGTTGCACCGGCTAATAAATATGCAACCCTTTATAGGTCAGAGTTGCAGTCTATTTTATAAACAGACTCACATAGGTTATTTTATTCCATGGTGACACCACAGTAGCGGCAGAGCAGGCCTCTGGTGTAAATGGAACCCACAACTTTCGCACTGGAAATCCGATCACGCTCCGGGGCGACCTTTATAAAATAAAAAAACTAGGGTAGCTTAAACCATGGTAAATGGAGTATAGTCATGATTTGCGACTATCCTCAATTTAACATAGTCTGCAATCCTCACTCAGTGAAATTTGTGAGTAAGAATAGCAAAAAAGTTTGCTATACCAACAAAATTGCAGTAATTTTTCGTTGAAAGAGCAAACTGTCTTCTGTTGATTTCGGATGGTCAAAATTTAACTGTTCCAAGGGAATGCCAAAATTATTTAAAAACAAGTAAAAGCGTGCTAGGTTTATCAAGTTCTTTGCCTGGCATCTCTTTATAGGCAAACAAAGGATAATGGATAAAATTGCTATGCTTTTGGAGCTATATCCGATTATTATAAACCGATTCGGGTCATACATAGCTTGGATGTTGGAAGCCATTGTGCAAAATCTCAACAAACTGGGATAATAAATATGGGAGCTATACCAGGTTATGAACCGATTTGGACCATATATGGCACGTATGTTAACGGTCATAAAAAAGTGACTGTGCAAAATTTCTCCCAAATCGGATAAGAATTGCGGCCAAATGAAGTTGATGATGACCAAATCAAAGCATTAATCGAATTGCGTCGTCATGTAACTGAGCGTGAGATAGGAGAGAAGTTTAATATACCAAAATCAACCGTTCATTATCACATAAAAAGTCTTGGACAGGTGAAAAAGCTTGATACTTGGGTACCACATGTATTAAAAGAAATTCATTTAACAAACCGAATCAACGCTTGTGATATGCACCTTAAACGCAATGAATTCGATCCGTTTTTAAAACGAATCATAACTGGAGATGAAAAATGGATTGTTTACAACAACGTTAGTCGAAAACGTGGGATTGGGAGGGTGTGGTATATTTTGAGCTGCTTCTAAGCAACCAAACGATTAATTCGGATGTTTACTGTCAACAATTGGACAAATTGAAAACAGCCATCAAGGAGAAGCGACCAGAATTGGTCAATCGTAAAGGTGTCATATTCCACCAGGACAACGCTAGACCATACGCATCTTTGGTCACTCGCCAAAAACTTAGTGAGATTGGCTGGGAACTTTTGATGCATCCACCATATAGCGCTGACCTTGCACTATCAGACTACCATTTATTTCGATCTTTGCAGAACTCCTTAAATGGTAAAACTTTCGGCAATGATGAGGCCATAAAATCGCACTTGGTTTAGTTTTTTGCAGATAAAGGCCAGAAGTTCTATGAGCGTGGAATGGGAATTTGCCAGGAAGATGGCAAAAGGTTATCGAACAAAATGGCAATTATATATTTGATTAAAGTTCATTCTAAGTTTTATTAAAAATGCATTTACTTTCTTTTAAAAAATCCGCAATTACTTTTTGGGCCACCAATAGTATGAGCGGGAGATGGGTTTATATGGGAGCTATATCAAGTTATGGACCAATTTAGATCATATTTGGCAGGTGTGTTAGAGGTCATAAAACACAGTGACTGTACAAAATTTCAGCCAAATGGGTTAAGAAGTAGCCCTCTAGAGCCTCAAGAAATAAAATCGGGAGATGGGTTTATATGGGAGCCAAGTCAGGGTTTATATGGGACCACTTCAGATCATATTTGGCACGTACGATTAGGGTCACTGTGCGAAATTTCAGCTAAATCGGATAATAATTGCGGTACATTATGCATTTCTTTCTCCTCTAATATGATCATTTATGAACGATTTCAACTAACAGCTGACAGAGAGCAACAGAAAAATCATCAAACTTTTTTGCTGGATATTGCCTTCTATACAAATATCCAACTAAATTCAAAAGAATAATACATTTAAGCGAGGCCAATGTGCCGTTTTATTTTGGGATAAATTCACAAAAAGGTCTATACCACTCCAAAAGCCACAATAAGCCATCCAGTTTGGGAAGATGTTTGGCATGGATGGCTTTGAATTCACCCACATATGTAGAACTGGCTTTCGTAGTGATATCCCAAGACGAGAAAATGTAATTCTTGTTGGGTGAGTTTGAAGGATTTTCTTACTCTATTGTAATTTTAAAATTGCAGCAGCTGTGTAGTAGCTTTGATTCAGGAACTTACATTGCTTCTGGCAATGTTTGGGTAGGTTAGTTATGGCTTCTCTGTGTTGAAAGAGGCAAATGGCATGGCAGTAGTTGCTACGTACATCCAATGGGGCAAGAAGAACGTTGTTAAGAGTTTACATTTATGGAATGTAACAGCACATTAACTCTTGCCATGAGACTCTCTCGCTCTCGCACTCTCTCCTTGGCGCTCGCATTCGTGTTACATGTGGATTTTATGTTAGGATGGATTTCAATGTTAATGTTAATTAACTCTCTCACTTGGTGGTTCTCAAATTTGTAGACCGGTCAATGTTGCCATTTTGTTGCTGACTTTTCACATTGTTGTGTGTGCTGTACACTGCCCGTCGGCTGCCACAGGCAGGTGGTGGTGAAGATGTGGACTCTAGTCTGCTCGTCTCATTTATCAGGTAGTGGTGAAAGGAAAAATTCAGCGTAGATATTTGTTACTTGGCCGACTGGTTTCGACATAATCCTCATGCTGTAAGTCCCGATGGAGATATCAAAGTTGAGATTAAAAATGCTGTGATCCAGCAGCGGATAAATGTTGATCATTGATTTGAGATGAATTGCATGTCTTATAGCCGATTGCATTGCTCGTTTGCATCGATGGATTAGATGGCAAGTCAAAGGCGTGTTTTCCTGCTGTGCGAAAAGACCGTTATGCTTGGACCTAATTTGGTGCATAGCAACGAATAAATAAGTGGTCCTTTTTTGCTTCCATACGATAAAATGCAACGCTTATGCGGCGCACATTTAGGGCAAGATGTATTGGCATACCCATCACCCCTCAGCCTTCGAACGATCGAACATCGTTTCAGGGAGTTCTTTAGAGTTGCCCTCGCTTGCTATACCATCGAAATGAGCAACCCTGTTGCTCTCCCTCTCACACCCCACTGTGGATCTTGGCTCTTAAATAATTTTCTCATTGAAAATCCTTTCTAACGAAAAACCGGTCCCCAATTATATCTGCTGGATAAACTGGCATTTGCCTATGTTTTTGTTGGTGTATTTGTACAAATGCACTTAATACTACTCTGGCGCATGCATGGGCATTGGATGGCAGGTAGGTAGGTAGGTGCCACATCAGTGTGCACATGGCCCCCTCGCCCTCCACTGCTACGGAGCCACAAACGAAATGAGATGCAGCGCAATCTAGCAACCTAACCACCACCACCAGGCAGGCAGTCTGCTAGCTAGCCTGCAAGTCAGCATAGGCCGCATGCAACTGAAAGATGCCACTCACCACCTCCCATGCACTCAACCGCAGATATGGGTTACGGGGAGCACGGGGCGGGTGAGTGTGTGCATGTTTCTCGTTTTCATTAAGCTTTCTGTGGGCTGAAATCATAGCCTGCAATCCGGCGATTGTCTTAAGCACTTTTAATAGACTCTGCATTTTCCATCGCTAATGCATCATGGAAGAGATTAAATTGAAGTGCAGTGCAGTGAAGTGAAATAAAGTGGGTGGTGGTGGTGGTTGGACAAAAGTGTTTAGAAGATGCAGATCCAGTCGGGAGAGGGAGCTAAGGGACTTCCTGGTGAGAAACTTGATTTTATCAGCTGCCTTTGTTTATGGTCTCTGGTGTGGAATAAACCAACCGGGCATTCTTCAAAAGGAGACCAGCAAGAGAATGCCACACTCATTGTGATGGCAGCTACACACACCTAAACAAATTCTAAAGGCTGTAATCAGTTCTTGGGTAATGAACTATTTTTGTTTTTGTGTGTGTTTTCTTGCCATTGCTGAGATAAATGCGAATGACCCTGATGGGAAAATCTTAATTTGTTGTCTTTCCGAAAACACAAATAGTAGCAGACGTCAGTATTGGACCTCAACCTATTGCTAAAGGAGAGCTGATTTCTCCTTAATCGAACTAGAAGCTCTAAAAAGAGTTTTGTCTTGTTTTATGATCCGATTCTTCCGAAATGACTTATTTTCGCATGCAAAATCAATCACAGGTTTCTATAAAGAAATTTGTGCTCACCTACGATTGGCAAGAAAAAACAAAACTTCACAAAAGACCAAATGAAGCACAAACTCCATTAACATGGAACATCCATTGGCAATGTTATTCCATTCCGTTTGATTCATGGCACAAAGAACTGAGGCCGGGCCATTCTTCAGGCAGACATTTCAGCCAAGCAAATACACTGCACAAAAACATCCTAAAAAGGGATGCTGTCACCGGTCTCTCCTCTTAGACCCTGCCCAGGACGGCTGTCAATGGCGAAGAACTATGTGGACACATCATTCAGGAAATGTCAAAAAATTACATCAACAAGCACAACATGAAACCACAGGCACATGCACCAGTGTGTGCCACATGGAACTGTGAGGAACGACCTATTGGCAGAAAGAATTGCAAAGTAGTCCTACAGCATATGAGACATTGCGGTGATATTTCACTAGAGCGAGATTTTCCCACTTCAGTCCCAAACTGGAGTTTTGTTTTGAAATGACGACTGTAAGGCGTCGTGGGAGATGTGAGAGAAACGGGATGGGGTTAGTGAAATATACATAACAAGTAAAATGGCAAAAGGGTATCCAAAGTTTGGCACGGCTCCACCACGGATATATATATATATATAGATAAAAAACATTTCGCCATAATACCGCGAACAATTTATCATTTATGAACCTATAGCAGCTATATCTTAATATAGTCCGATCTCGACCATATTCAAGAAGACTATGTAAGGGTCTAACTCAGTCAACTCATTGTGCCACAGTCATCTGTTAAAAATTCATGTCTTAGGGCATAAGAAGTTAAATCTGGAGATTGGTATATAATAGCCTGTTTCTCGATGTCGAACGGTTGCTTTTCGTCTGTCTAGGCTTTTAATTCCGATCTATTTTCGTCTATATAGACGGGTTATAGTATTTATTTTTGATGAGTTATTAGTGCTTTTGAATATGATGATGAATTCTTCTCTTTTTGCTCGTATTGCAGTTTAAACGTACTCTTGAATTACACGAAAAATTCGTTTCGATATAGGCACACTGGCTATAAATATAGGCCGAGCTGAACCATATTGAATACGAATATCAAAGAGCCTAACACAGCGCACTGTATCAAATTTCAGCGAAATCGAGTAATAAACGCGTTATTATTGTCTCAAGAACTTAAATCGAGAGATCGGCAGCTATATCCAAATATAGCCCGATCTTGACCATATTCGAGGTATGCACCTCGAAATTCGCAACTCATTATGCTTAATTTCAGCAAAATCGGTTAACAAATTCATCTTTATGGGTCTGGAACCTTAAATCGGCAGATTGGTGTATATGGCAACTATATATGTACCGATCTGAGCTGTACTGAACGGGGATGTCGAGGAGCCTAACACAACTCGCTATACCAAATTTTAGCGAAATCGGACAATAAATGCGCCTGTTATAGGCTCAAGACCTTAAACTATACTCGTTACGAATGTCGTAACTTATTGTGCCTAATTTCAGCAAAAACGTTTAATAAATTCACCTTTAATGGATTTAAAACCTTAAATCGGGTAATCGGTCTATATGGCAACTATATCCAAATCTGGACTGATCTGGATCATATTGAACTGATATATCAAGGATCCTAACACAACTCGCTATACCAAATTTCAGACAATATATGCGCATATTATGGGCCTAAGACCCTAAATCGAGAGATCGGTCTATATGGCAGCAATATCTAAATCTGAAACACCACAACTCACTGTCCCTAATGGACCTAAGACCTTAAATCGGCAGATCGGTCCATATGGGGCCTATATCCGATATAGTCCATCTTCGAACTTAACCTGCCCATGGATAAAAAAAAAGAATCTGTGCAAAGTTTCAGCTCAATACCTCTAGTTTTAAAGACTGTAGCGTGATTTCAACAGACAGACGCACGGATATGGCCAGATCGTCTTAGATTTATTGCGACGGTCAAGAATATTTATAGGGTCGCAAATGGATATTTCGAATGTAGGTAAATTTGTTGGAATATTACGTTTAATGTCATAAAATAATTCGTGAGTCAATTTACCAGGTACATCCATCGTCTAAGAGGGAGAATTTTGCTTTTCTTAGTGCCAAAGTTGCAGCGTGTAGCGAACAGATGATGCCGTTATTTCCGCATTCAGTTTTGATTCGAGAAAGGGGAACTCAGTAATAATTATTTCATGGGATACGATGATCTGCTGGATCTCTTTGAAGAAAAAGTTCTCACATACGTTCGTGGGCACCTGGAAACTGCGTCCCCCAAAACCATGGCTCTGCAATAGCTCATATCTGCCTGGAGGAAAACATGGAGTGCAGTACAAAAAACATCCATCACCACCGGAAATGTGAGCTTGTTTATTCACAAATGTAGAGAAATGATTCATGCAAATGGCTAAAATGGCACAGGGACTTAAAGTCGGAGCACGAACTCCCTGCAAAAACTAAAAAAAAAACAAACACAGAACAAAATATTACAAAAATATGTTGACTTCTAACTAGAACACATCATATGTCCCCAATTAAGCAAAGTGCAGGGGGAGGGCAAAGTTTTAACATATTTTACCAGCTTAAATTGCTTTAGAGATTCCAATTTCATCTAACTGCTTGGCAGAATAACACATCCGAGCAGTCCGTAAATCACTCACATACACTCACTGAGTTCACAGAGATGCACTAATAGAGCCATTAGGGGGGAATTCAGTGGCCAATGCATTCATGGCAAGGGTGCCATCCTCATCATTTGGCTCAATGTGCCCAATAAAGAGTTCCCCCTAATGACAAGGTTCGAGGCACCCACTATGACCTACATTGGCCATTACCTAATGACAATTACGAGTCATTCACAAATTTCAATTTTCCATTTTTCATTTTCGCTTCAATGGGGAAAATGGAAAATAACGAAACACTTAATCAAATTTTGTTTGCAGTGAGGAAAACCTGTTGTATATTGTGGGCCACAATCTATGAAGATGTTAGGAAAATGTGAGTTTGTCTGCCTGCACCTTCAGGAGGATTATCAGCGAGGGGGGCGGGGAGGGTTGGGTGTCGCAAACCTCAAAGTGCAACAGGTTATTTCATGACTTGGCTGCTAGCTGCTGCTGCCACAAACAGTATCCAAGTGAAGAGGCCTGCTCGTCTACTTATCGAAAGTGGTGGAAGAGACAGACTTCAAGCCCGCTCAACACTCTGACATCCATCCTAGTATGGCTATTGACAAAGGAATGTTTGGTAAGCAACTGGGAATGGTCGATTATAAAGGGACAGTATATGCTAGTTTCGATAATGGAATGCAGTACCATATAAACACCCTGTTACACCTGTTGCGATTATAGTTGATGTATGTTCCAATCCTTAAGGAGACTGTATAACTGAGCACTCTTAGATGAATGTCGATGTGTTTGAAGAACTTCTAATTTTTGGAATAAATATCTCTGTGGATAAATGACAACCACAGAAAAACTTGTTGAGGTTTGCGAAGTAAACCACAATTAGCCATGTGTCCATGTGCCCTGGCGTAATGTAGGGCGCATGTTGTTACACAAATTAAGGAGTGCTCTTTGTGGTTTGTGTCTGTTTTATGCTTCAAAGGAGTGGACGATGACTTTCTTGATATTAAAACTTTCAATTACGTGCCATAAAACAAGGTAAGTAACAACAGCAATGGCTCCCCGGCTGTGTCAAGGAGTCGACATGGCGGCGATGAAAGAAGCTACCTACAACAAAGCAAAACGGCGGCCAAGGCATGATGTAATACTGTTGGCTGTAACTTACAGTGATGAATTCAAAGGGAAAATATTCCGAAAAATTCGAAATCCAGGTTCACCCCTTTTCATGTGAAAAGTGTTTGGCCTCAAGCACAAATGGCTTGTAAATTAATCCCAAGGCCCTTTCCAACGACTTTTAGAACTTTATTCGAACATCATCTTAAAGATATGCAAAACTATACCCAGTTGGCCACTGAAGGAATGTGTGGGTTGGCCCATACGCTCTCCAGGCAAATGTTTTGAATTGTGAAAAATTGGTAACACGAAATCACAAACCTTTCCCACCAATTGAAACAACTTCTTAGTGTCACTGTTTGCATTCTGGCTTTGCACACATCCACACCTTTTTCAAACGAGGGTGCTAAGTAATTTAGCAGAATTGCCAGTTCATTTCACAAACTCGAATTCTGTTTTCTCTGCCATTCCAGGTTACATAATTATAAGAAAAAATAGGGGACCGGCGCAAAATGGTGTGAAAGATTCGATTTCGATTTCGCTTTACAATACAATGCAATTTCAACTCACAGCGGTTTGAAAAAATTTACATTTTCGAAAAATTATCTGAAAATTTTCATTACACTGTGTAAAAGATTACTGTGTGAAAGACTAAAACCTAAAGTCAATGAGATAATTGGATCCTATCAGTGGGGTTTTTGACCTGGACCAGATATTCACACTGCGCCAAATCCTGGAAAAGACCCGAGACGGACAAATCAACACCTACCATCTCTTTGTTGACTACAAAGCCGCTTTCGATACTCCTTTACGTTCAAAGGTATTTCAAGCCATGTCTGAGTTTGGTATCCCTGCAAAATAACTAAGACTCTGCAGGATGACACTGGCTGACACGCGTTCCTCAGTAAGAATCGGAAAGAATCTCTCTGAACCATTTAATAGCAAACGAGGTGTCAGACAAGGAGACAGCCTATCGAGTGCTCTCTTTAATATACTGCTGGGGAAGATTATACGAGATGCAGATGTGAATAGATATGGCACACTAATCACAAGGAAACACATGCTACTCGCCTATGCCGACGACATCGACATCATAGGTCGGTCACCGGAAGTAGTAACGACTGCCTTTGAAGGAATCGAAAGAGAGTCAGTGAAAATGGGTCTGGCAGTAAATGGAGATAAGAAAAAATGAATGGTTTCAACTCCCAAACACCTTGTACAACCGAGCAGATAAAGAAAATGGAGAAAGTTGGGAACCAAAACTTTGAGATAGTCAGTAACTTTATCTACCTCGGCACCGCCGTGACCGAAACGAATGACACCATTTTTGAGATAAAGTGAAGAATAATACTGGCAAGCAGATGCTACATTGGTCTAAGTAAACAGTTTAAAAGGCGAAGATTACACTATACAAGACACTGATACTACCTGTGCTGTTATATGGTTCTGAAGCATGGGTACTTGTGAAGGCAGATGAGGCAGTGCTTGGAGTATTTGAAAAAAACGAAAGATTCTTCGTAAAATATATGAACCAGATTGCGTTAATGGAGAATATAGGCGACGTATGAACCACGAGCTGTATGACGACGATAGCATAGTTACACGCATAAAATACAACGGCTGCGTTGGCTAGGTCATGTTGTCAGAATGGATGAAGAAGCTCCAGCAAAGAAGTTATTTGAAGACAAACACGGTGGTACACGCAAACCGGGAAGACCAAAAGCCCGATGGAAAGATCAAGTGGTGGGAGACACCTCGAAACTTGGTGTCAGAGATTTTAGATCGAGGCGCTTGGAATGCTATTCTCGGCAAGTGGAACACATGTTCTGTCATAGCCAATTAAAGTAAGTTCATTACACAGTTCATCTTGACCGATTATTAAATTTCATATGAAATTCTCTTCAAAATTGTTTTTTTTTTATTCAAAAATGTATGTAGCATTTTATTGAATTAGTGTAATCTTTAGATTGGATCAACCGGTCGGGTTGAGCCCATACTTTGTCAAAATACCACTAAACCACTATTTGCAGAAGAATATGGGAACGTTGCAACGGTGTTTCTTCGTAAAAAAAGACACTTTTCTCCTGGAGACCACCGTGGTGCAGAGTTTAGCATGTCCACCCATGACGCCAAATGCCTGGGTTCAAATCCCGGCGTGAACATAAAATATGTAAGTTGTGGTTATCCCCTTACTAGTGTTGGCTACATTTGTGAGGCATCCTCCCATGTTGAAACTTCTCTACCAAGTGGTGTCGCTATGCGGCACACTGTTCGGACTCGGCATAAAATAGGAGGCCCCTTATCATTGAGCATAAACTTTAATCGCGGATTGTACTCATTGATGAAAGAAAGGTATCACCTGTTGCTAAAGGGAATGTTCAGAGGAAATGTAGTGGGAAACTTTTCACGTATTATTTCACTTGCAAAGTATTTGTATATAATTTTCATACATATTTATGTAAAATGCAAATTTTGCCCACGAATATTCCACTAAGGAACAGGGGCAAACTTCTCACATATCAATGAGTGCAGTCCGATTCAAGTTTTAAGCTCAATGATAAGGGGCCTCCTTTTTATAGCCGAGTCCGAACAACGTGCAGCAATGCGACACCTCTTTCGAGTGAAGTTCTACATGGCGTAGTACCTCACAAATGTTGCCAGTATTAGGAGGGGAAAACCACCGTTGAAAAATTTTTCTGATGGTCTCGCCAGGATTTGAACCCAGGCGTTTAGCGTCATAGGCGGACATGCTAACTTCTGCGCTACGGTGGCCTCCATATTTATGTATGTGTATAAATTTAACTAAAATATATTTCGCATTGGTTAAGGGATTATAATTAAAAAAAAAAAAGGTTTCAATCCTAAAATTTTTCAGCTAAAAATCAAAACGCTTATTTTAAGCACTCTGGTCTAAGTAGGTATACAAGAAATCTTGGCTTTTCTAATTTAAATCCACCCTTTTCAAAATTCAATCATTCTACTGGCAGAATATACATTTCCACCGATATTCCGTTCAGCTCTTATGCAGCACTCAAAAACAAGTAAAGCCATCCAACCTCTGGCCAATAACACTACTACTAAACGTGCACTCCCGCGGAATCTCACGTTGCAAGAGACTCTGTCAACGGACATTGTAGTCGGCAACGATTTGAATGTGTGATGCGTTGTTTTTTATGGGTTTGCTGCCGACTCTGGTTTCTAGTTCTGGTTTCTGCCATCTAAGCGTATTCTTATAGCCAATTATATAATTTGTTGCTTTTATGAGTTAACCACGGAACGAGCTGGTGAGCATTAACTTGGGTTAACTTTGTCCTCACTGTAATAGATGGTGGTAGCCAGCCAGGGCAGTCGTTCAATACAATGTCTTGGTACGTGGCGACAAGTCTTGACCCAAAGGTCATATTTTTCCAAATGGAAACGAGAGCTTTAAGAGATGTAAAAACAAGATTGTAAAAATCGTATCAACGTTTGTGCCGCCAAAACCTAACTCGAATGGCGAAATGGCGGTAAAGAATATTAAATTTAGCTTCTACGATAATCGAGAGACGGCAAATGAGGCCCTGCCAAGGGGCGGAGTTATTGCCTTTTGTTGTTTACACATTTTCTTAGAACGAAGAAAAAAAACCAGAAACGAATTACCAACGTTTTGCAGTTTGCACAGAATCTTCTATGTTGATCATGTACAATGTACAGTGACCAAGTAACACCTTTTAAAGTCAATATTGATTATATAAGTCACAGGCATTCTAATAGAATCCTTTTTGGAAGACTGTTTTTAAGTGTAACACTCATCGATGTGAAACGAAATTCGCTGTCAAATATAATGTTCAACTTCGTCTACAAAGCTTTTACTGTGAAAAAAAAAGTTTGCTGCAAACATGACACACTCGAAGTATTAAATTGACATTATTGCCCGAGGATGTCCATCGCATTTATTTAATACACTACTCATAGAAAAAAGTTTGCTGAAAATTCCAAACACTGTCTGCTGAATATAAGTAGTAAATTTTGTTGCTATTGTAGCAGTAGTTCTCCTAATACAACAGCAGTACTACAATTTCAGAGTAGCAGACTTACTGCTGAAAAGTCTGTGTTTGCTGATAATGACTGCTGCTTAATTATGAAGGGGATGTTAGAAGAAAAAAAATAGAACACATATGTAAATGTGTGTCTCAGTGGATGTTTATAATCACCACTGAACGTATACTTTCCATAACCTTTTTTCTTTTAATTTAGATACAAAAGGCCATGCCGATCAATGCACAGAGCAAGCAATAACAAAAAATGCGAGCTAGCTCAGCCACATTTCGAAATGTATTGTATAACAATGTGTGGATCAGGTAGCTCCTTTACCGTAATATTCGACAAAATAAAATCATCTCTTACAACAAAGTAAGGCTGACGGCAGAGTGCAGGCAAGATCCCATGCGATGTTATATGCTAAAATAGTTCATGATTTTTTAATGCTATAATACGGTAGAGTGAGTGCGATAGAGAGCAAAGCGTGTTGTTTGTTTACATCACCTGTTTAAGTTGTAGAGTGGTGCTTGTTTACTGAAAATTGATTCAGATGAAGAATTTTTTGTCGCACAATACTTGCAATGCGTTTTTCAAAAGAAAGCTTTCTTTTTGAATTCTTCAAATAAAAAAAAGTCGAAAAAATAATAGGAAAATCCATAGTCTATGTAATTAAAAAAAAATCACCCGGAGAAATTTTTTAATTAAACCAGGACCATATTTTGACGAAAATGTAACACAAACTAGAAAAGAACTGGCCAAATTTCATAAAAATCCCAACTCCGCCCGCCAAAAAACTAATAGTAACTTTGGAGTCAAATTTGATTGAATGGAGTATTATTTATTCATTAAATATATTAAATTTTGGACACAAAATGATCAATGCCATTGAAATGCAAAATTATGAATCCCATACAGTCAATAACGGTAAAATTAAAAAATAAACAAAGAAATTATTATACAGAGACAAAGCGAGTTCCTTCTGTAATTCATTTCACAACACACTTTATCGCTCGCACTAGTGCCGTCTCGCTTGTTCTTCTGACAGCATTTGCGCTATGGCATAACACAACACACGCAGAGATTTAAAGCGCCATCTATCGCCATATCATAGCAACGCTTCAAGCTCGCACTCTGTCGTCAGCCTAACAGGCAACCATAAAAAGTAGCATACATAGCAAACAGCAGATTTTGTTATTTGAATTCCCAGTTTGCTAATACAGCAGCCCTATGTTTGCTGAAACAGCAGTAATGTCTGCTTTCAGCAAAAAGTTGTTGTTTTAGCTGTTAACATTTTTGTTGTTTTGAATAACAAATTTGGTTGGGTGTAAAAACCAAAGCCTATAACAAATTATTTTTAAACAAGTAAAAGCGTGCTAAGTTCGGCAGGGCCGAATCTTATATACAGCGGTCAAAAAAAGTATTCATCATTCAATGTTTTTTTTTTAATAAGTCTACAAAAGACAATTGGAATAAAAACATATTAAACTAATGATGCAGTAGTGCTTGTGTGATATATATGTACACAATTTCATTGTTTTTAAAGAAAAAAATAGTATTTATTGGAACAAAAAGGGCCATTTTACAGCTGAACACAAAAAATTAAACAAAAAAAGTATTCATCATTGCAAAAAAACAAAAAAATAAATAACATAATTTAAAAAAATTAATACTTTGTTATTCGACCACCGCGTCTTATAACTTCTTTTAAACGGTTTGACATCGATTGGACTAATTTAGCGGTTATATTTTGGTCTATATTAGCCCATTCCTCCATTATCACCTGTTGCATTTGACTCTTGCTCGAAAAATTGCGCGTTCTCAATTTGCGTTCGAGATGTTCCCAAAGATGTTCAATTGGGTTCAAGTCGGGACTTTGAGGAGGAGTTTTAATGACTTTGGGGCAGTTATACAGCATCCACATCTTGGTATTTAAAGCAGAATGTTTGGGGTCATTATCTTGATAATATTGAAAGTTATTACCAAGCCCAAGTTTTACAGCACTATCTTTTAAATTCCTCTTTAAAATGTCAATGTAATACTTATGATCCATTACTCCATTAATAATTTCAAGATTTCCCGCTCCTGAAGCCGCCATACACCCCCAAACCATTAAACCACCTCCACCATGTTTTACAGTAGCAACTGTGTTTCGTTCTTCAAGCTCTGTATTTGGTTTTCTGTACACTATGACCTTTCCATCGCACCCAAAAAGATTAAACTTGCTCTCGTCTGCAAAAATGACTGTTTTCCAAAATGATTCGGGCTGTTTTACATACATTTTTGCGAAGTTTAGCCTTTTCACTCGGTTTATTTTATTTATAAAGGGCTTCTTACGTGCAGTTCTTCCTCTGTAACTATGCCTTTTGAGTGTATTTCGAATTGTTTGTGTAGTAACTTCCTTCCCTAAATATTCCATAGTGTTTTTACGAAGAATGGTCGCATTTGTCTTCGGAGTTTTCTGAACTTGCCGCACTAGCCAACGCACATCTCCAACTGAAAGTACTTTTGGTCGACCAGATCTTGGTTTATTGTCAACAGTTTTCGTTTCTGTCCACTTTCTGATGATGGATTGTATAGTAGATCGTGGTCTATTTAATATTTCACTGATAGTTTTTTGAGTTAAACCATTCCTGTGGTGTTTTATTATTAAAACTTTTACCTCATCAGAAATCTCGTTTTGCTTACGACCCATTTTGACAAAAACTATATTTTCAATGAAATTAAATATTTGCTGTCAAGGGCAAAGCCTCCTTTACTAAATAAAACAGAAAAGGGGGATTCCCAAATAATATTTGAATTTGACTTTGATGATAGCACATCAATGATGAATACTTTTTTTGTTCTGTTGTTGGTGTTATTATATAAAATTGCATTTTTTGCGCTAATTAAATTTATTTTTTGAATTTATTTTAAAACATATTACGAAAAATAAACTATTGCATAAAACTGCATTATTTGTTTACTTTAAATTTTCTTCAATTACCCAAAATAAGTGAATTTATTATCAATTTTGCTAATGATGAATACTTTTTTTGACCGCTGTACCCTCCACCATGGATCGCATTTGTCGAGATCTTTTACCGGTATCTCTTTTTAGGCAAACATATGATAAAAGGAAAGAATTGCTATGATATTGGAGCTATAATATCAAGTTATCGTCCGATTCGGACCATAATTGAACTGAATGTTGGAGACTATAGTAGAAGTCGTTGTGTAATTTCAGCCAATTCGAATAAAATTGCGACCTAACGGGGCTCAAGAAGTAAAATAGGGAGATTGATTAATATGGGAGCTGTATCAGGCTATAGACCGATTCAGACCATAATTGACACGCTGAAGTTCATGAAAGAAGTCGCTGTAAAAAAATTTCAGTCTAATAATTGCGACCTCTAGATGCTCAAGAAGTCAAGATCCCAGATCGGTTTATATGGTAGCTATATCAGGTAATAAACCAATTAAAACCATATTTGGCACAGTTGTTGGAAGTCATAACAAAACACCTCTTGCAAAATTTCAGAAAAATCGGATAAGAATAGCGCTCTCTAGCGGCTCAAGAAGTCAAGATTCAAGATCGGTTTATATCGCAGCTATGGATCGGCCTACACTAATAAGAAGTATTCGTACAAAATTTCAAGCGTCTAGCTTTACTCCATCGAAAGTTAGCGTGATTTTGACAGACAGACAGACGGGCATGGCTGGATCGACTTAAAATGACATGACGACCAAGAATATATATACTTTATGGGGTCACTGGAACGTCTTTGCAAAGAAGTTTTACACAGCATAGGTTGTTCAATAAATTAATAATTTATAAGAACTTAGTGTTTGACGATACTCGTACAAAAAAGATTAGGGTAAACAAGTAAAAGCGTGCTAAGTTCGCCCTGGCCGAATCTTATATACCCTCCACCATGGATCGCATTTGTCGAGTTATTTTCCCGGTATCGCTTCTTAGGCAAAAAAAAAGATATAAGAAAAGATTTGCTCTGCTATTAGAGCGATATCAAGATATGGTCCGGTTTGGACCACAATTAAATTATATGTTGGAGACCTGTGTAAAATGTCAGCCAATTCGAATAAGAATTGCGCTCTTTGTGAGCTCAAAAAGTAAAATAGAGAGATCGATTTATATGGGAGCTGCAACGGGCTATGGACCGATTCATACCATAATAAACACGTATGTTGATGGTCATGAAAGAATCCGTCGTACAAAATTTCAGGCAAATCGGATAATAATTGCGACCTCTAGAGACTCAAGAAGTCAAGATCCCAGATCGGTTTATATGGCAGCTATATCAGGTTATGAACCGACTTCTACTTTATTTGACATAGTTGTTGAAAGAAACAATAAAAAACACCATGCGAAATTTCATTCAAATTGGATAAGAATTGCGCCCTCTAGAGGCTCGAGAAGTCAAGACCCAAGATCGGTTTATATGACAGCTATATGAGGTTATGGACCGATTTGAACCATACTTGGCACAGTTGTTGGATATCGTAACAAAACACGTCGTGCCAAATCGGTTTATATGGCAGCTAAATCAGGTTATGGACCGATTTGAACTATACTTGGCACAGTTGTTGGATATAATAACGAAACACGTCGTGCAAAATTTCATTCCAATCGGATAAGAATTGCGCACTCTAGAGGCTCAAGAAGTCAAGACCCAAGATCGGTTTATATGGCAGCTATATCAGGTTATAAGCCGATTTGAACCATACTTGGCACAGTTGTTGGATATCATAGGAAAACACGTCGTGCAAAATTGCATCCCAATCGGATAAGAATTGCGCACTCTAGAGGCTCAAGAAGTCAAGACCCAAGATCGGTTTATATGGCAGCTATATCAAAACATGGACCGATATGGCCCATTTACAATACCAACCGACCTACACTAATAAGAAGTATTTGTGTAAAATTTCAAGCGGCTAGCTTCACTCCTTCGGAAGTTAGCGTGCTTTCGACAGACAGACGGACGGACGGATGGACGGACAGACGGACGGACATGGCCAGATCGACATAAAATTTCACGACGATCAAGAATATATATACTTTATGGGGTCTCAGACGAATATTTCGAGTAGTTACAATCAGAATGACGAAATTAGTATACCCCCCATCTTATGGTGGAGGGTATAATAAAATAAATGGTCATATAATGCGCGTAAATTTATGAAATTTTTGTTTTCAGTTAAAAGATTTTACTATTCTGCGCTGCTATTTTTTTCACCCCAGCTGCAAATCTGCACACATATTGGGACATCAAATAAAACACTTCATGCTAAATTTTGGAAAGATCGGACGAAAATTGTGGCAACTACAGCCCTTATGGCCATATCGGATAAATTATATACATATATGGGAGCCAAGTCTAGACCGATTTTGATGAAATTTAGAATTCGTATTGGGACGTCAAATAAAGCACGTCATGGCAGACAGACAGACAGACAGACGGACTTAGGTAAATCGAATCAGAAAGTGCTTCTAAGCTGATCGGTGTACTTATCAATGGGTGCCCTAGGTTATTATACCCTGCTCCACAAAGTGGTTGGGGGTATGAAAAAAAAAATACAGTGAATAATTTGTACCAAATAACACAGACATTAAAATTTTAATTTGCTTGCTTGTAAATTTCGATTTTTTTTGGGATTTCAAACAAAATTTTCTATTTGATTCGATTGGTTTGCATTTATCCGGAATAACAAAGTCGGACTTCTTATGGTAGTTAAGTAGATTTGCTTTTCTGCCAGCTATGCACATTTATGTTCTCTGGGTTTTTTTGTCACTATACATTTTCCAGCCATTTGTTCTGCACGCAAATGCTGTTGGACAAACAACTTTGGAACTTAACGTCATTTCCCAACTTCACTGCAATTATTTGCTTCATTTGCGATAAATTTTTCTGAAAACAAAGAAGTTTTCTTGCTTCTCCTTTGCCTCGTCGTACCAGAAATGATTTATCGAAATTCCATTTCGATTATCTTCTGAATGCAAACATCATTTCTTTGTCACGGATTCTAAAGATTGGTGACCATTCATGGCCGGCATGGCTTTCATTTGATTCCATTTTTAAGTTTTTCTTTCTTTTTCATGGATTTCTCCGCTTTGAATTTTCTACTGTAAAATTCTAGCATTGTCGAGTTGGACGGAGGAAAACTTAGCACGAATAACAAGTGATGCCAAAAAATGTTTTCCAAGTTGAATGGAAATTTATGGCTTTACCGGTAAAAAGTGACAGTTTTTTGGAGGGGGGGGCAGGATGTGAGAATGAGGGAAAATGTTCGAATTTTTGGTGGTCATGACGGGACGAATTACTTGAAAACGCACTGCAAAATATAACGAACTTTCAATGCATTTTCCGGTGCAGTGAACTGTCAAAATTAAACGCTGAATGTCATTTAAAAGCGTGAGACATTTACAAATGGCAACAGAATTGCCTGCAGAGCTGTGGGATTCTTCGGTTTTGGGAATTTCTTCAGAACCATAGCAGAAGTTTCCATTTTACGTTGATCACACAGCCATCCGATATATTTTTTGTGACGCTGCCCCAGAAGGACATTCAAATAAAACCCCAAACACATTTTGAATCGCAAATCGATAATCAATCCTTCCTAATCATGTGTGGCCACTTGACCAAAATGCACCACATCACGAACAACAATGCAAATTGGATTGGGTGCCATTCACAGCCAGTCCATTTGGAAATTGCCTCCCCTTCCTTTGTGTTTGCCTTTGTAAGGGGCAAGTGACACAAACTCTTTCTAGCCAATACGAGGGTTGCCTTTTATATTTCGGGATTAGAGAATACATAGAAAACAAATATTAATCATCGAAAATCGCTTAATTGTCTTCCATGCGTTCGAACCAATTGCCGAAGCACTTGTGCCACTCTGATTGAGGTATCTTCAAAACATGCGTTCTGAACGCATCAACCGCTTCTTCAGGTGTCGAAAAACGTTGACATCTCATTTTATTTTTATGTACGGCAATAAAAAGAAGTCAGTCCGTGCCACGTCCGGTCTATACCGCGGACTCACCAAACCGATGTTTTGAGTCATCAAAAATGCAGTTGCTTGAGCCGATGTGTGAGAGCTCGCATTGTCGTGGTGAAGTGTGATCCGTCTTCGGCGGTTCGCTTTGCTGATTTCTTGTGTACCACTGAGCATTGACTGTTCTGCGTTGTTCTAGTGGTACGATTCCAACATGTCCTGTTCTTCCGAAAAAACAGACGATCATTTGCTTGGAAGGGCTTCGTGCACGAACAACTTTTGTTGGATTTGGCTCATCTAGAAACACCCATACAGTCGACTGCTGTTTACTTTCGGGCTCATACGCGTAACTCCACGATTCATCAACTGTCACGATGTCATAGATTCGTTTCGCAGCACCGCTAACTTATTTGTGGAGCATTTCTTTCGACCTATTGACACGAGCCTTTTTTGACGATTGATAAATTTTGTGGGATCCAAAGTGAACATAGTTTTTTGACGGTAAAATTTTCATGCAATATTGAATGTATGCTGGTCCCACTAATGCCTAAGGTTGTCTCAATCTCACGATAAAACATGGTTACATGACAATCTTGCAATATCAGTTGGCGCACAGCATCGATTGTTTTTAGAACATCAACTGATTTTGCACGACCTTCACGAAATTTGTCCTGGAGTGAACTGCGACCTCGGTTGAATTCACCATACCATCGATAAACACAGATTCTTGAAGTTCCACTTCATCGCCAAAAATTGAATTAAGTTCATCGATGCACTGTTGTTGAGTTAATCTACGTCGAAAGTTGTAAAGAATAATCGCACGAAAATGTTCGCGATTTAATTCAATTTTTTGGGCGAGATGAATCTTTCAAGTTACTGTAAACAACACAAATAGCGCTCGTATGTCAAAACGTTCTGAGTACGTATAACCTCAAAATGTCAAGTTTTACGATAGAGTTGTCAGTTGGTAGATTGCAACACAAGGGTTGTCCAAACCCGAAATATAAAAGGCAACCCTCGTATGGCCGCACTGTGGTTCCTACCTATCGTAAAAGGAACGCAGGGCTCTCTTCAGGGCAAGTGAGTGGTAATGTTTTGGGCTATGCACAAGGATGTGGGTCTGAGATTTAAATATTCTGGTCAGCATTTGTTGTGGCATGATGCACACTAACACTCACTGACACACACACACACACACAGTGGCGAAAGAAAACATTAGGACTTAATGTTGCAACTTGGTTAGCAGAGATGCCGACCCATGTTATGTATGTGCGGAAATTATAATGGCATTGTTGCCATTGCCTTTCGTGTTTGTAATAAACGCTGCTAAAGCCCTTGCTGCAGACTTTAGTGCACTGGTCCTTCCATTCCCCGGTGAGTGAGTGAATGTGTGTGAGAGTGGGCTTGCGTGAGGGTTGTCTGATGTTGCTGCTGTCATTTGTTTAATGTAGTCAGGCGTCAAATACCATCGAGACGATGTCAACATAGGTTAAGCTAACCAACCATGAAGCAATCTTGAGCCACAATTACAGCACACATACGGCACGCCACACACATGCAACGGACACAAATACAATGCTTCGCTATTTTAAGAGTAACTCGAACACAAACAAACACTCATAAATGTCATATGCCCTAATGGACAGCAATGGGCACTTGGAACACATTTTCAAGCTATTTTATTTTTTTACAGCTTTTTGACAGCTTTCTAATTTCTAGAAATAGGAACTTTTGTACCACATGTGAGAATATGAGGTTGCAACAACCAAGAACCAAAGCTAATAACTAGACCCATTGGTAATTTTACTAATCTACGAGATCCATTTTAATTGAAAATACGAACTAGGAATATTCTAAAGCTAATATTATTTGGCTACCGCGTAAAGGAATTGAAATATTTTAATATGTTAAGCATGGAGAGTGATTTCCAATAGTTGGGCCATTCTATATTTCACATTGTTTCTTCCCTCAGAACAATGTAGTTTATGGAACTTTACTCAGGTAACCCACGATGTTGAAAGGAGGCCTGGGCGAACTTTAGGCCATTGAGCATTAACTTGTTGCCGTGGTGTAGAAATAAAATTTTACAACAATTATGTAACAAAGTTCTACTCAAGCAATGAGTAAAGACATGTATCGTATATCGTACCATCGTATAAGAACAACTGATGCAACTCATCCCGTGTACACCGTATCAGTATAGACATAGACACAAAAGCTTAAAAAATACTCCTCACTGGAATATCGCTGGCGAGAGTCTTCTTAATCCTTTTGTTCAATGGCTTTCGATGCATTTGAAACTCCTCAACGTTGTACTTCATTTAAATTCATCTTTAAAGCATCGACTTCAAGTGCTTGCTCGCTCGCTTCGTCATGTCAGTGCTTCACTTTGACTTACGTCAGCGTTCTTTTCCCCAACTCGTGGAGGTTATTCTGCTGTCAAGGATTGATTTTTTGTTTGATGTGTTCTTTTTCTCGATTTCTGGAAGTTGGATTATTTTCTTTGGCCCCCTTCAATGACCATTCAACTTAAGTCGATGCTGCATCTCATTAGGGGGGAGAATGGGAAACAGGTCGAGCAGAGTACTTGAAATCAAAAGTGTTTCTCGACACAGCGGACTCAAGTGAGGCGGAAAACAGAAGAGCACCGTGGTAAAGGTGTTTAAATGCGCCCAGTGCAAAGCAGGCTGAAGCGATCCTTCTCAAATTTATTTGCAAATTTTATTTGAAGCCCTGGAACGAGAAATAAGTGCTTTTGTTGTTTTCATAAATACTAAATGAGACGCAAAGCGAGAGGCCAGGCCAAAGAGTTTAATTAGTTTTATGCCCCTCTGTTCTACTTTTAGTGAAATTGAATGAAGCCTTGCTGCTACACAAACTGCATGGCGAGTGCCTACGAATGCGGCTTCCTACAAAAGAGCACAATGCAAATTTGGCCGGATTGGGGATGGCCTTTGCACCTAATAATCATCAATAGTTCGTTGAATACTTGATTCGATTAGGCAGCAAATGGTACCATTACGTAAATACAATGAAGTGCAAAATTTAATTAGCCGATGGATGGAGAAAAGCAATTTCACAATTACACCTTCACAATATGCGGCGTTGGAGCACTAATAATATTTTTGTGATTTCAGATAGAAACAAGCCGATACCAATTGGAACCTTTAAATCTTACGTTCTTTTATGCCAATAATATGAATAAAACGGAAATATTTGGTAGTTATACCATAACAAACTGTATATAAAGTCGCGTTATATCCTTTTTTATACTCACCATAGGATGGGGGTTATACGCATCTAGTTCATCTGGTTGTAACACTTCGAAATATTGATCAGTGACCCCATTTTTGTTCGCCTTGACATTCTCAGTCGATCTAGCCATGGCCTTCCGTTTGCGGAAATCACGATAGCGGACGAACGCATAAATCCAGCCGCTCGAAATTTTACCAAGATACTTCTTATTGATAATGGAGGCCTCCGTAGCACCGTTAGCAAGTATGACGCTGAACGCCTGTGTTCGAATCCTGGCGGGAGCATCAAAAAAAAAATGTTCAGCGGTGGTTATCCCCTCCTAATGCTGACGACTTTTTGAAAAATGATATGGCAGCCATGCATAGACTGCAGCACACCGTTGGTGTTGTTGTTGTAGCCACAATTTCATGTGGAGATGGCGATCCTCGTCAAGCACCTGCATGTGAGCAAGCTCGTTCGTATCCAAAGGACCGATCGCCGAGGGAACGCGGTGGCCATTGGTTATTTAAAGGCGTCAATAACTCACCTTGTCAAATCGAGCATCGTAGCCACTCAGTATTTGTGCAAGAGCTAGTGCCGCCCGGCCTCTCACTAAGACTCTCCGCTCGATACCACTAAATGTACGCGACTATCGTTGAAACTACTCCGTATGGAGCATTCTATTTGTGGACGTACCCCGCAACTTGTGGACGTACCCGGTAGCTCACAGCTAAGTTTCTCGTGACAGCCATGAACACCACACAGATCGGACCTCAATGTTTTAATTTGCAATCTTGCGATTTGTAATAAAGGAGATAAACCAGCTTTTATTACCAGGAACAAGCAGGAGGTACTAGATATTACCTTTATATCGGATGATATAAGCACAACAATATGCGACTGGGAGGAGTTTGATCCCTTGGTCCCTCGGCTAAACAGAAGAAAGGCGGATTGGCATACATTTAGGCACAAACTCTGCACGTCTATTCCTTTTAAACCAGAAAAGAAAGTGGCAACTGCGAAGGATATAGACACAATGGTCAAGCGGATAACGAACGCCCTGAATGACTCGCTTGTGTCAGCATGTCCTAGTGCCAAGCCAAGGGGCAAATAGCGACCGCTATGGTGGACCCTATAACTGGTTGGTCTAAGGAAGGACTGCAGGAAACTCTTCAACAGAGCGAAAACCACAAGAGCACCACACGATTGGGATACCTATAAGGCTGAGCTAAGAAAATATAAGGGCGAGCTGAGAAAGACTCAGAACAAATACTAGGTGGAATTCTGTAGCTCTGTGGAGGATACATCTGAGGCCCCTAGAATAAGGAAGATTCTGTCCTCGAGACCTATTACGGTGGAGTATATTCAGATGTCAGAGAATGTATGGACAATGTCTAGTGGGGAAATATTAGAACTTCTCGTTGAGTCACATTTCCCGGGAATTTCTGCAATGGAAAATTTGCTCGATTTTTAACTGGAGAGACAATATTATTTTGGATTCGAAAAATTGAAAAAGTTACAGCAACTTCAAGTTCATTTCGGCTAGGAAGAAAAAAATTTTAAATTTTGATAAAATTTTTAGTAAATTGTGAAATCTTGCTCCATTTTCGATATTTGGCTGGGGAGACCAAATTATTTTGGATTAAGA
Source organism: Stomoxys calcitrans (assembly GCF_963082655.1). Lineage (NCBI taxonomy): Eukaryota > Metazoa > Arthropoda > Insecta > Diptera > Muscidae > Stomoxys > Stomoxys calcitrans. The sequence continues at coordinate 463,528 of NC_081555.1, read as the reverse complement.
ACGCATAACGTATACAAAACATCCATTTCAGGTTGAAATTCGACAAAAAACATCGATGTAAAAATTTTGAAAATTTTATAAGCGGTTTTGAAAATTTCATAAGGGGGTACCCTATGAAAAAAAGTTAAAAATCATCGGCTTGCCAATTATTGGAAAAAACTTTATGAAAATTTATTAGGGGGGGTACCCTATGAAAAAAGTTAAAAATCATCGACTTGCCAATTATTGAAAAAAACCTTATCTTTGAGCTCTAACTAGAATCGGACAGCACCCAATAATATGTAAGAAGTTGGCCCTGTCTCTTAATGGAATGTTCATGGGCAAATTTAAATTTTTATTGCAAATGAGTCATATTGGTTTAAATTTGGATATAGTTCCGACATGACTTCTCGAGCCCTAGAAGTTGCAATAATTATTCGATTGGGCTGAAATTTTGCACACAGTGTTATGTTAAGACTTTCAACAATTGGGACATGTTTGCTCCGTTCCCATATAAACCGTTCTTCTGATGTTACATCCTGAACTCCTAAAAGCCGTTTGACCTGAATTTTTGTATATAGTTGTCTGTTACTACTTCTAACAACCGTACCATCTACAGTCCAAATCGGTCTGTTATAGCTGCCATATAAATCTATCTTCCGAGTTGACGACTTTAGGCTCCACAAATCGATATTGTTGTCCGAGAACTTCCAACATTCATGATGAATATTGTCCAAATCTACCTAAAACGGTAGGAGCTGATCTCCCGAATAGCCTTCTACAGCCGCCAGAAGCATTAATTTGTGCCCCTCAACTAAGTTCATTGATCTTCATATGAACTTTTTTCGAATAGAGCTTAAGGCTGTAATTTCTGCTATGAATTGGCAAAGAAGAGGTTGCGAGCTAAATTAAAATAGTTTTTGCTATATAGTATGTGGCGAATACATATTTGAAAAATCTATATCGGATTTTATCATCATTGCGCATGAGCGGCACATTAAAATAGAGTCCTCATTACATATCTCAGAGGTGCGAGGTATGTCTTCGGTTATTTTTCAGTGAAAAATAGATGTCACTAAGTCCCTAGCACTCATGGTTTGGCGAATTAATTTGGAAATAATTTTTCCAAGTAATTTTATATGGAATATAAGTGCTCAAGGTGACGTATGATGCATGACATATCTAGACATAATAAGCGAAAAGAAGTCATACACACACATGTCCAATAAACCTAATAAGAAATAATCTTAACTAGTGGGTGTTATGTCAGAGATTTTCGCCTAATCACGGACTCAATAGCGCATCTTTTTGAGATACGAATTTCTGAGGTACATAACGATGAACCCATGGTTTGTCCTGATGTTGTAGTTGCATTTTAAAATACGCAATTTTGACAAAGTCCGATATTACTTTTTTCTATTTTTTCAAATGTATATTAGCCACATATATAGCAAAAACTATTTAGAACAAGTACACATCACCTTATTTGCGAATTCATATCGAAAAACAACTACAAAGTATTTTTTTCTGTCCAAGAAACAAAAAAGAAAAGTCCGGACTAAAATCGTAAACTATGACCCTAAGCTATATCTCAAAACCAAGATATGTTAAAGAAAAAACAAAAACATTGGAGGAAACAAAAGTTGTGTTCATCAGCATTATCAATGACTAGAAAACAAAATATCGATGCCTCAATGTAAAAAGGGCCTTACTCAATTCTTTCCAAGTTATTCTGGAAGACCAATGTCTGTTGCAATACAGATGGATACGATTACAAATAAAAAATTTAAAACAATTTCTAAAAAGCTAAAATCAACTAGTTTCCTTCTCCCGTAACGTAACAATAAAACGAGTTGGGCCCTTTTTATTTTAAGCCATCGACATTTATGTATGCACCCTGAAAAATTAGTCAGGAGGCCACCGTAGCGCAGAGGTTAGCATGTCCACCTATGAGAACATCAGAGAAAAATTTCAGCGGTGGTTATCCCCTCCTAATGCTGGCAGCATTTTTGAGGAACTATGCCATTTGAAAAAATGGTATGGCAACCATGTAAAAACTTCTCCCTAAAGAGGTGTCGCACTGTGGCACGCCACTCGGACTCGGTTATAGCAAGGAGGCCCCTTATCATTGAGCTTAAAACTAGAATCGGACAACACTCATTGATATGTGAGAATTTTGCTCCTGTTTCTTAAAGGAATGCCCATGGGTAAATTTGCAATTTGATATCAGCAAACACTGTCTGCTGACACTAAATTAAAAATATTTACATCTTGAATGACACTACACAAAATGTTTGAACTTCTCAACAACAATTTAAGTTCTTCTTACATATTAATGTAAATTTTTCCCAATTTTAGCTAATAAATTTGACTAACTAAATACAAAGTTTTGCATAAACTTTCAATTAAGAAACAGGGGATATTTCTCTCATATCAATGAGTGCAGTCCAATCAAAGTTTAAGCTCGATGATAAGGGCCCTCCTTTTTATGCCAGTCCGAACAGCGTGCCGCATAGCGACACCACTTGGTAGAGAAGTTTTAACATAGCAGGATACCTTTCAAATGTAGCCAGCATTACTAAGGGGATAACCACCGCTGATATTTTTTTTCTGATGTTCATGCCGGGATTAGAACCCAGGCGTTCGGTGGCCTCCTTATTTTGTCTATTTATCAAATTGTAGAAAATTGGAAAAAAATGTCTAGCTATATGCCCATAAAACTACAAGACATACAAATTTTTAAAGTATTTATTAAATTTGTAGGCTATATTCATATGTATACCATCCAAAAACAGCAGAAAATGTTTGCTATTTTAGCAAAAAATTACTGCTCTCCTGTGTTCAGCAAACTTTCTGCTGTTACAGCAAACATTTTTGCTGTTTTTCCTAACAAATGTCTCTGTTTGTGCCGACAATGTCAATTTGAAATTCTCACTAGGTGATATTTAAAGAAAGTGTTGGAGGATACAAGTGTACCCCACTTACCAAATTTTAGTAAGAAGTATCTGTTCGAAAGTTATCGGGGTTGGTGGATGGACATATTATAAAGCTAGATCGACTTAAAACTAAATGATCTAAGGCTTCTTACTTAATATCTTGTTTCGACAATTTGTATACCACTGGGAATCATTATCAATACAAAAAAACGGCAAACACTCTCCTTATATAGGGTGGCAAACAGAGTAAATGTGACAATTGTGGATTTTCATTTAGATTTTGGTGAAATGCTTTTTTTAGATTATGTTACCACAAAATATTTGCATTTGATGTTTTATTTCACATTATTCTCCAAGAGTGCATCCATCAAATTGCATTTCATGCCAATCACTAAGTGAATCTGCATTCCCTGAGGGAGTTTTGTGGTATCTTCTTTGTTGCTCCAATGGGCGATGCAATCAGCAAAACAAAAAGAGAAATACAATGTTCTTGCAATTAAATCTCAGGCGATGATTGAAAACAGAAAGTTTAAACTGAATGCCGTGTGCCTGAGCATGTGTATGTGTATGTAGCCACGTCTGTACGTATGGGAATATTCCTGATTTTCTTTTATTTCAATGCAATTTATGAAATTCGTTTTGTAAAAGCCATGTTGATTTTTGCCTTTGTTCGTGTGTATACACTAAGCAGAATGGATTGCAAAAGGATCTTACGCAAAGGGATAACCCTTTTTAGGAGAAAGAAAATGTACTACGTAATCTTTCTTTTCACATAACGATGGCCGATAATCTTTTTCGCAATTGCAAAATGTCTTATATACCTCAAAGAGTTCAACCTACAATCATAGATTTAAAAAATGATGAAGAAAGTCTGTCGATACGATTATGGACATTATTCTAAGTACTAAATCGAATGAAGAAGTGTTGTCTTAGGTAACCCATTTTGAATTTTGATGTAGAATTTTCAGTTGTTGTCATCATCTGCTCAAAATGGACATTCTTGGAACACTATACAACCTATTCAGAATAGCAAAAATGTTTGCTAAAACAACAGGATTTTGTCTGCTGAAAATGAGAGAGCAGACATTACTGCTGTTGCAGCAAACTTAGGGCTGCTATTTTAGCAAACATTTCCGACTGCTACTTCAACTAACAAAATCTGCTAAAATATTGAAGACATTGGCCTACTGGTCAGCATCTCAGTCATGAAACTACCTATAATCTACCTTTGTCCATATATATTCTTTTATTGCTGCAGACACATACATATCTCCGTTTCCGTACGGGTAAATATCTCATACGTGAAAATTCTTTAAATCTGCCTGCGATAATATTTTCCCACTTTTGTGCTACCAACCGCAACATCATTTGTTCCTTGCTGTCCTTTGGTTATAATTACAACAACATCACTTGTGTGCAATGCAACAACAACGTTTTGTTCCTTGCTTTCTAACCCCTGCTGTTGGAAGTTGTTGTTTGTTTTTTGAAGACAGCAAACAAAATCTGCTGTTTTAAGTACTAAAATAGCTGAAAAAATTTTGTGTTTTTATGTTTTTTTAGATTTTTTTTTTAATTCGTGGAATATTACTAAAAGAAGCTACCTGATCAACAGATTACTTGTACGCATGACATTATATCCATTGGTATACATTTCGAAATGTGGCTGAGCTCGCTCTCTACTAATGTGTACATTACTGACATGGCCTTGACATGGCCATCATGGAAAGTAAACGTTCAGTGGTGATTGAAAACATCCACTGAGTCACACATTAACATTTGTATTTTATTTTTCTTCTAACATCCCCTCCATAACTAAGCAGTAGTCATTATCAGCAAACAACAGGCTTTTCAGCAGTAAGTCTGCTGCTCCGAATTTGCAAAACTAGTGCTGTAATAGCAGCACTACTGCTTCAATAGCAGCAAATTAACTATTAATATTCAGCAGACAGTGTTCGCTATTTCCAGCAAACTTTTTTCTAAGAGTGTTTTACTTTTATTAAATACTAGTTGACCCGGGCCCCCTCCGCTGCGCCTTCTTTTACTTCATATGGAAAAAAAGTTTCCTTGGAATATTTATTTTGGAAGATTTTTTAGTGAAATACCATGCTAACTTGACTAAGAGTTTAACAATATAAGTGCCTTTATCTGAATCCCATATGATCTTCATTGGTCTACGAATTTAAGTTTGGATGTAAGATGTACCCATTCTGTAAATACTTCATTTCAGCCCGATATTTTCATGATTTCTGATTTAGTGGTGTTTTTCGGGGGAGAGGTGGTCCCCCAGATACTTGGCCCTGAAAAATATCAGCATCGTGCTCTTCTCTCAAATACCATTTATTTTAACCCCATATTGCCATTGGCTTAGGAGGAGTTTACTGGATGAGGCGTCCCCCTAACACATGACCCCAAAATAAGTTATCAAATTCGTTTTCTAATCTCAAATACATTTCATTTGAGCCACATATTGGCATGGTCAATATGGGTATCAATTCTTGCTCTACCCCCCAATTCCTTTCATTTAAGTTCCACATTGACATGGTCGGTAAATGTGGCCGATTTAGGGGTGTTTTGGGGATTGGGGTGGTCCCCCAACCACTAAGCCCGGAAAATACATCAGCAACGTGCTCTATTCTCATATATCTATATATCATTTATTTCAAACCCATGTTGCCATTGCCCTCAAAATGACCGGTTGGGGTGTTTTGTGGGATGGGCGGCCACTCGGTGAGTTGGCCTTTAAAATATATATCGGATTCGTGTTCCACTTTAAAAACCCTCTTATTTGAGCCTCATATTGCAATATTCAGCAAATATTTACTATTTGGGTGGTGTTGTGGGGATGGGGTGGCCCCATAGACACTTTTCCCGAATATTGATATCAAATTCGTGCTTTACTCCCAAAGACCTTTCATTTGAGCCCCATATTGCTATGGTCGTAAATTTGTCCCCTTTGGGGGATGTTTTTGGTGAAGGGCGGCCCCCAAACACTTGGACCCATATTTGGATATCAGATTCGTATTCTACATTCAAATACCTTTTACTTAAGCCCCATATTCCCATGGTCAGTAAATAAGCCTAGTTTGGGGGTGTTTTGGGAAAGGGGTGGACCCCCAGAAACGTGGTCCCACATTTGAATATCAGATTCGTATTCTACTCGCAAATACCTTTCATTTGAGTCCCATATTGCCATGGTCGGTAAATATGTCCGATTTAGGGGTGTTTTGGGGCTTGGGGAGGTCCCCCTAGCACTTAGTCCGACAATTGGATAACATATACGTTCTTATCCTAAATACCTTTCATTTGAGTCCCATATTGTCGTGATTGGCCTAAATATATGTTTGGTAGGTTTTAGGGTGGGACAGCCCCCCTGGTACTCTATCCGAAATTTGGATACCAAATTTTTTTTAGGGTACAATATGAGAGCACACAAAGCACCACATTTGAATATCAGATTCGTATTCTACTCGCAAATACCTTTCATTTGAGTCCCATATTGCCATGGTCGGTAAATATGTCCGATTTAGGGTTGTTTTGGGGCTTGGGGAGGTCCCCCTAGCACTTGGTCCGACAATTGGATAACATATACGTTCTTTTGAGTCCCATATTGTCGTGATTGGCCTAAATATATGTTTGGTAGGTTTTAGGGTGGGACAGCCCCCCTGGTACTCTATCCGAAATTTGGATACCAAATTTTTTTTAGGGTACAATATGAGAGCACACAAAATTTCGCTTAACTCGCACCACCCATCTTCGAGATCTGGCGTTTCTGAAAATTAGGGTAAGGGGGAAGTAAGAACATTACCACCGGGAACCGAGAAGGGGCAAATTCTCACACATCAAGTTTAAACTCAATGATAAGGGACCTTTTTTATATCCGAGTCCGAACGGCGTTCCGCAGAGCGACACCTCTTTGGGGAAAATTTTTTAAATGACCATGACCAACCAATTAAATGACAATGACCAACATTAATAGGGCGACACCGCTTTGCCCAATGTTCTCGCCAGGATTCGAAACCGTTCAGCGTCATAGGCTACAATGGCACGATATTGATATCCGCATTCAGGGCGAAGTGTCCCCACCCTAAAAAGATATTAGAGGGTTAAAGAAGGCGAAGCGGAGCGTGCTCGGTTCGGCTAGTGGACTATATAACAAACGAATTGAGAGACATTCATTAAATTCCGCGAAGCGAAGAATTAAAATATTGGACGATATCTTAAATTCAATGCTGTAAATGCGGTGTGGACCACTGTAAGCAAAATATACTATATTTTCAAGCACTATTTCGGAAACGGTACGAAATGAATTCCAAAAAAAAAATTAAAAATATTTCGTGCTATTTGCCAACAAAAAATTTGTCTTGAGCTTTCATTTAAAAATAACGGGGATACTTTTCTCATATAAGCGAGTGCTGTCCGATATAAGCTTAATCTTCAAGATAAGGAACTCCTTTTTACTGCCATGCAGCAGAGCGACACCAATTGGTAGAGAAGTTTACACGGCTGATTACCTAAAGTAAATACCTCACAAGTGTCGCCAGCACAAACATGTTCTGATGTTCTCGCCGGGATTTGAGCCCAGACGATCAATGTCAACTTCTGAGCTACGGTGGACCCAATTTGTCAAAAGCAATCCATCTATACTTTTTATATGTATTACGTACACAGATTTTTGTTGTTCAGTGGCTTGCAATAAAATGTCAGTTAAAAACATTTTGGTCAGCACAAATGTTTGCATGTGTCATCCTTATACCGAATCTCTGCTCATTACTTTTAGTATTAATATGCCAATTCAAGCAGAATTGCTTCAATGTCAGATCAGCAGTTTGCTCTGATTGGCGTTGCTGATTTCTGTCGTCTAAGCTCCTGCTGAAGTTTCTTTCACAGTGTAGTAGGTGATGATACCATGAAAACACACCTTCTGTTTGTTTGCCTTCCCAACTGGTGCTTGACTTAACTTGTAAAAAATAACTTTATATATCATACACTACGACACATTGTGGCAGAGACGTTTCCCCTTTGCCCTACAACTGAGGATACAGTTCGTTGTATGGCGAAGAAAAATCTGGTTGTTGCCTGTTAAATTCAATATTCTTAGCAAGCCTTTAACTTATTTCGACAATTTTCAATCCAGACACTAAGCCAACCATACTACCGCGCTACCAACATATTTTCCCTCGTGCCGTTTCACACAAAGGAAAACCCGGAAACCCAAATCGGGTTAAAAAAATATTTGAACTATGTGCTGTTTACACGCATGAAAAACAAAAAAAAAGCGAAACGAACAAAAAAGGAAGCAATGCCATGAAAAAGGCAAAGGGAAATAACTTTTCCTTGCGAAAAGCAAATAGAGATGAATTCGTTTCTCTTTCATCCTTGCTTACCCTGAACTTTCCAAAATTGATATCGGTATGTGATGGTAGAATCCAACAAGACAAGGCACAGAGATGCCAATAAACGGTGTCGATGGAAGGATTTTTTTTCGCCCTCAAAGAAACAAAAAACACAAATTGCCAAACGGACTAGCAGCGGGCACCAAAGACAAAAAAAAAACCTATGAAACATGTGGAATATGTCGTTCAGAGAGAAAAGAAGGTTTCATCTCAAAACGTAACAAAATTCGAGGATTGGCATAAAGGACATTCCAAATATATTTGGACATACTGCATGCGCAAGGATACACATCAAACTTGCCTCAGTGGTTACCCTTTAGAGAAGGCCACAATGCATGGCATTCAAGTCTTCCTTAACCAAATAAAAGGACTGAATTTGATTCATACGCATTTATAGGTGTAGGTTTGTACTATCCTTTTGTGTGTCAAGGCAGATTGTGTGTAAATGTATGTGTGGGTGTGGGTCTGCGAATAAATAGATTTGATGTTCTACGGATTTCAACTTTTTTTGGCACTCTTATAACATTTGGTAATCGATCCATTGAATATTGAAAATAAATATTTATTCAGGGAAACACAGGTAAAATCCTTTCAAATATTTATGGCAATAATTTGAATAATATCTTGCAGGAAATTGAAGCTCGTCCATGTTTGTTACGCAAACAGGTGATGCTGAGGCCACTTATCAATATTCAACATGTACCGTGGACTAAACCCATGACAAAGACGTACAATACGTAAAGATTTGGCATTTGAAAAAGTCAATAAGGGATGATTTTGAACGCATAAATGGCCTTGTATATTTTGCGATACAAACATTTATACTAGTTCAGTGCATGTGTGGATTAATTTAATCGATAAATATTGGGTTGCCCAAAAAGTAATTGCGGATTTTTCGTATAGTCGGCGTTGGCAAATTTTTTCACAGCTTGTGACTCTGTAATTGCATTCTTTCTTCTGTCAGTTATCAGCTGTTACTTTTAGCTTGCTTTAGAAAAAAAGTGTAAAAAAAGTATATTTGATTAAAGTTCATTCTAAGTTTTATTAAAAATGCATTTACTTTCTCTTAAAAAATCCGCAATTACAAAGACATTATTGCGAACTTGTTATAAGTTTGCCAGACGCTAAATTTGTCTAAATTCGTTCACAAACTAAGAACTGAAATTTGATTTTCCATAAACACACGAACAAAATCGGATCATATTTTGATATATGGCGGGCATATAGGCTGATCTCTTGATTTAGGCTCGTGAGGCCAAAAAAGGCGCTTTTATAACGCGGTTGAGCATTATGCATTTTTATATCCACCAAAGAACCGCGAGGTATATTCATTGTATCATTTCGTTTACAATACATTGGAATATTCATTTCCGATCCTGTAAAAACATATATTATTGGTCGTCATAAAAATTGAAGACGATCTAGCTTTGTCCGACCGTCTGTTGAAATCATGCTACAGTTTTAAAAAACAAAGATAATGAGCTGAAACTTTGCACAAATTCTTTTCTGTCCATAGGCAGGTTAAAGTCGAAGATGGACTATATCGGATTATATCTTGATATAGCTCCCATATTGACCGATCTTCCGATTTAGGGTCTTAGGCTCATAAAATCAGTATTTACTATCTGATTTGGTTGAAATTTGATAAATGTTTTTTGTTTAGATCTCCGACATCCGTGCTGAATATGGGCCAAATCGGTCTATACCTTAATATAGGCCCCATATAGACCAATCTCCCGATTTAGGGTCCTAAACTCAAGAAGTTTTATTTATTGGCCGAAATTCGCTAATACAGTGAGCTGTGTTCAAGCCTTCAACGTCCGTGTCGAGCATTATTTAGTTAGGATCATTTTTGGGCATAGTCCCCATTTAGACCGATCTGCCGATTGTAGGTCTATTACCCATTAGAAATGTATTTTGTTGAAATTATGTACAATGAGCAATTCTAAAACCATACACATCTTCTCCGAACACGGTTCAGATCGAATCATATTTGGATATAGCTGTTATATACATCGATCTCCTGATTTACGGTCTTCAACCCATATAACACCTTTTTAATACCAGATTATGGACCGAACTTTTGATACCCACCACCCGAGGTGGTGGGTATCAAAAGTTCGGTCCAGTCGAATTTAATGCCATTTTTACTAGTTACTAATTACACTGTGGAACTATTTAAGGGTCACGATCGGGTGCATGAGAAATTTCAAATGGTGATGAAAGTACTAAAATACTGACCTAGTACTTTCTTTCCCATTTGGAGTTTCCCATGATCCGCATCATAGCCCTGAAATTGTTCCACAGTGTAATTAGTAAGAAATAAAGAAAGACATTAAGTTCGGCTGGGCCGAACTTTTTATAATAATTACCTCAAGTTTATAAAAATAAGATTTCGGTAAAATCCGGTGAAAAATGCAAGATTCTGAATCCATAGCAAGTCTATCGAAATATGGTCTGATCTGGATCAAACTTTTAAAGCGAATGTTGATGGTACCCTTAAAAACCCCCAAAAATACAAGTCACCCTTGTGGACATATGCATAGATCAACTGCGACATTATGAGATTCTAATGAATGGTATTTGGGAGTACGAAGCCTATACGAAACTGACTTTAAAAAAAATGCTCCAAATATCGGGAGGGTCGCCCCACCACCAAATTTTCAAGAGGAAATGTAGACCACTCAGAACAACATGACTGTCCGATGAGAAGAGTACATTGCAAATGTGAATTAGAAAAACAAATTATTAAAGGTTTACACTTCACGAAAAAATCATGAAAAATAGAAACATTTGGCATTTAAATTGGGATTTGTCTCTTATCATGTCTGGATGCCGCCCAAAAAAAAAAACACTGCAAAAAATCCCAGGATTTATTGTAGGAAAATTTAAAAAAAAAAATTGTAACTTTTCCCAGCTATTAAAAACATATCTTTTAAACAAACATTATTTACAATACGTTTAAATTTATTTATTTACAATACGTTTAAATTAAATAAAAAAGAACAAAAAACTTGAAAAACTCTTCTTTTTATTTGGCAAAAAAGTATTAAAAATTAAAAAAAAATCTAGAGTTTAGTTACACTCTCATTCGCACCCCCATCACTGTCATCAGTTTCTGAATTCACTTGCGGCTTTGCAGCTCCTTCTAATTATAGTCCATCTTCATATCTTCTTCCATACCTCACCATACTTGTTTTGAAACACTTGCCTATTCACCCAACAAATTTCCCCATGTACAGCACTCGGTGGCTTCCCCCCCCCCCCCCTCTCCGTCATTTCAAAGGGCATAGCAACATGATCATGATGAGAGGTTGGGTCAACCTCCCACTTTAGTTACCTACTCCCAACTACCATTCATTAGAATCCCATCTTGCCCCAGTTGATTAATATGTCAACTGGTGTGATTTCGTGGAGTGGGGCCTCCAGATAATTGAACCCATGTTAAATGTAAGATTCGTGTTACAATACCATATGTCCCATATTGTACTTATCGGTATATATTCCCGTTCATCAAAGTCGTACTCCACTCTCAAATACCTTTAATTTAAGCCCCATATTGTAACAATAGGTATCTGATATGCCCGTTTCTGTGTGTTTCAAAGTTTTGTTTTGGGGTGGGGCGTTCCTCCCAGGTACTTAAACTCAAATTTAAAGATCTGGTTCGTGATATTAAATGTGCAAACAAAAATGCAGATATATCTTGAAAAATAACCCTATAACTCCTAAGGGAATGCATCGAGCTTATTTTTAAGAGATGGCGTTGCTCTCAAACTTACGCAGCTTAAAAAAGCACTTGTTGTACAGTATTATTCCCTTTTTGATATTAATCTGATCCTGTTTCTATTCAACTATTTGTTTCCGATTTCATAAAACTGCCTATTTCTTGGTCTACAATCCTTCCTCGTTACTACATGGCACGGAGAGTTCCTTCCCTATTTTCATACCCTCCATCATATAATGCGGGTATACTAACTTCGTCGTTTCGTTTGCAACACCTCCAAATCTTTCGCAACAAATAGCGTAGGAAAGTTGCAGCCGGTTTCAGTAGTTCTGTGTCACTCAAATCCTTTTTCTATTATCAACTGACACATATTGGCATACAGGCAAAAGAAAATCGCTCATTTTAATCAGGATGTTATTTTTTTTAAGTGGAGATATTTCTTCTGTTTCAGAGATAGCATTAAGATGAGGAAAATTCTATTCCATTGTTTATCCTGTTGGTTATATAACATATTTGGCTTGTTTGTATGAAATGGCATCCTGTGGCCATGGTACAAATGTCGATGGTATTTTTTGTTTGTTTTTTGTTTTGCTGAAGTCAGAGTCCATTCATGATGTGGTGTATAATTCGTGGCGTTGGCGCATTTGTTTTACGACCATTCTTTGCCATTTACTTTTCCTATTGTTTAATTATACATACAAAAGTCAAACGAAAGCACCACCGAAAAAATGTAAATAAACGAATGTCCATTCAAAGCATTCTTGAAAATAACAGCATTCATTTTTGTTCGGGAGCCATTTGTTGGAACAATTACCAACAAAAACAAACAGCAAAATTGTTCACGGAAAATAAACTCTCCGAAGCACAGTTTTGAGGTATGGGGATTTCACACAAATGAAACTGAATATGACGTACGAAGTATCCCATATTAGAGTATCCTCGTAGTTCTCAGAGAAATAGTGATTTGGAAGCTGCATCCAAAGGAAGTACCATGGACTTTGGCTAGATTTTTTTCAAAATTGGGGTAACTCTGTTACTGCTTTACTACTACATCTATGACACACTTATCTGTAGCATGGAAAAATAAAAATCTCAAAAACACCGCCATAAATGCATGAAGAAAGAAACACAACCCAATGAAGTGGTGCCGAAAAAATATAACTACAATAAAACACACAAGCCATCTACAGATAAAGGAATTAAATTATTCACTTTTTTTGAGGAAGAGCATTTCGGGAGCCTTTAACCAGGACAATAAATGAGTAGCAATCAAGAAAGTTTTCAAAGAAGCAATTTTATTTCGTTCACTGTTCCATGTCTGTGGGGAATAATAATTAAAGCGGAGAGAGGGTTAATTTTAAGGAACAACCTCGGTCCAGATCATCACAGAAAGGTCTGCTAAAAAATTACATTGGAAATTTTCTTATACAGATGAGTGTAGCCTCCTTCAATTCTCCTCTTGCTGGGGCAAGATGTCTGTCCTCCTTTCCCCGGCTAATATTCACTTTGGAAGGAAATGATAAATGGAAGTGCCACAGTTTTAGTCCGAACGCCATCGTCGCCAGAGCTCAGCGAAACTCCAAACATTGTGCAATGATTTATTTCACTGTTGAGAGGAATTTCTTCAAAGGCAAGTGTCTTCAATGCAATGCCAGTTAATCGTTTGATCAGTCCGTGGCTGATGATTGGGAGAACAGCTAATGCAATTTGTGAAATGATTTGTCTTGCACCAAAACAGAAAAACTCCATTGTCATGCTAAAATTTTAGCAAAGACGACTATTAAAGGCAGCAGTACAAAGAGTGAGATGAAAAACTATGAACTTTAAAAATTGTTAATGCATTGCTTGAAAGGAATATCCTACGTATGCGTTATAAGAAATTGAACTACAATATTTTCATAAAACACATTATTAAAGAGTTGTGCTAAGCAATAACAGAAAGCATTTAAACACTCTTTTTAAAGAAATCAAAAGGAGTTTTATTTGAAACATCGTTTATTGGATGCAGTTTTCATTGAAATTATATTAGAACCCAGCGAACAATGTGGTCGTAGAATGAAACAAACCAGACTCCCATAAAAATCATAAAGTTTGTGGGACATAATTTTTGATAATTTTCTAGTTCTAAGCTAAAGAACGCGTTTAGGCTTAGGCCCAAGACACAAAATTCATATCGTCTTAGAACTTTAATGCTCTGTATACATTGACTCGTTTTGGAAAACATCTCAACCGTTCACACGAGTTTAGATGTTTTGGAAATAGCATTTTTTCACACTGCAACCTAAATGTTATCATGCACTATTGTTAAGATTTTTTTTCTTGCTTTATCTGTATTTTTTTTTATTCTACAATTTTTGTTTTTGAAAAAAAAAATACTTTTATTTTTTGACATTATTCTGAGCTGTGTTTATTTAGCAATATTGGCACTTATTTGGGCTCACATGCTATGAATGACTCGTTTTTGTGTGAAACGAGTCGTTTCGCCCTTATAAATTGTAAAGGAAAAACGAGTCGTTTGCCCAAAATAGTTTTGGTCTGAACATAGTATAAGACGATCTGTAAAGTTTATATACTTTGTAAGGTCGGAAATGGATATTTTGATGTGTTGCAAACGGAATGCCTAAATTGATATATCCCCAATTCTATGGTGGTGTGTTTGAAAGAGTCAGGTCGAGTATCTGAGTGCGTATTCCCCTCGTTGTTGTCGTAGCCATATTTTCGTGTGGAGGTGGCGATCCCTATGGAGCATTCCACTATCCGGATCCTGTGAACGCGCCCGGTAGCTCGCAGCTAAGCTTCTTGTGGCAGAAATGAACACCATACAGATCGGTCCTTAATGTTCCAGGCTGTGTGGTGCCGGGTGAGGGTGTACTCTTATGCCTCTCCTCAACCATTGCGAATAGGAGCCAAATCAGACCATATTTGGATATAGCCACCATATAGACCGGTCGCACAGGTAGACAAGTTGGTAGTGTGCACGGACTACCAGCTTGGTTCCCGCCAGAGACTAAAATTGTTTAAGTGAATCTGTAAAAAAAATATGCTGCCATTTTTACCTAATTTAGCCTATCCCTTCAAAAAAATAGCCAAATTTATAGGGTCATCTATGGAACCCTGGAATTTTACATACTATCTGCCACATACCCCAGTTCTACTCATTTTAAATTTCACTCCACCAAATTTGTTATTCAAAACAGTAAAAATGTTCGCTAAAACAGCAGTTTTTGTCTGCTGAAAATGGGAAAGCAGACACTACTGCTGTTTCAGCAAACATTAGCCAAAATTTCTTACTGCTATTTTAACTAAAAAAATCTGCTGTTTTGAATCCACAAGTCTGCTAAAAAAATTGATATGCTTCTTTTTATGGTTGCCTGTTACTTGTTTTGATTACTTTAGCCAATTTTTTATTAAGTTTGTTGGAAGGGCACACATATAAAGAGTGTTATTTCGAATCACCCTGTATATCGGTAGCTGACACTTTTAAAGCGTTTATACTTTGATATTTGGCAAATAGAAACTACGCCACTATAAAAAAGGAAACGCTTCAACAACGCATTGAGATTATTAAAATTCACTACAAAAATGGTGAGAAACTCGCAGTGACAGTTCCCATCCAAATCGAAAAACCATCGTGACTGGTGAGGCCCTTTTCTCCTTCGGCGGCTTCGTCAACATGCAAAATTGTCGCATCTGGGGCTTGAAAAGACTTGGGGCTACGTGAAAGATAAGGTGTACACCAACAGCCCAGCGTCGATTCAAGACCTCAAATATAGAATTCGTGAAGCTATCGAGAACATTGGGCAACTACTTCGCAAATTCCATAAAACGAATATGTCCTGTAAGCGTGGTCGTGGTGACCATTTGGCTGATGTTCTTTTTCGATATTAACGGCATACCTTCCTCTTTATTCTAAAATAAATATCCGATTATTTATGTCAAAAATTGGCATTTTGCTTCGAAAACCCCACATTCACAGCGGCACAACAAACTGCGGGAAAGGTTGTTTAATAGAAAATGGTAATTTTGTTCTTTTTTTTTAAATTATTAGGGTTTTATTTTGCTGGGATGTTAACAATAAAAGTCATAAGCAATCCATTTTCACTTCAGAACTTTAGTGCTGTTTTTTTTTGCGTTTATACCCAGTGCATATTAAATCCTCAGAATTTTCCTCGGCTCCAGTGGAAAAAAGTCGGTATGTATTAACAATCCTCTTAATATTTGCCATAGTTATTATTGGTCGAGTACACTTTACACAGTGCAACCCTCGAGAACTGACTCTTGACGAAGCTCCTCACCAAGTAGAGGACTCCCACATCGACAATGGTCGCCACTAGACCACAACAACACTTTTCAGTTTCGTGAATAATGGACTCGACGGGATATTTAAAAACAATTTTCGTGGGGTAAAATGGAAACATCGAAGCAGTAGCCAGGACTCATAAAAAATCCAGCAGAACAGCAACGAACAGAACTCAAATAAATGAACAGAAAAGTTCGCTTTTGTGATGTCGTGAGAACTGCGAACGAGTGTCAGACCACTGGTGTGACTTTTGTGGGTGATATGTAAAAATACTTTCGTTGCAGTCCCCACAATGTTTCCGCTGGAGTTTTATGGGCTAGTGAGGATGCAATTCCTCAATGCGAAATGGACGAAATGTAGGCATGCTGGGTGAAATACATTTCGAAGTTTTTAGCATCATTCATCCACTTTTCCCGTCACCCGCCAAGGCTCGGCAAATGCTGGGTGTTGCGGGCCACTGGGCTGCCGCCTTTGTCTTTTTTTCGGTGTGTTTCGCTTCCTCCCCTTTGTCGATGGACAATTTAACAACAATTGTTATTCATTTGTACATTTTAAATGTTTGTACACACGCTCCTCCCGTGCGTGGCTTTCCTGCCCACTCAAATTCAAACATGGTCACGATTGCGGCTGTCCGGTGCATCTCATTGCAGACTGTTTTATGGGCCAGCAGGAGGAGGTTTGTTGGGTGGAAAACACTGCCGCTGTCACTCCAGATGCCTGAATGCATCTTGGCAATGGGAACAAAGTATTATAGACCTTTAGTTGGGATGTAATTGAAAATTCGAAAACTTCCGTTAAATTATATGGGCTTCCTGGAAACCAAAAAACAGATTCGGAAGCAGCCTCTTTATTACGAAAATATTTGCGGGTGTTCTAAAATAACTCATAACTCATGAATGTGAAGGAACGCAGCAATTTTGAAGGAAGCAGTTAATGATACTCCAGAAACCATAATTTAAATTCACAATAATGGAGAAGTTGTGTATAATTAGAAAGAAAATGCAGAGCGCCAGCAAATGCAATAAATATTTTTGGACAAATGATGTTAGGTTTTACATTACATTTATGTATGACTAGTTCGGAATCTCTTGGCTTTCCGACATACATATCTGTGTACAGAAGTAAGGCCATGGCCCAACAAGAGATCTAGTTTTTAAGATTTCTAACACAATTTCATTCGATCAAATATGAGCAGTCATTTTAGTGAATGGTCTTACTTCCCCTTCGTTTGCGGTTTCTTCCACCCTCTTACGGCAGGTTACCTGGTAGTTGCACGAAATGCAGATGCATGAAATGCCAATTGTCTTCTTCCCTTCCTCTTCTTCGACATTTCATCCATACCCCTACATATCGGGCTAATGCAATGCAAGAACACGTAATGTGTGAATGACTGCATGAATTGCAACGATCTGATTCGAACATTAGTGATATTAAACAGTTCAGTGAATGCCTGACTCCATCAACGTTGATTACTGCCAATTTGAACAGCATTCTTCATGGAAAATTTTCCATAACATTCCAATGAATGCAATGAATCCTTTTAGATGACATATTCAGGAGGATTGTTTCCGTTTACTTCGAACTTTTTCTTTTTTTTTTTGGCACTCTTCCATTAGATGATAGAATGTCTCTTAATCTAATGATACCGATAGCTCATTGGGCGCAAGTGAAAATTATTCTCACCATAAGTGACCCTCAATGTTATCCATTGGAACTGGAAACTATGGCGAAATGAAGTACTGATGTGTCGTAAACTGTCCGTTAATTAATTGCTTAAATCAATCTCATTTAATTTTTCATGGTCTAAAATTAAGGAGAATATGGCATCGACGAGGAAGAAGCTGCTGCCATAGACCCCCTACATCCTCTCCTCCTTCTTCCGTTACATAGAAACAAAAGTGCTACAAATGGGATCTCATTTGAAATGTCAGAAAAATGTAACAATAAATAGACATAAATTACGCCACAGAATCAATTGAGGAGGAGCGGAGGAATATTTTTAAGACTCTCTACCGCCCAATGATTCGCACATTAAAGCTGTGTGAGGCATTGTTTAATGTGTCCAAATGCTTAATATGCGGTCCAAACATTGTATTGGCAGTAATCAAAACAGCAGCAATAACAACGACAACGAGGACATTTACTAACCGAGAATACGCAAACATTCTCTGATTTATGGGTCGAACAATTCTTGGTATTGTTGCCAACTGCGACGTCCCATTTAATTTTTGGCATCCTACGACCTCCTTTCCGCTGTGGCATGTTAAACGTTAACTACACTAGCAGACAAGCAATTGTCCTGCATTGTAGTTGTACTTTCTGATTCGTTGCGAAGATGTGGCAACATTACAAAAGCCAAAACAAGTTACAATTCGTGAAGCATAAGCTAATCTTTCCGTAGCTCTTTCCAAAAGTCATATACCTATCGTAAATGCGGTTCCCCTTAGAACTGTATACCTTCTGAACGCATCTTTTCTACTTTCAAACCCTAACAACTTTTCCGCTTCTATTAGAAATTTTTAACCAAGTTGTGACCCTTTGGTTTTGTGTGAATCTCGTTATATATGTGTCCTTTATTTATAATTGGAGTATATTAAATATATCGAAATAAAATATGTCCAATAGTAAACTGGTCAGTGTGAACATAGGTCATCAACAAGCTCTCTCCATCAAGATTTATCGTTGGCCAAAGCCATGGCTTGATTCCACGATATATGGGTTGATTCCAACTCTCTTTTGTGTTTTTCGGGCGTCCTTGCGATTTCCCCCCTCGCTGTCCTTGCGATTTCCAGTCTGGGACATTTCTCGCTATATCATCGCGCGGTCGGCGTAGGAAATTACCAAACCAAGTTCATTTCCTGTTCCCGATTTCTACATCGGCAGGGGAAGTGTTTGTTCTTATAAGCAATTCCTCATTTGAAATACGATTTGGCCAGAACATTGGAAGTATTTGTCGCAGACAGCGATTATAAAAGCTGTACAGCCATATAATAAAATGGATTTCACACTTCTATTGAAGATTCTGACATTTGTATTATGTGATATGTCACTGCATCGCCAAACTTTGTTGAGTTTAAGAAAGATGCTTCTAGCCTGGTTGATACGTACGCGTATGTCTGACTCTGATCCTCCGTCCTTTGATATTTTGCTGCCAAGATAAGAAAAGTTGTCAATGTCTTTAATGGCATGGTCGTTTATAGTGAGCGGTGTCAGTTTTGATGTTCCTATCCTCATAAATTTTGATCAGGCCTACTTTGGCTGCATTTTCAGTCAATCGTTTCAATTTCGCCTTTATGTGCTCGAAGCGATGCGCAAAGAGGCATATATTATCCGCGTAGTCGATGTCTCCGAGGAAGTCGTATGCCATAGGTTATCCCAGCATTAGTTGCTTCTAATACGGAGTCTAATAAAATTAAAAATAGCGTTAGTGACCGGATGCATCCCTGCTTCACTCCTTTGTCGATCCCTAAGGGTCGCCTCTCTTTTTAATTGAAACGGACAGAAACTTCAGCATTCCTATACAGCTCCCTAACTAGTGTCACGATTTTTTCGGGGATACCCCTATTCAACAGTATACTCTACATTGAACTCCGCGAAACGGTGTCAAAAGCATGTTCGAAGTCGATGAATAAAAGGTATAGGTGTGTATTAAGTTCTGCAGACTGATCAATGATTATGCGCAGCCAGTTAATGTGGTCGGCACAAGAACACACTGGCCGAAAAACTGCCATTTCCTTCCTCAGGCTCCTGCTACCTACTTACACCTTAGCTGGATTACAGATGTTTCTAGCCTATTCTAACTAGGACATTTTTGTCACGAGACTACTTCTCCATATATAAAGAAAATCTTACAAAACAGACATCAGGCATGCTTTGTAAAATGTATCTCCTACTCGTTTGTTACAACCTCTATAACAAGGGGTAGATAAGAAAAAAAGAAGATCTTCATTACCCTATTCCTAATTCATTCTTGCAATCCAAGTTATATTTCTTGCTCCAAGTTATATTTCTTGCCTAGCGTTCCCTTGCTAACAGTAAATTCAAAAAAGGTAATTCTTTTAAACATAAAACATTTGTACGATGACCCACTATAGTCAGAAATATTAATGCTAGAGGAAAACCCAAAAATAATTGTAGTACTGTGTTCTCGAATTACAATTCAAAGTTAGCGATGTGGAATGTTTATTGCCGAAACGGCATCAAATGGGGGCCAGTAGCTGCTGTCGTTGTCGTTATTAACGCAGTAAATATTTATACGTCGATATCGAGAAAATAATGGGGATGCTGTGCCAACACCTCTGGAAAATAAATCGTGGTGTGGGAACATCAATTATGGAATCTAATTGATTGTGTTGTGGGAATTGGCCAAAATCCTCAAATATATTTTTTTTTATTGTTGACTGGAAATTTCGCTTCGATTAACAAGCGATGTTTATTTTCCGAGAGGGAGAGACGAGTACCCAAGGAGCAAGCAAAGGAGCACACAAACTGGAAATTAGACTGTATGTGTGAGATGCTCTCTTCAAGTCTCACTATCAGTAACAATGAGTTCATTTGGCTGAACCTTTGGCGTTTTTTTTTTTTAACCATAAACATAATCCTAAGGAAACCTAAATAGTTTGACTTTACTTTCTAGTGTTACATAAAAAATAACCTTATTTTAAAAATGAGAATAGAAAAAACTAGTAAGAATTGGGCACTATAGGGGCTGAAGAAGTAAAATAGGGAGATCGGTTTATAGGGGAGCTGTATTAGGCTATAAACCAACGCATGTCATATTCGACACGTATGTTAAAGGTTATGGGAGAAGCCGTTTTACAAAATTTCATCCAAATCGAATAATACTTGCGCCCTTTAGAGGCTCAAGAAGTTAAGATCCCACATCGGTTTATATTAAAGCTATATCAGGTTATGGACCGATTTGAACGGTTCTCAGCACATTTGTTGATAGTCATAAAAAAACACCTCATGGAAAATTTCAGCTAAATCGGGTTATATGGCAGCTATATCAGGTTATCCACCGATTTGAACCATTCCTAATACAGTTGTAGGAAGTCATACCAAAACACGTCATGCTAAATTTCAACCAAATCGGATAGGAATTGTTCAAGAAGTCAAGACCCCAGATCGGTTTATATGGCAGCAATATCAGGTTATGGATCGATTTGAACTATTCTTAGCACAGTTGTTGAAAGTCATAACAAAACACCCCATGCAAAATTTCAGCCAAATCGGATAATAATTGCATCATCTAGTGGCTCAAGAACTCAAGACCGCAGAGCGGTTTATATGGCAGCTATATCAGGTTATCGGCCGATTTCAACCATACTCAGCACAGTTGTTGAAAGTCATAGCAAAACACATCATGCATAATATCAGCCAAATCGGATAAGAATTGTACCCTCTAGCGGCTCAAGAAGTCAAGTCCCCAGATCGGTTTATATGGCAGCTATATCAAAACGTGGACCGATATAGCCCATTTACAATGCCAACCGACCTACACTAATTAGAAGTATTAGTGTAGGTCGGCTAGTTCGACTTAAAATGTCATGACGATCAAGAATATATATACTTTATAGGGTCTTAGACGAATATTTCGAGTAGTTACAAACAGAAAGACGAAATTGGTATACCCCCATGCTATGGTGGAGGGTATAAAAACTACGCACACACGTGCACATGTTCGCTCGCTCCTATGTTAACAAAACCTGAAACGAAGGCGTAAGTGTACATGTGAATTGAGCAAGAAATTTTCATTTTGTCAACCACTGGTTTAAAATGCATATGAACGCTGGAGTCTCACTTGTTTGACTGACATGTGATCTTTCAAAAGGTCGTTTAACAAAACGTATGTATTGAACAACTTTGGACAGAAAAGGGAAATTCAAGATTGAGATTATGTCAAACCTATACACACTGATAAGTTTCTTAAATACATTTGTAGTTCGCCATTTCACAAGCAGGTAATTGTTTTCTTGGTGTTGAAAGAAAAGCTTGTGAGGTTCTCCTTTTTCGCTTAAGCATTTACTTAAATATTCTTCATACTCCTGTTAGGATGTAGAGAGGTTTCCCCAACCGCCACTATTGATGGATAACATTTCTCTTTCATTCGTTTCCTTTTTATTTGTCGTTTTGTTCTGTATTCCCGAACTAATTTCGTCTCCTTTGTCCAGGGCCATTTCGTTGTTTTGACACATGTTCAGCGTTAAGTGGCCCCAGTGTTTGTTGGTTAGTGATTTATGGCATTTCATTTGATTTTATTACAAAGCAATCTGGAGGAATTACTACACGTCGATGGATCTGTATTGTGTGGCACTCATTTGGGGGAAATGGACGTCGTTTGGTTAATAATTAAATTGGTATCCCCTCGTAACAGCTTCGATGGGACGACAATCAAGCCATTTTGGGACACACATGCAAGTGGGGTGACTATGAGGGGGAATTATTCACATATTTAGTAGCAGTCAATGAAAGAAGCACATAAGGATGGTCATTATTTATGTCAAGTAATTAAGCTAATGTTGGCAACAACATTTGTCGTTTTCCACAACAACTTTGATTATAAGTAGGTATGTTAGAGGTAAAGTAATTATTTCTGAATATTGAATAGGATTTCTTAATCTCCAACTAAGTGTTCAATGGAAAGACGAAATTCTTTCGCTATACATAGAATAAAACGTTGTCCGAATGCGAAATATTACAACGTATTGATCATTGATCCTGCCAAGAACATCAGAAAAATTTTCAGCGGAGATTATCCCCTTCAAATGCTGGCGACATTTGTGACCACTCCTTGATATATGTGAATAGTTTGCCCCTGTTCCTTAATGGAATGTTCATGGACAACTTTGCATTTGCATTGATCATTAAGCCCTTTAAGCTAATACCCCAATGAATCATTATAGATATATAAAGGTTGAAATGAACATTTTCAAATGTTATTCAATTCAGCAATTCCATTTGCAATTCGGCCATTCCACTTCGATTGAATTTGAAAATATTTCTTCTGAAATTCAGAAAAATTTTCCTTGTAGTTATGTAATAATTTAAAGATGTTTTAGTCATGCGATCTACACATATTTGATTTCTGAGTTTAATAGAAGTTAACCTATGAAACAAAAAAGGAGAACAATTAAGGTTTTGCAATACAACAAACCCTACGTACAACATGTGCATTTTGCAGGATTAGGGCTTATTCCAGGAATGTTGAAGAAAGGGCAGATAAGAATGGGTACCACCGACCAAGGAACAAATGAACACTTGGTATACTCTCTTGTAAAACACCTCTTGTCATTTTATAAAGGCAACTAGAGCAGTTTTCTTTTAGTTCCATTTCAATCAAACACAATAAAGTTTCATTAATTCAAACCCCGGAACGGGATAACTATAAGCATCACACCAGCTGGAACTTTGTGCTCCAATCTGTGTGGGTTTTTTTCGTTATCACGAGAAGCTTAGCTGGGAGCTTCAGGGCGCGTCCACAGGTTGTGGATAGTGGAATGCTCCATACGGAGTAGCTGCAACTGCAGTTGTTGTTGACGAATAACAACAACAACATCAAACAGCTTGACGATAAACAACAACAACATCAATTCAAACTGATAACAATTTTACTGATAAATTATCAGATGATACATGATATGGTCAGTGACCATTGGTCACTATGTTACACCAATCAGGAAATTCTTAAATTGTGATATACGCTAAGTTACTGTGTATGTTAACTCTGAGTCTGAATTTCAATTAAAATATTTAGAACTTTAATTGGGTTTTCTGAATTTCAAAAAATCTGAATTTAAATGGAGTCGAAATTCAGATAGAATTTCGATTGGAATTACACTTGAAATTGTTGTACACTGAAAAAAAAATCTTGTCCGAATTTTAAAGATTTTCCTTATTCGTAGGATTTTAGCAATAAAAACGAGCCAAAGAACCAAAAACGTTGAAAAAAATGCTATCTTTAAATTTAAATTTCTATTTACTAATGAACATAACCATCCAGTTCAAATTTTCATTGCTGATTGATTTTTTTTACTTTAAAGATGACTGTAGAATTACTATTTTTTGACAAATTATGTTTTTTTTTAAACTTAGCTTCTTAATATTAAAAAAAAATAAACATTTAAAAACGCTCCTATTTGTAAGGCCATGTTGCGTCTTTAACTATGGTTCACTGTTGCTTTGTCCCAAGGTCGATTTCCTAACGTTCAACGATATTTTGTTCTTCATTTTAGATTTTTGTCTTTAATAACAAGCTCGAAAGTTAAGGATGTATTAACCTACCATTTAAAATTAAAAATCCTTGAAATTAAGGAATGTATTTTTCACCAAAGGGAATGTTTCCTTAATAAGCTGAAAATGTATTATCTGATATCTTTAAATAAAGTTTGCTATTATTTGGCTCGAATCTTTAAAATTAAGACAAAATTTTGTTCAGTGCATATGGGAGCTATATCCAATGTACATGTACTATGGATCCCAAAGTCGGCTTTCGACTAATCCATTAGTCGACTTTTTGTGTGAAAAAGTCGAAGTCGACTTTCAAGATTAAAAATTCGAATTGAACGTTTTTGAACTCGAATAGTCGAAAAGAAAGCTGCACAGAGATATTTGTCTACAATTTAGCAAGCGACATTTTCTCGGCATGCTAAACGTATATTCCAATCCATGGACATATCGAACAATATTTTATAGTTCCTTTAATATAAGGGTACATTTCACAAATAGGGATTTTTCCACCGAATTTAGCGAAGTCTAGATGGAATTTAGAATAGATAGACTTCGATTTAGTGAAGGCGGTCGGATTTTATGTTCAATTTCATTTTTGAAAAATGGTAATGCCGGATACATAAAATCGGATGGAATAGATTTAATTTTGTGTTTCTTTTGGAGTTTTATTGAGGAAGTGATAAAGAATAAAAGTTCGTTGTTCATATGTGCAATAAAATGTGATGTTCTACTTGAGTTTTAACATTCAAAGTAACACTAGTTGAAAGTCCTCTAGGGCTTCAAGCTTTATTTCAATTAGAACAAGTAAAATCGCGCTATGATCGGCCGTGCCGAATCTTGGGAACCCACCATGGATTATGCTAAAAATGTATACATACTAAATTTAGTTGGAGGGCATAACTTTATTCTACATACCAAATTTCTGTAAAACCACCAAAAATTAAAGCTTCTAGGAACCGCACAACGACGATCGAGAGACCGGGTAACATGGGGGCTATATCAGAATATAGACTGAGATTTGGCACAGTTGTTGGAACAGAACACTATATGCGAAATTACAGCAAAATCCCACAAAAATCGGGGCTTCCAAGGGCTCCAGAAGTCAAATCGGTTTTATATGGGAGCTATATCTAAATCTGTACCGATATAGCCCATTTGCAATCCCCATCGACCTACATCAATAGTAAGTATATGTGCAAAAATTCAAGCGGCTTGCTTTTCGCGTTCGACCGCTATCGTGATATCGACAGGCGGACGGCCATGCGTAGATCTTCTTACAACGTCGAGACGATCAAGAATACATTTACTTTATGGGGTCTTTGACGAATATTTTGAGGTGCTACAAACGGAATGACTAGATTAGTGGTGGGTATAAAAAAGGCGAAAGTAAACCGAAATGTGGCAACTTTTGCAATAAGCTATATTGGCTTTAAGATAGCGGGGTGGTCTTGATATAAAAATGTGCAAATTTTGCATATTAAATTCTTTTTAATAATTCCGCTTTATAAAAATCCAAATATGATTATATCTTCATTGCAAAAGTCTACGCAGACTTATAGAAAATAGCAAATTATTTAGAAAATTTTGAAAATGTTTGACAAAAAGTCGACTTTGATAAAGTTGAAAAGTCGCCTTGAAGGCGAGCGCGTATGTCTCTGGAATGCTTGCTGAATTCTTTGCAGGTATTCTAAAAAGCCTGCTGCACACCTCTTTCCGCTGCTGGGATTATTATTTAACAAAAGTTTTATTGACATCTTATCTCGCCCCATTAGCTGAGAAGGTAGCAAGCTCAGATTACCATTGCGGGGGTTGTGGATGCGATTCCCACAAGTGCCTTTGGTCCGTCGCTACTGTGGTGTTACAATAGAGTATAAATTTTCTAAATATGTTTGTAACCGACTGTCACTACTAGGTTTCGAGAAAATTTCTTTGGAACTGTGCCTTAAGAATGCTTTTTTGAATTTTGTCTTAAGTGAATGATCCGTTGTAGTTATGTCTTCAGAGAAAATTAAAAAAACAAATATCGTTGCATTTTTTTTGAAAATTTTAGTATTTTATTTATAATTTTTCACTATAGTCTTCTCGTCGTGTGGTTTAAGCCTTAGAGAGCTTGTATGATTGGATGAAAATAGATTTGATATAGATGTTAAAAAGGTAGATTATTTTGGGTTGAAAATCATATAGGTTCCTAACTACAAAAACCTTTAATTATAGAAGCTTTTCTTTATTAGAGTATAATTGTCAAAGTGTTTGAGTCAGGCTGCATACAATTCGGGGTGGTTTTGCTTGTTTATCCCACCTACTTTTATACCTTCAAAACAATTTTGTCGCGCTTCAAAAAAAAAAGTGTGGCAGGAAAGAATGAATGTCGTCATTGTTTGTACATATGTCACTGGCGTACATGCCGCTCGCCTCCGCTCGTGTCGCACACGTTTTTCGACATTAGGCAATTTTTCAATTCTTTTTCTAAAAAGGGGTCTTTGGGCATTGCTCACTGCTGTGCTGCTATTCGATGATAAATCAGTCACTTAGCACCAACAATGACATATTCACCTACTCCCCTACAGTTGTAGGTGAGAATGGTCGATTAGGTATTCCTTGTGTAGGCTAAAGAGATCTTAACGCATATCACACGAAGGAAAATTTTAGCTTAATGATACTATAGTTTTAGACAATTTCCTGTCTAATTTGTTGAGAGAACAGTAATGACAGGCCAAAGCCTCTGAAAGGAATCGAACATACGTCCCTCGCACGGGGAATGCAGGCTTGCTACAAAAACTTTCAACATTTTTTCATTTTAATGTTGGATTTTTGTCCAGCTGAAACCCATAAACTTCTATTTAGAATAGAAAGCAAAATAAAAACCCCTCTTAAAAGGTCAAGGCAAAATGTGGTGTGCTATAAATGCGTTATGGGGCAAAAACAGAATTTTCATTTCTTTAACGTAGAATCACATTTAGTTGAACGCACGATTTTAATGGAGGTATTCAACATAGTTTTGATATTTACGCAAACATTTACCGTAAGTTAGATGGATAGGTGAGGTACTGAGGTTTCAAAATAAAAGTAACAAGACCTTGGAGGGCTTTATTGGTGAAAGTTTGGATATTACAACGCCACCAAATCTCTGCAGCCAAGTAAGATTGGCTGCCAGATGAACCGATGCACCAACAATCTAGGCTTGCTTAATCTTCTTCGCTCCTTTATGCAAGTAGGGTATTCTACAAATCAAAACATCGTCGTCATACCCTGACTCCGATTTATTGCTGCTCACATTAAGAGAACAACTTGACAGCCAGAAATGGCATGCTAGACCTCCACGGCGAGTGGCAAAAGTCCTTTTTGTATAAAAATTTTAAAATATTCAAGGATTTGAAATAGCATTTCCACATCAATGTGTTTTGGAGTGGTGGATGTGTGTGTGTGCGTGAATGTATAGGTGGACTTGAGTGTGTGCGGTTTGTCGCGTTTATCCTTCTACTGAGCTGACGACATGAATAATGCCATTCCCAAGACATAAAAGTGGTTTTATTTGAAGGGCTTCCTCAAATGGGGTTGTGTGCAGAGGAAACCCCAAGCAAGCATCATGGGGAGATGAAACGCATTTTCTTGCAAATAAATCTTATGTAAATTTCTTACTTGCCAAAATCAGCAAAAAAAAAAGGCGAAGAAAAATAAATTTGCCACGTTGCGCATTCCACCTTAACGAGGACTACGAATTTTAAATGGCAATCAAGAAATGCAACAACACTCACACCTAGCGGGACCTATTACCAGATCAAGCGGGGCAAATGCTACTATCCTTGGGGAGATGTCTGCGATGATGGCAATACACGCTGCGAGAATGCCATCATCAATCTTTCATTCTAGGAAAACGATGTATCTCTGAGTGGGGGAATGCTTAAAATTACTTTGATGATGATTTTGGCAAGGTTTTAAGCTCTCGAAACAACAGGTACTGACTGATTGAATGCACAAATATCAATCATGGCCTTTGGAGTGAGGGGATAGACATTGCCATTGTATGTAGAATAGCCAGCTTTCATTAACATTAGGCGCGATATTTAAAACAACTATCCCACCTAGCCTAATCGTTGTACATGTGTGTACTGAGAAATTGAGATCCTTTGATGCCTTCGACAATTCTGTAACAGCTAAATTTGTTCAAAGTCTTTTGCTTTATTCATTTTATTTCATTAAATGCCGTTTGCATACAACGCCTACCAGCACATGTATGTGGAGATGTGCGTGCATATGTTCGAATTTGAGTAGACGGACGGATGGCAGTGGAGTTTGACAAAAATTCCTTTTGAAATCCCTTTTTCAATTTAATGTTCTTTCAAATTTTTTTTGTGTGTGTGGTAAAGTTTGTTTGGTTTACAGTTGCCATTTTACCAAATTCTGGGTAAATGCATTAGGGTGGATCACTCTCATAGTTAAGCCAAAGATGAGTTTATGCCAAAAATGTGAGTTCTGTAAACTCAACATTTTCATGATGGGAAAGTACACGACCGAAAGATGTCTGCAAATCATAAAAATTTACTACTGAAATTCGGAGTAGGTGGCTGCTACTTTAAGAGCGTTAACTCGAATGTTGATAAAACTAATTTTGACTTAATAGGTTCGTCAATGAGCAAAACATGCATTATTAGTCAGAAGAAAGTCCACATGTTCTTAACGAATCAATGCTTGGTGCGGTTTGCATGCCGGCGGCGGCATTGGTCCGTCTACGTCTTGTCGACGATGCCAATCGTTACCTTACCGTGAATAAAGAACCGCACCATGCTCACTGATTACGGTTGGCCTGAATTGGAAGATATGGACTTGGACGGCATGTGGTTTCAGCAAGACGGTGCCACAAGCCACACAGCACACGTTACATTTATTAGAAATATGTTTGATGGCGTGTTTTCTGCAGAAAAAAAATGGCCCAGTCGATTGGCCGCCTCGTTCGGTCAAGTCATTGGTCTATGCCAGCAAATCGACGATGTTCGAAAAGCTCAGAGCCAATATTGAACTGTAAATATCGACCATTTCGCCTAAAATGTGTGACCGAGTCATCGAAAAATGGGTTCAACGTATGGACAGATAAACGTGCCGCTGTGGCCATATGAACAAAGTCGAGTTCCATTCATACATTTTTTTGAATATCAAGTCGTTATTGGAAAACCCAATACAAGCTGAACAACATTGCAAACGTAGGGTAGTGTCATTATTTAATGGCGTTTTTCGGTTTAAGGAACACAGAAAGTGACAGGGGACCAGGTTTGGGGAACATTGTGTTTGCGGCACCATTATGATATAAAGTACGACTGTAAATTTTAGTCAAATTGGATAAACATTTAGGTTTCTAAAGACCAAAGGTGTTGAATCTGGAGATCAGATCTGGTGAACGCTTTCGCAATTGAGTTCACATTGGTCAAGCCAATCAAAAGATACGGTACGATGTGATAACAAGTTCATACTGGTATATCTGTCAAACTGGATATGACAGTTACATGACATTTGTTTCATTGCCAGCGTTATATTTGGCTGAGAAATCACCAAAGTGAACAAAATATTTATGTGTCGCACCATTAATCATTATAATGATAATGACTGCAAGTAGTTTTCCATCTCAAGTGATGGTATGGGCAAGTGACCGCCAATGACTGCTCTCCAAGTTACACGAATTCTTATTCTCTCTGAAAACATGCGCAGGGGTATACGCATCGTCTTTCTGTTGTTGTTGTAGTTTAGCCATGAAACACTTTCCTGAAAAGTAATGTAGTAATATGGCTTTCAGACTCGGCTAAGAAAGGAGGACCCCTATCGTTTAGCTACAACTTGTATCGGACGGCATTCATTGATATGAAGGACGTCTCCCCGTAGACCCTTAACGGAGTATATGAGGGAATATTTATATTTATTTATAATGGTTGTTATGCTATGGTTAGCAAAGCGTTCATTATGATATGTATACAAAGATTGATATGCAAATTTGGCCATGAACATTCCATTAAGGATAAGGGACAGAATTCTCACATATCAATGACTGCTGTCCGATTCAAGTTTAAGCTCATTGATAAGGGGGGAACGGCGTGCGACACCTATTTGTGGGGAAATTTCTACATGGCAGTCATACAAAATGCTACAGTACCTCACAAATGTCGCCAGCAGTATGAGGGGACAACCGCCGCTGAAATTTGTTTCTGATTTTATCGCCAGTATTCGAACCCAGGCGTTCAGCGTCATAGGCGGACATGCTAACCTCTGCGCTGCGGTGGCCTTGATATAGTCAAACTTTATGCTGTTTCCATTCGTTTTAATGTACATATATGGTTAATATTTAAGAGCCTTTGCTAAACTGTATCTTGTTTCAGTTTTTGAAAAAGGGCTTTAAACGAAACATACCATTTGACAGCAATTACTTTACCCCAATACACACACAGCCATATACACACATACACACTCGTTCGTATGCACACAGTTGGCAGCTCGAATGTAGCGCAGGGTGCTACACAGTTCTACATGTTTATAAATTTTTGAACATGTTTACACAACTTACAAGCAATATATCAAATTGTCACTTTGCCTGTAACTGCATTTGTATGTGCAGATGTCATGCATATGTCCCTGTGCCCCATGGACAATGTTGAACAAAATGTCCGCCATTCCAGCCTGGCACGTTTGTTTCTTTCGAATCCGCATCCCAATGAGGCCATATTTATTTGCTTTAGGATTTTCTGGGTCATACAGGGGTTAGACGGAAACGTTGCTGAAGAACCAGACGTACAGAACATAGAAAGGAATCGTCTCGACTTAAAACTTGGCGACATCTATGGGGAAAAGAATCATTTCCGATTCTATTTATTAATCATCAATTGCAAGGCAAAGTGGGTTACTCACAAAGTATGAAAAATAACTGAACCCAATTCACAAAAAAAAAGGATCACACGTCTGTAACAGACGGAAGAAAAAAAGTTACAAAAAAAGAAAACCCCAGACGGAGTTGTGCTCGCTTGAGTTCAGTGAAGAAAAATTTTCTTTCACTTACCCATGATTTTTCAGTGCGACGATAATATCCGAAAATTGAAAAAAAGACACTTATAACTAAAAAGATCACAGACCAAATTGATAAACAACAAAATGTCCACTCAAAATGTCCTTTCCAATGAAAATTTACTAATAACCACAATTAAATACAATTCAATACTTTGATACCTTCAATTGTACTCTAAGAGACAATATGGTAGGCTAGATTACATATTAAGAAAAAAAAAAGACCACACTACTCCTCCACTTGGCTCATTCAGTTGGATGCTTTTCAAAAAAAGGACTATTTTTGACATATTAAGTAAACGAAAGCTGTTCGTGACGCTATCTAAAAGGTTTCTCCTTTTATCAATCAAAATTGTAACAGAATGTTCGATAAGAATTACTTATTTATTGCAAATTAATTTACAATAAATGAAGGGAGTTATTAGAACTGGCTGCTAGGAACTTCACCTTGTACAGATGAGGATATACTTACAAGACAATCGTTACATACTTGAATACATATTTAGATGTGCATATTTCTTAATGTAAAGGGTGGCAGATGATCTTTAAGGTGACTGCAATCGAGGTTCTAGATGAAGTCTATCGAATATGCACTGCGGTTCACCACTGAAATACTGGAAGAAGGTACCGTTTTATATAAAGATGGTCTCCAATATTTGGATATTATTTTTTTTAGTTTATGAAAGGTACGGTACTCGATGCTACCAATTACAAAAATTTGCTCCAAGTTCTGTATAGCGGTACTTTTTCGCTCTTAATGGCAATAGTCAGAGTACTTGCTGTTTTGAGATGGTTCATCAGGAACAAACCACATTAAGTTTTATGCTACCTACATCGTCGGGAGAGATAATGCTTATTGAAACCTTTTTTTTAATATAAAAATGATTAGAAAAATATTTTGAGTTTACCGGGTCTTGTATAAATTAGTGTGAACCACACGGAAAAATATGTCCGCAGTGAAATCACCAGAAAATCGAATGAAACCATAATGTATTTATGAATTATAGTTAAAAAGTGTAGAGATACAACAAGCATAAAAAAAAAAATGTGAATACACCGCTCCTACGCTTTAAAACAAACGAAAACATCTGCTACTGCTAAAATTTATTATTTCGTCCATTTTTTTGGCAGTCACAGCAAGTAAATCGTTCGACGTACTATTATGATTGATGGCCATCTGCAGTTTCGAAAACTAAAGAAAGAACCCATAACTTATTGCATCTAGTCAAATACTGCGACTAAAATTCTCTAAGAACCAGATGGCATTGCACATGACATTGGTGCAAACCAACTGAAGCGATAGGGACCGGCTAAAAGGAATTTTTTCGCGCGAAAACGATTCAACTTGAGTAGTCAGGATAGTTACAGTCTTCATTTACGCTATATTCGAAAAAAATGTTTGAGCCGGTAGTAAGGAGGCATTATGGTATGCAGGGACGTAGCCAGGAGGGGGTAAACAC
Organism: Stomoxys calcitrans; assembly: GCF_963082655.1. Classification (NCBI taxonomy): domain Eukaryota; kingdom Metazoa; phylum Arthropoda; class Insecta; order Diptera; family Muscidae; genus Stomoxys; species Stomoxys calcitrans. Next base: position 430,466 of record NC_081555.1, on the reverse strand, counting down.
GCCATAATTTTTTAAAATCGAAAATTGCCACAATTTTTCTGTTACTGTAAAATTGGTGGAGATACATCAATTTTTGAAAATTGTGGTCACTATTAGATGTAGGAACTGAGCTATCGGCAGTGGTATTTGGCCATAGTCAGAGCTGAATTTTGTGCTGATCGCCACAATTCTAATCTTTCAAAGACTTCAAAGTATGGTTGTATATGCGAATATCTTAGTTTTATAGTGAGTTTCACCGAATCAGCTGCAGCATTTTGATGAAGTTTTTCATTTGCGCTCATTTTTGCTCTCAAACTAGTTTTATGATATCAACAGGTTATGGTTTGTGTCAGACTATTTGTTTTAAAGGACTTTAATTTTCATAAAATTTTACCCACCTTTAGGGAGCTTGGAATTGTTGCAAAAATTAAATTTGACTCGTCGAATTTCATTAAAGTTTTTCGTACATAACACTCAAGGAAATCATTATTCGCAAAATCTTTTCAATGTTGAAAGATTTTCTTGGAAAGAAACAAAAATTCAAAAAGTGAATTTTAAATTTTCTTCGTGAATTCTTATGCTAACGGAAAAGTAAAAAATTGCGTAAAGAACTGAGCACTGAGGACTTGTAATACATCGAATGGAACTTCTTCCGGACTTACTTGGAATATGTTGTTCAACGCAATTGAGGTGCCGTTTATCTTTTGAACATATAAAATAAATGTTCATATTTAAGGTATTTGGACTTTGACCAATTTAATTGATTTGATTTTTCGTCATAGCCAAAAGCAAAAAGTTGCATCAAACCAAAGTTTTGTTGGCAGTACATATTTGAGTCAAATTTTTGTGGATTGAACTAAAATCCAATTCTTCCTTTTTGCTAGTTTTGTTGTTGTTGTTGCTCTTTCAATAAGGGAGACAAAGCAAGCCAGTCATTTCCATAAGTCACGTTTGTGCAGTTAATGCAGATACCATCGACAGACGAAGGGAAAGGAAACTTCTGCCATATAATTTGCAATCAGACAGAGGGCAAAAGTGAGAAGCAACTGCAAGAAGCTCTTTTAAAACAATTCCCATAAAAGTTCTGAGGCAATCATCGTAATAACTAAATTACCAACTGCCAACTATCCGAAAACTGCAACGACAAACCGACAACAGTCAAGAGGACACAAAACATGAAGCAGCGGAGGAGGCTGCAGAGGCCACCATGGCAAAGTATTTGTGGCCAGCAATGATGAAAATAATGCTTAGATGCCAATAGCACCGAAAATTAATATTACCAAAGTCTGGGCTTTTTGTGCACATCCACAGTGCCTTATCATAGACACACACCCTACACTCTGTTGCATTGGGGTGGCGATGCATCAATCCTCCGCATTGGCAAAAGTGATCACAACCTCGGTGTAGGGTAGAGTAATTTGTAAATTATTTTCATTTGTTTTTCCCCTTCCACTCAAGAACGGCAGCGGCTGCCATTTGTTGTCACTTTGAGTGACACAGTAGTTTTTCAATGTTTCGGATGGTGTATTGCCAACGAGAATCCATTAAAAGGGAACATTAAACAAATTCCAAGCTGGACTACATCGCTGTAATGTTTGTGTTCTCTGATGTTTTCCTTGAAAACTGTGATTATTCTGGGTGTCGAAGCTACACCTTCAGTCTAGAGCGAGTATCGGGTCTCATCTGATGCATCATCACCATCTGCATCATTTCAAGAGGAGTTGTGCAACCTGACATTAATGATTGCGCTTGACTGTGCAGGCGAACTGACAGATTTCGTAACAATGCCAAGTTAACACTTCACTAATAATGGGTGTCAAGGTATAGGTGGTTGCTGGATTAGATTTTTGACTGCATCATTATTATTGCATTTCAGTTGGGCAACAAAAAACTTGAATAATGCATTTCAGTGATTCAGATTGTCCACTTTAATCGCTTATGAGGAAAAACGTGGAACTGGCATTGCATTGTATGTTTTTACATGGCATAGTACCTCACAAATGTTGTCAGCATTAGGAGGGGAAAGCCACCGCTGAAAATTTTTTCTGATAATCTCGCCAGGATTCAAACCCAGGCGTTCAGCGTCATAGGCGGACATGCTAACCTCTGCGCTACGGTGGCCTCCAGAATATAAATTAAGAACATGAACGAGATGAGCGTTAACATCAAACAGTGCGGAGAAACCATGTATATACTCGCCATTTCACATGCTATTGGAATCGGATGAAAATTGAGCGCGTGTCCGTCTATGACGTTGAACGCCTGGCCTTGGTTCTACTGTCGAGAACATGCTTATCGCTCTTACACTCAACCAAATATGTTATTCAAAACAGCAAAAATGTTTGCTAAAACAGCTGACCTTACTACTTAAGAAAAAAGAATTGCTATAATATTGGAGCTATATCAAGTTATAATTCGGCCATAATTGAATTGAATGCTGGAGACCATAGTTAATTGGAATAATTGTGTAAAATTTCAGCCAATTCGATTAAGAATTGTGCCCTTTAGGTGCTCAAGAAGTAAAATAGAGAGATCGGCTATAGACATCAGGCAATAGACCGATTCGGATCATATTTGACACATATGTTGAAGGGAGAAGCTGTTGTACAAAATTTCAGCCAAATCGGATAATAATGACGCCCTCTGAAGGCTCAAGAAGTCAAGATCCCAGATCGGTTTATATGGCAGCTATACCAGGTTATAAATCGATTTGAACCGTATTTGGCACCGCTGTTAGAAGTTATAACAAAACACGACATGTGAAATTTCAGCCAAATCGGATGGGAATTGCGCCCTCTACACGCTTAAGAAGTAAGACCCCAAGATAGGTTTATATGACAGCTATATCAGGTTATGGACCGATTTCAACCATACTCAGCACAGTTAATGGAAGTCATAACAAGATAAGAACTGTACCCTCTAGTGGCTCAAGAAGTCAAGATCCAAGATCGGTTTATATGGCTGCTATATCAAAACATGAACCGATACAGCCCATTTACAATCCCAACCGACTTACACTAATAAGAAGTATTTGTGCAAAATTTCAAGCGGCTAGCTTTACTCCTTCGAAAGGAAGCCTGCTTTCGACAGACAGGCGGACGGACATGGCTAGATCGACATCAAATGTCATGACGATCAAGAATATTTATACTTTATGGGGTCTTAGACGGATATTGCGAGGAGTTACTAACAGAATGACGAAATTAGTTTCCCCCAATCCTATAGTGGAGGGTATAAAAACATTATGGAAAGAATACATTCAGTGGTGGTTATAAATATCCACTCAGACACACATTTACATTGGTATTTTATTTTTTTTTTCTTCTAACATCCCCTTCATAATTAGGCAGCAGTAATTTTTAGCAGACTTTTTAGCAGTAAGCCTGCTGCACTGAAATTGCAGTACTACTCCTTTAATAGCAGAACTACTGCTACAATAGTAGCAAAATTACCTACTAATATTCAACAGACAGTGTTTGCTATTTTCAGCAAACTTTTCTATGAGCGTACTAATGCTGACGACATATGTGAGACAATGGAAATTTTCTTCATGAAGAACCGTTCAGATTCGTTGAGCTTAATCTTGCATCGAACAGCACTAATGAATAGGATGTGCATGTGAGTGCTTTTACGCTCACTTTTTTATGTTGACTCACGTTTGCGCATGCTCACGAAGTAACAGTTTTACTCACGCACGACTAATGGAGAACTAACAAGACAATCACTATTCACGAGAAAATCACGACTCACAGTTGAATTACCATTTTTCCATGAAGCGAATAATAGTTTTTTCCGTGCTTTCCAAGTCGTACGGTATTTTAACGTGCGAATATAAATGTGTAAAGAGTATCACCCCTGGAAATGGTTACTACTTTTTCCAGACTTTACCAATAGTGTCAGTGTGCCGGAATTCGTTCGTCCAAATACCATATGATTTGGAACGCATACAAAAAATATGTTTTTTGTAACTTATCTTACAACCTTTCTCGTGAGTATCCCGAGAGTCGTGTATATCTCGTGAGTAGTGAGCACGATTTCACTCACTCGCACAGGAAGAATTTTAATTCAATACGAAAACGTGATGGGACTTGGATCTCACTCACGACTCACGTGGACACCTTTACTAATGATGTCAGAGAAGTCTCCTTGTGTCTCATTGTGTTGTGCAAACTCATCGACATAACTATGGGCCAAGAAACAGTTAAAAACTATTGCCTTGTACTGAGTTCGTCTTTTCGCCCGAACACCTGTCAAAGCGCATTTAAAAAAATTGGAGCGAAAAAATATGAAACCCATTGGTAAAAGTGGTACTGAGTTCTATGAACAAAACAGCAACTCTCCTTGAATGATGATTCCTTTTTTGTATGTTGTTGTTTGGCTTTTGTTTATGTTCTGTTCAATTAACAAACACTTAGCTGCGAATGAACTTTTTACTGGGCTTAGGAACGTCCCCGTCCCCGTTAAACAAAGGTCAGCATCTAGTTTTTTGCTTGTTTGCCCAATCACATTGTTGGTGTTTTTAGGATAAGCAGTCTTATCCCGGCGCATTATGTTTTGCTAATTAGGTCTGTTAATCCTGAGTTAAACCATAAATAAAGCCATTCAGGTGGGCAGAATGCCACCACACAGGTATCCTGGTAATTTAATTGAATTTTCAATATTGTGCAATGCTAATAATAATGAAAATCCACCACTTTAATAATCATAAAATAAAAAACATGAGCAAAGTGGAGTAATAAAAACTCGCGACTTGATTAAAAGCAGCAGCACGGGTGACTGCCGCAACTGCGACGTCAGATTGTTGTTGTGATAATAAAGCAAACAATAAATTAATTAATTATAACCACCAAGTTGGTGTATACATATATATATATAAAAAAATACATAAAAAGAGCAAAACAAAAAAATGCATTGGAAAATGACACATGGACACAGCAGATGGTTCAGTTTAGTATCGTAACGGCCTTATTTGAGGGGGAAATAACTCTCAGCCACTGTGAAAATTCAATTAGCTCCGATGGCAGCTCTACAAACTTTGATTTTCCTTGCATACCCTAAGGCGTTGCACACTTGCAAAATGTGTTGCATATTTTGTGAGTGCGACGAGAATAACTATCACGTTCAAATTAAATTTCAAAGTTTTTAGAGGTATTTTAACAAACGTGCAAAATCAATATTCATCAGTTTTGCACTCAAAATGTCTGTCTGTCTGTCTATTCGAATTATTGATATCTGATTTCAATTTGCATAATAATTGCGCACACTGTGTAAGCATACGAAAGAAAAAAAGAGAGAGAGACAGCATAGAGCTGCTGGTTTGTCATTTCGTTTTACACCATCCATTTAATTGTTGCCGTTGCAATATTTTAATGAAATTTAATCTTTTTTAATTAAGTTTTGGACCTGAGAATGTGCAAGTCGTGCTGTTGGCTTTTTTCTCGCTTCCTGCAAATGATGACATTATTGTGTAACACATAAATATTATTTTATTCAAATAACCGCAAAAATCATGTTTACAGAATTATTGCAAAAAGTCAGCATCCCACGAACGCTCGTCGAAAAAAACAACATGGAAAATTGGCAAAATATGTTTTTATTCCATAAATGCAAATAATTTCACAAAAAGTTGTAAAATAAACAGTGGTCGCACAAAAGCGCAACCAAACAAAGGAATTATGGTAGGTGGAATGGCTAACTAGAGGATGCAATTAACAATGTCTGCATTAAAGAGTCGTCGTCGAAACTAGGTCACATATTTAGGATTTAATGTAGTAGAAAAAGGCACCTGTCCAAAGCAAAACCTATTCTAAAAAAAAAACTCGACTAAAACTGCTTTTGTGACAATTTGTCCCTACCCCCAGAAGAATGTGGCAAAATACCCCTCTCCTTCTGGAATGTTGGAATCCCTAAAATTTGAGTACTTGTTCCAAAGTGAGCAATTAGAGTTAAACACAATATACAATATTTAGCTAGCCTCAAGCTCGCATGCTTTTCACAATCAGTTTATGGTTGCATTCCTGAAAGACAACGGAAATATTCGCACATTTCTTGGGTCTGCAGGAAAATATTATATAGGCTATGCACATAAAACCTAAAATCTAAAAAATATAAAAAAAATAAAATTGGCCAAATATGTACAAAATTACGCCAGCATGTAGGGATTTAATAAGACACTACTATGTCTACAAAATTTCATATTGAATCAAGGCTACCGAGATCAGAGTTAAAAAAAAACAAATTTCTCCGAAATTTCTATATCGGATCGTATACGAACGTTTAATGGACCCTGATTTTAGGCGAGGATTATAAATACTATAACATAGAGAACACCTTTAGGCAATTAAAACAACTAGTTTTGATCAAAATTTGACTACTTCATAAATATAGCCTAGTTACCCTCGAGGACAATCACTCCAGAGTTTGCAGTAAACTGTGAGCAAACGCGATATCCATTTCTCATAGTCAAATGCTTGTGCAGAGTGTCCGCTAACTCCTTCAAGTTCATTTTTCGGTTTTCGGAAACGATTATTTTCAACGATGTTTTCTAGTGTGACCACCTCTTTTGATCAATTAGGTATATCGTCTGTGTCCGTGCGGCCACGTTTGAAGTTAGAAAACCACCCCTCAGCCGTTGGTCCCGATGGAACAGAATCTTTATAATATTATCAAGCCATCCCTTGGCTTGAATTGCTTTAGGTATATTGTTTTAAAAAACAAAAAAAAAATAGCTCTACTAAAACCCCGTTAACTTGGGAACGTACTAATGATCAGATTAAAATGAAATTTTCCTGTTACATTTCTGTCAGTTAGTACTTTCTAAAATTATTATGGACTAAGAGTTTGTGGCGAAAATTATATATTAACCTATGGACCTTTCAACCCATTTATTGTGGTAACGAACACGCAGGCAACTAATCCCCCTGTGCATGTATGGTGGAATTTTCACTCAAAGAACAAGTTGGTTTACCTACTAAGACTCATTGAGTGTATTTATGAGTTGGCCTCGTTCCATGCCGAAACGTAATTAGATTAACGAACAATTCAAATTTCTTGGTTCCTTTTGCTGGCTGTTCTCTGTACAAAATATGCTACATTGTCATGTACAAAATTTCAGCCTAAAAGCATACCAGCATTTTTCGGAATAATTACTACGTTTCACATAATTGATTTTGTGTACAATCGCTTATACACTCTTACAACACACACACACACAGCCATAAAACTTTGCAGTGGAATTTTGGCTGATAGGTGCACTCGTTTTCAATGTTGCCGCTCGCCGTTTCCGTTGCCCGGCTCTTCACACATCCACATGCCATACATCTACCCTCGACGTGGATAGTGTTAGTGTGTGAGTGACTACATGGTTGGGATGTATGTACGTACGTAAAGACTGGCGCCTTTGTTCCAGTTCTTGGGGCTGCTATTCCAACTGCTCCTCTAGCAGCGAAACAGCAGAGCCTTTCGTTTGCAACAAATTACCTGTATTCACGTAACTAACTTACGTACTTTACGTGCTCAGTTCATGTGGCGGAGCAGTCTCAAAGTTCGCTGCTTGAAACTGTAGGAATGCACAGTTTTATGAACGTAGTTATGTACTCGTACGAGCTATTACAGCACATGTCGTTAGGTTGAACATGTTGAACATTTTCCATAATGACGGGACTAAAAATCAACGCCACCTCACATGTCCCCACACTCCGAAAACAGGAAAAAAAAAGAGATGCGGCGAAAGTAAACTTCCACCGTCGTGTGACATAGTAATGCAACATATCATGATCCCATACTTCCTGCATTGGATGGATGAAGGAACTTACTGATAAGTTGGCTAAAACCAACAAAGGACACGATGAGCTTAAGGCTGCATAACTTCAGCAGAAAGTTGTTGGGAAGGACAGAAACTTGTTTTTATGCCAACTGTCATGATAAACAAATTAACGTATCATGCTCTCAAAGGACGCCATACCGCCACAAGCAGATGTGAAAGTAAGGAAATATGATTCGTTTATTTAAAAGACATCAGGCATCCGATTTGACATTCAGATGTCCAAGAGGGCGGTCTCTGTTTAGGAGCTACTGCGTGCAAGATAAAAATCGACTACTAAGCCAATCATAATTACAGCATGGGATATCCTTCGAAGTTGTGTGACTCTACATCTGCTTTAATAGATAAAATCTCCTCAGAACACTTGGGCGAACATTTATTCTTACAATTCAGAACTGTTTTAAAATTTTTTAAAATGGTCGGTAGAAGCAAAAATTTATACAGCATGGGATATCCTTCGAAGTTGTGTGACTCTACATCTGCTTTAATAGATAAAATCTCCTCAGAACACTTGGGCGAACATTTATTCTTACAATTCAGAACTGTTTTAAAATTTTTTAAAATGGTCGGTAGAAGCAAAAATTTATACAGCATGGGATATCCTTCGAAGTTGTGTGACTCTACATCTGCTTTAATAGATAAAATCTCCTCAGAACACTTGGGCGAACATTTATTCTTACAATTCAGAACTGTTTTAAAATTTTTTAAAATGGTCGGTAGAAGCAAATATTTATATGGGAACAAGCGAAAATTCAAACCCAAAAATTTACAATCGAAGAACATTAAAATTGTATACCGCTAGAGCTCGAATACATTTTTCAGTAACGCGCTTAACAAAAATGCGGAAAGGTTTTGTCGAATACTTTCATCACCTCACGGAACTCTATTCATATGCCTTCTTATAGTACATAGTGAACATGTGTAATTTTTTCAAAAACTGACACTTCCACAATTTAAAATTGTTAATATGCACACATTTATTTGTTTTCTAATTTTTGAGCGCGTTAAATTGAAGAGATACCTAAAAACGCATGTACTTTTTGTGTCACTCCGAGGGATAATTTAACCTATAGCGACGAATGGGTAAAACTATTACAAAATAGGTTAGACTTAGAAAGACTTCACTAGTCCAAGTTAACTTGGAAGTATATCCATTCGGGTTCTGTGGGAAAATAGTGGTAAAATAGAAATAGTACAATAAATTTTTTTTACCATGTCTTACGTGATGAGCTTTCTAAATTTCCAATGCACATTCCATTGAGGAACAGGGGATACTAAAGGGCGATTTTTAACTGTTATCTTTTTAGCAATACTGGTTTAAACAGCTCACGCACGTTTCGTGTTTTGTTTCACTATCAAACATCTTAAGTTTGGTCTATAATTTAACCATCAATCGTCTTACAAACGAACAAGGCAAATTATTGAATTTTATTATCAAAATGCGTGCTCTTTCATTTAATGGAAAAAGCTCATTTTTGGCTCAATGGGTACGTAAATACGCAGAATTGTCGATTTAGAAGTGAAGATTAGCCAGAAGCATTGCAAGAGCTACCGATGCATCCAGAAAAAGTCATATTTTGATGCGGTTTATGGGCTGGTGGCATCATTGGACCGTAATTCTTTAAAGATCTGAGAGCTATCGTGAGATGATATTCAACTGTTTTTTTACCCAAAATGCAAGAGCTTGACTTGCAAGACATGTGGTTTCAACAAGACGGTCCCACATGTCACACAGCACGCTTAACAATGAACTTATTGAGAGACAAGTCCGGGGAACATTTTATTTCACGTTCGGGACCGGCCGTATAGATAGTGCGATTTAACGCCTCAAAACTATTTTTTGTGGGGCTATGCTAAAGCTCATGTCTATAGAGACGAGCCCGCTTAATGATCGAAAAATTTAATGCAACGGAAAAATGAAAGCCACGTTTTAACAAATTTATGGAGTAAAGTATCTCTTTCTTAAAGACTTTCGTAATATTTATTCAATAAAACTATCATCAAAATTTTGGAAAGAATACTTTTATAACTCAAATATGTCCATAGTTACATCTAAATATGGGCCGATTTCATATTTGGTTTGTATAACGAGAAGTCCTATACAAGTCATACTTTCAAATTTCAGCAAAATCTGGTGATAAGTTTGCCTTTTATGGGTTCAATCGAGACATCGCTATGGAAGAAAATGGATCTATGCCACAATTTCTGCTCCATATATCAATTTTTAAAGGCTGCAGCGTTATTACAAACGGACGGACTGATACCCGAAGATCGTTAAATCATTTTAGTATTTTACGGCGATCGAAAATTTATATACTTTGTAGGGTCGGAAATCGATATTTCGATGTGTTGTAAACGCAGCCACTAAATGAATATGCCGCTTATCAAATCACGAAAACGAAAGTATCCTCACCGTCTTTGCCAAAGATAATTGATACAATTTTCAAACATAAAAATTGTATATTCAATAAAAAAAATATTTGAAAATTTTAAAACTTTTTTTGATTTGATACTTTAGATTTAAGAACAATTTTTACCAACAGAAAAAAGGTCTTCCTATGGGAACCTCTACATCTCCGCTAGTGGCCGACATAGTATTGCAAGGGCTATTGGATAAAAGCTATAAAATATGTCAGTTTATACCTAAGTTTCTGCCTATGCTGACGACTTTTAGGAATAGGAAAATCCAGTGCAATACATAATCTATTGACGATATTCAACAGTTTAAACCATCACATCCAATTAACAATTGGAAAAGAAAACAACAGTTGTATACCATATTCGGACATACTAGTTATACGGCAAAAAGGACCCACTGTGCATGATAACATCATCGGACGGATCTAGAGAGAATTTCTGTGTTTCAATGTCAAACAGCTGCAACAAGAGACCGACACTTCTGATGTTACATATATATAGTTGATAAACCTAAAATCATAAACTATAGAAAATAGACACTAAAAATATGGCACATAACCATCGCAGTCGAATAAGAAAGTGAAAGAAATCACAATAAGACGAATGCATGGACAAGGACGCAACATTGAGTTCAACTAAAAAATGATTTAACAAATATTTTTTTATTTTTTTTTTTTGATTACATGCACTTTATTATTTTGGACAAAATTCTCCCGTTAATAAACTTTGATAAGCATAATTTAAGCGATGTAGTGTGATATAAAATATATTAGTACACCTCATGTGGCTAGTAGGTACATAGGGCGGTATACATAAAAGTAATTCAGACGAACATTTTTTCGGTAATTTTTAAATTTTTTGTGCAAAATGCTCAACCACCTAGTAAATGTATGATATAAATTGGAAATTTGGTCATGGCCCATTTGCTAACCCTAATAAACACACAGCCCCAAACAACCGTACTAATCCACTCTTCAACAATAACTTTGAATTGAAATGCCCCACAACAAGCTATGCTGATTAATTAAATCAGTAAATACGTCCGTGCTCATGTGTGCGGGCTCAAATTGTCCTTCTGTTCCCTCGAGAATGGTGTGTTGCGCTCGACATAGTCAATAGCCTCAGAAAAGCGGAAGAAGAACAAACTCTCTTAACGATTTCCGACAAGATAGGGAAGCCACAAAATATGAGCTTTCCGGATGTTTGTGCATGTTGCGATGATTATCAGTGACACAGTGGCACCACCAGCGGTAGGCTCGATGCATGGCTGGCTTACTTGCCACCGCAACCACCACTGTCACCGCTTTCAATGGCATGAATGCTCGCTCATTGGCGAAATCCAGTGTGAATTGGAGCCTTGGCGATAACAAAGGCATTTGCATAAATTCGCAGCACAGTTGCCACGACTCCGTCGTCCCCTGTGAATTTAGAGTCGTCAGCACTCGGCACTCACAGCTCCAGAACAGCAGTCAATGGAATTTTAAATATTTCCATTTGAATAGAAGAAATTCCTTAAATGTTCCGAGACTCTCGAATGCCAGCTGGAAACGTGGCAATGCTACATAGATCGGATTTGTAAACACGTTAATTTTAGCACTACGCATTGCCTGCGAATTGCTCAAACGTTCTTCAAATGGGGAACGGTGGACGGTGTACGAAGGGAATTTGGTGGAGAAACGCTCCACTGCTTGTACCTTGCAACACTTACTTAGGCGCTCGTATAGGAAGTTACACAAAACTCCTCGCAGTCGCGTTGCGAGTTTATGGGGCAAAAAACTAAACAAAGAAAAAAAAAAGGTTGAACAAAACAAATGCGTTTTGTTCGTTAGGCGATATGTTCCATGTGGCAGAGAACACACAAAATGGCAGATGTGACTATTGTGTGATTTTTTCTTCTTTAGGTGAAATATCTACATTTCAGCTGTGCTCTTCCACACCACCTTGTCGCGGGCATAGCTGAATGGGGGCCATTGCAAAAGGTTGTTCACCATGAAGGTAGGGGATTTTTTAAAAAATATTCATTTTCAGACATGACCCAACTAAGGGGCGTGGCATGGAAAACAATTAAGGGTTTTGTAAGTAGCACGGAATTCCTAACTTTGATTTTCTTTTTCGAGGTTACTTTTTTTTAGTATTTAGAGCGCACAACAAGCCTATTACTGGCCTAGGTGTATGTCTATAGTGGCATGGGGCGGATTAACATCCGCACCCTCTTTTTAACCTAACCTAACCTATATTTTTATACAGTAAAGTAATATATTCTGACTTTGTTAGAGATAGAAGATATGTGGAATTTTCGAGGAATAAAAAACACTACGTATTAGTGCACTCTTCGAATTAAGAGGCCAACGTAGCGCACAGGTTAGGTTTGACAATTTTTCGATCCGCCCCCCTTCCCATATATAAACAAGTAAGAGCGTGCTAAGTTCGGCCGGGCCGAATCTGGTATACCCTCCACCAAGGTTCGCATCTATCGAGTTCTTTGCGCAGCATCTCTTTTTAGGCAAACAAAAAATAATGAATAAGGACGGACTATTAAGTTATAGTCCGAGTCGGGGCACAAGAAGCAAAATCGGGAGATCGATGTATATGGGAGCTGTATCAAGCCATAGATCGATTTGGCCCATTTACAATCCCAACCGAGCGGCTTGCTTTAATCCTTCAAGAGTTTGCATGCTTTCGACAGACAGACGGACGGACGGACATGGCTAGTTCGATTTAAAATGTCACGACGATCAAGTGTATATATACTTTATGGGGTCTTTGACGCATATTTCGAGGTGTTACAAACAGAATGACGAAATTATTACACCCCCATCCTATTATGGAGAGTATAAAAAAACAATTATATCCTACACAATCTGTAAAAATTTTAAGAAAATCGGTTCAGCCGTTTTGAGTCTATACATATAAAAATACCCTAGTAAAACAAATGAAAATTCGGGACAAAAAAAAATGCCGAAAATTCAAGATTTTTCCTTATTCGTAGGTTTTAAGCAATGAAAATGATCCAAAGAACCAAAACTTCCTAAAGATGGTCTCTACAAATTTAACTTCCTATTTAGTAACGAAAATAACCTTCAAATTTCGATCGTTGGTGGATTCTTATTTTACTTCACAGATAACTGTGCAATTAATATTTTTTGAAAAATTCTTTTTTTTTACCTAGTATCCTAACTAAAAACCCAAAAAAAAAAAACTAAACATTTAACTAAGGTACAATTTTGGCTTGTCCCAAAGTAAATTTCTTAACTTTAAACGATATTTCGACCTTCACTTTAGATTTCTGTCTTTAATAACAATACGCAAAATTAAGGATCTATTAACCTACCATTTAAAACTAAAAATCCTTTATATCAAGGAAAATATCTTTCACCAATGGAAATGTTTCCTTAAAAGTAGTTGAAAAATAAATCAGTGTGGCTTTTCATTTTTTAAGTAAAACGTGAAAATGATTCGCAAAGGTACAAAAAAAGAGCTTCCAATGAAAACTACAGAAGTGACCCACGATTCGCTCGTACCTCATTAAGGCAGCTGTAAGTGAAGAGATATTTTGACAGAACGCGAGCAAAACGCTTAAAGCCCATCGCTATTTGAAGCACAACTAATGTTAAAGTTATGTAAATTTCAAATTTAGAGAAACAATGTTCGAGGAAGCCTGCCATTTTGCATATGGATGTATGTAAATTGAATGTTTTTCGTTTTGGTATCTGCGGATCTACCCGGAGCACGGTATGTGGTGTTCGCTGTAGCTCACCGTGCTAAAATTATCACCATGCATTTGCGTAAATGTAAGGAAGTCGGAACAGAGCAAATAATAAAAGCAAATAATGCAAATATTTATTGTATTCTCCGTCGCTTGTCTTCAGTTTAGTTCAGTTCATGGGCCTCCATGGAAATGACTTCCAGCAACTGTAAGGGGCCACAGTCTTTCGACATTGAGGCATTTGTGGAAAATTAAGGAAAATCAGGTTTTAAATATATAAGAAAAAATATTAAGGACTAAAGTCGTTCGAACACTTATAAATTAAAGTTTATCTAAACCTCCATTCGCTGAAAAGCAAGCTTTGCTCTGGGGCTTTACAAAGGATTGCACATCTGCAATAACTGAATAGTGATACGAAAACCGGAAAAAGAAATCCACAGTTTGCAAAAGGCAGGATCGACAAGTGTTTAGTTACGTCTTTGAAGAAATCACAAAAGGCATCGTTTTGCTAGACTGTTCTGTTACAGTGCAATATACAACCAATCAATTGAATTTCGTACCAATTTCTAATGCTATTTACTGCCTTTATTCCATTTTCCGTATTTGTTTTAACTTCATCCACCGTTGAAAAAAAAATGAAACGTAAAAACGAAACACAATAAAAGAGTTTTTCTCAAAATTTATGTTCATAAGAAATTTATATCACGTATTGACAGCAAATAAAAATATACTTCTCCCCTGCCCCCTCCTATCGCCATAAGCACTCATAGCACGCTCATGATGATGTGCACTAACAGGGGTCGAATGTCATTCCGAATATCTAAAAGGTTTGCTATCTTTTATATCGAAAATGCTGGAGAAGGTTACCACCATATCCAAGTAGAATATATATGTTCAAGTTGTAGAATATATACTATTGAAGTGTTTTCCAAAATTTGTTTTACATTTAAAAATAAAAATTTCATGCTGCGCTGTTTCATAAAAGAAAGGGGAAAAAGTGTATAAGTAAGTAATTTATGGCCAGGCAATGGTATTTTGGGAGATCCCCGGGAAAAACTTACATATTCGTATTTCTAGGGTCATTTCGAACCCTCATACGATAGATTTTGAACCAGTAAAATGCAATAGGTAGGGTTAGGCTAGGTTGAAAAGAGGATGTCACTATGGGCGTACACCTAAGCCTAACTTGAAAAAAATCTAAGTCCGGAATTCCGTGTTACTAAAAAAAATCAAAATTTGTTCTCCATTCCAAGTCGGTTCATGCCTGATACCGTGTTCTCACTTAAGTGCTGGCAATGACATAGGAAAAGCTCCAATCAGTCATCGTGTTCCTCACATGCCCTACACTTCTATCACTTGCCTTATCTATTTCGCATAAATAAGCTCTTAGTCGTATGTGTCTCGTTATAATGCCGAAAGCTATACTGATATCCTTCTTAATTCCTTTCAGTAATAACCTCGTCTTCTCATGATTGGAGATCCGGATAGAGACGTTCGTTCTTCTACCGATAGTTTTGCTGTTTTACAGTGCTACCCGTTCGTCGTCTCGCCTCTAACTCGGACTACGTCGCCCTGAAAGGCTTCGGATTAACCAAGTTTTTTTACTGACCTTTATGGCGAAATCGTTCGCTCTTTCACACCCTCCTTACTCCGCTTTGGCCCGGCACCCAAAAAATGTGGAACGTGCCTACACTTGAAGACTGTTTGTGATCTTACCTTCTTGGTTGTTACAGGCCTGATGTCTAATTTACTGTCCGTGGAACGGGCATACACTTGAAGACTGTTTATGATCTTACCTTCTTGGTTGTTACAGGCCTGATGTCCAATCAGTCATCGTGTTCCTCACATGCCCTACACTTCTATCACTTGCCTTATCTATTTCGCATAAATAAGCTCTTAGTCGTATGTGTCTCGTTATAATGCCGAAAGCTATACTGATATCCTTCTTAATTCCTTTCAGTAATAACCTCGTCTTCTCATGATTGGAGATCCGGATAGAGACGTTCGTTCTTCTCCCGATAGTTTTGCTGTTTTACAGTGCTACCCGTTCGTCGTCTCGCCTCTAACTCGGACTACGTCGCCCTGAAAGGCTTCGGATTAACCAAGTTTTTTTACTGACCTTTATGGCGAAATCGTTCGCTCTTTCACACCCTCCTTACTCCGCTTTGGCCCGGCACCCAAAAAATGTGGAACGTGCTTACACTTGAAGACTGTTTGTGATCTTACCTTCTTGGTTGTTACAGGCCTGATGTCTAATTTACTGTCCGTGGAACGGGCATACACTTGAAGACTGTTTATGATCTTACCTTCTTGGTTGTTACAGGCCTGATGTCCAATTTACTGTCCGTCCTCGCGCAAACACCATAGCACCTCACGCATCCGTGATCGCTAGGACAGTTTAAATATCGGACTCTAGCTAGCTAAAAAATCTTAGATTGAGGGGATCTATTTTTTTTTGAAGCAAATTTGTAAAAGTAATATAAAAATAATAGTTACATAATACAGGTGTAAAATTTTAATAATAAAATTGATTAAATTCTTTAAAACTCTAAAAGATATAAAATAATAAATCCATTCGTTTTTTCTGTTTCTCTACGACCCACTGCAAGGTACCAACGCCTGCACTTACACATCGACTATCTGCTGCGTACAGGGTTTCTCAAATTCCCCCTCCCCCACACACACGAAGAAACAAAGGATGAATTCGTCGCATACACAGACACACACACACACACACACCGTAATATGTTCAGAAAACGTATGCGAATCTTCACCCACACATTTAGTAGTTTGTGCAAATGTTTGTGCATAAAGTGCACACAGTTATTATCAATCTGATGCGCCATCGATTCGACTCTTATGGTTACTGGTGATAGTCATCCGTTTCTATTACTTACGTTACGCTAAAGACCCCCTATCGCAGCAAAATCCACCCAAGGAGTCCTCTGAGTGTTGGCAAACAGAATCTCCAATAACGCTTGTGTTGCAAAACTGCAGATTCAGCGTCCCTCTTCAGCTGATGGCTGTAGTTTGTTGTGCTCGATGCTGTATTGGCCAGTAAACCACTTAATGCTGGGGGAGGGAGCGGCGAGAGTTTGTAACAGGATTTCGTCTATTTATCTTTCCAGCTCAATGGCAAACTGAGCATTATGACCATAAGATACCCCAAGAACCATGACACAATCACGAGTAAATATGGACAATAACAAAAATCAGTAATAGCAAAGGATAAAAAAATAAAGTCCGGACCAGCATTACGGGGAGGAAAAAGTCTGCAATTCCCTACACAGCTAATAGACGAAGCAATTTTATTGTGCATTGTCTTGTAGGATCAAAGAATAACAAGATTGCCGAGGCCGTGAATAGTCGGCCCTCTTCGATGGTCACTTTTGAGATTTCCAGGCATTGGTACAGCATTTCCAGTATGGTCGAACCAGCTTCGCCTATGATGCCAACAATTTGTACCCTGCCATTCCGCCTAGCCATTGCTTCTTTGCTAGCTTTGATCCTTTAACAATTCTTTATGTCTTTAAGCTCTTTCAGTTTCTTCCTTCCTGCGTCTATCTGACAGTGTTGGAGACCCATTCAAACAAATAGAAATCTGTTTACATTTTAGCGTAACAAAACACAACATAACGCAACGCAACAATGTCGTCTCGTATGCGAGCAGGGATTTAGTTAAGCTGCGGAATAAACGAACTGGCAACATATGGCGACAGAAGCAACAATCCACTACCCTCTACGTTGGCTCACTAACATAGTCGGAGAAATGGATGAAAATATGCTTTAATAGAAACCTTGATGCATTTGTTCTGGTTGCCTTCGGGCATACAAGATATCTGAGAAGCCACAGGACTGAAAGGATCGAGAGGGGGAGGTTGCTCCACTCGAAGGTGAGATGCAAATTTTCTAATTAACCTAATTTAGCTTCAATGTTACGCCATGCATCTCGACTGTTCATGACAATGCAGAGGTAAAACGAGCTTTTTTGGTTCGACAACAATTTATGCTTCCTTTAAAAAGTGGTGTTTGGTGTGACAAGGACATGGAAAAACTGTTGAATGTGTCAGCACTCGCAGCGAAGGTAACAAATTTAGCAAGATAACCCTTGCTTGAAGCACAAAAAGAGCTTGTTCAATACAAGGAAGAATGTATTAAGTGCGGCCGTTCCGAACTTTGAAGAAGTTTATTCGTGGGATCGTTATATATACAGCAACATCCAAATACAGTCAGATACGGGCAAGTATGTCGACTATTAACTTTTCAAAATGAGTTGATATCGTGAAATAATTCGTCTTCAATGGGCCCAAGACCTTAAATAGTGAGATCAGTCTATATGGCAGCTATGCACATATATATATCCAAATGTGGTCGGATCAGGACAGAGATGTCGAATTAAATGAAGTTAAATCTAGACCATATAAGGACAAGGACGATGAACGGTTTTTTACAACTAAGAGCTGGTAATTTCATTAAAATCAGGTATAAATGTAACTTTTATGGGTCGAAGACCCCAAACTAGAAAATCGGTTTATACAGCAGATATTTCCAACTTTGATCTTATGAGGACCACCTTGGGTACAAATGCCAGGGGGCTACCTTGAATCGTGATATCATCGATATCAGATAACTAATTGACTCAATTCCTTAAACCCGTATCTTATTCTATGTGGTTCGATTTGCCCACATTGAGCTAGGGTGACGAATGGTATATAGCAGCACGTTCAAAATTTCAGCGAAATCAGGTAGAAACTCGCTTTTTAGGGGCTCAAGACCTTAAATATTTAGATCGGTCTATACGGCTAAACTATATTTGGTACAGATGTCGAAGAGCTATCTTCAACTCACTGTTTCAAGCTTCAACAAAATCGCGTAATAAATGGGTCTTTTATGGGGTCAAAACCCAAAATCGAGAGATTGGTCTATATGTCAGCTTTATCCAATGTGATCCGATCTACGCATATATAGATCGATGTGGACCATACTAACTGTTTCCAATATCAGCGAAATCGAATAATAAATGCTCCTTTTAGGGACCCTTGATCCTACATCGAAAGATCCGTCTATATGACAGCTATATCCAAATATCGTCCAATATGGGACGTTCAATAACTTAACCAGCGAAAATCTGTACAAAATGTTAGCTCAGTATCAACATTTCCAAAATTTCAGGCGAATCGAGTAGTAATTGCAGCCTCCAGAGGCTCAGAAAATCAAATTGGCAGATCGGTTTATGTGGCAGCTATATCAGGTTATGGACTGATTTAGACAACACTTGACACAGTTGTTGGAAGTCATACCAAAACAACACGTGTAAAACTTCAGTCAAATTCGATAAGAATAGCACACTCTAGAAGCTCAGGAAGTCTACTCGGGAGATTGCTATACCATGTTATGGACCAATTTTGACTATACTCACAGTTGCTGGACGTCATACCAAAAACATTTCTGTAAAATTATATGGCAGCTATATCAGGTTGTGAACCGATTGGATTTACACTTAACACAATTATTGTAAGTCATATCGAAATACCATATGCAAAGTTTCAGCCAAATCGGACAAGAATTGCGTCCTCTAGAAGCCCAAGAAGTCAAATCGGGAGATCGGTGTATATGGCAGCTATATCAAAACATAGACTCATTTGCCCCATTTACAAGCGCCTAGCTTTCTCCTTCGAAAGCCTGCGTGTTTTCGGCAGACAGACGGATGGATAGACGAACGGATATGGCTAGATCAACATAGGGACAGTTTTTTCATATAGTTAGTTTATTTTTTTTTTCTTCAATATTTCAATACTGATGCAATTTAAATTTAAACAAGTGAAAGTGTGTAAGTTCGGCCGGGCCGCTTAAAATTTATACAACCTAATTGTATTTTGCTATACTATTCTTTGAAAAGAAAGCATTAAACAATGGTTTAAAGTCGGACAATATCCTGCAATGGGATCTCAGCAAACTAAATTTAGTTGAAGGGCATAAGTTTATTCTACATACCAAACTTCTGTCAAACCAGCAATAACTAAAGCTCCTAGGAATCGAACAAGGATAATCGAGAGACCGGTTTATATGGGATCTATTGGGTTGCCCAAAAAGTAATTGCGGATTTTTCATATAGTCGGCGTTGACAATTTTTTTCACAGCTTGTGAATCTGTTATTGCATTCTTTCTTCCGTCAGTTATCAGCTGTTACTATTAGCTTGCTTTAGAAAAAAAAGTGGAAAAAAAGTATATTTGATTAAAGTTCATTTTAAGTTTTATTAAAAATGCATTTACTTTCTTTTAAAAAATCCGCAATTACTTTTCGGGCAACCCAATATATCGGATTATAGACTGAATTGTTGGAAGTCGTAACAGAACACCGCATGCAAAATTTCAGCCAAATCGGACAAAAATTGCGGCTTGTAAGGACTCAAATCAATCGGCAGCTCAGTTTATATGGGAGCTATACCAGGTTATATTTCGATTTGGACTTTATTTAGTACAGTTGTTGAAAGTCATAACAGAAACCTACATGCTAAGTTTCAGCCAAATCGGACAAAAATTGCGGCTTTTAAGGGCTCAAGAGGTCTATATGGGGGCTATATAAGTTACTGGAAGTTATATCAGAACACTATGTGCAAACTTTTAGCAAAATTGGACGAAAATTGTGGTTTCGAGGGGCTCAATAAGTGAAATCGGGAGATCAGTTTATATGGGAGCTATATCCAATTCTAAACCGATATTGCCCATTAGCAACCTACATCAATAGTAAGTATCTGTGCAAAATCTCAAGCAGCTAGCTCTACGCGTTCGACCGCTATCATGATTTCAACAGACGAACGGACATGGCTAGATTGACTCAGATTGTCCAGACGATCCAAAATATATATACTTTATGGATCCGTATGTCAACATTTCGAGGTGTTGCAAACGGCTCGACTAGATTTCCCATCCTATGGTGATTTGTATAAAAAACTGTTTAATGGTTTAATGGGTTGTTCGGTTTGATGTGTTGTTCCGGTTGATAGCCCGAGAATATAATACAAAATATGAATGGAATGCAAACCCTTCATAACTTCCAACCAAAAAAAAAGACAAAATTTCAACAAAAAAATTTCTACAATAAGGGTTTCCTTTGGAGACAAAATTTCTTTGAAATTTTCCCCAATGAATATTGATAATGATTAACCTCTCAATGGAATTTTGCACTAAAGATAAACATTTAATTTAATTATATTGCGGTGATCTCTAGAGTTGATTTGTGTGGAACTTACTATTTTTTTGATTGATCCAAAATATGTTTGGGCAAGAATTAATTATTAATGAAACATCTTAAAAACGTTAAGACATTTATTTTTAATTCGAAAAGATGCCAGTTTTAAAGAAGCCGTAAAGTGTTGTAAACATACAGAACCATAGAGCCCGGTTTCAATAAGTGGGGCTTATTTTTCAATTCGACCAACCCCGTTGGGTGTGTTTCAATCACTTTACTTCAGGTTTAAAAATTCTCGGTTAGATATAGTGGAATTTGGACGACTCAACCTACACGGATTGATATGACAAGGTGGAAAAAATCTTGCAAAGAAATGTGGCAAATGAAAAGGACACATTTTGCGACTTGGTTTTGCTTTGCTCTCGCTGCCTTTGTTGTTGTCGTCGCCTTCATTGTCATTTTGTCACAACATGCGGCACACGTAACCACGTAACTGTTGCCTTCGGAGAAGCAGCAGCAGTCACCATTGGCGAAGAGCAACGGTTGCAGGAGCAACATTCCATGTCTGTAAATGCTAATGACAGTTAACGTATGCTCCTCAAGTTGTATCCTGTTGCCCGTCTCCAACCTACGTGCAACGCCATCTCCTCCCTGGGCTCTTTGTTGAGGAATACAAATTGCTGAAGCAGTTGATTGTTTTTGAGTGTTGCAACATTTCCTTGCAAGCGAAAGCTTTAATAGGCGATGTCGGTTTGGTGTTGTGGGATTTTGGTTAGATTTCCGTGTCCTCCTTGATTCCCGGTTCTTTTGTGCATGTCATGTTGCAGTTGCCGTTGTCGTTTCCATTGCCTTTGGTAGCGGCTGCTTCTGTGTGCAATGTTCTGAGGTGCCGGTGGGGTGGAATGTTGTGAAATTTGTGGTTATTGAATGTCGCATTTCAAAAGGAGAGCTTTTTCTCCCGCCACAAACCTTTAGGCTGTTTAGAGGATGACTAAATTGGATCTTTTTGCTATGAATTTATGGAGTTTGGCGAGGAGCATCGTTGCAACAGTTTAACTATGAAAAGGCTGATTCAGTGCACCTTGCTCGATTATGTGATGAACATACAATTTGGGCCACTGCTTTTGACTGATCTTGCTTGGCTTTCATTGGCATTTATTTGAATTGCTTATTCTATCTACCACTGCTGGCACAGCCTGGCTATGGCAGATTAGTTGTACTTCGACTAATATTTATTTCATGATGATGTTGACGATGACATCCTATGCAATGGCAGTGTGTATAAAACTGATAGCTTGGTCGCATAAATGCTTTTAAATGACCAATGGCATGGAGTTGGCCGACACCAGATGCGTGTCCAAGTCACATGATGGCTAGAGTTGTTAATTTAGACATGACCTCCCATTGCAACAATTGACGTTGCATGTTTGTGTAATTTATGCAAATTACAAACATCAGAGGCACAGTGACGAGAGCCACAAGTGTTTCTTTCCTCTTTGGGATGACAAAAGGCTTACTAAGCAATTGCGGGTTCATTTGCAAGGCAATAGACGCCCCAAGTGAAACTATCTATACTCGCTGCATAGCAGGGATTTTGCCAGCCGTTCAACCTGTGAGCATTTCACAATTCATGTCACTCCAAAGACCTTTGGAATCCCCTAGATTGCAAACTTAGTGTAATTAACACAACTAAAGTCATAAACTAATATAAACATCAGCACTGCATGTAACCAACTACTCATCCCTCGTAAATATGGACATTTATTAGAGTGGGTAAAGCAAGGCGCCTATAGGCGACTCTGCCATAAAAGGCCACAAAATGGAGATGTAACAATCACAAGCAACTAGACCCACTCTAATTATACATCTGCGTGGTTGTGTGTATGTGTGTGTGTGTACGCGCATCGTACTGGGTCCATTCGGGGAGAAATGTAATTTTGCATTTAAATGTTAATATTTATTAAACTCTAGCCATGGCTTAAATGTGCATTCCTCTGGTCGACATTGCACGGCGGGGATGCGACGAATATTGTGTGTCAACAGGTCAGGCCGACACCGAGTTCGGCTAACTTATCCTGCCATGTTTCCGTTCGCTGGGGATAGCGACAAAAACTAATTACGGTTTGGAAAAGACCAAACAAAAACCAATTTATATTAAAATTATTATGGCATTGTGTGCGACATGGTGGTTGTAGATAAATTTTTCATCAGGCCATGCAGGTAGACCAATTGCAATGCAAATGGCCGGCCAAGGACACACTGTCATTTGAGTAAATCGTATCTGAGAGGATATCATTATTTTGCAGATTTCAAATGTGTGTCTGTTAATATTGACATGTTGCAATTTCAAACCGGATTACCAGAGAAGAAAGTGTGAGAAAACACAGTGCAAATCCACCTCTCAGAAGGAAAATGCAAAATTAATTAAATCTTTATCAGGTACTTGAGAACACACGACGAGCAGTCTAGTGAAACAGACAGGGAGGCACAACTTATTGGTCGCTGATTGACATAACTGCACCATTGTGAGACTTCCAAAGACTTCTGTTGACAAAAAGAATAAATCGTTGAATTGCTGTTTGCACAGAAATCAATTAATTCTTTCAAATTGCCACTTCAACTTGCACCACGAAGATGCCATGCAGCGCACTCTGTCCTCAGTCCATTCATTCATCCATAGTGATAACGGACAAGCAGAGGCCACAACTACACTTATGACAGTCGCACGAATGCACATTCATCCACAGACGATAATCAAACAAACAATTATGCACTTATTTATGGCTTAATAAGTGGGAATCGTTTTACACCAGAGTTTCCCACATCAATTTTTTTCTTATTTCGCCCTTGTCATGCGTTGGGATACTCAGCGTCTGCCAACATTGCCATCCGAATGGCTGCCCCGGAAGAATGCCATTGCGGTGGCTGGTTGCATGCAAATACTCCATAAAGGGCCAACTCACAAGCAGCTTAACCATTAACGACAGCATTCCTTACCTACAACTATATTTTGGCATTATGCGCGAGAGCCGCTATCACCATGGCCATTTATTGTGAATGGATATTCATGTCCAGTCCATCGAACATCCGTGAAAGAGCAAAGTCTATCCGAACTGTATTGTTAATGTTAATGCGGATAAAAGGTGTAAGTCCATTCAAAAACAAAAAAACCGTTCTATTATTACAATAGCTACTCTATAGCAAAATAGCAAATTTGCCCATGAACATTCAATTAAGGAACAGGGGCAAACTTCTCGCATATCAATGGGTGCTGTCCGATTCAAGTTTAAGCTCAATGATAAGGGGCTTCCGTTTTATAGCCGAGTCCGAACTCTATTTGAATCGATTGTACGGTCCATATAATTTAATATTTGAAGATTATTTCATGCAAATGTTGACCGTGAGTGCGCCTCAAATGGTCCATCCGCTTAGTCCAATTTTGGCATACTCTTTCCAACATTTCGGCCGGTATCTCGCGAATGAATGCTTCAATGTTGTCTGTCACTGCGTCAATTGAAGCAGGCTTGTCTGTATAGACATGAGCTTTAACATAGACCCACAAAAAATAGTCTGAAGGAGTTAAATCGCCGCCTAGATCGGCCAATTGTCCGGTCCTGAACGTGAATTAGAATGTTCGCCGAACTAGCTTCCCAATAAGTCCATTGTTAAGTGTGCTGTGTGGCACCGTTTTGTTGAAACCGCATGTCTGCAAA
Source organism: Stomoxys calcitrans (assembly GCF_963082655.1). Lineage (NCBI taxonomy): Eukaryota > Metazoa > Arthropoda > Insecta > Diptera > Muscidae > Stomoxys > Stomoxys calcitrans. The sequence goes on along the minus strand of NC_081555.1, from coordinate 405,636 downwards.
TCAAGTTCATGTATTTTGAGTAAAAAAAGTAGGATGTCATTCACGATAGCCCAGTTACGTTACGATTCGCATCATCTTTGAAGAAGTACGGTCCAATGATGCCACTAGCCCATGAACCGCACCAAACTGTGACTTTTTCTGGATGCATTGGTAGCTCTTGCAATGCTTCTGACTGATCTGCACTCGAAACTCGAAAATTCTGCTTATTTACGTACCCATTGCATCAAAAATGAGCTTCGTCGCCTAATAAAAGAAGCGCACGATGAACTTTCTTAACAGAGCAAGCATTTTGATAATAAAATACAATCATTTGCAAGCGTTATTTGTTTGTAAGACGGTTCATGGTTAAATTATAGATGAAGCTGAAGATGTGGCGTGAGCAGTTGCCATAAAGATAATAGCTAAAATTCACCCTTTTAGGACAAATTTAAATCTCATATCTACGTTGCCGGTTGCCGCATTGGTGGATGCGGCACTGTATAGTTTTGTTTGGGCACATAGAAGAAAAAAAATAGACACCCATTGAACATTAAGGGCCATTAATAGAAGTATCAAGCCGTGGATTTGTGCCTTCTGTTTGTATCCCAACAACAAGTGCTATTATAGAAGAGAGTGATGGGGAAGAAAGTGATAACTGAATGTTATTGAGTGAATTCGGACAATACTCTGGGAACTTAAGATAAGTGGGCGAAAGTTAGACAAGTGAGCTAAAGTTAGATAATAGAGTTAGGAATAATTTCTGGTAAAAGATTTAGTGCATGGAGGTAATGATTGATAAATTGGATTATTTTAGGGGAATATTGTGGGGTAAAGCTGTAAGGGGGAATGCTCTAAGGAGACTATTATACATTAACGTGAATATCAACACCACGAGGTTTGGGGGGCTTTCTAACGTTGCTAAGTTTATGTATATCGATGTGCATGTTTGAGGCATAACACAATGTCATGTGAAATATATTTTGTTTTATTTTTCAAAGATCACATAGTAGCTGAATTTTTTGTGGGACTCCCCGAACATAATGCAATAACAATGATAATAATCTTCTGCATTTTTATTTTCGGATGCAATGTTTTATGTCACGTTTTGTTAAATTCATTTGTTTTAAATATACTTTACGGAGTGTTCCTTTAATTTTTGGTTGGCAGACTTGAATTTTTGTCTTTGTTCTGCTTGCTTTTCGTCATTTAGAAAAAACCTCACCTCACTTTTACTCAAACCAAGTTTTTAATAAAGAAACAACGCAAATTGACCTGTTTTGCTAATCTGTGAATTGAGTCGCAGGTAAAGTAAAGCTGAATTCTCCTCAGAGAGAGTTCCCGTTGGCGATACTATTCTATGCTGATTGTGTTGCAAGAACTAGACCACAATGGAGCGGTATCAATCTGTTGGAAGGAATCTCTCATGGAGTCAATCAATGACTTTAAAGTCCAGAGAAACACGGGGTCAATCCAAAACAAACCCAATGGAATATGGAAACAAATAATGCTCGTTGGAATTTACTTGGATTCGTTTTTATTAGACGAATAGAGTAGCTTCTTGCCATTTCGAACACTCTAGCGAAACAAGAAAATGATTCTTTTTGATTGTGCGGAAGTTGCACGTAAGTCATGTTTTGTATTGCAGGGTGAAAACGTTTTCGATATGTTAACAGTGTTAATCGTTTTAAATGTTTATCGACATTGTATTTACATTTTTAGGGATTTTTAGAATCTTTTAGGGAATTTACAGATTGAGATGAAATTAATTGGGTTTATGATCTCGCACAACGACAAGTATTATTTGCCGTTCCTTTATGATTAACAACTGATCGATTCATATAAAGCGATCTCCAAATTTGCCCATTAATATTCCATTAGGGAACATCGGGAATACTTCTTTCATATCAATAAGTGTTGTGCTGTCCAATACAAGTTTAAGCTCTATACCTAATAAGACATCCCCTTTCAATTGCCGAGTCCGAAGGGCTTGGCGCAGAGCGACACCACTTAGTAGAGTTTTTTACACGGCTGATAACCTAAGGTATACACCTTTCAAGTGTCGCTATGACTAGGATGGTATTACCACCACTGAAAATTCGTTCTAAAATTCTCGCCTGACTTTGAAACCAGCGACAAAGGCGGATATCCTAACATCAGAGCTACAGTGGCCACATACTGAAAGAAGTAATTCGAAGAAATTGCCGGTCTCCCGATTTTGTTTGTTTAGCCTATAAAGGGCTCAGTATTTCTACATATTTGTCTGAATTCTGCTCATAATGTTTTTTACTTACAACTTATATCTAATACAGTGGTGGAAAAAATAATAGGGACAATGGTCACTAAGAATAATATTCAACAAAAAAGTAAGAAAATAGTTATACTTCAGTGAAAGGCTGAACCAGATTATTCGCAGAACCGTTGATTTCAGAATGGTAAACTAAAATTTTTTATAAAATGTCATTTAATTCACGTATGCTTTATATGGTGAAATCTCCGGTAAATTCACTTGGAAAAAATAGGGACAAAATATTGTTATTGCTAAAGAACACTAGTTTATTTGTAAATCAAGTGTTGAAAGAAGAAAAACACCAACGGGCAACAATGATTTAAATAGTTTTTGCAATATTCACATGGTAATTAAAAACTTTAATTCCTAAAGTTGGGTTACAGAGTCACACAACTGAAGACGGTAAAATAAGAATGAGTAAGGAAATTGCATATTTAATGACTTGATGGAGAAAGAAAGTTTTATACTTAATTCATTCAATAACTCTTGTGGAAAATAGAGAAAGAAAGCGAAAGATTTCACATCTTTTGACAAATATATACTGAACCTATGGGCAAAATAATCCATTTACAACATTTAAAAAACTACAACTGTTTACATGCGCAAATTACAAGTTCAAAAGTTTGAAATAGGCGTATGTCTGTCGGATTTATAGGAAAAAGTCCAACAATGTTTGACAGCGCAAAAAAAATGGAATTTGTTACGCCAAGTAGTACCAAACCTATCGAATTTGTATATTATTGGTAATAATATAGGAATTTCCATTTTGTTGTTGTTGTTCTGTGAAGCACAAAACGTGTTTGTAATTTAAATTACAACAGTGTTAAAGAAAAGAAAAAGTCAACAAACTATATGAAAAAAACGGTATGTCCCTATTATTTTTTCCACCACTTTGGTTAAAATTTATATAGAAAAAGTCTGCTGAAAATATTGTTTTTTGTCCTTAATTTAATTGTATACAGAAAATGTCTGCTGCTCCGATTATGAGAGGATTATAAGGATGCACATTTAAATGTTATGTGCCAGATTTCATGCGCACGACTCATCCGATTATGGATATATTTTTGTATTTTATCAATTATGCTAACGAAACAAATGACGCAATGGCCTTAGCAATTTATGCGCAGTGTACCTTTCTTTGCTATCGTAGCATATGTGGTTTGTTCACTATTTTAGCAGATTTTGTAGCTAAAACAGCAGATTTTGTGAAAAATAGCAAAGCCAAATGTTTCTAAAACAGAATTCATATGCTTGCTAACACAACAGCCATGTCTGCTTTCCCATTTTCAACAGACAAAAACTGCTGTTTTAGCAAACATTTTTGCATCTTATTAGCCGCACTACACCTATATCCGTAAAAGGATTTATGATTGCAAAGGGGCGCGTTATGGTTCCTTTAACCACAATGTATCTGGATAGATAGTATTTTGGTTGGCTTAACGATTGTAATCACATACTTACAAATGAAAGCGGGTCAATTGTCCCACCTTGTAATTGGTATCATAGCTCATCAGAATAGAATTTTTGAATGCAATGCAATAACTTAATTTTCGAAGGCAATTTTTGTTTTTTTTTTTAAGTTTTTAAAAATTTTGAGTACCTCATTTGTAAAAATCTTAAATTGATATGCTTGCAACAATGAACGTACGTGGACTTGGTACATTTTCACTCTCAAGCAGTTCGTTTGCTACTTTGCTTAGCGAACGGAATAAGTATGGAATGGTTTGTTATCATTAGAGTCCGGATTTTCATGCAAAATGGAAATTTTGATATCAATTATTTGGTGGATGCGTTGTATTTTGCATATATGCATGCAGCATCGAAGTTCTGAAGACATTTTAAGTTTAAAAAATAAAAATGGATATCAACATTACGATTTTGTATTAAAATCCGGACTCTAGTTATCATACACCGACACAATATTAACACACCTTAACAGCCCTAAAAGTGCATAAATGCTGAATGAATTGGTGCGATATGAGGAGACTGAATTCGCAAAGTAATCGTAAATATCCCTTATTTCGAAAGTTAATTCCCTCAAAAGACTATCATAAGCTCTGCTCTGCTCTGCATTACGGTGCCAGCAGAACAATTCCATGTGAATTTCTCATTTTACATTCAGCTGTCAGCACCAGCAAAAGACCGCATGGAAAGCTTCCTTTCGCCAACACTCTTATGATTAAGTAATCGCCTCTGTGGTCTACTGGTTTGACAAACGATAAGAAATGGAAAGTCGCAACTCAGTTTACTTGAAAATTTTTCACGGACCTCTGAAGAACTTTATTTAACAATTGAATAAATGAATGCTAACAAATAGCAAATGAGGGATCATTTAAGCCAGCACGAATATCGAAAGGGCGAGTTTTGCTCCAAATGTTATGATAGCTGAATAAAAAAACAGTTTCAACAAAACCGGAGGCGGAGGTATGCTACCGTAATCCTTTGAGATCAATAGTAACATAATGCCTTTGTTATTGTTTAGTTAAGTTACGATATTTGCACTTTAGTTACAAGCAAAACGGATATTCCATTGGATTGCGAGGCTTTAATTGCTTTCTACTGTCATGCGGGAACTCAACAATAATTTGTTTTATAAAAAATTTGGGTTGTGGTGACTTTATATAGAAAATATGATATGTGCTGAAGGAAATAAGAATTCTACCTTAAAAAAACGATGCTTCAAAAAGCTACCAGTTGCTTTCCGACTCTGACTTAGAAGAGAGACTGCGTATTGTTCGACTTTGTGACTAAAAGGAAAAATCTATCGGTTGCTTTCCAACTCTGACTTAGAAGAGAGACTGTCTATTGTTGGAGGAGCATCGATTGATGTGCAGAAACATTTTCTTTGTGACTAAAAGGGAAAAGCTATCGGTTGCTTTCCAACTCTGACTTAGAAGAGAGACTGTTTATCGTTCGAGGAGCATCGATTGAAGTGCAGAACATTTTTCTTTGTGACTAAAAGGAATATTTGAGCGAAATTAGTTCACTATTGAACTACTAAATCTTTAAATTTTGGACATGTAATAGGCCTTTTATTCGGCACGTCATGAACGTACACGCAATGAGCGTGTACGTTTTTTTTTCTTTTCTTTAATGTTATTTCATTTTCCATACATTTCTTCTTTTCTTATTTATAACTTTTATTTTGGACAGTATGTGCTTTTTTTTCTATATCTGTTAAGTAATGATTACTTATATCTGTGTAAACGGTAATCGATAGACGCCAATCATCGGAAAGATTTTTCAGCCATGACTGATTGTTATGTGTACATGTGACGCATACACCCCCATTTTCACCAATACTATTACAATGACCACGCATCATGATGTGCCATGTAAAGTCCCATCATGGTTTCAAATTGAAAACGAATAAAACTATTAAAAAAGGACCAATGACGAAAAAATTTGTATTGTTTGGTATTTGTATTACAAAGGATGCATTTATTGATTCTGAAATATCACTTGGGAAATGTGAATGCTAATAACGCATTCGGAAAAGGTAAATTTCAAAAAAACATTTTCCAACGGACCGACAATGCAAAACCGCAAAACATTCACTTGAATGCATTTCCGTTTCCCTGCTAATACATGCTGTCATTCTCAATCAATTTTAAATGGCACAACACCCACACAGACACACAATATTCGGCCGAAAAATAGTTTCAACAATTTCTAATGGGCATTTGAAGCGAGCAGGCATTCCAAAATCAAATGGAAAAAGCTTTTAGAGGAACTGAGGAAACAAAAAACAAATCGAATGACATGAGTGATGAATGTCGCGCTCCGGCAGGGTATCTAAATGTTGGAGACATCAAATGAATCACAAAAATCCATTAAAAGCCGGAAATGAGATGGACTCAATGACAGCGACAACCGGAAAATATTCGCATGTCCCAGCTCAGGCTTGGTCGGAACTCCGAACATTGTTTTAACCATTTTAAGGAGTTTTAATGGATATTTACGAGTTAACTGTTGACACACAAAACAAGGCAAAAGTTGCAATTGGATGATATATAAAGGATGTTTGATGATCAAAATGCATATTTATACCCTACACCACCACTGTGGTACAGGGTATTATAACTTAGTGCATTTTTTGGTAACACCCAGAAGGAGAAATATAGACCCATTGGTAAGTATACCAATCCACTCAGAATCACTTTCTGTTTAGCTATGTCCGTCTGTCTGTCTGTCCATGTTAATTTGTGTACGAACTACAGGTCGCAATTTTCATAGAGACGAAGTACAATGAAATTGGAAAAAATCGGTTCAGATATAAATATAGCTCCCATATAAATGTTCGTCCGATTTGCAGTAATAATGCAATAAAATGGCTGTTTGTTAACCGATTCTATCGAAGTTTAGTAGGAAGGATTTTCTCTTGACACCCGATTTTGTACCACGCTTTCCTCAACGACTACCACAAGATCTAAAAAGTTTGCTTGAAATGGGTTCAGATGTAGATACAGCTCCTATACATATGTTTGTCCGATTTTGAGACATATTGGAAAAAGTGCTCATTTGTTAACCGATTCTCTCGATTTTCACTTCTAGAGCCACTGCAAGCGCATTTACAGACCCAATCTGCCAAAATTGTGCAAAACGCTTTTCTCAATGCCTACCAAAATATCTAAGAAATTTGGTCCAAATCGGTTCAGATTTAGATATAGCTCCGATATGTATGTCCGTCAGATTTTGGGTAATTTGCAATTATGATGTCATTTGTCAACAGTAGTTTGAACATATTTGCCTTGCTCGAAATTTGATACGGGTTGTTTAATAACCCCTCTGAAAACATCCGCCGAGGTCCATTAAAACTGGTTTAAAATTAAATATAGCTCCCACTTTGTACTTATAGGGTAGGGTATAAAGTCGGCACCGAGTTTTGCCTTTTCTTACTGGTTTTTGGACTTATTTCCAAAATAAGTCCAATTGCAGACGGCCACTTTAATATAAAAACTTTCATATCTAGCGTTTAATAAGAAAAAGCATTGTTTTTAAAATGAAAACAGAAAACACGATGCGTAAACCCATGCGCATGTTCATTCGTTGCTGTCTCAACAACGACTGAAATCGAGAGAATAAGAAGACAGGTACATTGAAATTTTATTTTCGTGCACAACCGATCTATATGATGATAAAGTAGAAAATCAATTTCAAGGGGCTTTATTACCTTACGAAACTTGCCCACTCCGCCTCGACTTCTTTAACTCTCTTATACCTTTTATTCGAAACCTATATAGCGATGGTCGGGAGAATTCTGGGGTGGGTACATTTCGCCCTGAATGTGGCTGTCGAATTCGTTCTCTACTTCCAAATACCTTTGTTTGATTCCTATATTGCCATGGTGGTTAAATATGTCAGTTTTAAGGGATATTTTAGGGATCGGCTGGCCACCCAGACCCTTGGCCCTTGTAGTAAATAAAAGGTTCGTGCTCTACATTTTATATGAGGCCCATATAACCCTGGTCGGTAAATGAGTTGTATCCCAAATAGATTTAATTTCAGTCCCATAAAGGCCGACCGATTTGGGAGGTGTTTCAGGGTTGGGCGATCCCCAAACTAATGGTTCCACAGTTGGATATCTGACATGTTTTTTACTCTCAAATACCTTTCATTTGAGTCCAATTTTGTTGAGATACATCCATTTGGCGAGTTTTGGGGGCGGGCCTCCTAGGTACCCCCGCATAATAATGGATACCAAATTGTTGTTTTGCGGCAAGAAAAGGGTCTTTGTTTGAATCGCACCACCCATTTCCGAGATCTGACGTTTTGAAAATTAAGGTAATGGGGAGTGCTTTTTGGAGAGATGGTCCCCCAGATATTTCACTCCAAATATGGATATCAAATTTGTTATTTAATCGCAAATACCTTCCATTTGAGCCCTGTATTGTCATGGTCGGAATAGTATTGTCCCAAACACTTAGCTCCACTAGATACTATCAGACCTGTTCCGGTTGTCGAATTCTCAAAACGCAAAAAATTGGTTTGTATATACTACAACTAATAATAACCCACTGGAGTCCAATATAGTCCGGCCCATGCCCATTTAGGGGGTTTTTGGAGGTGGGCTACCCCCAAGTACTTGGACCTCATTTTTTATGCCATATTTGTAGCCTACTTCCCAATACCTTTCAATTGAATCCCACCTTTACATGAACGTCCAATATGTCTGTTTAGGAGAGTATAGGGACTAAGACGGTCCCGGGTACTTGAATCCAATTTGTAATACCATATTTGTGTTTTATTCTCCAAAACCATTCATTTGAAACACATAATGTCGCGATCGGCCCCTTTTTGTAAAAGGGAGGGGACACTCCACTTTATATAAAAAAATAAGATATGAAGCAATACAAACGTGAAGTGGTGTCAATGAAAACCAATTCTTAATTGCTTTCTTTACTGGAATAGAACTAAGAAAAAACATACTAAAACCGTACTTACAGACTTATAACCGAAGGATTCTAAATCTGGAATTGGTTTCTGAACAACAATCACATATCGACACCTCGTTTAATATTGTGTTATTTATAAAAAAAAAGTTGCATATAAGTGACATCACTAAACTTAGGTCTTGATTTTTTGCAGAAATCAAATATGGAACATGGAATAACATCATACTCGGGTTTTTCCTGTCGACAGTTTTTAAAAACAAATGTTCGCAGCAAATGGTTATGTGAAAGCACATCTTGTGGAGAAATGTTTGATTGGTATGAAGTTAATTTGGGAATGATGTAAACTCTAACATGCGACGCAACCTAATGTTTACAAGTGTGTGTGTATTTGTGTGTATTTGTATTCACAATTTATATTCAATATTTGGCTTTAATAATCACCACAAATTCAACAACAAAAGTCACAGCAATAACCGATTTCCGAATATTTATTTGCTTGTAAATGAACGCAAACACACACACACACACACTCATATTGTCGTTCATTGCATGTAGAAGCAAACAATGTAAAAATATAGACTTTGTGTCAACTGTTTGCCAAGTACTCGCCTCTGTGAGTGCGAGTGTGTGTGTGCATGTGTGTGCGTATGTGGTCTATTCATTTAGTGGGCCATAAAAAGGTTAAAGTGCTGCTGCTAACTGGTTAAATGTCGAACACATTACATTTTGGCAACGGCAACTGCCAAGCGCGGCAAACATGCGATATTTTGTGGCACCGAAGGTTACTCTTGGCTCATGGCTTCTTGCTTGGCTTCGATTACATGGGCCAAGATGAATGGCTGAGTAATTCAATGGGATAGGGGATCTGCACTCCCGGCCGGCCTGCTGTTAGTTTGAGGAGGGTATTGCAAATTTATGGCCATTTTGGGATGGCTACAAATGCAAATGGAGACTTATTAAGCAAAGGAGTTGGGAAGTAGTCCAAACAGCCCAAAGCACTGATATTTTATTAGTTGGCATTAAGAGACGAAATAAATCTCAGAGAAGTGAATGGGACAGTCACTTGCCTATTCAATGATAAATCCAAAAGAAATTCTGTGGTAATCAGAAGGACTCAACATAAAAAGTTTGCAGGCAATTCTCACATAATAAAACAAAGAGAGGGAGAAAGGTAGAGAGTGAGAAACAAAGAGAGAGAGAGATAAGAGGGCATGTATCCTATTACTTCACCCGAAAATTGAATTCATAATTAAAGAGTCTGGATTTTTATGCAAAATCGAAATTTGGTCATTTTTTATATGGCAAATACGACGATTTTTTTCCTCCTTTATTTATTCCTTCTAGGAAAGTAGGGGTTCTACAAGCCTATATTCCCAGGAGGCCTATCCATTTCCATTTTCTTTTTGCGATCTGATATTTTATTGGTGTTTCATTCTTCTCCAAAGTTTTGCGTTGGTTATGGTATTTGGCAAAAAAAAAAACGACATATTATGCGGAAGAATTTGTTTATTGGCATCTGCTTTCGGTTATTGCTATTGTTGTGAGCCATGTTTCCCTTCCATAGACCAATATTTGAATATTCTTAGTTTCGTGTGTATGGATGGTTGTGGAGATCGGTCGATTTTATGGAGGCGCCCAAATTTATTTTATGCCGTAATAGCTTCGGATATTTCTTCTATTGTTGGAAGGTTCTCATTTATATCATGTGTTGGTATGCTGGAGGATACATAAGTTCGATCTCAGAGTTTACTGGTGTGCATCTGTAAGAAAATGTCCGCTTCTATACTTGATGGCCTTATTGTTTTTTAATGTTGGGTTTGATTGTTGACCGACGATTAGACATAATTTCCGCAAATTATTTGCAACTGCGGCATTCTTTCTTTCTTGAACGGGTCTTTCCATGAGCTCTCATGCGCTTGGCAATAAGACCTCTCAAATCTGGATGTAGGAAGCCATTCCCTTTCGTATCATCTTTTAGTTTTTCGATAACAAATCTTTTCTTTTGTTGTTATCGATTGCAGTTATTGAATTACCGTTTCAAGTTTAGTATTATGAATGCTAAAAATAGCTCATAATCGCTATCAATATCTGCCCTACATTTTGTACGAACATCCATAAGAGAGAAATGCAAAATATCACCGCATTTTCCAAATAATAGAGAGCAAAATTTTGATATTTCATAAAAATCCGGACTCTGATAATTATGTTTGTTATTAATTAAAATTAATAATGAACAGAGTTCCTTCGTTGGTAAGTTTATATACAAACAGCTGATCTCAAATTTGGCTCAGGTGCAGGTTATATAATAAAAGACGTATTTGAAATCGAGGTCCGTATGCAACACATTTCTCAGAATTTCATTACAAGTAGTTAAAAAAAACCAACAACAACAACTAAAAATCATGCCTGCTAAGTCCCATTGTGGACATGGCAATTGTTGCAATTGTAATTGTTAGCAATTTCATGATTTAATTGCCACAAAACAGATCAACCTGAACAAAAAAAGAACCCCGACAATTGAATTAGCAGCATAACTCGAGCATAAAGACCTCAAATTTAGTGAAAAGCCAATGCTGATAAAGAATGTTGCAAATGCCGTCAAGTTCACATTTCAATTTCCGTTGCTGCCGGATTCCTTTCCCTTTCGACGACCACTCCTTCGACCACATTCCTGTCCACCTTACCTTAACGCCAGACAAAAATTATTCGGGCTTGGAGTTTGCAGTAAATGTAATAATTCATACGAAAACCACGTAGTAAATTATGTTATTTTTTAATAAATGGATGACACCTTTAGCGCGACAAAAAAAAAGAAACTCATTGCGACACATGACACCGCGAACGCCAACGTGGCCAGAACATGTTCTGCTATGCCAAACACAAAAAGATTGAACGGGTGAGGGGGGAGGGGATAAAATAGCCACCGCATAAAGCGAATCGCCAACGCCAGAGGAAGAAAATAACTCACAGCATCGCTGTTTCTGTAGAAGAATTATGTACTCAAACTCAATATTGGGTCACACTGTCGCAGGACAATGTGGCTGGACATGGGCACAAGAAAGTCCGCAATTGTGTGGGAGGAATGGTTGGCACAAAGTAAATGAAAAGTTAAAGCACTTTTAACTTTGTGCTATAGAAATGTCACAGTTTCATAAGTAAGAAATAGCAAGAGGAAGAATGGGGGGAATTCCAGTGTTTACCAAAAAGGCATCAAGGACAGCACACACATACCTCCTAAGATGACGAACAAAATCGAAATAGGGGAACACATCATATTTTAGCATTACATATTTTTTCCCAAAGAAAATTATAACTTATTCTACTTTGGAAAGAAATGGCTAATGCAACATTTTTAACAGAGCTCCTCGGTATTAAGTTAGCAACGGGTTTGGAGTTCGATTCCCAACAGAGGCTTTCCGTTGCCACAATGGTGAGTGTAGGTGAGTTTGATTGTAGATTGCCACTACTACCTGCCTACCCTTAACTAACCAAAATACTCACACACTAACATTTCCATAGCAGGCAATTGTACAAGACAGTGTCCTTACGAAAGAATTATCTACACTGACTGGCACAGCAAACAAAAGAGGAGAGGAGCTGCACCGGGTGAAATATATGCCAAGCCAGGAAGACAAAGCACAACGTTTCGAAACAATCACAGACATTTTGTTAAGAGTGCAATTTGTGGTCCTCAACTCACTTGCCGACAGCGTTTTTTGATTACATATCAGACAATTGGTGCTAAGAAGTGCTAAACTATGCAGCGTCAATGTCAACTAGCCACACGTAGTGGAATAAGATTTAGACATGTCAAAATACTGCTCTACGAACTGCGAATGGCTGTCTCCTGCGTTCTCGTATGGAACACCAGCAAATATAACTGCATGATGCTACTTTTTATCTAAAGGTGCTATTAAACGACATACATTTGCCATATGACATGTCACTTTCTGTATCCATATAACTTTCCTACTGTATGCAGTAACTTAATTTCCCATGAACATTTCATTAAGGAACAGATGATACTTATCACATATCAATGAGTTCAGTCCTATTAAAGTTTAAGCTCAATGGGAAGGGGCCTCCGAACGGCGTGCCGCAAAGCGTCACTTCTTGGTAGAGAAGTTTAAACATGGCAAAATGCGACACAAATGTATAGGTGCTATTAGACGACATACATTTGTCATATGACATCCCACTTTCTGTATCCATATGACTTTCCTACTGCATGTAGTAACTAAATTTGCCATGAATATTCCATTAAGGAACAGGAGATTCATATCTCATATCAATGAGTTCAGTCCTATTAAAGTTTAAGCTTAATGACAAGCGCCCTTCGAACGGCGTGCCATTAAGCGACACCTCTTGGTAGAGAAGTTTAAACATGGCAAGATGCGTCCCAGGTGTAGTCTGTATTAGTAAGGAATAAAGAACGCAGTAAATTTTTCTGATGATCACTCCTAGATTGGAACCCTGGCGTTCGGCGTCATAGACGGACATGCTAACCTCTGCGCCACAGCGGGCTCCTTATGTATGTTAGATGTGAGATATATGTGTCAACTTTTGTTCCAAATGTATAAGAAGAAAATAGAACTCCTTTAAAAAAAAAAAATACACATTTATTCCAACATCCGTATTTCACATTTCATGTTTTATTTGTATCAGACGATGTCTACAACTTTTACATCTGCAAAATTTGACATGTCATATGACAAACACATGTCGTCCGATAGCACCCTATGCAGTATCTACGGATCTGCTTCCGTGTCAGCCATTCAAATCACATCTTGTGGATTGCCAACCACCGGATGGATCTTGATTATCTGGCGCCAGAAATTCAGCGCAACAAAAAAGAGAGCATTTAAATCAAGCAGCATCTAAAAAGCATTTATGAAGATATGGTAGCGGTGAACCATAATCGTTCTGGCTTAACTACCTTCAGCAGATCCCACCTCCTCAATTTTTTTTTTCATCCGCGCAGCAACTCGCTCTCGACTCATTAACAGGGCACGCTGGATGCACCCCACTCGAGTTTCAGAATTCCAAATAGAACCCATCAAGCAAAACTAAGTATGAACCCAGTATGAATGCAATACAAACCAGAGTACAATGCATTGAAGGCCTAAGCAGAGCTGCAAAGTCAGTACGACAAGTAATTACCCGAAGTCGCAGTCCAGTTTGAGGTCGAAGCATGCTTGCTCAGATAAGTTGTATTTAGTTTGCAGTGATCTGAAGACTTACTTTAACCCGGCACGGGATAGCTGTGAGCACCACACAGGCTCGACCATTGTGTGGTGTTCTTTGCTGTCACGAGAAGCTTAGCTGCGAGCTACCGGGCGCGTCCACAGGTTGTGAATAGTGGAATGCTCCACACCGAGTAGCTGCAACGGCAGTCGGGGACAATGAGCGGTATCGAGCAGAGTCTCAATGAGAGGCCGGGTGGCACCGGCTCTTGCACAAATACTGAGTGCCTATGATGCTCGATATGACAAGGCGAGTTAATGTCGCCTTTAAATAACCAATGGCCATCCTGTTCCCGCGGGGAACGTTTCTTTGGACCAGGAGCTTGACGAGGATCGCCACCTCCACATGGAAAAGTCGCCACAACAACAACAATCATTACAACTTTTATGATGTTACGAAACATATCTCTCAAATACTTTCGATGAAAATCTCCCCAAACAAAACCTGTTCTCCAAAACCCATTGACTGTAGGATTCATGCTTGAAAATAATTATGAATTGAAATAACAAAACATATATGTACCTCTTGGACATTAAAGCAGCGGCCATAGCAACCATGGGTTTCCACCGCTTTTACGATTACCAAACATTTTTCTTTTTGTCAAATTTAAATGTTGGTTTTTTTTTGCTTCTTAATCTCTTACCTACAATTCAGTATAATTTAATATCACTTTTCCCCATTAAATGAAGGTCTTCCTAAAGAAGCTCCTCCATAGCTCAGACCAAAAGAATGGCACAGCAAATGCCGGCAGAACTCGTCAATGTCGCCATTGCTACCACATTCACCAGGCTGTAACTCTGCCAGGGATTCTGAGAAAGGCTGCACAATCTTTTGTATTCCATATTGGAAGGCATAAAGACACTTATCAACAAGTACCCTCCAACTGGTGGTGAAATTGTTTTTCTCCATCGTCACAGCAGCCATCGCTTATGATATTGTCCGGGTATTCGGATTAAATTAGCTCAAGTGGAAAATCTAATTTTCTTCTTCGTATGTCCTTTGTATGTGCGCAGTTTGTACCTTTCTCTCTCCACCCATCTACGTTTGGCAAATTGCTAAAATCACAAGGAATCACAGAAACCCAAAAAATATGAAAGGTGTCATGATGACGACTTCACACTACCCTATAGATGGAATCCATCCCAAAACGTAACGCAACCCACCAACATGTTGCCGTTTTCGAAAAAATTAAAAAAAAGTATTGTTGGCACCAAACCTCACCCTTTGTAGAAATGTATTCTTCTAAATTCTACATCGATTGTATTTTCGGTTATTGTTCCCTCGATTGCCAAGCCAAATGACTTACAATGATTGATGGGATTGATAGAGAGAAATCGACGGTATGTGCCGAAGTTATAAACGGAAACTGGTTCTCGCTTTTTCGATATTTAAAATAGCTTTGGCTTCAGATGACGAAACATAACTCAAATAATTACTTACTCAGATGTGCGATGTATACATAGTCGCTACCATCCATACAGCTTTGCGTCACCTACGAGACTTTGAACCAAACGTTTCCGCTGTGTAGCGTAGTCATCTGTAAATAAAAAAAATAAACATAACAAAAAGTGATTCACAATAAATTCCATAGAAAATCTCAGTATAAATAAATTTAAGGAAAAATTCGCTCCTATTATTTTACATAAATTGAACATTAAATTTTGGGGAAAACCTTCGTTGTAGAAAGGTTGCCAGACATCCTTTGCTGTGCTACCCATTCACGGCGCACGGTTTCCCCTGGTTGTATGTCCGGATAAATTACCCAATGAAAGGATTTATAACAGCAAAACTGTCGCTCTTCGTGCTTCTCAGTCCATGACTGTCCGAAAGGGACATTTGTGTGTGTGTGCGTTTGTGTCAAAAAGGCTGTTGAAGGACTAGCGAGAAGGCTAAAAACCAAAACAGCAATAACAAAATTTACTAAAGGTCTTAAGAGGGGATTGCTGTATTGTGTTTTGCTCTTGTTCTTGTCTTTTCCCCTCGTTACAAAGGCAACAGCGTGTAACATTTTCAAGCGATGGCCAGCCAAGATGCTTAAGGATGTTCCATCCCAAAAAAGAAACACCCCCGCCTTCAAATGGTCCTAAGGAAATGGTTCAAACTGTCAAACAGTCGTGGTTGCTCCGTCTCCTTTCCGGCGGCCACCTCATCCAATCAAGTTCATATTAAAAACATTTATATAAACTTTATGGTAATTCTCTGTAAAAACTATAATAATAATCGTAATAACATGCATTGCCATGGATACTTCTTGGAATTCTAATGAAATGCCAGCCCGTAAACGGAGTTATGTAAATGGGTGAGGTTTGCTTTCCAAGAGCGATGGTTCCTTTGGTTGCGGGGACTTGTTTGGTATCGCATTCCGGACCTTACTTTGGCTTGCTAAAATGTCATTTCATTTGCGGACGCTCCATTAAAATTCCATCATCATTAAAGGGACATTAAACGTATCGTAGGAACGTGTTCATTTCTGCTCCCCAAGATGTGTCCGATCAATCACAAACAAACAGATACATGAGTGAGGGGTGCCAGCCAAAAATACACAGTCGGTGAGAGGGACAAAGGCGACGTACACTGTTCTTGCCAATGTTTAAGGGGAGCAGTTCTACTCACACTCGCGAGCTTACACACATTTGGGCATAATTGGTCATGTAAGCGACAAAGGATAAATTATCCGGCAGAATACCAAATTTGGCGCGCAATATTGCCACAGGTGTGAATTATATTTTGACAAATTTTAAAAATTTCCTTCTTCGAACAGGATTGTTGTTAGGGGTTTGGTTGTGCGAGACATCATCTCAGAAATGGCCCTAGGCGGCAATAATCCCATTGCACAGGCATACTAGCTTAGTTGTGATTTTGTCGTAAGTCCACCCCACCCCATCAACCCCCTGTGTATTCTCCACCTTTTGTATTCAAATAGAAAGCCAAGTGGATTCGTTATGGCTGCCAAATGCTAAACCTCTTTCGATTGTCCTGATTCAACGGCACACATGCATTTGCTTTGTTATATTGTGCTTCGTGTTCAAATGATTGTATATTAGGGTGTACTATCCTCAAACGAAATTAAACTTCAACAACAAAAGAATGCTCTTTCACAAAAATCTTTTAACTGTTGTTAAGGGTACTGCGTTTGCAAAAGAATTATTACATGACTCTGTGCTGTCCACTAGAGTATGGGAACTTGCCTGCGATGCAACGCAAGGAAAAATGGTGTAATTGCTGGAATAAAGCATTAGGCTGTAAACCGATGAAGGGGCTGTGGACAAATGAAAGGTATTTGAGAGCAAACGAATCTGGTAATAATTTACGGTCTTAGCCCAAATGCTTACATAGATTTCTTTTGGATTCGGATTAGAAGCTGTATCAAGTTACGGACCGAATTAGGGCAAAACAAGCCATTTCAATTGTGTTAAAAATTTCGCCCTACGTGTCTTAACAATTAAACAAGTATAAACGTGTTAAGATTGCTGATTTTTAGATGCCCAGCATCATGAATGCATGTATTATCCTGTTGTTTCCACTACAACCATAGTAATATCCAAATATGGACCGATTGATCATATTTGGTTTAGATGACCAGAAGCCTTATACAAATACCAGCTCAAAATGTCAGAGAAATTGTATAGTAAATGCGTCTTTTATGGTCTTAGGAACCTAAATCGACACATCGCTCTATATGGCGGATATATCTAAATAAGTTCCGATCTAGACCACATTTGAATGGGATATCGAAAGGCTCAACACAACGGTTGATCGGGCAACATGACAGTCACGCTTGGTTTATATTTGAATATATATAGTCCAATCGTGACCATATGTTACTAGGCTGTTCAGAGATTTAGGAATACCAACCGCTTAAAATTTCAGCAATACCGGATGATAAATAAAGCTTTTATTGTGTTTTTTTTTTGATGTGTTGCAAACGGAAATTTTAAACAAATATGCCCCTATCTTATGATGGTGGTTATAAAAGTATACACTTCAATTCAATAAGTACATGCACTTTCATTTTTCCGTTAGTATACCCCTTTTCTGTTGAATATGCAAAAATGCCACAATATTTTCTGTTCTCATCACACTTGACAACAGAAACTTTATTTGCAAAACCGGTTATTCGAATCTGTTACACGTGAGAAATCAATTATTACTAAGTTTCCCATGAACATTCCACTAAGGAGCAGGGGATATTTCTCTCATATCAATAAGTGTAGTCCGATTAATGTTTAAGTTCAATGATAAGGGGCCTCCTTTTTTATGCCGAGTCCGAACGGCTTACCACATAGCGACCACACTTGGTGGAGTAGTTTTAACATGGCAGGGGATAGGGTAGGTTAGGTTGAAAAGAGGGCGCGGATATTAATCCGCCCCATGCCACTTTGGACATACACCTTCGCCAATAATCGGCCTGTTGTGCCCTCTAAATACTAAAAAGTAACCTTGAAAAAGAATATCTAAATTAGGAATTCCCTTCTACTTACAAAATCCTTATTTGTTTTCCATACCACGCCCCTATGTTGGTTCATATTTGGTATTGTGTCCCCCCCTAAGTATCGGAGGGGGCAATGACATATGAAACGCTCCAACGTATCATCATCTTCCCACATCCCCTACACATGCTAATACTTTTCTCACCGATTTTGCATAAGTGAGCTCGCAGTCCTGTTATACTGATAGCTATACTGACCTCCTTCTTATTTACTTTCAGCAATAGCCTCGTCTTCTCACGATCCGGATCTTGCCATAGGATTCTCGCCGTCCGTGCGAGTGCGTAGCCCACGCCTTTAACTCGGATTGCGTCGACCCGACGGGTTTGGGGTTAACTATGTTAGTTGACGATAGTGCCCTGCCGAACCGCCTGCTTTTCATTCCCCCTTACTCCGCCATGGCCCGGCAGGTGCTGAGAAAACTGACTCACACCCCGCCGTTCGTAGCCCGCGCCCTTAGCTCGGACTGTGTTGACCCGAAAGGCTTCGGGTTAAGAAAATTTGTTTGAAGGCCTTCACTGCCAAATCTTCTGCTTTTTCATTCCCCCTTTCTCCACTATGGCGCAACATACGCTAAGTATGTTCCGAAAACTGACTCACACCCCGCCGTGTGAGACAGCGGCGAAATAATCAGAAATCATACATTGCCTTCTGCGGAAGAGGGAGTACACAGGTTAAGATTGCAAAGAAGTTTGCCGTAAGTTTGAGTTACACAAACAACTCCGACCAAGTACACAACGTATGGACTTGGCAGAGCTAGACGCAGCGGAGATAATTTTGTCGTTAAGAAATGGTTTATGCAGTACGATGACTATGCAGCTGTTTGTAAGTTCAACGGAGAAGAAAAAATGCGTCGCAGACTGCTAAACGTCTTCATGCGTGCCACGTCGCGCCAGAAAATATATCTTCAGCTTCGCGCACGCAACCTGAAGCCGATTGATAAACCTATCGTCTCGATCGATACGAACAACTGAATAAAATGAAGATCTCCAGAATAAAATGAAGAACTCCAGAAATGGGTATGTTGCAAACACCTCTAAAATAAGGCGACTACTGCAAAAACGCCTGACGCTGAAGTTCGCTATTACAATTGTTCGCAGTTTGGACATTATCAGTGTTATTATCAATCTTTGAAACCAAACCGAAGCGATCGGCGAACTCTTGCTTTATATGTGCAGAAGTGGGACATTTTCACAACGGCTACCTGAAGAAGAAGAATTATGCTGCCGCTTTAACTGAAGTTTCTAAGAATGAAGATCAAATAGATGTATATCACACGGTAAGTGTTGCCTTCATTAAGCGAAGTAAACGCACTAAATATAGCAATTGACACGTGTAGTCCTATTAGCTGTATAAAGAAGTCGCTTGCGCCTTTTTCGCCATAAGTGTAAGAACAAATTAACCGAATTTCGCGGTATTGGAAATAATGAAATTAATTCATATGGAACAGCTAATGTGAAATACAAATTCGAAATTCGAAAATATTTCATAAACTATTGATTTTACCGGATAATGAAGCCGTCATGCCAGTAATCATTGGTAGAGATGCACTCTCGAAATTTAAAATGAGTTTATATCAGATAAGAATCGTCAATGCAAATAATGAAATGCTGAAATATAATGTAAATGAAATCCCGGAGAAGGAAACAATCAGTGCGCTTATGAAGTTTAATTGACTAAAGGGTCTGCCTGAAATGGGGAATTTTTCAGCCGGGATAAGTAAAATTGACTTGTTAAGAAGGCGCTAAGGCGCAGGGGATAACCACCGTTGAAAATATTTCTGATGTTCGCGGCGGGATTTGAACCCAGGCGTTCGGCGTCATAGGCGGGCATACTAACCTCTGCGCCACGGTGGCCTCGGAAATCGATTATTATTATTATTTATTATTTATTAATAGATTTTTGAGTACACAATGATAGAGGTTTGAGATTCAGTGTTGTTGTAAATCTATAAAGCTGGCATAGCAAGAATGCTGTTAGCCATATAATTCATTGATATTACCAAAGGTTGGCTGATTATAGTATGTTAATCTATGTTATATAAAGTTGTTTACATATTGGAGACTATAAAAAAGAGAAAGTGCTATTTTAAAAGTTAAATTCATTTTGTATAAAGTTTCTATATTTAATACAATTTTCTAAATATTTGTATAGAGATAAAAAATTCGTGCCATTCAATATGCTTATTACTTCGTTTACATTAAGTGTGGGCTTATTAAAGTAAATAATTCTGAGATTTGTGTATATTGGGCACGAGCCGATAAAGTGGAAGGTGTTCTCGGTTTCGTCTGTGTTACAAATTGAGCAAACGCCATCGGTATTGTCTCTGAAAGATCTAGCATTTAAATTAAGTAACCCGCCTCTAGCCTTTACAATGATACTTGTAGCACGTGAAGATAAGTTCGCAGTGAGTTCCGGTATCCTGGTGTATTCAAGCTGTGGGTAAAGGTCATGGAACTGTGAGCCTTTTGCCCTAACCTCAAAATCTAATCTCTCCTTTGATTTAAGTAGTTCTATAACTTCTTTCCAGTACGAGGGTAAATGTGTCGCGTTGTAGTGCAAAGAAAATTGCAGAGATTGGCATATATTGGACCATTCTTCTGCCCAAGACATATTCAGTTCTATGATCTTCAGCGCAAGAATACGTGGTAATCGTCGGCAGTCTAGTTGGAGTACTCTGTCAATGTAGCAAAAATGTGTCTTCAATGTAGAACAGAAAAGTGAATTGAATCCAGTTTCCAGATATAACATGTAGTTAGGCGTATTGTTAGGCAGATATAACATTTTGTTAATAAAGAATCTAAACAATTTCTCCACGTCCTCATATCTTACACATCCCCAAATTTCTGCGGCATAACACATTATAGACTTTGAACACGATTCAAAAATTTTAAGTTTATTAGCCTTCGATATTTTTGGGTGATTAATATATCTTGACCAAGTAGAATTTATCGCCATTTTAGACGCAGTGAGCTTGTTCTGAAGATGTTTTCTAAAAGATAAGTTGTAACTTAATTCGACACCAAGGTAAGTGTAACTATTCACAATTTCGATATTCTGATTCCCAAACCGCCAATTCAAGTTTCTAGCGACTCTTGTGCCCTTCCGGAAAATAAGTATCTTAGATTTGGCAAGGTTTACCTTCAGACTCCATGTCAAACAATACTCCTCAAGAACGTTAATCATATCTTGTAACCCTTCTGCAGTTTCAGACAGAATGACAATGTCGTCTGCATACAAAAGAACTTTAATGTTAGTATCTGCTACGTTCACACCTCCTGGTAAAGAATCGGGTAAGTCATTAACATATAAAGAAAACAGTACTGGGCTGAGTGTACAACCCTGCTTCACTCCTGTTTCCACCGAAAAGTGATCTGAGAATGCATTTCCGTCCCAGATTTTACTCGTAGTATTTTCATACAATAGTTGCAATATCCGCACAATCTTCGTAGAGAGTCCATAGCTTGACAATTTATAAAATAAGCTGTTTCTGGGGATCAGATCGAAAGCAGATGAGAAATCTACAAAGAAAGCGTAGGTAGCCTTGTTCTTCAAATTATTCAAATTAACAATGTTAACCAGATTGAATATATTGTCAAGCGTGGAGTACTCTTTTCTGAACCCAGACTGGAACTCATTTAGAATGTCATTTCTTTCTATCCAAGCAGATATCCGATTCAAAAGCAAAGAGTTAAAGATCTTACAGTTAGTGTTTAGAAGTGAGAGTCCCCTATAATTAGCCGCAATGTTAACGTCACCTTTTTTAAACAACGGTATCAAGGTAGATTCTCTGAAAGATAACGGAATCCTTTCATTAAGGAATATAGTGTTGAAGACAGCCAATATTTCTTCTAGAAAATTGCGAGGAGCGTATTTATAGAACTCATAAGGGATTCCATCCAGCCCTGGAGACTTATTTCTTCTAAGCCCTTTAATAACAAAGAATAGTTCACACAGTTCAAAGGGAGAGTCAAGGAATGGGTCGACGTAATAAGGCAAACACCAGTGTATGTTCTCGGATTCCTTTCGGTTAAGTAGTAATGCCTTAAAATGTACCATGTAATCATCAGCATTAAGATTTCCTTTTGAATTTTGTGATCTATTCTTCAATGAATTCGACAAGTTCCACCAATCCTTGCTACTCGTTACTCTGTCCAGTCTTCTGAGGTTCTCATTATAATATTCCAATTTCTTCCTACTACATAGTCTTTGAAACTTGGTTCTCGATGAATAATATCTTTTCTTATTAACATCAGTATGGAGAGCCCTAAACGCTTTAAGGTTCCTGCGCATTACTGAACGCAAACGGAAGCATGTCCAATCAAACCACGGCTGTTTAGGCTCAAAAAATTTCCTGTTTGTGTTTTTGACATGTGCCTGTCTAATCTTTTGCGTTATACCGCAGATCATGTCGTCCACAGACATATCTGCACGGTAGTATCCATTCACTGGGGTGTTACCCAGATTTAACCCGTATTGAGTCATATTTCTATCGCTCCAATAAAGTCTTCTAGTATCATTCTGTTTAGTCACATTGCTAGAATGCTTTGGGATTTTAAGCTGGAGACAGATGGGCATGTGGTCTGAAAACGGCTTAGCAAGTATTGCAAAATTCTCAATATATTGCAACAAATCAGATGAGCAAATGCAGTAATCTATCAATGAGCTTCCCATTACACCAAAGAAACTAAGTTTTCCATCCAAATCACCTAAAGTCCTTCCATTTACCACAATACCACCTATGTCCTCAATCATATTCAAAAGCCGTCTCCCTTGTGTATTTATATTCTTATCTTTAGAGCACCTAATTACATTTATATGAGGTTGGTCCCTGATTATATTTTCGTCCAGGACTTGTTGTTCACCTATTCTTGCATTTAGATCTCCCATAATACAGAAGCTGGTTGGATTTAGACTGCTCAAAAATGATACAAACTTATCTGCATCGTTCTTCCAGCTCGTACTATTCAGATAGGTCGGGATAAGTTGGAATAAATTTCCGTCAATATTCACAGATAGCATTGTATGGCTATTGCATTCGGTAAAGTTTAGCTTGTATTTCTTTTTCATTTCTCGATCGGAAATCGATTATTAATAATAAAAAAAACTCGTTAAGCCTATGTTTCAGTAAAAATTTTCACTTTTTGAAAATGATAAAAAAAAACTAATATGCAATAATATCCAGATGCTTCCAGACTGTTTGGTTAGGTTTAGACTCTTACACAATATGAGCAAGAAGTCTGAACTTTACTCTGCATGTAAAAATTGATTATTTAGTTTTACTACTCGTAACTTGCTTTAGACCATAATTGTTGCTTTTATTTAGAGAAGCAAACACCCTTCGATAAAGTATGAATTTCTCAATTTTTTTAACCGGCCGGCACAGTCTATTTTTTTAGGAGTCGTTTCGGAAAAGGGTTTGCATTTTTTGGGCATCGGTGCCGTTTGGTGTCACGTACCATCCCAACGTCTTCAGATCTGGTGACACAAGCATGTGACATCAATTGACACATAAAACAGATGGTACGTTTTTTAAAACTCCTTACGTTGCCGAACAGCGACGGACGCAGTTGGCCCATTTGGCAGACGTGTCCTAATCACAAGTCACGTTCACATTTTTATTCTTCTTATGCGATGGCAAATACTGAAAATGAACCTGGAAAAGTCGATTGTATGACAGTGCAGGAGGGGGATGCATTCACTCCTAGCCACTATGACAGAGCAAGGAAGGACATCATTTTTTTTTCATCAACTCGTAATGAAGAGACACAGAAATACAATTACAAAATATAGTTAAGAAGAGCTCTGAATTATCAGCAGACAGACGGCATATGGATGGGTGTATGGGTTTATGGGTGTAGATGGTTCTGTAGCCAGCCCAAGGCAAGGAAGTTGTATGTTTGTTTATGCCAAATATTGAAAATCTGCCTCCTTCCGTATAAGATATTCCGCTGGCTCAGAACAAACTTTTATCTCGTTATCAGTTACCCTTCCGTTCAGCTTCAGGATGAAATTTAATTCAATTAAGTTTTGTCATAAAACTTTCCCTTTTGTGTGTGAAAATCTATTATGTTGCCAAATGGAAGCGAAGGCCACTTAGCAGTGAAAAGTCAAGTGGCGATGATGTGATTTCGATAATGCCCCCTAAGCGAACCTAGGATGACTAAATGAATAAAAGTTGAAATGAACGAGTTCAACTTAATGATTGAATTAATTGAGGAAACAGAATGAATGGCAAAGAGTGGAGAAGGGTGGCCGCTTTAGTTAGAACTAAGCCCATTTAGTTAGGAACCGCCAAACAGCTTCCTCTATGTGACGGCAACGCCATCACACACTAGACCATACTAAAATATTGCCAGCAAACACAATTATGACATTTTATGGCATCTCTTTTCCACTCGTCCTCCTCACCAACCCCCCACGCAAGGAAAAGTTTTTGCTGCTCTGCTCTATTCTATGTGCGTCTTTACAAAGACACCTACAAAATGACAGCAATGTCAACTTGTCGTAGACTTCTTAATAACGCTAATTTAAGAGTAATTACAAGAAAACAATGGCAAACATTTTCAATTGTGCGCCCATCTTAAATAGAGGAAGCGCTTAGGAAGAACTACGAAGAGGCATTCGTTTCAAAAGAAAACCAAAGTGAGCATAACGCCTGGTAATTAGAGCTAATGAAGCTGGTGGCTGAGAATCAGTGACGAAATTTCGAAATACAAATAACACTCTGAACTCCTTCCACGAACAATCACAGAGAGAGGAAACTTTCCTCATTTTGTATCAATGTAAGATATCCGATTCAAGTTTGGCTCAAAAACAGGCGTGCTTTGTTTTTGTACCCGAAATACTTACATCATTGCCAGCAATAGCAGAGAAAAAAGATGATTTTCCATTTACATATATTTCTGTGCGGATGGTTCAGGCAGGCATGCTAATGAATGCACCTCAATGGAGCGAGTTGTTGTTCTCAACGAGGATCTCTTCTACTCGAGGAGATCATGTAACAACACTTTCCACATTTAAAATACATTTTTAATTACTTACATAAATGTTTCTCTGTTCGCGCTATCTTTTTTTTTTATTAAACTTAAAATCTTTTTGGGATTCCATGAGGAATATTGTACGGCTGTAGACAATAAGCCTAAATGCTTCTATTCAAGAAACTCTTAAAAGTTAGGCAAGTGTGTGCTG
This sequence comes from Stomoxys calcitrans, assembly GCF_963082655.1. Lineage (NCBI taxonomy): Eukaryota > Metazoa > Arthropoda > Insecta > Diptera > Muscidae > Stomoxys > Stomoxys calcitrans. Next base: position 380,053 of record NC_081555.1, on the reverse strand, counting down.
CTGTTAAAGCATTTGACTGGCTTTTTGGATGGCGATTTCTAGATTGCCAAGACAGAGTTCAACGAGATTCAGCCTACAACTGGCGGTAAATATTTTTATAAATTAAATGACAGTCGAAATTCTCTATAACGTAGCAGTTGGGGACCGACGAAATACAACTTTATAGAGAAACTTCGTTATAAAGTATCTGCCGAAATTATTGTAGATTTTATTTGACTTTAGTGCAAAAATAAGCAAACCAACATGTGTCTATGAATAAACAGAAACTACATTTTTATCAATGGTGTTGATATTGAATCGATATCGAGTTCAATATATACCCGATACTAGGCAAATAGTCATTGAAAATGTAACGTTTTTTTAACTGAAATTTTAAATTTGTGTTCGTCTGCGAGTGCGTTGTTGATCAACATTGAATGTTTTTTTGTATTTTTTCCTCTAATATTTATGAACTTCAACAACTATAAGCTTGTGTGGGAACGTAATTTGTTTGTGATCTCAGCCAATAATTGATTGTTTTAAAGTGTTGTTTAGGTGACCACTTGTCTAGCTTTTGGCGCTTTTTGACTGTTCATCCCGCCACATCACACTTTTCGCAAAAAGTTTCAGCCTTTCCATACCATCCTTTTGTTTTTATACCCTGTACCACTGCTGTGATGCTAGGAATTTACAACATTATTTTGCATAATTGCAACATTCTATTTTCTTTTTCCATGTTACTTTTTGTTCACCCTTATTCCCGTTGTCAAAGGCGAAGATAGGCAGCAGTTCGAATTTCAGATCGGCAGCAGTTTCGAAGGCGAATTTCACATTACATGGTATTCTGTAACTTATTCGCCTTCGACAGTTTGATAATAGAAAAATATTGTCGTTGTATACTCTTCCGACAAATAGGCGCGATGTAGTTTAAAGTCAAATTAACTTATATATCATACATACGTGCCAACCGATCTTTACTAATTTACCACATAGAAATTGTCTTATACTTGGGCGGATAGATATCCACTGTGAAGAGCGCCATTAAATTTTTCAAAATTTTTTAGCTGTTGGGGTGGCCACCTTCGGCATTATACCCCAAATAATTAGGAGTTTGTATTTAACCAGGCTGACAATTTGTTTGTTGTACATCCTACCCTGCAACCGGCACTAACTTTTGCCACATCACAGAAAATCCGATATCGTAAAGAAATTTACTTTCGATTTGTCTCTAGCCTTTGCTAGCATGAACAGAATAAAAAGGAAGTGGCATCGCTGCAACGAACGAACGTGCTCTTGTCCGTCTGTCCAACCATAGTTTAGGGCTTATGAAAAATTGAACAGCATTTATTTCACTTTGGTGAATGTGTGGCAAAGGCAAAAACACATGGCTTGCTTGCTCCCTTGCCATGCATTCGCAATTGCAGTTCCCGTAGTATGAATGCCCTTCTATTTAGTTTGCCACAACAATAAGAATATTTTTCATGTCTCACTGTGTTAAAGTAAATAGCAGTCCCCTTCCTGCAGCAAGGGAAATTTTTTACCTTTGGCAGGATTGCGTTGATTGTGATGCCAATCGCTCTGAGGAAGATAAATCACGGCAAAGCAATTCAAAGTCGTTTGCTGTGTTGCAAAGAGGTGACGCATGCATTGGAAGATGCAGGACAGGTGAGAAGAACAGGGTATTCGTTGACATAAAAAATTCTTTGAAAATTCAGAAGAAGAAAAATCATATCTTCTGTCGAAAGACAATATGAAGTCTTAAAATTTAAATATTAATAGGGGAAAGAAGATGGAGAGATTGACTGATATGAAAAATTAGGGTGTTGATCGAAGTGCCATCAAAGTTGATCAACGTTCAAGCCTTTATAATTTTAATTATCAAGACCGTCAGAAGTTCAATCGGGAGACCAAATTCTGTAGTGTTTCCAGATTTGAGCCATAATCAGCATAGATGTGGAGAGGTGTAACAAAAATGTAGTCTTTCAATTTCATCTTTATTGTGTTTTATACTTTTAAGACATTTATGATCCAAATTATAACATGTTCGGTAGCGAAATCTAGGTGTTTCGAACTACGACGAAATCAAGTAAAAAGAATGAGTTTAACTTGGTCTAGACTCGAGAGATCGATCAAACTCAACTTGCTATTGGACAAACAAAATATATGTTTAGCATTTTAGCTCATTGTTTTAATTTTTTACCATTAGATGAACAAAATGTGCCTGTGATCCGCTTCTTTATAATTTTGACCAACTTCATTCTAATTTTTATTCATTATTGTATTATAAGCCGCAAGTGGCCGATAAAGAATTACAATAAACAGCAAGTATCACAACTAATCAATAAATTCTAAACATAACAGTGAAGCCTTTTATCAACTCTGGAAAACTAAAATAGGCTTACGCTGTTTGCCATATTGCTGCCATATAGACCGAACTACCGATTAAGGGCCTTAAGCCCATAAAAGCTGCATTTATTACTCGATTTCACTGGAATTTGATACAGTATTAAGCCTCTCTTTTGATCCGATCAACTAAATATAGTCTGATATGGACCATGATATCAGACTATATTTAGATATAGTATAGACCGATCTTCTGATCCCATAAGAGCGAATTTGCTGTCCGCTCACACCTTATTCGAATAAGTGCAACTTACTCTCCACTCTGTATTCGCACTGCTCTCACAATTTGAATCGCAGAGCATGGGCAGACCAAATATAGACTGAGAGCAATGATACAATTGGGTCGTTGTGTGGTGTGTGCCATTAACTTGTACAAGAGTTGTCAGGAACTGAATCAAATATTGCTATGGATATGGAGTTGTTAAAAAAGAGGATGGTTATTTTATCCATGATGGTGGATATCAAAAGATCGACACAACCGAACTTAACACGTTTTTACTTGTTTATTTTCGAGTTAACGAGTTAACACAGCCCACCCATATGAATGACATTTTTGTGCGGTGTTTGGATACTAAACCTTCGTGGAACCCGCTTTAAGTATTAACAAAAGGAAGAAATATATGAGACGGTCTTTCACTCTCTATTTCGTTTGATTTGAGCTCTTTATTGCCATGGTTTCTAAATAAGTTTGTTTCGCTACAAATGTGGATGTCAAATTCGTGTTCTACTCCCAAAATTCCTCTCTTTTTGCCCAAATTGCCGTGGTCGGTAAATATGTCCAGTTTGGGGCTTATTTAAGAGGTGGGGTGGACACCCAGACATATGGTCCCGATATTAGATATCAGATTCGTTTTCTACTTTAAATGAAAGGTATTCATTTGAATCCCTTATTGTGCTCATGGGTGTACATGTTCGTATGGATACCAAACTTTTGTTTTTTGGTTACTATAAGGTTGCAAGCAAAATTTCATTGAAATCCTCAAACCCATCTCCGAGATCTGGCATTTTTTTAAATCAGAGTTAAGGGGAGGGTCAAAATGATTAAAAAAATCCAGTACGGAGATCAGGATTTTTTTTGTTATGAATATAATGATGTCCAGAAACCGCAAAACCAAAATAAAATAACATTTGGTTGTGAAAATCTCTCCGTAACAAAGCACTATTCTGCGGCAGTTTGCAATGAAGGCATTAAAAAAGTTTGTAATAGTAAAGTGATTGGCCATACTCTCCCAAAGAATAGTTGGGATAAGTTCATTACTTTTTATTATTTTTTTTTTTAATAAAGGGGCAGTCGCTTAAAAGGTAAAACTTGTGTGTCGTCACTATTTGAAGTCAAATCCCAAAAAAGGGAATTTAATTGTTGGCACTTCCAGTGCTCACAACTAATTTGAGTGCAGCCATCAAGCTCAAATTCAAAAGTAGAGCACTTAAACTAAAATTAAAACTAAAATTAATTCCCTTCATGCTTATAATACCGAAAAATACACCATTCATAACAGGCTCATTGCAAATCCGTATTTGAGGCAACCCTCCCCCCCTTGCGTCAAGGCAGCAACGGCATCCTCATTGTATCGTTATTAATGGGACAAAAGGAGACACATAAACGACGCAGAAAACATGGACAACCCAAATCTTCTGTTCCAGCGCCTCCTCCTCCTCCGTTCATGTTAGCACTCTTGTGACGGATGTGTGTTGAAGCGTTCTTGTTGGTCCGCAATTTAGCAGCTTAAGCCACAACCGAGCAAATACCAGCAGCAACAGCAGCCAGGAAAGAAGCACCAGCTCCAGCTCCACTACCACACGAGGAGGACACACAAGATGGACAGGGAGCAGTTGCGATGGTTTGTTGGTAGAAAGATAAATATTTGCAACATTCATTTGCATAAGCTTAATAAATTTACAACTATTTATCAACAAATGCCAAGCAGGAAGCCCAATGTGATGTCCTTAAATCGCATCTATTTCACAGTGAACTAACGAACAGACAAACAAACAAACCAACGAACGAACGAACGAACGAACGAATGTATGTATGCAGATTAGGAGCTGTATTTGTAAGGAGGATTTGCAGCGACAGTCGTTCATAGCTCACATAAAGTGGAAATGATGTACAATTCCCTACATGAGTGCGAGGATATAAAAAAGCCTCGCATTTCTAATACCAAAACATTGCGGCGTCATCACTTTATTGGGTAGTCGAGAAGAATCACAATCCGCAATAAATCGATCCCAAAAGCAAGTCTACCAAGAATTTGGCTTAAATAATTAAAACTTAATTCGACGGATCTTCGTAATGATTACAAAAGCAAAACTACAATAAGATGCTATCTTTAAACTAAAGTTGATCCCTTTCAACGGTCATAACTGTTTTTTTACCCACTTTTGATTATTTTTTTTTAGGGGTATATTCAGTGAATTTGCCAACAAATTCCTTTGGCATTAAAAATACAGGCAAATTCCCCCAAAAAAAAATGGAGTTTAAAAACAGAACGTTTTCAACGGTTTAAGGGAAATTTTCATTGACAAAATCTCTAAAATGTATCTCTGCCGATTATTGAAAAATTATTTCAACAATGCATTGAAAGGCTAAATGAGTAAATACCAACTTTCGAATGTTTTGTTGCCGTTGCTCCAACTCCCACACCAATTCGAACTCACGCAATCCATAATTTGCAGCTTTCAAGCATGACTTTTGAATGAAGATGGCAGACAAAGACGAAGGCGGAGGCAGAGGCAGTGGCAAAAACGAGTAGACGTTGAACTGCCTTAAACAAATGCTAGCGAAGCACATTTCATTGAGACTAGTTTCGATTTCGTTGCCATCGTTCCATCTGCGTCTTTGTGTTGTTGTGCTGCTTACACCAGTTCAGTCATTCAGATTCGAACCATCCTCACTTGATCAGCAGCACTATATCGTGGTGCTGCTGCAGCGTCTTAGCCATTCCGCTCACTTTGTGACCCGTTTTGTGCGCTGGCCGTGCAATGAGATTTCATTTTAGCCGCTTTTGTTTTGGCTGGCTATGAATTAATTTGTCTAATTTAGTTGTTAGATTCATAGACGAGTTAAAAATGTTGCTGTTGCTGTTACTTTCGATTTCATTCGATGTTGGCCAACCAAAAAGACCCAAGCATCGCCACCAGGGAGCTGCAGCAAACTGCAACTGGAGCTGCAATTTAACTGCACAACAGAAAAATTTCGCTGGCATCGCTGTAGAGCTGCTGCTGCAGCTACAATTTCAGTTACAGTATGGATGAATTGTCTTAGGTGGACTGAAATGCTAGAAGGATTGCAAACCAAGTCAGCGGCTGCCAATGGAAATTGATGGTTGGGTGAGATTTTGTTTCTAATATTGCAAACTTGACTATACACCGGGTTCTAGTAAAATTGAAAGTAAATTTTTCTAATGAAATGCTGCGTGAAAGTTTAAAACCATCACCCTTTTTACGGTTGGCGATCAAATTTCCTATTTGTTTATAAAAAGGGAAGTGTTGGATGGCCACAGCTGGGTAGTGTTGGATGACCACAGTTTCTCTGAGCATCGTTATTTTAGTTTCAGCCTTGGATAAAATACTGCAGAAGTGGTCCCTCGTCTAAACGGATGAAGAAAGGCGGATGGTATTCTGTAACTTATTCGCCTTCGACAGTTTGATAATAGAAAAATATTGTCGTTGTATACTCTTCCGACAAATAGGCGCGATGTAGTTTAAAGTCAAATTAACTTATATATCATACATACGTGCCAACCGATCTTTACTAATTTACCACATAGAAATTGTCTTATACTTGGGCGGATAGATATCCACTGTGAAGAGCGCCATTAAATTTTTCAAAATTTTTTAGCTGTTGGGGTGGCCACCTTCGGCATTATACCCCAAATAATTAGGAGTTTGTATTTAACCAGGCTGACAATTTGTTTGTTGTACATCCTACCCTGCAACCGGCACTAACTTTTGCCACATCACAGAAAATCCGATATCGTAAAGAAATTTACTTTCGATTTGTCTCTAGCCTTTGCTAGCATGAACAGAATAAAAAGGAAGTGGCATCGCTGCAACGAACGAACGTGCTCTTGTCCGTCTGTCCAACCATAGTTTAGGGCTTATGAAAAATTGAACAGCATTTATTTCACTTTGGTGAATGTGTGGCAAAGGCAAAAACACATGGCTTGCTTGCTCCCTTGCCATGCATTCGCAATTGCAGTTCCCGTAGTATGAATGCCCTTCTATTTAGTTTGCCACAACAATAAGAATATTTTTCATGTCTCACTGTGTTAAAGTAAATAGCAGTCCCCTTCCTGCAGCAAGGGAAATTTTTTACCTTTGGCAGGATTGCGTTGATTGTGATGCCAATCGCTCTGAGGAAGATAAATCACGGCAAAGCAATTCAAAGTCGTTTGCTGTGTTGCAAAGAGGTGACGCATGCATTGGAAGATGCAGGACAGGTGAGAAGAACAGGGTATTCGTTGACATAAAAAATTCTTTGAAAATTCAGAAGAAGAAAAATCATATCTTCTGTCGAAAGACAATATGAAGTCTTAAAATTTAAATATTAATAGGGGAAAGAAGATGGAGAGATTGACTGATATGAAAAATTAGGGTGTTGATCGAAGTGCCATCAAAGTTGATCAACGTTCAAGCCTTTATAATTTTAATTATCAAGACCGTCAGAAGTTCAATCGGGAGACCAAATTCTGTAGTGTTTCCAGATTTGAGCCATAATCAGCATAGATGTGGAGAGGTGTAACAAAAATGTAGTCTTTCAATTTCATCTTTATTGTGTTTTATACTTTTAAGACATTTATGATCCAAATTATAACATGTTCGGTAGCGAAATCTAGGTGTTTCGAACTACGACGAAATCAAGTAAAAAGAATGAGTTTAACTTGGTCTAGACTCGAGAGATCGATCAAACTCAACTTGCTATTGGACAAACAAAATATATGTTTAGCATTTTAGCTCATTGTTTTAATTTTTTACCATTAGATGAACAAAATGTGCCTGTGATCCGCTTCTTTATAATTTTGACCAACTTCATTCTAATTTTTATTCATTATTGTATTATAAGCCGCAAGTGGCCGATAAAGAATTACAATAAACAGCAAGTATCACAACTAATCAATAAATTCTAAACATAACAGTGAAGCCTTTTATCAACTCTGGAAAACTAAAATAGGCTTACGCTGTTTGCCATATTGCTGCCATATAGACCGAACTACCGATTAAGGGCCTTAAGCCCATAAAAGCTGCATTTATTACTCGATTTCACTGGAATTTGATACAGTATTAAGCCTCTCTTTTGATCCGATCAACTAAATATAGTCTGATATGGACCATGATATCAGACTATATTTAGATATAGTATAGACCGATCTTCTGATCCCATAAGAGCGAATTTGCTGTCCGCTCACACCTTATTCGAATAAGTGCAACTTACTCTCCACTCTGTATTCGCACTGCTCTCACAATTTGAATCGCAGAGCATGGGCAGACCAAATATAGACTGAGAGCAATGATACAATTGGGTCGTTGTGTGGTGTGTGCCATTAACTTGTACAAGAGTTGTCAGGAACTGAATCAAATATTGCTATGGATATGGAGTTGTTAAAAAAGAGGATGGTTATTTTATCCATGATGGTGGATATCAAAAGATCGACACAACCGAACTTAACACGTTTTTACTTGTTTATTTTCGAGTTAACGAGTTAACACAGCCCACCCATATGAATGACATTTTTGTGCGGTGTTTGGATACTAAACCTTCGTGGAACCCGCTTTAAGTATTAACAAAAGGAAGAAATATATGAGACGGTCTTTCACTCTCTATTTCGTTTGATTTGAGCTCTTTATTGCCATGGTTTCTAAATAAGTTTGTTTCGCTACAAATGTGGATGTCAAATTCGTGTTCTACTCCCAAAATTCCTCTCTTTTTGCCCAAATTGCCGTGGTCGGTAAATATGTCCAGTTTGGGGCTTATTTAAGAGGTGGGGTGGACACCCAGACATATGGTCCCGATATTAGATATCAGATTCGTTTTCTACTTTAAATGAAAGGTATTCATTTGAATCCCTTATTGTGCTCATGGGTGTACATGTTCGTATGGATACCAAACTTTTGTTTTTTGGTTACTATAAGGTTGCAAGCAAAATTTCATTGAAATCCTCAAACCCATCTCCGAGATCTGGCATTTTTTTAAATCAGAGTTAAGGGGAGGGTCAAAATGATTAAAAAAATCCAGTACGGAGATCAGGATTTTTTTTGTTATGAATATAATGATGTCCAGAAACCGCAAAACCAAAATAAAATAACATTTGGTTGTGAAAATCTCTCCGTAACAAAGCACTATTCTGCGGCAGTTTGCAATGAAGGCATTAAAAAAGTTTGTAATAGTAAAGTGATTGGCCATACTCTCCCAAAGAATAGTTGGGATAAGTTCATTACTTTTTATTATTTTTTTTTTTAATAAAGGGGCAGTCGCTTAAAAGGTAAAACTTGTGTGTCGTCACTATTTGAAGTCAAATCCCAAAAAAGGGAATTTAATTGTTGGCACTTCCAGTGCTCACAACTAATTTGAGTGCAGCCATCAAGCTCAAATTCAAAAGTAGAGCACTTAAACTAAAATTAAAACTAAAATTAATTCCCTTCATGCTTATAATACCGAAAAATACACCATTCATAACAGGCTCATTGCAAATCCGTATTTGAGGCAACCCTCCCCCCCTTGCGTCAAGGCAGCAACGGCATCCTCATTGTATCGTTATTAATGGGACAAAAGGAGACACATAAACGACGCAGAAAACATGGACAACCCAAATCTTCTGTTCCAGCGCCTCCTCCTCCTCCGTTCATGTTAGCACTCTTGTGACGGATGTGTGTTGAAGCGTTCTTGTTGGTCCGCAATTTAGCAGCTTAAGCCACAACCGAGCAAATACCAGCAGCAACAGCAGCCAGGAAAGAAGCACCAGCTCCAGCTCCACTACCACACGAGGAGGACACACAAGATGGACAGGGAGCAGTTGCGATGGTTTGTTGGTAGAAAGATAAATATTTGCAACATTCATTTGCATAAGCTTAATAAATTTACAACTATTTATCAACAAATGCCAAGCAGGAAGCCCAATGTGATGTCCTTAAATCGCATCTATTTCACAGTGAACTAACGAACAGACAAACAAACAAACCAACGAACGAACGAACGAACGAACGAATGTATGTATGCAGATTAGGAGCTGTATTTGTAAGGAGGATTTGCAGCGACAGTCGTTCATAGCTCACATAAAGTGGAAATGATGTACAATTCCCTACATGAGTGCGAGGATATAAAAAAGCCTCGCATTTCTAATACCAAAACATTGCGGCGTCATCACTTTATTGGGTAGTCGAGAAGAATCACAATCCGCAATAAATCGATCCCAAAAGCAAGTCTACCAAGAATTTGGCTTAAATAATTAAAACTTAATTCGACGGATCTTCGTAATGATTACAAAAGCAAAACTTCAAAACTACAATAAGATGCTATCTTTAAACTAAAGTTGATCCCTTTCAACGGTCATAACTGTTTTTTTACCCACTTTTGATTATTTTTTTTTAGGGGTATATTCAGTGAATTTGCCAACAAATTCCTTTGGCATTAAAAATACAGGCAAATTCCCCCAAAAAAAAATGGAGTTTAAAAACAGAACGTTTTCAACGGTTTAAGGGAAATTTTCATTGACAAAATCTCTAAAATGTATCTCTGCCGATTATTGAAAAATTATTTCAACAATGCATTGAAAGGCTAAATGAGTAAATACCAACTTTCGAATGTTTTGTTGCCGTTGCTCCAACTCCCACACCAATTCGAACTCACGCAATCCATAATTTGCAGCTTTCAAGCATGACTTTTGAATGAAGATGGCAGACAAAGACGAAGGCGGAGGCAGAGGCAGTGGCAAAAACGAGTAGACGTTGAACTGCCTTAAACAAATGCTAGCGAAGCACATTTCATTGAGACTAGTTTCGATTTCGTTGCCATCGTTCCATCTGCGTCTTTGTGTTGTTGTGCTGCTTACACCAGTTCAGTCATTCAGATTCGAACCATCCTCACTTGATCAGCAGCACTATATCGTGGTGCTGCTGCAGCGTCTTAGCCATTCCGCTCACTTTGTGACCCGTTTTGTGCGCTGGCCGTGCAATGAGATTTCATTTTAGCCGCTTTTGTTTTGGCTGGCTATGAATTAATTTGTCTAATTTAGTTGTTAGATTCATAGACGAGTTAAAAATGTTGCTGTTGCTGTTACTTTCGATTTCATTCGATGTTGGCCAACCAAAAAGACCCAAGCATCGCCACCAGGGAGCTGCAGCAAACTGCAACTGGAGCTGCAATTTAACTGCACAACAGAAAAATTTCGCTGGCATCGCTGTAGAGCTGCTGCTGCAGCTACAATTTCAGTTACAGTATGGATGAATTGTCTTAGGTGGACTGAAATGCTAGAAGGATTGCAAACCAAGTCAGCGGCTGCCAATGGAAATTGATGGTTGGGTGAGATTTTGTTTCTAATATTGCAAACTTGACTATACACCGGGTTCTAGTAAAATTGAAAGTAAATTTTTCTAATGAAATGCTGCGTGAAAGTTTAAAACCATCACCCTTTTTACGGTTGGCGATCAAATTTCCTATTTGTTTATAAAAAGGGAAGTGTTGGATGGCCACAGCTGGGTAGTGTTGGATGACCACAGTTTCTCTGAGCATCGTTATTTTAGTTTCAGCCTTGGATAAAATACTGCAGAAGTGGTCCCTCGTCTAAACGGATGAAGAAAGGCGGATGCGGACAAAATTCGGCACACATTCTACATGTCCATCCCTTCTAGACCAGAAAAGGAAGTGGAAACTGCGGAGGATATAGACGTAATATTCAAGCGGGTCGCGAAGGCCCTGAATGACTCGCTTGTGTCAGCATGCCCTAGTACCAAGGGACCGCCATGGTGGACCCCAGCACTGGTTGGTCCAAGAAAGGACTGCAGAAAACTCTTCAAAAGGGCGAAAGCCACAAGGGCACCACACTATTGCGACGTCTATAAGACTGAGATAAGAAAATATAAGGGCGAGCTGAGAATGGCTCAGAACAAATCCTGTGTGGAATTCTGCAGCTCTGTTGAGGATACATCTGAGGCCTCTAGGCTAAGAAGGATCCTATCCTCAAGACCTATTGCGATGGGATATATTTATAAGTCGAAGAACGCATGGAAAATGTCTAGTGAGGAAACACTAGAACTAACATTTCCCGGGAAATTCTCTAACGGACAACGTGGCTCTACAAGAGGTTGTCACTGGTATGCATTCGTCGGAGATTGTTGGGGAAGTTGTGTTTGACGCGAAAACCCTTTGGACGATAACATGTTTCGACCCTGATGATGTATCACCCAGCTGTGTTCGATAGACTGGCTCCTTGCTTAGAGAGATATACTCTGCTTGTATCAACATGTCATCTATACCTGTGGGATGGAAGTACACAAAGGTCATTTTTATTTCAAAAGCAGGAAAATCATACCACAAGAAGGCCAAAAAATGTTCGTCTTATTAGTCTGTCATCCTTTATGCTGAAGCCTCTAGAGAGGTTGATAGAAACATATTTTAGGACAAAGATCCCTGGAGATCAACTTTCTCGGCAACAGAATGCATATAGTAAAGGCAAGTCCACTGAAACAATCCTTCACGACCTAGTCGTCCACATAGAGGTTCTCCCGCTGTCAAGGAATATACAATGGTAGCATTTCTTGACATTGAAGGTTCTTTCAATAATGTCTTCTCTACTTTGAAACATAGCCATAAACAATATACTATTGAAGAAGAAATATGTGTAAAAGTAGGAAAGTTTTCCAGCACTATTAGAGATATACTACAGGAAGCTCTCTGTGCCACAGCAAAGTGGGCTACCGAAAGTCGTCGAGGCGTTAAGAAGTAGCACTTTTCAGCAGGATATACAAGTTACCTACACTGGCACCTGTCTTCTTGGGAGGAGAGAATGTTCCATTTACTGAAACCGAAAAATACAGAAAATTTAACTTAAAATTGTAACATTTTGGAAAGGGCAAGAAAGACAACACTGCCCTATACAACTACAAGAGAGCTATTGGCAAAAGTTGGGGGTTTAAACCACGTGTCATGTACTGGTTAAATACTGCAGTTGTCTGACCTATAATACCGTATGGTGTTGCGGTCTGGTGGACGGCGCTTTAAAAGTCCACCTACTGTTCAATACTCAACGGAAAACCAAGGATGGTTCTTTTGTGCATCACAGCCGAACTGAGGACGACACCATCTGATGCAGGGAATATAATGCTACATCTAATGCCTCTGGGCGTTGTGGCTAGACAAATTTCTGCGACCACTGCTGTGAGGCTAAGGGAGTTTTCTCTTTGGTCATGTGGCAGCTACGGACTCTAGTTGTGTGGATTGCACCCTGCCTGAACCTATCTTTGATAAAAAGTACTGTATTACTATCCTTGATAGAACCGATTGGAACTACGATATCCCTGGTAAAAGAAGCTACATCGACTTCTATACGGATGGTTCCAAACTAGATGACCAGTTGTACTCTGAAAAACTAGAATTGGTCCACTGCAGTGTGTATCAAGCGGAGATTCTTGCAACTAAAGAAGTGTTGAAATAACTAAGGTATAACACATTTAGCCGATGTAAATATTCGCAAGTTGTTGGACTTTTGTAAGTGATCTGGATGGTTCAACGGTAGGAACTAGAAAGTATTTTCCTTCTCCTGTTCTTTCGGTATTACAATGGACAAAAACATCTGAATCCGATGGCAGACTGCCACTTTAACCTAACCTACAAAATAGAATTAATTTTGTATTTTTGGTATCACGTAAGTCAAATTCGATGCTCAATTTTGTCGAAAATGGCATAGTTAATGACCCTCTTAAGTATAGCACACATATTTGTATAAAAAGTATGGAGGCTAATTTAACATTATTTTGTTGTCTACTATAAAATCCATATTTCTATTACCACGAAATGTGAAATTCGCTTTCGATTGCCGACAAAGTTCGCCTTAATTTCTTTGACGATCTCTTTGCATCCCCTTCACAACCACCATAGTGCAGTCCGATTCAAGTTTAAACTTAATGACAATAGGGCCCCCTTTTTATAGCCGAGTCTGAACGGATTGCCGCAGTGCGACAACTCTTTGAGGAGAAGTTTTAACATGGCTGACATACCATTCTTTTAAATGACATTTTTTTGATGTTCACACCAGGATTTGAACCCACTTGTCCAGCGTCATTGGCGGACATGCCAACCTCTGCGCTATGGTGGGCTCCCAGTACACTTAACACCAATACAAATATGGCGCCATATAAACCAAATACCCGAGTTGACTTATGATTTGAGTCCATTGTGGTGGGAAAATTTAGCAATAATCCCTATTAGACTTAACCAACTGTAATTTCAATGTTTTCTCAATTTCCATAAATTCTGATTTGGACAATTCATATTTGAGGATAATAGCAAAAGGAATTAAAACGCCTTCTTTTGCCAGCGGTGAATGTGAATCTCGCTTAACCTAATCCCAGGGCAGCCCACTGCCGCGGCCGGTTGCCTTTTCGGGATTTCATGTCTTAACACCAAATTTATTGTTGTCAAAACAGTTCGCCATGTAATTTATGCTCCTCTTTCATTGTGCCGTGTGTCGGTGCTTCATTACACGAATGGAAATGTTCAACATTAAAAAGGTTTATTTGGTATTATTTCATTCGGGGTTACGGCGCCAGCTTTAACGGTCTGTTCGCCGCAGACAACGAAGCTCATGCTGCCACCTTCTTTAGCTGCATTAACGAATGGACGAAGCAGAACGATTTTTTTTTTTGCTAAACAAATTCTCTTTCTCTGTTTGCGTTGTGTGGTCAGAATTGTTTGGAAGACTCCGCACGCCAGGATTTAAATGAAAATATTGCTCATGAACTCCAGCTAGTGAGCCACATCCATATTCTCAATCCCACACCCACATTGGCCACTCACGGTGGCAAACGCTGGGCAGAGAGTGTGGCTAAAGCGCAATTACGAGGATAGTATCACGGAATAAGGCGAGGCGCGAAGCAAACCAGGGCAGAACAGGGCAGCAGCATATTAATTGAAATATGAATATTTGTAATGAAAGTGGAAATTGTATAAAACAACAAAAATAAAGTATGAAAAATAATGGGCATTTTATGTTTTCCACGGTCTTGTCGCTCCGTTCGTCTGACCGTATGCGGGGGTCAAGGATGATGTATTCGCCCATATCACCACACTGCGGATTAACTTGGTAATTTACATTCAAGGACCACGAGACAAGTGTTACAAAAACATCAACTGTTGTTGGACCAATATTTTTGTTAAGCATAGCCAACTGCCTAACATTCCACCTTAAATTAGTTCACAGAGAATAACCATTTAAAATGCCTATTGCGAATGTTAAAAAAGTTGCGTCACACAATTGACATGCCACATAGCCTTTTCGCAAATCAAAGCGATTTAGGTTTGAATTACGATATAAAACGGACTTTTGATTGCAACAGAATGTACCCGGGAAATGAAGATTTTTTGCCATGAAAAAAGAAGCCAGAAGATACTACAAACCATCCAAATTTGACATGTTTCCACTGTTGTCTGCGGCCTCTTCAAATACTTTCTGATGTGAAAGCTTCACAGGCCATCGTACATTGGTCCTGTAGTACTTACAAAGAAGTTAGAGCGAAAACGCCTGTCAACGAAATCAATACCACACTTACCAAGTTCGACTCCTTGTCACATGTATGTTTTGTCCATGCAACTACAATTAATTCCATCGTTAACACATGTTTTGGAAGTTGTGTCGATGGCTTTGTATGCCTAGATGACGCACAGTGGGATAGAATAAAAAAAATTTGTAAAAAAATCTGCCATTTGAGGAAAGGATTGAGATAATTGAGTAGTTAGAGCTGAGGTTTTATAGAGATCAGGTGCAAAATTTCAAGGCCCTAGGTGGGCCGGGCGCCTCTGGGCAGGGTTCTAAAGTTGATCACCTTGGCATTTTGAAAAATTGTTCGGACTGTCAAATATTCATCTACTCTCCGATTTCCATTTTTTCTGAATAGTGCTCAATTTGAATTTTCGTTTTTGTTATATTGGATTTATTTCCCTTATTTTTGTTTTCACCCCTTCAATCCACTCAAATTCATTCCAGAAATTAAGGAAAATTTGCAATTTTCTGAAAACGGAAACTCAACTTGAAAAATTTGTAAGACAAAAATATAAAATGATATCCAAATAATTTTTTTGCCCGAATTTTTTCACAAAAGTATCCAAAGTAAGCATTACGAGAAAATGTGGATTTCAAATCGTAGTTTTTTAGGAAATTTGCTGTGGAAGCTATGAATATTGTTTGGGGAAAAGAAAAAAATTCTTGGGTTAAGGGGACATATGAAGGAAAAAAAACCTAAACCCTAATGCAGGTCTGGGCTTTGTATTTAGAAAACTTGTGGGGTTTTCCAATTTTTTGATAAAAAAAAAAATTGGCTATTATAAAGTAAGTTGAAATATTTTATTAAAACTTCACTTAAAATGAATCTTCAAATTGTCCTCTTTACAAAAATTATGGTTTTCAAGCTAATTTGCCACAAAAGACTAATCAATCAAAATTCTTATTCTTGTGACTAACATATGAAATAACCACTTTCTTTACATTTTTGACTTAAAAATGTATAACTTTTAACTGAATTATCAGATGTGGGCACTTTTTGCAGCAAAATCGTTTTAAATTTTATAGTATTGATCATGCATCAAAATGAAAATCAAACCACAAATGCCCTGGTAAACTCGGTCAAAATTCCAAAAAAAAAAAATAAAAATTAATGATTGAATATGCAAATGATTAGATTTTTCATTACCCTTTATAGTTTCATTTTCACAAAATTTTGGATTTTAGGGCAATGCAGTTTAATCCATTTTGAATAAAAGTCATGTTAATAAACAAGCAAACCCAATAAGCTAATGGAGAGTACCGAAAAGAAAGGGGCATAAAGAAATCAAAATACCTAATGTGCAAGCGATGGCGATGATTTTTGTTTTTTTGGTTTAATTTTGCGCGTTAACCTTTTTCTGAACTAATTTCTTGCCGTAATACAGCCGTTCGTGATAATGAGTTTAAGCATCATTCACATGTCCCTGATCAAAGAATAGAGGCAAACCACCAACGTGCCTTTAACGAATATTTATATATGAACCCAAAAATCAGGGAAAACTAAGGAGGGAAGACTCGGTGTCAGCATTTTCAAAGACAGCCCACCATTCTATTTATCTTAACGGCCATCTTTGTGTGTGTGTGTGTGTGTGTGGGAATTTCATTAGCATCCTCGCCTTCGATTAGTGTTCATGTGCATCACATAGAAAAAAAATTTTATGTCTTTTCCCTTTTGCTACATTGGCCTTCATACATCATCAAAGTTCATATGTAACATTTCTTCTCTTCGGACATCTTTAGGTCAGACTGAATGTTGTACGGTTCCATATAAGCTCACATGCGGAGTTTTCTCATGTTACCCTCAAGGCTGCGTTTTTTTTTTTCAATGAACAAATTTCGGCCTGTTGTTGGCGAAGGATGATGAGGTTGGAAAGGAGGAGACTTTGCCTTTGCTTGTTGGCCTAAAAATAGATTGCCATTTTGTTCTATGGATTTCATGGGAGCGGGCGACATTGTAACAACGCATCATCTATGTCATATCCTTTTTTATATGCCTACATGCAAAATTAACGAGATGGACGATATATGGCCGTAGACATTGTAGCCAACGATACCCAGTAAACAAACCCACATTAAAAAGACAGTATCTGGAAGTTCTGCCTAAAGGTCGGGTTTAAGTTGAAAGTCTTTCTGGGAAGTTGAATATCTCAATGTAACCTTTCAAGCTACATGCCTCTTTATGGCAGCATGACTTAGGTTTGCGTGTTAATGTATAAATGGCCATGTCGCGCTGAAAACTTTTGCTGTGCTCACTCTATGTGATAAATGTCACTGACGATGCTCTTGCAAATGTTTTTCTTGTATGCTCGTTCTATTTTTCTCATTCGCACTATCTCTCTAGTTCACCATCTAGAGAAGGAATAGTAAAAAACCAACGTACTGTCTGTCATGATGGCCTAAAGGGTTGCACCTATTGACGGACAAGTGACAAATACCACACTTTCAGTTTTTTCCAGCGTTTCATTGTTTGGTCGCCACACACACACACACACACACACTGGCTGCTTGTTTCATATCTCCCCGCACCCATAATGATGGCTGCTCTTGGTTTTTTGTTTTCCATTTTTGTGGATGTCAACCTCTGAAGGACTCATTTGGGAGGAATATGCTTTGGCAAGCACTTCGTGCCGGGCTGTATAACCCACTTGAGTCGATGGCATGGTTTAGTTTACATTGAATATGCACATATTTAAAACAACAATAATAACAATAACAACGACAACAAAGAATAAACCCCCAACAAAGAAAGGCGTTTAAAACAATACCACAATGCACTTTGTTGTTTTCTAGGGCGTATGAGCAACACAATGTCACTGCAAGGCTTGCCATCTGGGGCGTATGATGTGTGCGTCTCTAATTGCCATTAATCATACGCATGAGGGCACGCGGAAAGCACGATGACTCCCGTGCATGCAGAATTAATTTTGGCTAATTCTATTCACATTTAATGTGGTGTATGAGTGTAGTTTTCAGCACCATACAAGAAGGCGCAAGTGCAATTTCAAATGGCATAAAAAAAGTTGAATTTCCTTCTGCATGCTCTTTACCTCATCATTCGAAGCTTGTGACAGACTTTTTATTTGAAGGTGCACTACGACGTTATGTGTACATGATGATTTGTGTACATTTGGATAGTTGCAATAGCATTTGTATTCTTAAATCGAATCCTGGCGAGAACTTCATGAAAATGTTCAGCGGTGGATATCCCTCCTAATGCTGGCGACATTTGGGAGGTACTGTACCATTTGGTATGTCGGCCATGTTAAAACTTCTCCACAAAGAGATGTCGCACTGCGGCAAGGGGTTCGGACTCGGCTATAAAAAGAAGGCTCCTTATCATTGAGCTTAAACTTGAATGGAATGTTCATGGGCAAATTTGCATTGCATCTAAATCTAGACCGATATTGATGAAATTTTGTAGACATATTGGGACGGCAAAGAAAATTTTGTGGATTCTACAGCCTTAAAAGTGCATATCGGATAAAATATATATTGGGTGCTATATGTAAATCTCGTCCGATTTTGATTAAATTTTGCACACGTCTTAGGATATCAAATGAAACATCTCACGCCAAATTTTGTAAAGATCGGACCAAAAATCGGATGAAAATATATACAGGAGCTATATCTAAATCTGAACCGATTTCGGTGCAATATCGCACATGCATTGGGACGTCAAATAAAGCGAAATGTTTTATTTTAGGCAAAATTTTGTAAAGATCGGACCAAAATTGTGACTACTTAAGCCTAAAAGACTATATCGGATGAAAGTTTCGTAGGGGAGCTATATCTAAATCTGATCCGATTTTGTTCAAAATCAAAGGCCCCCCTATTATCCGATTTCGCTGAAATTTTACGGAATGACCTATGTTAAGCTTTTGGACATCCGTGCTCTATATGGTTCAGTTCGGTCTATATTGTGATATAGCTGCCATATTGACCAATATTCTGTTTAAACAACTTGAATAGTGAATATTATTTATTAGACCACTCGACATCCGTGCCAAGTTTGGTCTAAATCGGACCATATTTAAATATAGCTGCAATTGGTTAAAAATTGTTGCATTTTTCCGGATAATGACGAAAGGTGGTTAATCCCAAGTTCAGCCCAGCCGAACTTAATGCCTTTTATCCATTTGTAATCCACAACAACCTTCATTAATGGGAAGTATCTGTGCAAAATTTCAAGCGGCAAGCTCCTCACATCCGACCGCTGTCGTGATTTTGACAGACAGACGCACGGGCAGACATAACTGAACTGACTCAGTATATCGAGACGGTCAAGAATTTATATACTTTATTGTCAATATTTCGAGGTGTTACAAACGGAATGACTAGATTATTATTCCCTCTATGCTTTAATATTGGGTACAAAACAAGACGCGCTGAAACAGTGCTTAACGCTCTAGGTATCTATTTTTGTGGTCTAATTGAGCAGGCTTAACCATTATTTGAAGGCTATCACTTTCTGTGACCCTTTTTGACACTTTTTACGAATTTTGTTATTTTGTCTGGATATGGTTACAAACTAAGAAATACAAGAAATTTTGTCGAAATTTTGATTCTGTAAGAAGTATGGTCAAACGTTGGTTAATGTTTGATCAAACTTTTTATAGAAATTGTTTTTAAAAATTTGAACTTTTTCATTTTTAAGTTTTTTTGACAATTAGGGCGAAGACCGTTAAATTTCACAATTTTCGTTTGTATCTCTTTCGAGACGAGCTTAATGATCGCAAAAGCCAGAGATCGCGACACACACCAACCACTATGGGACGCGTTTCGTCAATACAACTTCCAACAGATGCACAGAATCATGTGCTTACCAAGTTATTTTTTGCAGACAAAAAATCTGTCATTACACGAAAACACATGCATTGGGAAAAGTACAGCTAATAGACAGGGTTGTCGAGCGTGGTTAATGTGGTATTTGTATCATTGAGGCGTTTTCGCAATAAATTCGATACAAATGCAACATACCAACGCACGGCCCTTGAAGCCATCACACCTAATATGGTTGAAAAAGACTTCTTACCAAAGACGAAACGCTTCCCATAGTGGTTGGTGTGTGTTGCGATCTCTGGCTTTCCTTTTCCATTTGCAAAGGAAATCACCCATTATTGAGCTCGTCTCGAAAGAGAAACAAACAAAATTTTTTACTTTTATTTTCAAATTTTAAGCTGAAGTAAAATGTTACTCACTTACTTTTACTTTTCAATTCGATTTTTTTACAAATATACGGTTTTTTTACAAATATACGGTTTAAGAGTCCCTTTTAGTTGCCTACTTATTACTGTTGAGAGCGAAAATCATTGATCTGCTGTCTGAATTTAGGCGTGCTTATAAAATCATTACACTAGACATTATCTTATTTGATAACCCTCATCGCTACATTTTCTCATTAGATGATAATGGGAATTAAATATCTACGCATGTTTTGTCTTTGAATGAGTTCCTATCTCGTTTGTTGGTAAATGGTTTGGTTCGTGTCAACCAATGTTAATACAGCCAAATATTGGAGATAAAGAGGGCTCAAACTCAAAGATAGGTTATATATTTTACAAAATTACTCTTCCCTACTCCCTTTATCTCTCTAACACTCTCGTTTTATGCCCACCAACATGGGATAGAGTGTGTGTTCATTTTGACATGCCGTTGGCAAGACATTGAAATATGGTTTTCCGATGAATTACAAAGTATATACGTGTTTATTATTGATCGTCGTAAAATTCTAGACGATTTTACGATGTTGTCGTGTCTGTCTGTTCATTTGTCTTGTCCAATCACGCTATAGCTGTCGGAAAGTGAGATATAGCTGCCATTGAACCTATCTAATGATTAAGGGCCATAAGCCCATAACAGGGAGGTACACTTATTAGCCGACAGGGGTTACACTCAGAGAAATTTGTCAGTAAAAAAAAAGCAAACAGAAAGCCTCCTGAAAATGGAGCAGTAGTAATTTTTTGCTAAAACAGCAAACTTTTGCTGCTGTCTGCAGATGTTATTGTCATATTAAATTTTAACATTTAATTTTTTAGCCATATAGCGTACATATTTTTCCAATTTTATTTCATTTGATATTTTTTTTTACGATTTTAAATAATAGCACACAAAATAACTACTAAAATCATATTTATGCTTTCAAACTAAAAATGTTTGCTCAAAGTTGGCAAAAATGTGAACTAGTGTGTAGAAAATAACCAAAATATTTGTATGGCTTCATTCAAAAGTACATTTTTAATATAATATCAGCAGGCTGTGTTTGCTGATATCAGCAGACTAAATTCTCTGGGTGTAGGATACCCGAAACGAGTATAGTTCACATCAGACCATATTTAGATATAGCTTCCATATAGGCTGATCTACCGACTTAACGTCTTAAACCCATTAAAGGCGCACTTGTTATCCGATTTCCCTTAAATCTGGAACAGAGAGACCTCTTAGACCCCTTAACAAAAGGTTAATGGTCTAGATCGGACACGGTTGCTGTAAAGACCGATTTTCCGTTTTAGGGTCTTGATCCCATAAATAGCCGATTTCGATGAAATTTGAAAATTTCATTTTAAAAGGCTTGTCGGTATCTGAATTAAATTTGATACAAATCAGCCCCTACTTATATATAGTAACGTTGTTTTAAAACAGGATTGCAAAATATATCCATGGTGATGAGTATCCACAGTTCCGCACAGCCGAACTTGAATATCACATGAATAATAGTCAATGATTTCAATTGTGCGCAATCCATTGTGCTCACAATAACACACAAAAACGCACACATTTGAAAATTTTAACTTGATTAAGCGCATCAATCATAACGATGAACTAAATGTGATATGGAAAATATTTCAAATGTAATGAACGACATAAAGACTTACCTCACAGCAGTTGTGGCTCCTCTTCGCAGATAATTAAGCACTGAAATATAATTGGATATCGATGCGAAGTACTTCTTGCTTTGTAACGATGCATGGAGTTTTATTGACTTTTAAAGGCAAATTAACACCTCCAATATTAAAATTATCAGCTCTTGATTGTTATGTGTACACTTTTTACACCTTTATTGCCCCATTGATTTGTTTTTCTCACTTTATTCAAAAAGTTGAAGTAGCGAGATCATGCCGCTATGACTACAGGCATATTGTGAATATTGTCGGTCAGCTGTTGACAGTTTGAGGGGCATTGAGTCACACAACAGTATAATGACATGTCGTAGTGTGCAATTGGCGTTGATGAAGAGTTGCCATATTGTTAGTTTGATTTGTTCTGGAATAAAAGAAAAAACAGAATATAGGTTACATAGAGATACTCAAGGGTCGCCAAAAACTTCTTTTCTAACTAAAATACAGCTGGTTTGCCATTTCATAATCAAAAGCCTTTCTCATAATTGGAGAGCGGCAAATATACAAATGAATATTTTGATTGGAGCTTCGAAAAAATTTTTGAAAACACCGACATTGTTTGTATTCAACGAAAGCACATTGAAAGAAAGCGAAATTAGTGTGGCACATTTTGTCAAGGTAAAAATGTTTGCACTTTTCCCTCTCTATGCTCATTTTGAGTACAGAGAGGGACAGAGAGGGCTAATAGCTGACAGATCCTTGTGGCCCGGCACCCAGAACAGGTGAATTTTAAACTATTCAGCCATCTCGTTAAGAGACTTGCGACAGTTGATGGTTTTTGAATTCCGAAATACGTTATTCGGGGATTTAATGGCTGCCTGGCTGTTTGAGAAAATACAAAGGGAAATAAATCCAGCCTATTTAACAAATAAATAAACGCTTTCAAATCCCACTGCATTGATGCGTTTGAATATAAGGAGAAAGTGGAAATTGTTTAAAAAATTTTTAACGCTTAGCAATTAAATGTAATTTAAACAATTCTTGAATACCATACTGTAAATTAAATTCAAGCTAGATTTTCTGTTGCAATTTCCATCATATTAACCGAATAAAAATGTTGGGAAAATTGGTCGTCGTCATTGTAGCCACATTTTCATATGGAAGGGGCGATCTTCGTCAAGTTCCTCTCTCTGAAACTCTCCTCTCGATACCGCTGATCGTCCGAAACTGCCGTTGAAACTACTCCGTACGGAACATTTCACTATCCACAACCTTTGGACGTTCCCGGTAGCTCGCAGCTAAGCTTCTCGTGACAGCAATGAACACCACACAGATCGGCTCTCAATGTTCCAGCCTGTGTGGTGCTCACAGCTATTCCGTGTCGTGTGGGACAATTGGTGTTAATGAGTGATGGAACAAATTTTGTTATCGTTATATTTCATTGTAAAGACAAAACCGAAGTATATAAACTTTATAACAATCATCGAAAATACATAGCTCTGAAAACATTTTCCAATCTTTATAATTATGTTTATGCTGTCTTGTCAGTATTTGTCCGTTCGTTGTCCCGAAATTTTAGTCCTTGTCCCCAAAAATCCCCAATTTTCTTTTTTATTTTCACAAAAAAAAAAAACTGTTCCAAACCGATTTTTATAAATTAATAACTCAATATTTGTTTGTACTTCTATTTAAATGTTGTTAATTATTTCTCAGAAAAATGTGCGTCATACTAACATGAGAAGGCATGGATTTTGTATTATAATAATCGCTCTCACTCATCTTCGTTTTAACACCATAATATCCCACTCGAAAGGGATTCAAGGGAAAAGTCGTGCCTTGCCTGCGCTTTGATCCAAAATAAGGTTTGTATGAATACAATGAGTGAGTCTCCCTGCTATGTTTATATGGGTGTTTGTGGGCAAATGACATCTCTCAGATGTGGTATTTTTTTCTCAACTTTGAATTTCTTTCTTAAGTTTTCCCCTACTCATAAGGTTTGTCTTTTGTTAAAAAAAAAATTGGTTTGGTCGCGACAGTATTTACTGCTAGTCAAGTGTACTGAAGATATATTCCAGTACCATAAACGATAACCGTCGACGTACTTTGCCCATGGTGTTAAGTATAAGAACTAAATTACCTTAAGAAGAACGGTTTAACCTGACAGATTTAACAACCGTTTAAATCTTCAAATAAAATTTTAATTTAAAAATGTTCAACATTAAAAGTTTTAAGATTTTCGCATGATGTTGGTAAAAATTAAAACATTTAAGATAACCGAGGAGATAAAAACCTCATGTTATCATCTTGCTAACACTTATCAATTGCCAACTGTTTATCAACTATGAAATAAAATCAGCAAACAAAAATACTAACAGCTATAAAACCACTTGTTGTTAACGGAATTAGATGGGATACTAACGCAAAGGCAATCCATGTCTGGTAATACCAGTTGGTTTTATCACACAACAATGTCTGTCGTCATGGTCGACCTCTCCTATGAAACAAGTGCAGCATCCAGTCTTACAATTGCAGTAAAATGTTCAACTAACGCCATAGTAAAATGTCAACAAAGCCCACTCCATAACTCATCGTCTCCCGAACGTACCACCATCCATTTAGGTGCCGGCATACCTTGCATTTGATCGCCATTCTCCACTATTTGAGTTAAAGGTGTTTTGCAAGTTTCAATCGCATTGCCAGTCGGTTATCTTCTATGGGTTTCGATAAATTCAGTGATCATACCCCAAACCCCAAAAAAAGTGTGCTCTTATATATCTAAACCAAGAAATGGCTTGTGAAGCTTTTAAATATGTAGTCGATAGTTTCAAGGCAAAAAAGCAAGGATACGATGTGATGATTCCAAATTCCTAGAAAGATAAAATCGTTAAAGCGCGCTCAATTTGGCAAAATACTTTCCAGCTACAGTCTAAAATTCCCAAGTAATCAATTAACTTCAACGTGGACCCAATAACGGATACAGGTAAAAGCAGACCCCTTTTATGTATTCTGGAATTTTAGCACGATTCTATACTTCTTAGAGAAACTGAAGTTGATACAAATGTTTGCTGGTTGCCAATAACAATTGAACGGCTTTGTTTTAGCGTGCCATGTAATGGAGAACTTGATTTTGACACTGACTGCCATAGTACAAGCCGGCCCCACCCCTTCCTCTGGTGTCATCCCGCCAATGGCTACATTGTTGTGTGCAAGCACCTATTTAATGACGCAGCTGTGGTTGTTGTAACAACGCATTGCTCCCTTTCTGCCGTTCTATAAGCAAAATATGACTTGGCAACTGAGCAACAAAGGTAAGTGGGTTAACATAAGGATGGATTTCATTTGTTGGTGCCACCCTAGGACCACCATTGCATTTTCTTGCTTCAACCCATGCCTAAGTGATGTGCAGTTCCTTTCAATTTTGATTTTCGCATAATAACTACTGTGACGATCTAACTATGCTAATAACGTGTTAATGGATATCGACAATGTAGGCCAGGAGAATGGAAGATAATAACTCCTATCCAGATTCGTCTATATAGACAGGCTTTGCTATTTACCATAGATGAGTTGTTAGCTCTTTTGACATTGACAAATATACTCGTATTGACGAAATACTTCTTTGCTGCTCGAATTGACGTTTTAGCAAAGTTTAACTAGAGATCTATAAACAGGCCAATACCTATACATTCTAGAATTACTGCCCACAAAGCTAAACACACTCTAAATTCTGACGATGTAATTGTTCAGAGTTAATTTCGCTCATTTCCTCTGTGCATATATTGCTGCCGATTAGATGTTAGTGGCCGCAAGTATAAAGCCATCACGTACCCCGTCAAAGGCCAAGCTCTCTTTGCAAACATATTCTGTAAGACATAACCCGCTGCCAAGTCGAGCTGTTTGACAAAGCTCAAAGTCCAAAGACGCCAAAATGAATGTAACTCTGGTGCGATCAATACTCGTTACAATTTCCAGTTTCGGTCGCTGGCTTGCAACAAAAGAGCTGCTGTGACAACGTCTATGGCCAATCAACTTTGAGCAACCGCAATGGCAAATAACGTCCGAATGTGTGGACAGTTTTCATAAACCCGAAAGTCTTGCTGCCATGCTGCACGAGTTTGGAAAAGAGATCAAATCGTGACTGTTTTGTGTAGCCAATCTGGAAATATGACGTTTGGAAAACACCTCGATTCAAATCGATTCGTCGCTTGAGCCAACATCTATGAGCAACAACCATAATGCGGGAAACGTGCAACGCGGCAGCCAAGCAATGCCTCGTGATATTTGAGGAACATTTAGACAATCATGCCATTGGCACTTGGCGCGTTTTGTTGCGTATTTTACGGCAACTTGGAAATGTTGTTCGCACTGCCATAATCGTTTCAAACTTTACACTGAACTTCAAAACAAGGTGCGCATGCGCCACACGGCACCCGGGGCAAAACATTGACACATTATGCATCATCACAAGTGATTCATTGTTCGCAGGCTGGGCATAATACACAAAGAACATCCGAATTGATGGGAACTTCTCACACAATTCACCCCATTTCAGACCAGCGACAGTTGTTACAGAATCTACTCCGATACAATGAATTAATGTGCTCAGTGGCACTCAACACGATGATCAATCATCAGAAACTCGCATCGATGTAACAGGCGTTAGCCTAAACAAACAAACATCGGCGGAGCATGCTGCGGCAATTAAATCAAACTGGAAAAACGCCCCGCCAACAAAACAACTAAGCAGGCAGACTATCAGTCATGCAGCCCAGCAAGCCAACCAGTTATACTCCGTAGTGCATTCGCGTTTTATTTTCCTTTAATTTGGAATTTTGACTGCATTTCATTTGTCTGCTCCGCCATCGATGCTTTTCACTTTCGAACGCGAATATGAAGATAAACAACGCACATCGTCGAATGCCAAATCTGCCGCAAATTAAACAGCAAAACATGAAAATGTTACAATTTCATTCATTCGTTCATTTGTTTGTTTTTTTCCATTCAGTTGGCCATCCGCTCACCCCCTCCCACAATGCTGGCGCTGGAGCTGATGCGGGGTTTGGGATTGCTGCTGTTGGCGTGCAAGTGCACAACATTTTGCAGTCGGAGCTGATTAATGCCATTACCAGCTGGAGGAGCTAGAAAATCGCATGAATGCAGATGCCAGTGCGAATATTGGTCCGTGACGATGATCCAAAAATTATAATCGTTTGACATATCACACAAAGACTTTCGCTTTGGCTTTGGGGAGGCAGCAACTAAGTTCAGCCATCCACCGAATGGCGAAACCAATTCAATTCAGTCTCCAGATGGATTGGGGTGGCAATGACCGCAGTGGAATCGTTGCTTAGCCCCATTAAAGCGTTGTCGAGTTTTCCCAATACAACAAAGCTAATTGCAGACGGGGTGTTTCCTTTCTCTCTGGCAAGAGGAAGCCAGTCACCGCATGCAACATCCTTGTTGAACTTTGGTGAACGGACAAAATAGCACTTGACAGCGCTATATCGCCACAAAGAGACGACTGCAATTCATAGATTAAGATGGCCCAATTGGGACACAGAACGCATTTCACAGCAACGTCCCACACTAATTCGGCGACTTTGTAAAACTTACCTAAATAAGTGTAGTTCTGGAGCAACCTTATCCTTACTAGGCTATTAGTTGGGCCCTTTTATAATTGACCCAATTTTAAATTGCTCAGCACTATTTGATATGAGAGAAATTGTTATAATTTCTCAGTGAGACATGCAACACAGGGACTTCATTGTAGCTATAAACAAGTAAAAACTGTGTTAAGTTCGGCCTGGCCTACTTGAGAACCCACCACTATGGATTCCATATAAAATGTACACAAATGAACTAAGTTGAAGGGCACATTTGTGCATTACGTACAAAGTTTCTGCCAAATCAGCCAAAAATTAAAGCTTCTTGGGGTCGAAGAAGAATAATCAGGAGATCGATTAACAGGGGAGCTATATTAGGGTATACATCGATTGAGTCCATACTTACCAAAGGATGTTGAAAGTCATAACAGAACACTACCTGCAAAACTTCACCCATATCGGCTAACAATTGCTGCTTCCCGAGAGGGGCTAAGGATTTCAAATCGCGAGATCGGTTCATAAGGGGGCTATAACAGGATATAAACCAATTTGGATTATAATATATTCAGATCTGAACCGAAAAGGCCCATGGGCAATCCCCAATGACCTACAACAATAAAAAGAAGAAGTAGCTGTGCAAAATTTCGAACGGATAGCTTTATGCGTTCGACCGATTTCCACAGGCGCATCATTATTTCAAGGTGCTACAATCGGAGTGACTAGATTAGGGAAGTTTTTTATTAAGAGTCTGTTTATTGATATTGAACGATAAATCGAATCAAAATCATTTTATTTTTATTGGTATGCGTAGTCCAAACCAACTATCAAGTGGCTGATTTTGATATTGGCTTCGCATATTGATAGCTCTTTCGATTTTAACAAACACGCTTTTACATGGTAATGTTTGCAATGCCGATCGAAAAGGTCTTCGTTTCGAAGGAGTTATATAAAACGAAATTAGCGTTTTTTCAGCCCAAACAAGTGTCAATGTTGAAGATAAGCAAAACGGCGATAAGAGATTTCCAATAGCATCAAATGTTTCTACATTTTTAATTATGCAAAAATGTAATATTTGCGGAACCGTAAAGCATTCCCCGTTCTCCAAGATAGCATAGTACGCCAACTTTGATACGAGTGTCTTCTGACCAGAAAGTTCTTCCATACGTACACTCAGAAAAATGCTTATCGTAAGTGTGAGTTTGTTATATAATATATGCATGTTAGTTCATTAATTTTACTCACTACAGTTGGGTTAGGTTGAAAAGAGAGTGCAGATAATAATCCTAAGCCAGAAATCGGCTTGTTGTGCGCTCTTAAAACGGAAACGTATCCTCGACAAAGAAAATTTTATGTTAGGAATTCCGTGCTACTTACAAAATCCTTAATTGTTTTCTATACCACTCGCCTAAGTTGTTTCATGTCTGGTATCGGGTCCCCACCTAATTACCGGTGTCTTTAAGCCGCAAAAGCCGGGCAATCACATAGGAAGTGCTCCAACGTCTCATCATCTTTCCCACATGCCCTATGCATGCTAGCACTTGCCGCACCGATTTTGCACAAGTAAGTTCATAGTGCTATGTGTCCCATAAGCTATACTGACCGCCGTCTTACATCCTTTCAGTTATAGCCTCGTTCTCCCGCAATCCGGATCACCCCATAGGATTTTCGCCGTCCTACTGACTGTTTCACTGTAACACTGTGGGTAAAAACAAACCCAACTTATCATGAGTATAGATGAAAATGTTTAAAACTCGGGTGGACTAAGTGATTTTACTTCAACGATTTTTTTTTGGAATAAAAATATCAAACATGTGTAAAAGCATATCATCGTTGACGAAAAATTTTTTGAAATTGTCAATATAACTAAAATTTTCAATCTATTTCTTGAATTCACAATTAACATGTTCGGAATTAAGAACAACTTATTATAGGTTAGTTATTGTTGAACTAAAATTTAATCTGAAGGATTGTAGCTTTATTTCATCCAAAAATATATTTTAATTGTGTTGGTCTGCCCACACATACGCGTAATTTTGAAGTAACCAAATAATAAAAAATCATTTTGCTTGCCTGAGATTCGAACTCAAGACGTTTGTATTGTAAAGCAGAATCACATGCTCTGTGCCATAAACTTCCCTCCCATTTATGGCAAAGTGCTACTTTAAGTTTTACTCTCTTCCACTGGTCTATCAATAGAATATGTTAAACCATAAACAAAAAAGCATGACCCTCTTAACTGAAAAAAAAGTTAGAAAATGTTGTTGTTGTAGCCACATTTGCATGTGGAGGTGGCGATTCTCGCCAAGCTCTTATAGGTGAGCAAACTTGTTCCGGTCTATATGACCGATCGACGCGGGAACATGATGGCCATTTAAAGGCGCCAATAACTCGCCTCGTCGTATTGAGCATCATAGGCAATCAGTATTTAAGCAAGAGCCGGTGTCACACGGCCTCTCACTGAGACTCCACTCGATACCGCTGATTGTCCGCGATTGTAGTTGCAGATACTCCGTATGGAACATTACACTACCCGCATCCTGTGGATGCGCCCGGTATCTCCCAGCTAAGCTACTCGACATAACGAAGAACACCATACCGATTGGAGCTCAAAGTTCCAGCCTGTGTGATGCTCATAGTTATTACGTGCCGGGAGAGTTAGAAAATGTTTCACTTTTGTGTTGTGAGCAAATATTGAAAGGGGAAAATAGCATCAGATTCAAACAATAGTGATGTGGATTAATGCGTTGAGCGCCTGCTTTGTAAACAGAAGTTTCTTGGTTGAGCTCTCGGCTGTGACAAAAACTAGAGTTTTATTTAATTTATAATTGAAAGGTTTCATATTAAATTTGTCCACTTCAAAACAGCTTGACGATTAAGAGCGTGGGGGAGAGAGACAAGCGGAACTAAATGTGTTGTACCCCTCCGAAGAGTTCGAAAATAACTATTTTTCAAAAATTTTACCTTTCAGTTTCTAAGCTTACTAGTTCATATTTTACTTGTGGGAAGTTAAAAGTGAACTAGTACTATGTAGAAACAATTGCATAACTGTTAAACTCAATGTTGAACTCCTAACGAGCATTCAATCTTTAGCGCTATATGAAGATCAATTTTGCTCAAATTTAGCCATTTTAACTAGTGTGGGAGTTCAAAATTTTTTGAGTGAAGATCAACATTAGGATATGAGGGAGCCACATAAACACATATGATACCTGTTCCTACGATATATACCTACCTAGAACAGAGACTTTCTGGGTTTATATCCAACAATATTTTTCAGCAGCCCACCGCCTCAGTCGGCAGTATGGTCTGCTATAAATTTCCCATATGAAAAATCTTTCGCCACTTGGCGGTAAGTGACCGAACAAAGTATTTTTTCGTTGCCTTGTTTTTGTTAGCAAAGTCACCCTATAATTGTGTGTTTGGCTACCTATTAGCGAAGCTGGATTTCATTGTGCTATTTTAGACTAAAGAATGGCTTTCGTGGTTCGTTAGCTTAAAGAATGATCAGATCGTTATATTGGCAAAACAACATTCTATTCATTTAACGACAACTAGTATTTGTTCACCTGCTGCACAACATAAATGTGAATAGAAGTTAATTGTCTTGAGATCGTTTTGCTAGCTCACTCTTTTTCTCCAAGTGCATTAATTTTTACATAACACAACACTTCAAACGTTAATTGTCCATTTATTTTATGATGTTTCGGCATGCTCATTATGCACTTTGAGACAAAGTAGGACATTGCAATTTCGAAATTTGGTTATGTTTGCTTGTGCCCGATGGCACCCCCGCAAAAAGCGTGTTATCATCGAAAGCTGTTTGTTTTGTGATGACATCGAGCACGACACATCTTTTCAATAGACTTAAAAGTGTTGCAAAAGCCACACTTCTCTCCGGTACGCGCTATGCCCTGCACCGAAGATGGTGCACATCCGTCATCATGCAAAGAGCATTGTCACGATATTTCTCTGCGAATTCTTAATTAACAATTTTATTTTACCATAAAGCAAACAAACAGCGACGAAGCAACAAGGCAAACAAACAACCCAAAACCAACAGCAGCATTGACGGGTCCAATAGCATCACAGTAGTATAGCCGTGAGTTGACTTCTTCGAAGAATTGACTAGTGCGTCTCGCCCAAGCCAATGTAAGTCATCACTCATGCTCTATTGGATAAGTGAATGTTGCTGAAGAAAGCGCATGAGTTAAGCAGACAATTACTAAGAATCATGGCCAAGAACCATCAACCTCCACCATCAAGGGTTGCCAGAAAAAATTTATCGAAATAACATCACCAAATAAGGGGTTTCTCCAAAAATGAAACGGAAAATATTGTTTTCAGAATTATAAAAGAAAGAAAGCGAGGCAGTAACTTTATGAATTACATGCATTAGGGAATATGTTTTAATTAGATCGACGCTAAAGAAGCCGTCATGCCATTAATATGCATATTTTGGTCATTAGAATTGCGTTTAGAAATTTAAAACTTTGATGTGTCGAGACATTTGCAAAAACGGACAGTCATAACAGTGCTGACGGGTCTAAAAAGGTTTCCGGTTCCAATTAAAAAATTATTAAAAGAACTTAGTGCCTAAACCATTAACATTTTTTTCTTTTTGTCACTCGATTCGTTCGCCAATTCAATAAAAACAACTGTTATCCCTCTATAAAATTAGCTGTTTTCAATGAATTGGCAATCAAACTGAGTGACAAAAAGAAAAAAAGTTAGTTGTATTGGTCATATTGTTTAATTGAAAATGATTTCATTTTCAATCACATTTTATATAAAAACTTTTTTGAAATTCAATTTAAAAAAATTATTGAACCAATTTTTTAATTGAAAATTTCAAAAATTTCCACTACGATCGTAATTGAATTGAATTAAAAACAATTATTGAATCAATTAATTTTTTAATTGAACATTGCCAACATTTCAGTCACAATCGTAATTGAAAAAAATCCTGACTCAATTAAAAAATGGTTGATTCAATTAATTTCTTAATTAATTTGTTCGTGATATTTTTTTCTGTGTACCTGAATTCGGGCAAATCGGCTGAAAATTGTCGTCAATTTGTAAATTGGGTGATACGTATATTTGAGAGCTTTGTCTAAATCTGAACCGATTTTTTTTTAATTTAATAGCATTTGGCCATGTCTGCCCGTCCGTCTGTCAAAATCACGATAACGTTCCAACGAATAAAGATACCGAATTGAAATTTTGCACAGATACTATTTATTGATAGACGTCATCGGGGATTGCGAATGGGCCATATCGGTTTAGGTTTGGATATAGCCTCGATCATAAGCATAGGGAGGCCTCTGGGAGGTGATGTGAGCACCTCTCCAAAAAGTTTTATTGCGTTGATTTCAGTTAAATTTGGATTTATTGCCAAATACATGGATTTTATTGGCATAGTGCATAGAAGAGTTCAAATCTGTCTATAAACTAATATACCTCCCACATAAACCGATCTCCCAATTAGTCTGCTGCGGCCCCTTAGCTTAGGCAGAAAAGAACACATACCCCCTTCAACTAAGTTCATTTGCGGAAATTTTAAGCAGAATCCAAGGAGGTGGGATCACAAGATTTGGGCCCGACACCTTTTCACTTCTTTTCCTCTAAATACCTTCTTTCCCCGTCAGAAACTGTTTTTCTCTTACCTCCGAAATTCGAACTTACTTGAGGATTTAATTTATGAGGTATGAGGTCTACCACTGTTCCTCCAGTAGAAAGGTCCAATGACGTCTCCATACTGGAGCAAAAGACCCAAGCATAATGTTATCCTCGATCTTGCTGCATTTTCATAGAATTTAAATGAAAACATGTATCTGGGGCTGAACAAAATACCGTCAGATGTTTTGAGTTCAATCGAAAATAACGCACGAGTATATGCTGCTGTGTTTGCACAAAATTGATGGATTTGTTTATCACTTTTGGTATTTCAAATTTTTGTTTATTAAAAAACAAAAAAAAAAAGATAATTCATTTCTCAACGCTTATGTTGCGACAGCAGCGAATTGATGGCAACAGATATCATTGATCGAATTCAGTTTCTCTTTTGTTTGCCCAAGACATACGAGTAGACTCTGCCAGAGATGGATGCAGCCATCGATTCGATATAATTTGGAAACAATCGAAACAAAGCAGATCCCATGCCGCACATCGGAAGCATGGGCTGGCAACCCTCCACATCTCTTAGACAATTGGATGTCTTCGTTGTCTTGGAGCCCCTTAGTCGGTCCAATGACGAGTTGATGTCATCATAAGCCCCCGCCAAACATATGACTGCTCCGCACCAGTATTAGGTAATTTTTCTTTGATGGCAGACGAACAATGGGACCCGTCATAAGCCCCCATCGGCCCGCTACGAATGTTCTTTCACATATTGCCTGCTCTTGCCATGGGGCAGCGGAGAAACTTTCAAATGTTTTGGTTTCTCTTTCGTTAGACAATCATCTGTAAAATTGCAAGTAACCAAACACTTCAAATCGATTAAAGCGTTCGCAAGCTGATAAAAATGCAATAAATGAAAAAAAAAAAAGATTTTAGACAAAAGAATCTCTGATTGGAAGAAGAAGACCATCCAGAGTCTGAGACAGCGAAAGTTATTCACATGGGCTGTAAAGAAGAAAGCGCGGCCACACCGCCAAGCCAGCGCGATGGCATCGATTGCTAAATCCATTAACCGTAACTGCTGACCCAAATTGTCGATTATTTTACTATCAAAACGTAATCGAACAAAATATTTATCAACGGCGGCCCAATGTCTCCATGCGACGCGCAGTGCACATCTGGCCGAATGAATGGCCGGCTACCAGCCCTCACTGCCCACCACCACCTCACAATTGTTGATTGTCAATTGTTGGGTGCTTTGTGAACTGGGTGATTGCTCTTAAAGGCATCAGACATCGTGACATCTATGGCCAATTCCGCCACTTCTGGCTTAAATAGCCGACACATAAGGCATGTTCGGCGTGATTTGGATGTCGCCAATTACGTTAACGTCTGTCTCATTAATTGCACCCGAAGAAAAACATCAGCTTTGCTTTCGTCGCATAGCGTGACTAATGCGATTTGGCAGCTCACAAATCACAGGCGAATAGCATCCAATTGTGTGGTATGTAGGTGTTGGAAGACTCGGAGGCAAATGGACACGCATGACTATTTTTTGCCCGAGTGTAAGCCCATGGCCGCAGAACATTAAGCCAAGACCCACCCACAATGAAAGTGTTTTTATATGTGCAAAAAATAAGAATTTTACGTGGACGAAAGATTTATTCGCTCCTTGTTGGGCAGCTGCCAATGCCTCTCTGCTGGTCAGTGTGGTGTGTCTCTTTAAAATGGGAAACAAAACCGGCTTTTGTTCATTCTGACACGTCATTTAAATAAATTATAGCAGATTAAACACTCTCATGTCCATTTTGCCTGCCCCTTCTCGTTTGACGACGCAACCCATGGCCTGCCCCGCACACACAGCAATGACAGTTATCCACTCTGCTCCACTTGTCTGCCATACATCTCCGGCAGTTGTCGGCTTCTACATCTCACGTCTGTCTCATATCAATTCAGTTCAGCTCAGTTCAGAGGCACACAACCAACACCTTATCAAAACCGCAAAGTAAGCGCACTACAAAAGAAAAGGCATTTCCATCATGG
The DNA here is from genome assembly GCF_963082655.1 of Stomoxys calcitrans. NCBI lineage: Eukaryota > Metazoa > Arthropoda > Insecta > Diptera > Muscidae > Stomoxys > Stomoxys calcitrans. The sequence continues at coordinate 344,821 of NC_081555.1, read as the reverse complement.
ACTCGGCCGTATGCTATGCGTTACTTGCCTTGTATATGTAACCGCAAAGTGTCACGTCTACTCTTGTGTCGTCTGTCTCTGCTTGTGTGGTGTGGGGGCGAGTACATGGCCATAGTGGCTGTCGTTTCGCCTAGATTATGGGTCAGTTCGAAACGAGACGGAAGTAGTTTTGGACACACGAACAAGTGACAACTGCTTGGATTATGGCTAAGGGAGCACAAAAGTGGCATTTTCTGATAAGATTTGCCAACAAATGGGTGAGATTTGTGACAAAGTGTCATCCACTCCCCATATGGGTTAATATCAGCTCTCTTCTGACTGGCTTATGTTATCTTATTATCCAAATGAGGGCAATTAATCGCACAATGACCAAAACGACATTTCATTGGGCCAGTGCAATTCTTTTTTCCAATTTCAGTGCGTCGAGGAAAAGCCACTTTTTTTCCTACGTCACTCTATTGATTTTGAGCTAAACGCGTTTAAAGTTTGCCATAAATTAGCCAAAACTTTTTGCTGTTTACTCACTAGTTACGGGGATGTAGGTCTTGGTGGATTAGCAATCACGATTCCAGAAGCCCGTCAAATGCTTTAGCTACAGCTCTCTGTTGCCGAACTCTTGCAAGTGATCTTTGGTATGACATTTTTTGAATAGAAGTATTCAACTTTTTGTTCGAAGCCGGAACATATGATACCAAAAGGAAGCGCAAACGGATATAAGAAACTATCCTACAGGATCCATAGAAAATGCAGACTTGACTTGCGTATTGCATTACTTTGTCCATTTTTATGATACTTTCATGGCATGTGCATGTAACCACAAAGAAAACATCTTTAGCGGTTTTAAGTTGGCAGCGTTTTGTATGTCAAAACAAAATTTTGTTCACTAATTTCAATTTTTTGCGAAAATTATAATTCCATTTCTTTTGAATTTTCGAATTATTCGCCCATTAAAACATAATCATTTCTATTTATGTTCCTTAAGTTCAGACAGATTTAGAGAAATGCTTGAAGAAAAATTACCTCATTCCGATATTAAACCGAACCGTTATCTTAATCCTAACATGGCCAAAAGTTCCTGGATGATTTTTACACCCTACACCACAACTGTGGTACAGGATATTATAACTTTGTGAATTTGTTTGTGACATCCAGAAGGAAGAGAGATAGACCCATTGATAAGAATACCGGTCGACTCAGAATCAGTTTCTGATTCGCTAACTCCGTCTGTCTGTCTGTCCATGTTAATTTGTGTACAAACTACAGATCGTAGTTTTCATCTGATCGTCTTCAAATTTGGTAAAGGCATATTTTTCGGCCTGGTGACGAAGCCTTTTGAAATTGAAAAAAATCGGTTCAGATTTAGATATAGCTCCCATATATATGTTCGTCCGATTTGCACTAATAATGCAATTAAATGGTCATTTGTTAACCAATTGTCTCGAAATTTGGAAGGAAGGATTCTTATGACTCTCAACATTGCTAGTGAATTTCATAGAAATAGGTCAAGCTTTAGATATAGCTGCCATATATGTATATCGCCCGATTTTCACTCCAACAGCCACTGCAAGCGCATTTACCGACCAATCTTGCCAAAATTGTGTACAACGCCTTGACGACTACCAAAATATCTGAGTTTGCTCAAATACGGTTCAGATTTAGATTTAGCTCCCATACATGTGTCATTTGTCAACCGTAGCTATTACATATTGAACATATTTGCTCCAAATATGATAAGGATTGTTTAATAACCCATCTGAAAACATCCGCCGAGGTCCACCAAAATTGTTTCAGAATTGGATATAGCTCCCACATTGTACTTATAGGGTGGGTGTAGGGTATTATACAATCGGCACCGCCCGACTTTTGCCTTTCCTTCCTGGTTTGTTCGTGTTAATGCTCAAATGTTCCCAGCAATTTAAGCCTTACCTTATCCTACCTAAGCACGTAAGGACAACTTTGATTATTTCCTTTGTAAGAAACCGCTCACGTTGTTTTAAAACCTGACTTCATTCCTCCACAAATGTCTCAAAATTTTGCATGGCTCACATCAATAGAACGAAAGTTGCTAAACTATTTTGACTATTTGCCTTTTGGACCACTGTGTGTTGCTCTAAATTTTGTTTTTTCTTATATTCGTAGTAAGCGATATAGAAAATACATTGCGAAAGCAACCAACTGAATAATACACACTCACACACACACATATAAATATCACTTGATTAAACATAAATAGAATGTTTCAAAAATTATAAAAAACTCCATTTGCAAATTTGTTCAAAGCCATTTAAACTGCATTTCAACATGAGATGGCAAAATTTGGGGGAAAGATAAACACATCTTTCCTCCTTTCTTTACCCAAAAGGTAGCAGCAGCAACAGCTGCGAAAGAAGTTGAACATTGCGGAAGAGATGGAAATTTTGTTAATTTAAACTTTAATTTTGATTAAAAAAGACCCCATCACATTTGGCATGACAGAACACGAGAAATTCTCATGACTCGTCAGCGCAGCCACACGCATAATAAGCTCGTGCCGCATCTATTTGTATAGCCTACACACCACTGTGCTACAGGGTGCTATAGCTAAGTACATTTGCTTTCAAAGCCAAGAGAAAACCAGTAAGGAAGGGCAAAAGTCGGGCGGAGCCGACTATATAATACCCTTCACCACCGAGTTTAAGTACTACATTTAATATATAAAACTAATTTCCAAAGCTAGTCAGACTTTTGGTGATGTATCTAAATCTGAACCGATTTTAATTAAAGCTTGCATACGTATTGGGATATGAATTGAAAGATCTCATGAACAATTTTGTAGAGATCGGACCAAACTTGTGCCTACTACAGTCATAAGGGCCATATCAGATGAAAGATATTCCTGGGAGCTATATCTAAATCTGAGACGTTTTTCATGAAATTTTGCACACGTTTTGGGATGTCAACTAAAAGTCCTCGTGCCAAATCTTATTAAGATCGGATTAAAATTGTGGCTTCAACAGCCTTAAAGGCCATATCGAATGAAAGATTTGCATGGGAGCTATATCCAAATCTAGCCCGGTTTTGTCGAATGTTTGCACACATAATAGGACGTCAAATGAAAGACCTCATGCTAAACTTTGTAAAGATCGGACGAAAATTCTGGCTTCTACAGTCTTAAAAGCCAAAATCGGATAAAAGATATATTGGGTTGCCAAAAAAGTAATTGCGGATTTTTCATATAGTCGGCGTTGACAAATTTTTTCACAGCTTGTGACTCTGTAACTGCATTCTTTCTTCTGTCAGTTATCAGCTGTTACTTTTAGCTTGCTTTAGAAAAAAAGTGCAAAAAAAGTATATTTGATTAAAGTTCATTCTAAGTTTTATTAAAAATGCATTTACTTTCTTTTAAAAAAATCCGCAATTACTTTTTGGGCAACCCAATATATACATATATTACATATATATATATGGGAGCTATATCTAAATCTGAACCGATTTTTTCCAAAATTACTAGCGATCGTCCTTGGATCAAAGAGGTGACACGTGCAAAATTTTGTGACCATCGGGCAATAAATGCGACCTGTACCCTAAATCGAATTAGGAGATGATTCTAAGCCGATCGGTATACTTGTTGATGGGTCTAGCTCTTCTCTTTCCTAGCGTTGTAAACAAATGCACAAAGTTATAGTACCATGTAATACAGTGGTGGTGGTGTACCGACCGACTCAAAATCACCATGTCCGTCTGTTTATGCTTACCTATGCATTTCTAATCGGAATTGGTACAGATCGGCCTAGAGACGAAGCCTATTGAAATCGGAAATTCAAACTTCTTGGAACGCAAACCGAACCTATCGGAAATTAGCTCACAAGCAGACGAACGGATATCGTTACTCAAAAACCGAATAACGAGATTGATGCAACCTTAATCCTATGATGGTAGGTGTAAAATTGCTTCTTCTAAAGGCCTAAACAGAATGAGCGCATTGAGGAGTTAAGCGATGAAAAATGCAACTCTGCAAACATATCTCAAAAAACAACTAGCAAATGTTTTACAATTTTTAACTTTGGCGACTAAAAATACCACTTCACGCGTGGCAGCACAGAATGACGCTCGCTTTCAAACGTCAAAGTTAACAAAATTTTAACTTTTCCGCGTTGCTTTTGTGGGATTTGTATGCAGAGTAACATTTTCGCAACGCGATACTCATAAATATTGTAAAAGCTCAACGCGCTCATTCTGTTTTGGCCTTCAAAGTATTAAACGAGCCCGATTTTCCGATATAAAAAGTCATCACTGCTAGCGCAACAAAAATCATCACTCCAAAAGTATGCAAATAATCCAAAGCTGTTGGAAGTCATACGAACAAAAGAAATGGAAATCCCACGAGCAGACAAACAAGTTTCGAGTTCAAAGCAAACCCAAAGACAAGAAGTCAATTTAGTGGTGCATCCTGTTATGCCGGTGTTGCTCTTCAAATCCTGCGAAACAGCTCCTAGACCTTTTTCTCTGCACATCAAAAATAGTTGCAGTGAAATGTATGGCTTAAGTGGGGAAGAGAGTTAAGAGCGAAGCTCGACCTGTTATTTGAATTGCCAAGAAACTTTTTAATGGATTTCCATCTAATATAGCAAACACAACCCCCCACGAGTGTTCAACCAACATTTCTGGTGTGGCAAAAGGGCAAAAGTGTTCGCGGAGCCCCACTTTGCATGCAAACTAAGCCAATAGGAAATTAGACGCACATAAAGATCTATTAAAGTTAGCTATTAGAGAGACGTACCACAAAAGACATTGAGCGCCTGCGATGTCAAGAAGAGGCAGCCATCCGCGTGAGTTTATCTCTGAGATATAACAATCGAACAATCTTAGTTCGAGTCACAACAGTGGCGGAGGCAGAAGAATGCGCCTGCTACAAAAGCAGAATGAGAAAGGGTGTTGGATTAGTTAAAACGCTAGAATTCGACGGGACTGATGTTTTGATGTGAACGCCAAAACGTTGCACTTTAAGATAGTTTGCCCAAGAAACCATGGGTCTAAAATCAAAATCAATCATATTTCGTAGTTTTGCACCTCGTGCAAAATGCAAAAGACCTAGTTTGAGCTGTTTTATCTGGAGCTTCATCAAAAGATAGGCATTCATCAATGAACTGCTGTAAGCCAACAACAAAACATTATTGTTAAAAATAACTCCGGAAATTCGATTTGAATTTTAGACCTATGGTTTCTTAGAACTCGTTGTAGATTACGTACGACAACCAATTGACCTAAATCACATATTCAGAGCGAAAGTTTGAATCTAAGTTGTGAACCTACTCTCTACATGGCCTCAATAGCTTATTTGAAATCTCCTTCAAGCCGAAAGTTGACAACAGTGCCTTCAGTGAAAGTGCAAGGAAGGCGACTTGAATTGCTTTTGGATACCAGGAAAAGTGTTTTATAATCCACCCAACCACCTCCCTATCTTCTACTCAAGTTCAACTTTACTGGTCTCTGTTGCAAAACATCCGCGCCGTGTTCAGAGTCATAGTGAGTTGACAATTTCTTGAAGCTTTGGCCCTATTGCCCTGTTGATCAACATAAGTGCATCAAGTGTGTCATTCCATTAAATCTCGAAAAACACAAGTCATTTAGTCGCGCCGTTGACACTCATTATGACCATTATTCGATTCTTTTTCGTTTGTCCGTTCGTTCGTTCGTTCGTTCGTTCTACTTCATCGTCATCTTGGCATGTTTCATGAGCTAAAGCTGCTGCTGGTGCTGCCGCTGCCGCTGCTGGGTAACCAGCCAAGTCATAGTCATCATAAATATAATTATGCATAAACAATAGACCAATCATCGACCATAGACCCATAGACCCACAGACAACATCGCCAACAACGAGCAGGCGAACCAGCGACTATGTCTTATGGATGTGACCTTATACCTCATGAAAACGTCTTGCTATCAGTTACGACAGTCATTCCCTTCTTCCACGTCGCGGAGCTTTATAGACGCTTGAACAACAATTACCCGAAAGACGATATCATTCATCAGCATTACCACCATCGTCATTGCCTGGCTTTGTGTTTGTCATCGACAGCAACTAAACTAGCCATTAAATGTTAGCCAAAGTGTATGCACATCGCCCCATGATGGTACTCTTGGCCAATATGATGGGTGCGTGTATGGCAACTGCTGCCCATAAACCACCGCCCCCTCCGCCGCCACCACCAGAGCCCAGAACGAAGCTGCCAGCATTAAGTCTCGTAGGTGACCACTTAGTTGGTTACCAATAAAAAAAAAAATATGATGCGTATGTACGAATATGAATTATCGGTGGGCCATAGATCATCAGAGGCTGGCTCTCTGATCGGCGAGTGAACGAAAGAGGCTCAGCGTCTTTCAACAGGCAGACATTGCTTCAATGTTAATGTCAAGTGCAGGCAACTGAGTTGGCGGGCAGCAGAAGGCAGTGTTGTTAACCCGAATTAGGCGGCTACGCATGGCGGTATCGAACGAACGCAAAGTGGCCGCGCACAGGAAATGTAGAAAACCCACAACCACCAACAATCAAATATCAATTAAATCGATACACGCTTATGCGCAAATTGTAATACGATGTGTGTGTGTGTGTGTGTGTCTCAGCAGATCCACTTGGTGGTTCACATTCAGTTCTTCTCTCTCAATAATCCATGTTTGGCATTGGAATTACTTCAAGGGCTGTGTGGTTTCATACAAAGTCAATGGACTTAAATTTTGGCTAAATTTGTAGAACACACAATAGGAGAGAGGGTGGGAGAGTGAGACAGTTGAACAAGGCACAGTCTATCGGAATGATGTTTTCTGATTGTCAACACTTCGGGCTCAACGAATACAAAGTTGAAAAGTTGCATAATTCAAAAGGGTTTAGTTGCACGTATTTGCCCAATTTTGAGGCAAAAATGGCCCAATAAATTGTATGGAGGGCAAGTTCCAAAGTGTCTTCAAATCGAAACATTTTGGGAATTTTCCCATATGATCATCACATGTCTGGAATATGTCTAACAAAAAAAGCCTACTTAAATTATTTGCTTCATAACAAAAATTTTCAAAACAAGTAAGGACGGGTTTAAATTGGGCAAAGCCGACCTTATTGTACTCTTCACCACATTGGGTATGCAGGCAAAATTGTCGAAATTAAAATTTGCTTAAATTTGAAATGCTGAATTTTCATCAAAATCAGGACATATTTTGAGAGTCATAGAGAAAATTGTTGTACAAATTACGAGAAGATCGTTTGCACTTATCAAAAGCCCTAAAAGCGATTTTGTCTAAAGAAAAAATTGAAATTAAACCTATTCTAAACAAAAAAAACTTCAGTAACATTTTTTTAAAATTACAAAATCTTATATTTATAATATTCTACAAAGACAATACTTTGCTGGAGCCGGGACCGGCTTAAAATTATTATTCTTAGGGACAAAATTGTAATGAAATTTTTACTAAAAACAAAATTTTAATGAAATTCTTTCTTAAACATTTTTTTAAAGACAAAATTTTGCTGAAACTTTCTCAAATGAAACAACAACAAATGAAACAAAAAGACGACCTTACCTCGAGATTATTTTTTAAAGCCATAATTTCAATAAAAATTTTTGTGCCTGATAAAAGCATTTTGCAACAATACATTTTGCCTAAACATTTTTTTCTTTTTATTATGCTTATCTATCCCAGGCAACATTTTCCCAAAATTTTTGATTTTTGCGATATAAAAAATTGCCGACATTCGACAAGCCAATTTTCCCCCAAAAACATGGCGGAAAAAATTATTTAAACTGGTTTCAGTCGTCCATTTTACGCCAATCCAAATTTCATTAGCATACCTCTTTCCTAACTTGAGCCAGAATTTTTCTAAGGCAGCTCTATTCTTGTGTATTTTTAGTCGTTAATGGGTTAATGCAAGTTTTTTTAAGACCAAATCGCAATGCAATTTTTTTCAAAACATAAAATTTTTGTGATTATTTTAAACAAATTTAGAATTTTCGATAAGCCAAAATCTTCATAGAATTTTTTCAAAAAAAATTTTTAATGAAAATTGTTCCGAAAAACAAATATATAACACAAATTTTTCGAAGATATAGAACGTAGCCCAAATAAAATCCTGGCTACGTCCCTGATGGGAGTTATATCTAAGTTTGAAGAGGTTTCTATGATATTTACCAGTGATCAGAAGAGTCATAAGCGAAACCTTTGTGCCAAATTTTGAGAAGATCGACCATCAAATCACCAAATTATTCCTGTATTAGTCAAAATCGGACGTATATGGGAGCCAGGGCGAATTTTTTTAAGAAAAAATTTCAATGACATTTTTCGGAAGATCTCGTGACACAAGATTTCAGTGAAAATTATTTTTTTAAACATAAAATTTCAGTAAAGTTATTTCTAAAGATAAATCTTCATTTAAATTTTTTCTAAGGACAAAATTTTTATGACATTTTTATATCCTCCACCATAGGATAGGGGTATACTAATTTCGTCATTCTGTTTGTAACACCTCGAAATATGCGTCTGAAACCCCATAAAGTATATATATTCTTGATCGTCATGTTTTTTTAAGTCAATCTAGCTTGTCCGTCCGTCTGTCGAAAGCACGCTAACTTTCGAAGGAGTAAAGCTAGCCGCTTGAAATTTAGCACAAATATTTTTTATTTGCGTAGGTCGGTTGGGATTGTAAATGGGACATATCGGTCCAAGTTTTGATATAGCTGTCATATAAACCGATCTTGGGTCTTGACTTCTTGAGCCTTTAGAGGGCGCAATTCTCGTCCGATTTGACTGAAATTTTGCACGGCGTGTTTTGGTATCACTTCCAACAACTGCGCTAAATACGGTTCAAATTGGTTCATTTTTTGATATAGCCGCCATATAAACCGATCTTGGGTCTTGACTTCTTGAGCCTCTGAAGAGCGCAATTCTCGTCCGATTTCACTGAAATTTTGCATCACTTCCAACAACTGTGTTAAGTATGATTCACATCGGTTTATAATCTGGTATAGCTGCCATGTAAACCGATCTGGGATCTTGACTTCTTGAGCCTTTAGAGGGCGCAATTCTCATCCGATTTGGAAGAAATTTTGTACAACGGCTTCTCTCATGACCTTCAACATACGTGTCTATTATGGTCTGAATCGATTAATAACTAGATACAGCTCCCATATAAACCAATCTTCCGATTTTGCTTCTTGAGCCCCTACTAGGCGCAATTCTTATCCGAATGAACTGAAATATTACACAATGACTTCTACCATGTTCAGCATTCATTTATGGTCCGAATGGGACTATAACTTGTTAAAAAAATTTGATTCTTTTTCAAAAAAATCTTTTCACATACACAAGCTTTGTAATAGAACAAGTTTACGAATAATGATTTCCTTAAGGGGTAAGTAAGAAAAACTGTGGTTAAAATGTACTACTCAAATTGCCAACATATTGACAAACACAATTTTTTTTTTTTTTTTTGATTTTGAACTGAAGTGAGGACGAAGCGGTATATTGGATTTTATATTTTGACAAAGGCTGGTCTCGTTTTTTTGTGATCTGTGAAGGCATTTCCAGATTTTTGTATTAAGCCAAGTTCTTGTCTTCGAACTTAAGAGATTCGGTCGGTCAATGACTATGAGTACGAGGTTAATTAAACATGGCTGCTAAGATGCCGCTTTATTAAAATGTATCCAACTAACTGCATGGGTCAATGCGAGGAAGATCTCTCTTGACGACAGATAGTGACACTGACTTTGCTCAATGTTTGTTGGTAGCTGTTTGATCGCTGCCCATCATTTGCTTTATTTCGCCACATTTTAATTAGTCGGTCGTCTTGTAGCTGCCTTAAAGTCTTCGCTCACTGGGCTGGCGTGCGAACGCAGGAAGCTTTGTCTTGTATCCCATCAATTCTTTAATTTTGCCGTTGTTCTTTCACTCTTTGTAGGAATTTTATCTTCGCTACATTTCTACGCCTAATAAAGTTTTGCCTCAAACACATCCGAGAATAACCACAACCAGACAACAATAACACCAACAACAAAGCACCAACAGCAACAAGAGTCGCGATAAAAGCAATACAAAATAAGTGAATTTTTAATTAAACTTCGGTTAATTTGAGTCTTAAGGAACGCCTCTTTTACGAGTTAATTTCTGATGTCGGTTGTGTTCTTTGGCCCAGCAGCAGCAACAAAACTTTGTTCTTCTCTACTTTTATTATTCCCCATTTTCTGTTCTCGGGAGGGAAATGACTCTTAATGAGTTTCAAACATGAACTGGTGCTATATTAGAAATGCACGACACATGGAAGTGTCCAAGTCCCCTCCTGAGGCAAGGTATCCAATTTGATTCTAGCCCCAGCCACCAGCCACCAGTCATCGTTCACTTACAACGGCCAGAAAGATTCTTATCAAAAACCGAGACGGATAGTAAGCTGGAATATTGAGAGCGAGCACATAGCACACAAAGTAGTGTTGTGGTGATTAATGGAATGCAATGGAATAACTTGACGAATGGCGTTGTTAATTTACTTCAATTTAACCCAACATTCCAATAAACTACTCACTAGTAGCATGGGAATGAAATTCATGCAGTGGAGTTGTTGGTCGTTTGAATCTAACACAAAGAAAATAACGCTCCTCCAAGCCTTAAAAGAAGGTGGTCGATCAGAACGCTTTGATTGAAATATCTGCGCTAACATCGGTGACCTATGGACCATTGATTGGCATGCCACATGAATTCTTCGGTCACCGATCTCATTTCTAGTAAGAGATAGCTAGTTCTAAAAAAAAAACTAATTGTACAAAGGACGAAAGCTTTAAATTCAACAATGCACGGTGAGGCATTTGGCCTTGGAGCGGCGAAAAACAAAAAATTCAATCTGAGATATTTTAAACTCACTGTGTTCCAGAAAATTGCTACTAAATTCCAGCCATAAAGTTCAGATTTAGCCATATATGGAAGATATATCTAAATCTGAACCGATTTCGCTGAAATTTGGCAGAGGTATTGGGACATCTCTCACCAAATTTGAATGTTCGGACAAAAATTGTGGCTACCACAGCCATAAAAGCACATTGCTGGGAGCTTTGTCTAAATCTGAACCGATTATTTCCAATTTTACATTCCCAGACCATAAAAAAAATTTTGGTAACTTTCATTAAGATTGAACGCTTCCCTGAATTAATGTCCATTGTGAATGACAAATACCCCACTGTGCGGGTATTTGTCATTATCTTGAAACGTTTAAAGATAACGAGAACAATTTGCCAATTGAGCAATTCGTAAACTGACAAAATTATGATGTATATTTAATCTAGCGCACGTAAGAGTTTGAGCCTACACCCAAACAAAATTGACCCAGTAGTTGTGTTAAAATAAACTCCTTTTGAATGACGTTGAACTTCAAAGACACTTTTATACTTTGTTACACAGAAAAAATGTAGACCTAAATTTGACCGATAACACATGGTATTGACTTAAAAAAAACATATAGAACAAGGAGTTAATTGCTTTAATTATTTTTGACATGGAAATCCGATATTTTTTTGTATTATTGCAAGTGATTGGTAAAGAAGGTATACGTTGAACATATTTTTAATTGTACGAATAAAATTGTTATTCAATAATACAAATTGTGAGTATCTACTTCTTTGTTGTGTAGTGTCCTCTTTCACACATATGCAATTCGAGGAAGTGCGAATAAGCCAAGTATATGTCTAGTCTATACCATAGACAGACACATGGTGGCGTGGGTGGACAAAAAATATCAAGAAAAAAATTAAAGTATGGTTTTTATTTATCTCGCAATAAAAACCAGGTGTCATTCATATTCGGTGAAGCCCGAGTAAAAACAATTTATTTTAAAAAGTGTTATGCTGAAATAGTGCAAAGCAGAAAAATAGGGATGTGAACAAATGAAATAAGTACATTCGAAACGAAAGAAATTTAAGGACATGGAAGAAGATAGACGAGGTATTTATAAATATCATTTTGGAGGAATCGTGGAGGTACCACAGTTCCTCAGGTTTAGGTTATTTAAATTTATCAACAGAAACTATCCAGACGTCTAAGATGTTGTGTGCTGTGGTTTTTATTTTTTTTTTTGTTGTCTTAGAAGTGGTTTTCGGAGCAGACGGTAAACGTCCAGATACGTCCACACTTCTTTCCTATTCACAGGAGGAATGAAGGGCCTTCAGGTATTTTTCCGTCTTCCGTCTTTATTGCTTGAAAGCAAGATCAGGAATGACAATTTGTGAAAGGTTACGGTAACGTTTTATCGCAACTGAGACTTTGAGTGTTAATAAACTAGTTGGCAAAAATAAGTGAGTGGGAGGGAGTACAACATAAAAGTAGCTGAGCATAAAATAAGTGAGAAAATGAGAAAATTAGTTGGATTTTGTTAATCAATAAAACGAATTCGTTTAAAGGTTCGAATTCAGCGAATTTGTTTTTATTAAATATACAAATTGCTTAATTGAACAATGTTTTTAATTTTTTCTGTGAAATTAATGCAGATCTAAAGTATAATGACATCATATGGATTTCGTTATGATTCAACTTTAATAAAATTGAGATAAATTATTCTTTATTCAGTGCATATGATGAACAATCATGTAAGATATTTTTAATTGAACTTTAACTAAATGATGGAATAAAATGTTTGAAATTGTGACTGTCAATACAAACATTTTGCAAAATCTCTGCCTCTATTCCGCTCAGTTTTAACTAATACACCCAGAGAAATATGTCTGCTGAAAGATAAGATGGAGTATACAATTTTTTAAATATTTTTTTTTTCATTTTTGATCCTTTATGTAACTTTTTAGCATTTGAAAACAGCAGAAAATGTTGGCTGTTTAGCAAAAAATTACTGTTGTTCCATATTCAGCAGACTTTCTGCTTTAACAGCAAACATTTTGTTGTTTTGCTAACAAATTTCTCTGAGTGGCGCATGAAATAATTCATTTAATTGCTATTCCCATAATAAACCTCTGTATTTGTTATTAATAAATTTCATATTTACACTTTGCTAATGCATATTTCATATTTATTAAGCACTAAAATTAAAATGTTGACACTTTAAGTTTTTTATGGCTTTGGAAAAATTCCCTATCGTAAATAAGTCGCATAGAAGTAAGCACCACACCACAGAAGTTTCGTTACATCATATCAACAATATTTTACAGACTGTCAAACAAGAAATAAAAGTGTTCAGTATAGATACATAGTTTTATATTCAATCTAATATCTACTTCTACTACTAAGGTATACTTCCCTATGTAATTAGTAGTATGAATCTTTTTGCAAAAGCATTGTAGTTCGCATTTCAATTTTAAAAATGTTTCTGCAATCAATAAAGACCAGTAAAATAACATAATTTTTTTGGTTTATTTATTTAATACTAATGCTTACCAAATCTTCAAGTCGTGTCACACTTCATGCTGTATGTTCGGGCTATTCTGAGCAGTAGCGATGATAACTAATTTTAGCTATACCACTGCACTTGAGGCAATTCTGACAGATAAAAAGGGAGGGGCATCATACCTCGCCAAATTTACTTAGCTAATGTTATTTCACATTTTTCAGAGTTGCAACATTTGAAAAAGTACATAAAACATAACGTGTAATACCAGCTACGTGAGTTATTTTTTTGCGTGTAGCGGAGCTTGCAACTCGTTTTTGACCGACTCTGCGCAGTAGTCATTTGAGCCATTTATGTCATTTGAACCAATAAAAAATATTTTCACACAAAAAAACGTGGTCGTTTGAATTGGTAACACTTAGTGCCAGCATTAGTCGAAAATAGAATAGCGTTCCAAGCGCCTCGATCTTCTGCGCTCATTCTATAATCTGACACAAGGTCACTTGGTCTTTCCATCGAGCTTTTTGACGTTCCGGTTTGCGTGGTACCGCAGCGTGATTGCCTTAAAAAGACTTCTTCGCTGGAACTTGACATGTCCCAGCCGACGCAACCGTTGGCTAGGTCAATCACTCCAATCACTGCCTCGTCTCCTTTCACAAGTACCCATGTCTCGAAACCATATAACAACACGGGTATTATCTGAGTCTTGCATAGATAAATTATATATATGTATATATAAAGAATTTTAACATCGCACATCGACTGGTTGGTGGCGCTTTTGATTATAGATAAATGCATGCTGCAAGCAGAATTCTGCTCTCAATCGCATGCAGTTTGCGTCATTTGCATTTTCTAAACATGCATTATTTCCATTCTCGTGAAGGAAACTTTGGTGTAATGCACCCATATAGGGTTTCGGCACTCTAAGCTTCCAATATATGTATCTTTCTTTGTTCCAATATATGTATCTTTCAAACTCAGACATGGCTTGAAATACCTTTGAAAGAAAAGGGGTATCGAAAGCGGCTTTGTAGTCAACAAATAGATGGTAGGTGTTGATTTGTCTTTCTCGGGTGTTTTTCAGGATTTGGCACAGTGTGAATATGTGGTCAATGGTGGATTTACCGGGTCTAAAGCCGCATTGATAGGGCACAATTAACTCGTTGACTTTAGGTTTTAATATTTCACACAGTATGCTCGAGAGTATCTTGAATGCGATGGGGAGGTAACTTATTCCTCTGTAGATGGCACATTTCGTCTTGTCTCATTTCTTGTGTACGGGACATAGTATGTCGAGGTTCCAATCATCGGGTATGCGTTCCTCTAGCCAGATCGCGCAGACAAGCTGATGCATACGTCTGATCAGCGTGTCGCCTCCTATGTTAAAAAGTTCAGCGGGCAACTCGTTGGCTCCTGTTATTGTTCTTCAATCGTGTTGGACCTCATTCAGACTAGGAGGTAAACATTCCCAAGGATTGATTCTGCGGTATCGTCTTTGCCGCCAATGTCGGACACTAGCAGCTGTGTAAAATGTTCTTTCCATATCCTCAGCACACTATATGTATCAGTCACCCGATTTTCTTCTTTGTCTCTGAACGAGGATGTGCCTGTACCAAAGCCATCTGTACAATTGTAGAATAACCACCACCATAGATATATTTCAAATCCTTTATAGAGCTTGTGTGCCAATTATACCCCCATCAGGATGGATAATAGTTATATGAACAATTCTTCAAATTCCTGCTCCTTTTGTGAGTTAATTCTGAAGACAGATATACCTGACTGTAGTATTAAAGTATAGCAAATTTGGACGGTGATGCGCACGGGTGTCAACGCGTTTTCTATAGCACTCTGTTGCAGCGATAACAGGCCTAAGAAGTTCATTCAAGAAATGGAGCCATATTCAAATATGGTCCGATTTTTATCGTATTTGGCATAGATGGCGAAGGCTCTAGTACACTTTACAGTTTTAGTTCTCTGCGAATCGATTAAAAAATGCATTATTTATTGGGGCTATAATCAAACAGGTATGGTTCGATTAGGACAGTATTTGTCAACGGTGCTGAGGGTTCAAATGCAACTCACTCTTCCCAATTTTAGCGAAGTCTCAGAAAATGTGCTTCTTTGATTGGATTTTGGTTTTTATTTCAATATGGCTATTACCACACCATATTGTGATTAGGCTTGCCAGATTTTCTGAACAAAAAGACGGGAAATTCCTTACAACAAGTCGGGTTTCGCAACGATTTTTTTTTTTCAAAAATACAAAACTTTTGTCAACACCCAGTCTTTATTTAAAAAAAAAAAACAAACAAGAAATACACCACAGTGTTAACAAGTGACTAACGACTTTATTGCATTTTATTAAGAATATATTTTAATGGTATAGTATGATTCTTCACAAGCTTGCATGTGACAAGTTTCTTAAAATCATCATCCCAAAAATTTGCAAACTGCAATATATGAGAACTGTATCAATATTCAAACGGATTTAAGAATATCGCTATAGTTTGCGATGAGTACTTTCATGTGACTTTCATTTGCCAAACTTCTTGAGGGTGGGATAATTAATGTGTATACAATATGAGTGCAAATCGGCCTTATACAATATACGACAGCTGTATCAACATTCAAATCGTTTTCAAAGTACCGCATTAGTTTGCAATAAGAACTTTCATGTGACATTCAATTGTCACACTCCGCAAAGATGGGATAGTAAATGTGCGCAAATTGGCATTATACAATATATGACAGCTGTATCAATATTCAAACCGATTCCAAAATATCGCAACAATTTGTGATAAGAACTTTCATGAGAATTCAATTTGCCACACTTCGCACAGATGGGATAATAAATGTGTATACTACGTGTATTACGATATGAGTGCAAATCGGCCTTATATAACCCCCAATATGTCCCGGTGTATATCTTAAGCAAATTCGATTAAATGTGGCAGGCATGATTTTTGTCAAAAAGTAAAAATTAAAATTTTTCCAAAACAAAATTATAAACAACATTTTACAGATAAAGCAAGAATAACTGAATCATAACAAGAGTGCATCATAATATTTATATTAGAATGTTAAAAAAAAAATGCAATTTCCAAAATATCGCAACTAGTATGAGCGGTTGAGATGTTTTTTTAAAACGACATAAGCATAACGAATCAATGTAAGCATAGCCTGAATCTCTTCAAGTGGGAGCTGTATGAAAATCTGAACTGATTTTTTATGGAAATTCTGCTGTATTATCAAGAATAAAATTTCATCTCCATTTATTGCAATATTGGCCGATTTCTTCTAATTGCTATAGGCTTTTCCTTAACGCCAAATTTTTTTACAACAAAAATAAAACGTATTTACGACTAATTGAACGTAAGTAACTTTGTTCATTCTAAACTCTTTAGCAACTTCACCTACGATAAAGGAATCTTTCTTCCATTCTAAAATCAAAAAAATTTTAGTGACAAGTCCTTTGATAGCCGCAAACGATTATTCGCTTGCCAGACCCATAATTATTCTCTTCTTTCTCTCCAAACATAGAGAAAGTAAGTTCATTTTTTGTTCTTTGACTGAGCGATCATTGCTTTTTGGAGCGTAGTCACTATGTTAAGCAGCTCGAAAAGTGACAATTTTAAACATTTTACCTTAGGTGGAAAAATGCATTAGAGCAACCGACAAATGGCGTCAGACACACGAAAAAACAACAAGAATTGTTAAGGCCATACAGTATTGCCAAAAACTTAAGCACCATCTCAGTACGTTTTTTTATATGATACTTTTTTTAAGAAAAAGTCCTTCAAATGTTTCCATTGTTTATTTTTATTTATTTATATCATTATTATTGAAAACCACAAAATTAAGGAATTCAGAAAATAATAAAAAAAACGTTAAAATTAAAACAAAATTTTTAGTGGCAAATATAAGCGGACATGGAGGATTTCAAAAATGTAAACCCGGCGTCAATCATGAGGGAGCTGGAGTTTATATGCATCACTTTTACCGTTGTAAATTTTTTTAATAACTTACTAGATGTATTACAGCAGGCTTGGGAAAAAGATGGGTCAACAGAGGAACTCCTCTACTTTGGAATACAGCCATTAACAATATACAGCTATGTGCAAAAAAAAAAAAGAAACAACGTGTAGACAGACAAATAAAGGATTCTAAATTGCGTAAAATGAGAGCAAGAACGATGGTTTATAGCAGTTTTTAATACAAAAACAAGTTCCGTTGCGAAATTGGCAAATATACGCAGTATTTTTTTTTTTTTTTTTTCATTTCTTAAACGTGGAAAAATATTGGGGACACTTTTGATTTTTAAACATAAAACTGCAAAAATAGGAAAACGAAGGCATGTTTTGAGTTACGAATGTAACCAAATTGCGTTGTAAAAGCTCAATAGCTACATACCGATATGTTGTGTTCAAAATGAGCTTGAGTCACTTAAGGCATAGAGTCAGTTCAGTTCTGGGGAACCGAAAAGGGTATAAGTTCCTGCGAAGCTTTAATGAGTAACTAAAATTTATCTGAGTTGAAAGGAAGTATTGTTTGAGTTTTAACGATATTGCACAGATTTTCAATCGAATTTAGATTCTGAGACTTTGGAAGCTACTCCAGGACAGATATTTTATTGCTCCTATTCCAAGGTTATGTGTATTAAAGTTCTTATCATGCTGGAAAATGTATATGACTTGCCTTAAGTCTTCAGATAATGCAAGGATACAATTCGAAATTTAGAGATAGTACGATGTCGTATATACGATACAAGAGACCCACTCTATTGTATAGAAACTTTCCCCAAACCATGATATTTGCAACGACATGTTTGACGGTTTATACGGTGTGCTTGAAATTTGCTGAGGCTTCAGCCATTCTCATTACATGCTATTATCCCTTATTTGGGCTATCCAAAATAATTTTAAGTTATCAGACCAAAGAATAATGCTCTGTTCTTCTTATGTCCAGATGAAAATATCATATTTGACTACTTCAAAGATAACAAACAATTTTTTTTTTTGAGTAATCTATTTGTGACATCCCTTCTATTTATAAACTTTCAAGAATTAAAGTTTTTCGAAGAATTGAAGAAATAACTTTTTTCCCTTTTTCTGCAGACGATATAAACAGAGTGTTTCTGATCGTTCTATGTTTCGCCTCACAATTTTCGGTTTCTTGACCCAACTTTCTGATTTAGGTATCCATTTCACTCCATTCTCCTTCACATTTTTCGAATAGTATTTTCCCATATTTAGTAATTTTTCGATATTTTTTCTTGTAACAGGGATACAGTTCCTCGATCTGCCTATATCGGCATAGGTTTAACAAATAAAAACTTCAATTAAAATCAAAAATTTTACCTAAACTCTTGTTTTAACATTTCCACAAAACATAAATGATTTTTATTCACTTTCAGTAACAGCTTTTAATATATTTTCTAAAAACCTAAAATTGGACTTTTTGTAGCAATAGAGTTTTCTTGCGAAATATCAGAACGTCTTTATCACTTTTATAACGGGAATTGTTTTTCCAGTGTAAAGCAATACAAAATTGCTTTAAACCATAAATTGCGCTTTCGGACGTGTTTCCTTTAACTAGAAGAATATCAAGACCATAAATAGTAAACGGAGAATAAGAAACCCAGCCTTAGAATCCTTTACTTGTCTGTCCAGCCGCTGTCCCTATTCTTTCGCACGTAACTGTATTATTGTCTCTGGAAGAACAACATGTAAAAGAGGTCGCGCATGCTGATGACTTGGCTGTTGCGCGTTGAGGGGAAAGTCTCCAAGTGCTCTTAGAGATATCTTCAGGATACTCTACATACGACAGCAAAGTAGGCTACTGATAGTGGTCTGGGCGTAAATTCGTCTAAGACAGAAGTAGTTCATTTTATGAGAAGATACACGTTACCCACAGCGGGACCTGTTTCCTTGGGAGGAGAGAATGTTTCATTTACTGAAAATTTAACTTAAAATCAAACATTTTGGAAAGGGGAAGGAAGGCAACTCTTGGCCTATACATTTGCAAGCTGGGGGCTTAAACCATGTGTTATGCACTGGGTGTATATTGCAGTTGTCAGACCTATAACGCTATATGGTATTGTGGATTAGTAGTAGGCGCTTAAAAATCCATCTACTGTTCGATACTCAGCCAAGGATGGCTTGTTTGTGCATCACAGCCGCATTAAGGACAACACCATATGATGCATTAAATTAAGTGCCAACTAATGCATTTGGAAATTATTGTCAAGGGAACTTGCTCTTTGGTCATGTGGCGGCTACGGACACTGTGTCTTCTTGATACAATGACCGATGTTACAGGCAGTGTGGATTACACATTGCCTGAGCCGCTTTTTGATAGAAAGTACTGTACTACTATTCCTGATAGGACCGAATGGAACTTCGATATTCCTGGTAATAGAAGTTACATAGATTTCTATACGGATGGTTCCAAACTAGACGACCAGGTTGGTTTTGGCGTGTACTTTAAAAAACTACAACTGGCTATATCGAAAGAGTTACACGGCCACTGTAGTGTGTATCAAGCGGAAACTCTTGCAATTAAAGAAGTGATGTAATGGCTAAGATATAATGTCATAACCAGAGATGGCCCGTAGAAAACTCTGACATGTATGACATACATTTCCGACGCATAATACATACGTCGAAAACGTCGCAAAAAATAATTTTCGACAGAGTTACTGGCCCGTAGAAAACTCTGACATGTATGACATACATTTCCGACGCATAATACATACGTCGAAAACGTCGCAAAAAATAATTTTCGACAGAGTTAAAAATTTCGAGGGATTTTTCGAGGTTTATAACGTTTACAACTTTTTGACAGCCGAAAACCTAAAAAAATCGTCATAACGTCGATTAGGATAAATATTTTCTTTGACAGCCAGGCTGCTATTAAATCTTACGGAAACATACTTCTAAATTCAAGAACCGCCCTCGACTGTTGCAGATCGCTTAACGAGATGGCTGCACAGTTGAAAACTCTCCTGTTCTGGGTGCCGGGGTCACTGCTGTCTGATCGGAAAACATGCTGACAGGTTGCCAGTAACGAATTCTGCAGAATCTATGAGGAAATCGAGGAAAGAAGACTTTAAAACATTTGCTGTGTATCTGTCACGCACTGGTAGGCAGAAGAAGTTCCATTTTAGGTTTTCATTTCTTTCAAAAATGGATGAAGGCTTCATATTTAATTGATGATCCACATCATAACAAATACGAATAAACTCTGAAATAGTTAAACAGTTTATGATGTTGTTGTAGCAGTGTGTTGTACACTGAGGAGGCAGCTTTTGCCGATGAATGTCTTCATCGGGTAAATGCGGTTCGTACAACCGGCAGCCTTGGGATTGAAACTGCTCATAATTGTTTAAAGTGTTTACTTTATAAAATCAGCTGTCGTGAGCCATAAATCCGGATTTAACCGTTGGTCAATCTAAAGTGGTAATATTGCTTCAACATTAACTTGATATGCTTTTGGATATGCACAATCTATTCCAAAATTAAAAGGAATGTATGTACATATAAGCATGATAATGTTTAATTCCATATATAGATGTTATCAGACTATATGTTCTTGTCTTATGACATGCCACTTTTTATGTATCATTGGTATTGCATTATCTGTGTCAAAATTGCCAATTTATATACGATTTATCATTTTTGCTATCACACTAGTATGTTACTTTTGTATGACATATCCTCAAAATGTGGCTTCAAATTGTTAAAGTGGTGAAGACAATTTAATTTGGGGTTGCTTTCATTCAACTTACAACAAAAAGAGCAGTTTTCTTTTTGTTTTTGTCAGAAGCAATAGAGCACCGCTCTAATCGAAAAAATAACGGTGCTATGATGAAAAGTGATTTTCTGGTGTTAGTTTCATTCGTATCACACTATGTGTGCAAGTCAAACAAGAGCAAGATTTGACATGTCATAAGATAAGAAAGGTGTTATTTGGGTAAAAGTTGATTATTTGTCACAAATTCTTGCATGCTTTTATCACAAAAAATCATGTAAATCATCGTAACAATGTCCCAAAATTTTTCTCAAAAGAAGATTACTTGTCGAAATTTGCTATAGAAAACGATTTTTTGTTTGCGTGAAGTAGCTAATATGCTTGCCATTTTATATGTGACCCAGTTCTGACATGGTTGTTGCAGATGTCACACGGAATTAAAAAAAATTGAAACGTAAAAACGGTCAATGTGGGTCTTTATCGAAAAGTGAACCTATGTGTATCATATTAAGGGCAGATTTAAGCCTGAATGCTCGAAGGTATTGCCTATCATTAAGTACTTTGGTATGACAGCTAGGCGATACGACTGATAGTGTGTTATCGCAAAAATTATTAAATTTCCCCCAATAATCGTGTAAAGTCGAAAAGTCGGGATTTTCCGATATTTTTTTGCCAATAGTCCAACCATTTGGCAAGCCTCATTGTGATCCATGCTAGACGTGTTCGATTTTGATATTTGATTTTCCGAATAGGAATTCCCATCGTCTTCATTTAATTTTCAAGAGAAAGACAAAATTTACTGCTTTGACTTTATGATTGCAACAACGCTTCAAAAAGATTATTCAATTACTGAAACATTTGTGTCTGACAAACCTGATGTTAGCTAATGTAAGCATTTGGTAATGTTCAAACAAGAGCAACAGCGAGAGGGATGGTCAGTGGCAGTGAGAGCACTTCTGTTATTGCCAACATTCTGTGGGTGCTATGTTAGCAGTACTGATTACGAACGCAGAGGAACGCATGTGAATTTAACAGTTGTTTAAACCGGAGAGCATTAATGTTTCGCGCTGCTTCGTTGCACACAGTTAGAGTGTGACAAAAATTGAATTGTTTTGATTAATTCAGCATAAACGCCACTATACTATGGCCTCTGACAAATCCGCTTTATTTTTTTAAGTCACTATTTCATTTACTACTTCTTACGAGAGAGGCAACATGTTTTATGCGCATAATACAAATAAACTACAGCTAACGCTTAGCACTCGCTCATCATGTTATCATGTTGAGTGCCTTAACATCAGTCAATCATTTGCTGCTGTTAGTCACTGTTAAAGCGACCGATACATTCCAAGATGTTAAAGAGCTAATGAGAAGTTGAACAGGCGTTAGTTGTGCCGGCATAGCGAGATAGAAAAGACATATCGCTTTCTGTGACTCTTCTGCGTCAGTCGTTACGAGTTACGTCTTACGTCGTTACTTGCGTGAAGTGAATAAAAATGTGAAGAGTTTGAGAAAATGCAACACAAATTAATCAAACATGTTTTCCCCATCAACCAAAAGAAAACCAATGTGAAAAATTAAAACTGAATACCTAAAGGTCATTATGATAATTATTCACAAATTTTAAGTGAACACAGAGCAGCACATCACTATTAGTGCAAAAAAATGTTAATGCATGTTAAAACAAATAACAAGCAAGAGCCCAGCCCGCCCGTCGCCTTGTCAATCTGTCAAACGAGTTTAATTCGTTACTCCACAAAATCCAAACAAAAAAAAAAAAAAAACAAAACAAAAAGCAGCACCCAGCATAACTAACCACAAAAAAAAGAAACAAACATATATGAGCATGTATGCAAATTAGAAAATGAAACAGTTTTTCTGTGGAATTAACAAATGTGCTTGAAAAGAAATTAAAAAAAAAGTTGATAGGGATCAATAGTGACACATAATCATTCCGCGCTTTGATCGATTATCTACGGCTGAGATAAAATAACGTTTCGATTGTGCCATTATCTGGAATAAAAGAAACGAAAGTAGTGGTGCACTCCAATGACCATGGCAGGTACTAAGTAGGGGAGAAATTGCGAATTTCCCAATCAGTCAATAAACCGCCATTGGTTGATAAATTTATAAATAAAAAAATTCTAAAGAAATTTTCTCCTTCTTATGTCGGGCTTAAACTAAAGTCTTCCGTCTTCATACATGCATAAAAGCGGTGTATGTACTGTTGCCTGTGGAAATACCTTCGAATGATTTGTTGTTGTTTTGTGTTGGTGTTGTTTTGTTGTTGCTCTTGTTGTGTTGATTGTTTGCTCTTGGTTTTTATTTCAGTTTTCTGTTTTTTTTTCTTATTTTGTTTTTGTTTTATATTGGAGAGTGGTTTTCGTTTAACTCATAAAACCGGATTTATATGAAAGGAATTATTCAACAGCTTAAATACCGAAGGGAAGCAACGATACAACAATGAAAATAGCCAACCGCTTCTACTACTACTAGTGCAACAATAGCAACAGCGCCAAAAACAAGAACAACATCAGCACCGAGTATATGCAACAAACACTGGAAACAGCACACAACGTGCCAAAGACAACAATAACACGATGCACAACAACAAGTTTCTTTCTTTCGTTACGTTTCTCATTTGTTAAACAGCAGCAGCAGCAGCAGTAACAGAAGAGAAATTAACTGTTGTCTCTGAACCCAGAGAGCACCAATGACAGTGAGAGAGCAAAAGTGCAAGCCACACTGACATTGGTGCTGACGTGTGTGTGAGTGTTGTCTTGATGCTGCTCAACTGTTAGTAAAACTAACAGCCTTCCACGAGTTTCAAACTGAAGAATGTGAAAATGAAGCCTAGAATGCAAACAAAGCAACAAAAATAAAAGAAACGGGAAAGACTTGAAACATAAGGAGATACGAAGAGCAGGCTTAATGCATAAGAAGGGGAAGAATGTAAAACACAAACTGCATGTTATATACGCGACCCTTGAAGGGAACAAATCTAAACAAAAATTCTCTGCAAATGACCAAATATACCTTTAAAGCACACAAAAAAAAAAAATACAAACGTGTTTCACACACTCACCTAGTGAAATTGAAAATCGTTAAAGAAATAGTTGCTGAATGAAATTAGCCAACGCAACACACACATACGTGCGCGAATACTTAAATGGAATGAATTTTGAAAATTCGACGCCTCAGGCTAATGATTAACGGTCGCTCTTTAGAAATTGCTTTTTGCGGTGATGGTATGCGCTGTGGTGCTCTCTGTTTACGGGTTATTCTTCAGACGGGTAAAGCTTAGCAGCAGCCAGTGGAGAAATGTGGAAACGTTTGCAAGTCCCTATGAAAATTGTTCTCTATAGTCGCGGTTTGCACTTTTGTGTGTTAATCCAATTAGCATTCGCATTCATTGGCAATACAACACATTGATGTTTTAATTTTTTTTATTCTCTCTGTTTGGTGTACATCTCGGCCAAAAGGTGAACGAAAGCAAAATAAAAAAAAAATAAAAAAGAAAACGAGCAACTATAAAAATTACAATATTTGCCAAATCCATAGAAACAAATAAACTACGTTCTCCTCTACCCACACACCAACCAACCTACCTACCTACTAACCGGTAGCTATCAAATAGTTCGACAAAATCGAACTTCAAACTGAAAACCGAACGCCAACAAAAATAAACTTGGGCACTTATCTGCTCCTAATAACTCGGCTTTATCATTGCGCTATTGCAAAGCAATACGATTAGCACCATCACTACCACCACCACCACCACCAACAACAACAACGGCAGCAACCGCTAACACGGAATTGGATTACTTTTGCGGTATTGCCTTCCTCCTCTCTTAATCTTTGAGCAAGAGGAAAGTGGTTATTATAAAAATAATCGGTGTTAAGGTGAGTTGATGACGTCCATCTCAAGCTAGACAAAGACCAATTTATAAATTAATCATGAACGGCCGCCGGCCAGCAGCCGGCAGGAAACCAGTTTCTGTCACACAAGAAAGTGCCAATGTTCATGCCTATTTCGAATATTTCAAGCATGACACTTCAGCCAGATTCGTGCAGTTCGTCCAATACATGGATAATGTGTTAAATAGGGTACAAATTCCTCTTAAGACACTCTTTATTGGTTCACATTTTGTTGACATTTAACTAGGCTCACATTCAGCATTTGTTTATCGATGCAAACAAATGCTTGGTGGGGGATGGGGGGCGGGGTCTATTAAGTCTACATACCCTTCATTGACAACTATGACTTACAGCTCCAACTAGTTATTATAAAAAAAAACAAAGTTATTTCAAGATTTAAATTCTTGGAAAATTTTATGTCCACAACTTTTTTTTTGTTTTTTGAAAATAAACTTTAAAACTATGCCAAAATTTATGATATTTTACAATTCTGAATCGGAAAACACCAAGACACCAGTTTGTCACACAAACAATGTGAAAGTGTCAATGTACATCTACCGTTTTATCTAAAGTGACTAAACGATGAAAGTTGGAATGGTACACCTATCTATCTACAGTGGTACAACATGACAAAGGATTAGCAAAAATGCAAATTTGCCCATGAACATTCCATAAAGGAACAGGGGCAAACTTGTCTCAGATGCCAAGGAGTGCTGTTCCATTCAAGTTAAAGCTCTGCGATAAGGAACCTCCTTTTTATAGCCGAGTCCGAACGGAGTGCCATGTGACTCCACTTTGAGCAGCATAAGGGGGAGAAAACCACCCTGGAATATGATTTTCCAATGTTCTCGCCATAGGTGAACACGTAAACCTCTGCGCCCCAAAAGGCCTGACAATGGGCCAGCACGTCACTAATAATCAAAACAGAATTGATCAAGTAGATTGATCTTTGTAAAAAGCATAAAATTGAAGTGCACCTTTAGGATATAGGCTCTATTACAAAGATAAGAATTCGTCAGACATGTCAGTTATTCAAGCGAGAGCTGTTAAGAATACCAACGTAAAAAATAATCTAAAGAAAACACTATTTATTTAAGGACACACCTAAATATGATACAAAATGTCAAATTTTTTCCATATTTGGGGAGGGTCTGAGGAATGACATAAGAATAAGTGGATTACATTTCAGAGCTCATAGGTTCACGTACCCTCAAATTCCCTTAAATGTATCTTTTTGGGATGCGTCAAAAATAAAAAAAATAATTTTCACTTTCATTTAATATTAAGACATATAATGCATCTCCAATATTTGAAGAGACACCCCAAACAAGTATTTTTGATCGATTTTCTTGAATCCTTAAAAGCCTCAGATGTTGTCGAATTTGTATGAATTCTACATACGAGAAAATCACGTTTGTTCTTCAAGAATCATATCATCTACGACTTATATAGATTTATAAATAGGTTCAGGTTCCATTTCAACCAGTGATGGGCACTCTAACACAGTTGAAAAACTGAATTGTGTTTGTTTGAGATAAACCGAAACCAATAAAAACCAGTGATCAAATAAGCGAAGTAGCTTTGTAAAATAACGATAATCCGTCAACCGAACGAAGCCTCACGAAGTTGCTTGCATCGTACTTATGCATCTGTTCGTTTTTCATAGAAAAACAATGTGCGTTGGTGCCCATTTATTATATAAACCAAATTCCGGTTAGACTTCTTAAGTTCCTTAGCCATATTTGGTTGAAATGTCGAAATGTCTAGTAGACTTTAGATCACCAATGCCCAATTTTCTTTGTACGGCCCAGTTGGGGTGATAATAAGCTATATCCTCAATGTACCTCAATCCAAACTCCTTGAGCCCCTAAAACTGCTCATTTCCCCCGATTTGGGTGACATTTGGTATTAAAGTACACTTACCTTCAAACATAGTCTTAAAAGGTGTATAGATCGAAAGAGATCCATATAATTCGATACTAAAAAGGTTCATTCATTCGCCTATTTGCTTTCTTCAAATTATCCACGAACAATGTAATCTTTTCGTTTGGCCGTTATTGCCTTTTTGGAATTTGTTAATTGCTCTGTGGAAAATAAAATTATACTACATGTACTTTTATTTCTTTGAAAAAAAAAAACACAATCGATAACAAATGTTTTTCTTATCAGCAATATTCAATGTATTAAACAGTGCCATTTCAAAAATACCCAACAATAATCGAAATGGAGTTGTTTGTCTTCAAACAGTTTACAGCTAAGCGTTTGCTTGTGTACTTTATTGTAGCCGTAGCGCTAGTACACTCCGTCAGTGTGGGTCGCATTTCTTTTTTTTTTTTAGATTATTAAAAGCAGAAACTTGATAGTCAAGAGGCCCTTCTTTAAAGGCACACAGATTAAATGGGACTATCCAATTGAAGCTTTTATTTGCCGTTGTTTTATTTAGATCTCTCTAAGCCATTATTGTACCAAAGCTGAGTTACTATGAAAATTCAATTCAAATGTACTTGGCCGGTCTCAGGGCATCGCGATTAAAAATAAAGACGGTTTTTGTACAACCAATTCAAATATTTTCGTAGTTTATGCGATTAGCAGGTGATGGTAAAACTGGCTCCAAGTGTTGAATCATTTCGTTCATTGGTATTGCACGTGAGCATTGCTTTAAAAACTCAGCATTCCCCAACGAGGTGACCACCGTTGCGACGTTAAGCAAAGCAGAAAAGAAAGAACAAAAACAGGGGGCATTTGGCATCACCATCTATCTCTACATATGTATCTATGTACAGCTGTGTTCAACATAATAGCAGTGCTACCTCTTCATATTTTGAAAAGTTAATATCCAAATTAAATGATATTCTAAGGGTACTTAAAAGGGGTATAAAAGAAGTAAAATAACAAATATAAGTTCATTACAAATATTTAATTTTTGATGCCAATCGTAGTTTTCTCTTTTGGTCACTCCATGACCTTGTGCGAAAAAATAGGAGTATGAATGATTTGTAATAAAAAAAAATAATCATTATTAAATTAAAACAAAAGAGTGATAAGTTTGGCCGGGCCGAATCTTGTATACCCTCCACGATGAATCGCATTTGTCAAGTTCTTTGAATGACTCTCTCAAATAGAAAAACACCAGTCATACAAAAACACCACCTCCAAAATTTCAGCAAATCGAGTAATAATTGCGCCCTCCGGAGGCTCAAAAAGCCAAACTGGGAGATTGGTTTATATGACAGCTATGTCAGGCTACATACCGATTAAGACAAAACTTGGAACAGTGGTTGGAAGTCATACCAAAACGACATATGCAAAATTTCAACCATATTGGATAAGAATTGCACCCTCTAGAAGCCGATATCAGGTTATGGACTGATTTGGACCATAATTGAGACAGTTGTTGGAAGTCAAAATAAAATACTTCATGCAAAACTTCGGCCACATCGGATAAGAATTGGGTCAAGAAGTCAAGACCCAAAATCAGCTAATATGGTAGGTACATCTGGTTATGGACCGATTTGACCCATTCTTAGTACAGTTGTTGGAAGTCATAACGAAACACGTTATGCAAAATTTCAGCCAAATTGGATAGGATTTGGGTTTAATTCGCACAACTCTATTATAGTTTGGTACAATATTATGATTTGCTGTATTCCTTATGCTATAAACACATTTAAATACCAACTATGGGATGGATATTTCTTTATTGCGAAAATATTACCAAACAATGTATGTGCCTAAGAAATTCTTGATATGTGTTCTTGTATCCAGCAGCCATTTGTCTGTTTTTGTAATGATTTTTGTCATGGGACATACCAGGATTTTTCGTTTTAAGGCCTTAATTTAAAAATGATCTTTCTCCGAGTTTACGCGCATCCGCACTCGATGGTGCTGCCAAACATACTGACTACTCATTGGTCAGTCAAAGGAAAAAATGTTCTGAATGAGTATGTGTCTATAGTGAGAAGCTCAATATTGCAAATTTGCAGCCCATCGGCTTGTTTGGGATTATTTTCTTTTTATGTACGTACACAGTAAATTGCAATAAACAAATAATCATTTGAGGTTAACGAAATACTTTCGCTATTAAAGAGTTTTTAGTTTTACAACAAAAGAAAGGTTCTTTTATTGTAGGCGAAGCTTCTAAACGTTACCGTATGTTCAATAATGCTACGTTTATGGCTTACGTTTGACATGTTGAATCGAAACATTACAAGGTTTCAATAAAAGAAAAACTTCGTTATAAATGTATTATGTTTGTCGTAAAAATGTCCCAAACGTTTTATTTGTTTGCGTGTATTGATGATCGTTGTTTGTGTGATATAGCAAAGCAAACCCTACTGCGTCTTCAAAAAAGATTAAGCAAGTAAGAGCGTGCTAAGTTCGGCCGGGCCGAATCTTATATACCCTCCACCATGTATATCCACCACATTTGTCGAGTTCTTTGCACGGTATTTCTTTTTATGCAAATAAAGAATTATGAATAATGAATAAAAATACAATCCCATGGCAGCCGGTTGTATGTACCGGATTGACCCGATGAATTCCTTCATCGTCAAGGGCTGCCGCCTCAGTGTACCACACACTGCTACTACAACAACAATGAATAAGAACTGTTTTGCTATTGCAGCTATATCAAGTTGTAGTCCGATTCGGGCCATAAATGAATTGAATGCTAAACACCTCAGTGTACTACACACTGCTACTACAACAACAACGAATAAGAACTGTTTTGCTATTGCAGCTATATCAAGTTGTAGTCCGATTCGGGCCATAAATGAATTGAATGCTAAACAATGTAGAAGTCATTGTGTGCTATTTCAGTACATTCGGATAAGAATTGCACCTTGTAGGGGCTCAAGAAGCAAGATCGGAAGATCGGTATACATGGAAGCTGCATCAAGCTATAGATCAATTCAGACCATATATCACATGTATGTTGAATGTCATGGGAGAAGCCGTTCAACAAAATTTCAGCCAAATTGGATAATAACCGCGCCCTCTAGAGGCTCAAGAAGTCAAGATCCCAGATCGGGGTATATGGCAGCTATATCAGATTATGTACCGATTTGCGCCATACTAAGCACAGTTGTTGGAAGGAAGTTGTTAGAGACATACCGACGGATATGTCTAGATCGACTCAAAATGTCATGACGATCAATAATATATATACTCTATGGGGTCTTAGACGCATATTTCGAGTTGTTACAAACAGAATGATGAAATTATTATACCCCAATCCTATGGCGGAGGGTATAAAAAGGGTGATTTCTGAGTGTAGTTGGTCCTTTTTATTGTTGGAAAGTAACTTATTAGCATATCATTCAAAAATGGTACCAATGCTGACCAAGAAACGATCAGATTAATTTGCTAAAGGGCATATCACTTGGCTAATGGAACAATTAAGGAATACAATGTTGTCCGATGAATGTAAATTGTATTGTTTGGTGAAACTGGGTCTAGACAGAACGTCAAATGCCCTCCCAACACATAATATAAAGCAATTTTTGTGCCATTTGCTTTAAAATTTTTGAGTTATATATCCACACTCGTATTATTTTGAACAGCAAATTTTTGGGAAAAAGTTTATTCATTGGAATATTTTAAACTACTATAGCTTTAACTACATAATTTATTGTTATAAAATTTAGGGAATTGATTAATAGTTAATCTTGCGTAAAAACATCTGAATTAAAACAAATATTTTTTATTCAATATTCAATATTTGTTTTTTAGTTGGGCGCACTCCTATTTTTTTGAACACAACTGTATGTTTGTTGCTCCAGCAACAAAACTCAATACTGCAACCTTGTGCAACGACTCGTCTGTTTCATTTTAAACCCTCAAAATGGTTCAATTGTCTAAATTCAAAGAACTCGCCATTGTGGTTTTTTTTTTTCAAAGTATGCCTCTGGCCAGGCCATTCTTGTGTCTGCCGTTCCATTGCTCAACTCGCTTTCGAATAAACACCGACCGTAGGAGTCATTTATGGGCAGCATGACTTGAGCATTTCTCGCTAAACATTATTACAAATTCAAAACAGAACAGAATGTCCCACGAGCGAGCCCATTCCTAAAACAATGGAAGCGGTTGTTCAATAACTGTCACAAATGGGCTCTTATTCAAAGAGAATTGCCACAGCAATTATCAAAATTGTGGTGTTGATAATTAAATGAATAACCATTTTGCCTCTCCAATCAATGACAGGTTGATGATATTCGAAGTTAATTGGAGTGACACAGCTAATCCTAGTCCCTGATCGGCACGCACTGAAAGGTGTGCTGGTATGCAATAAAAAACAATTTTCCCAACCGGAAGATAGCCGACCTGGTTAAGCTCGGAAACCGTTTTTGGCTCATTCCGTACAAAACGGTCTCTAGGCGTAGAACAACATTTCAAAAGTGCGAGCAAAAAGTACGAGACAAGATAGCAAAATTGTGAATACAATCCTGTGCTTAAGGTCAGTATTCAGGCTAAGTGAAGCTGTCGTGGATGTTTCTCTCGTTCGGTGTCAATAGACTTCATTTTGGAATAATTCGAGGGTTGTTAAGTAAACTATCCGCTTTATCAATTTAAAGTAAGACTCCAAAACCTCTTTTTTGAAAGGTAATTCAATACTTTTAGTGCTTACTCTAACTGAAACCTTTTAAAGGCATGCATAAAAACCTCCCTGGAGGATAATTTCTGCAACGGCTTATTTGGCTCCTGAGTGACGTTTCCTTGTCGATGGAGCAACCAACGCAAGGGACATGTCCTTGGTAAACGTCATCGGTACCAAGTATGCGTGTGTGTGCCGATGTAATACACTACGTACCGCCAAAGGCTTGAGGCAGACTTTCAGCTGGCACCAACTTCGCGGCAACAGCACTACCAGCCCTCAGACTATTTGAAAGTATTTAGTCAACCATCTGTGAGTGAACTATTTGCTGTTGTTGCCAATAGAGCACTCCACTCTTTGGCTAGGCCAAATGCAACCCATACACTACTGTCGGCAGGCTCTTGGTGGTATGCATGCATCATGTACATGTGCCAGTGCCACCGATGTTTATGTTTCGTCTTATTTTCGGCGAATTGAGTTTTCACAGTTTTTGAAAGGGAGGGCGAAGGCAATTCGGAAACCTGAACCAAATGTGAGCTTTTGTGTTGTGCTTTTTGTTGTCTTGTCTGCTGAGCGGTTGTCCTCATTGGCGTCGTCTGCCTTGTTGCAGTTGTTAGCAATTTCATTGGCGGTTGCTCAGTCTAATTTAATTTTGGCCCATTTGTATCGAACGAACACACAGCAACAACTACCACAGTCCCTCGGAAGCATGTTCATTTATTTTTGTGGCTACCAGACTACTGATTTTTCTTGCATTGGCATATTACCCAACGAACATTTCCAGTTGGATGCAGTGCCAAAAAAAAACCAAAATTTCAGCCAAGTCGGATACTACAGGTGACAACTTTTGATTACCACTATTGAAGTTTAGGATTTAGTTTGCTCCCCCATTTTGATAGATGGAAACTCGTTTTGGGAAAAAGGAAAAGGACTTGGTTCATCACATACAAATGTGATTTTTTCATTGCTACATGTTTAACGTATTCTCTATGATTGTTCTCTTGTAAAGAGCATGACTAAGCATACACTGAAAAAAGGTTTGTCCTCATTTTAAAGATGAGAGCCTAAGGTAAGCAGACTTAATTTTAATTTTAAATGGTAGGTTAACAGATCCTTAGCGAATTTCAAAGTATCGTTGAAAATTAAAACATTAACTTTGGGACAATACAACAGTGTACCTTCGCTAAAAACACAAAATAGACTTAGAAATAGCGGCGTGTATAAATGTTTAGCATTTGTAGGTTAGGATGCTAGGTTAAAAAAAAATATCATTGGACAGTCATCTGTGTAGTAAAATAAGAATCAATCAGCGATAGAAATTTGAAGCAGGAAATTCAATTTAGAGATAGTTTTAGTTCGTTGGCTCGTTTTCATTGCTGGAAACCTACAAATAAGCAAAATCACAAATTTTGGACCAACTTTTTAGTGTGAAACTCTTTATTCCATCTTTATGCAAATTGCCCATGAACATTTCATTGCAAACTTCTCACAAATCAGCGAGTGCTGCCCGATTCAAATTTCAGCTCAATGATAGGGGACCTCATTTTTAACGCCGAGTCCCAACGGCATCCCGCAGTGCAACACCCTTTGAGAAGAAGTTTTTACATGGCATAGTACCTATCAAATGTCGCCATCAATAGGAGAAGATAACCAACGCTGAAATTTTTTTCTGATTCAGGATTCAAGTTCAGGCGTTCAGCGTCATAGGCCGACATTCTAACCTCTGTTCTAGGGTGGTCATTATCCTGCATAAACAACAAATTTGCGAACATGAAAATTTCATGAATTCTCTCACCCTCTTCGCACAGTTGCAAAACAACACTTGCTGATGGATAAACACACACCGAACGAAATGTGCTGTTTTTTGCCGATTCCTTTTTGCAAATTGCAATGCATTCAAATGAAATTCCAAATAAATCTATTAATACCGTAATGGGAACTTAACTTTTATTTGGATTCACTCATTTAAACAGGATATTGTACAAAAACTACAAGAGTGTGCTGGTATTAAAGCATTCGACTAGCTTGGTCATTGCGATTTCACCTCTGTCAAAAGAGTTACTCACTTCTCTCCTTACCCTTAAGATGTTTCTACATTTTTCAAGGTGCGCCTGAACCAACATTAAATAAATAGGTCTTACACCTGGAAAATTACTTGAGATTCTAAAACTCCAAAATTCATAGACGAGAAAAAACAATTCAAAATCTGTGGAAAGTTTTTTAAATAAATCCACTTTGAAAATTCGTACTCACGATATACAATATATTTTTTTATTTGAAAACGAACATTCAAATTAAAAAATTTCTAGGAAAAAACTTATAAAGATATCTTAATGATAATTCAATGCAGATAAAAAATTTCTTATAAAATAAAAAAAATATGAATATTGACTGAATTTTTTCACAACATAAATACCCATTTCAGGTAAAGGTGGTTTCCCATTCGCCATCTTTCGTAAATTGGCTGTGGAAGCTGGAAATATTGTTTGAGCAAAACATTGTTTGCGTATGAAGTAAAAGAACATAAGCCCAAATGGGGGTTATGGGCTTTGCGTGTTGAAAACTCAAGGAGTTTTTCCAATTTTTTAATAAAAACAATTGCCTGTTTTAAAGTAGATATAGCATCCATAAAAGTTGACATCCGCCGAATAGTCCTAACTTGGCACCGAATTCTTTTTATTCCCGTACGTAAAAAATAAAATGAGAGGTCAACGTTTTTCGGCACTTGAAGAAGCGGTTGATGCGTTCAGAATGCATGTTTTGGCGATACCTCAATCAGAGTGGTAAAAGTGATTCGACAATTGGTTCAAACGCATGCAAAAGTGTATAGATCTTAATGGTGAATATTTTGAAAAACAATGTAGCGATTTTCAATGATTAATATTTGTTTTTGGGTTCTCTAATCTCGAAATATAAAAGGCAACCCTCGTATATTCACACAATTTCGAACAGAAATTGAATAAAATTAATTACTTTTCTTAAACTGAAAAACGCTGCCAGCATCGAAGGGACTCTTTTAGCATTAGTGGTTACTGGGTTATACGAATAGGTTCAGCTTGGCCTCCACCAATTGATTTCTTCAAATACCACGACAATGTTTTCAGACGATGGTATCATTATTGCTATTTGCAGCGCAGTCACATCCATGCAACGATGGCAGCCTTTGGTGCGGCAGTAAAGATGTCAATCGTGACTTTTGTGCCACAGAAAAACTGTAAATCAAAACTTCCTTCAGCTAGCGCACAGGGTGCAAAACAGCGAAAATATTGGAGATAAGTCTACAACTTTTTATCTGTAGATCTGAGCGGCTGTAAACATATACTGGCACAATGTGTGTGATATTTGCGGTATATCTTAAAAATTGAGGGAGTTATTAGACGATTCGAATCTCATTAACGGTGTCCGATGGTATTGTAATAAAGGGTGATTTTTTTGAGGTTAGGATTTTCATGCATTAGTATTTGACAGATCACGTGGGATTTCAGACATGGTGCCAAAGAGAAAGATGCTCAGTATGCTTTGACATTTCATCATGAATAGACTTACTAACGAGCAACGCTTGCAAATCATTGAATTTTATTACCAAAATCAGTGTTCGGTTCGAAATGTGTTCATTCACCGTAACGTTGCGTCCAACAGCATCTTTGAAAAAATACGGTCCAATGATTCCACCAGCGTACAAACCACACCAAACAGTGCATTTTTCGGGATGCATGGGCAGTTCTTGAACGGCTTCTGGTTGCTCTTCACTCCAAATGCGGCAATTTTGCTTATTTACGTAGCCATTCAACCAGAAATGAGCCTCATCGCTGAACAAAATTTGTTAAAATTTGAACACATTTCGAACCGAACACTGATTTTGGTAATAAAATTCAATGATTTGCAAGCGATGCTCGTTAGTAAGTCTATTCATGATGAAATGTCAAAGCATACAGAGCATCTTTCTCTTTGACACCATGTCTGAAATCCCACGTGATCTGTCAAATACTAATGCATGAAAATCCTAACTTCAAAAAAATCACCCTTTATATGCACGTTTTCTAGATCTCGTCCAGTTCTTTCTAACATGAACCGTGCAAATCGGGTCAGTAGATCAAGAGTTATGGCCCCCAGATGATTGAAGAAGTGGTCCAAAGTGGTTAACTTTGACACCCTGTATTACATGCGACGCTAGTGCACTTGAGGAAGTGTAACTACATGCATGTCTGCAATTGTTTATTTCGATGTACCAACGCAATAATCTTTCATTCGCCATTTTCAAAATCAATTGTTTGACACCCTGTATTACCTCCTGTATTAAAAATATAGACCTGAAAGTCCATGTCCTCCTCTACAAATGTGTAGAACGTGTCATTACCGCTCAGACCAACAGAAAAAAGTTTTGGGCTTATTTCCGTTTGGCCCACTGTGCAGCGTTCACAGACTGCATTGAACACGCCTTGATATGGACTCCTCCAATGCCCCTAATGCGACGCTAGTACACTCGAGGAAGTGCAACTACATGCATATCTGCAAGTGTTTATTTCGATGTACCAACGCAATAATCTTTCATTCGCCATTTTCAAAATCAATTGTTCTCGTGTTGCAATTACTTGCACAGAAAGTGGAAGCACACACGCACCGATAAAGATGCGTGCCCATATTTCAAATCAAATCCAAACTCAAAATCTTTGACTATGCATTATGCGCAGGCAAGAGGGTATTTCATGAATTCAAGAATTTCATGATAATAAAGTTTAAGCCATGAGCAACAAAAATTTGGCCAAGTTCAAGTTTACTGATGAAAAGGACACGTTTAGCTAGACAATCATGTTCCTTCCTTCTATTAGCACCGAATTCCTGACATTTAATAAGGATTACAAATATGGGCACAAATGTCAGCAATAATTTCTTCCGCAAAATCTTCGGGAAAACTTTTGCATCTCTTTTTCGAGAACACATTTTGACCAGTTGCCAGTTTATTCCCATTTCTTGCATTCTAATTTTGTCTCAGTCCAGTCCATCGAGACCAGTCGGCATAAATACCATTATGCTCGCATGTCCATGTGAACGAACACAGTCACAAGAGAGGGGAAGAGGGTGCTCCACGTATTTCTTTCACACGCGTTTGCATGGCAGTGAGTTGATGCAACAAAACTTGAAACGAGTCGAATGCTGGCACATATGAAAAGTCTCCTCTTCCACTTCTATGCCAGCGAAAACAAGTCCCTTTGGCTGCACAGTGCACACACGGCCAGAGCAAGTAAATTCATGCCGGCGGAGTAATTGCGAGGCCTTGAATATAGACAACGACTCAATTGTAATGTCGTTAAGGCTCTTTCTAAACGGATTGTCGGATGGCATGAATAAGGAGGCTGTTTATTTTAAAACTGACAAAAACATGGGCTCAGAGTGTCTGCAATGTCCTAAAACTTAAGGAATCGCATGCAGTTTCAAAAGAAGTCGTGTGCTTCATTCCTGAACGGTGTAATGGATGCAATGAATCTGCCATTTAATATGTCTCAAATTGAGGGCCTTACTCGCACAGGCAGAGGGCCTGTCTCGAACTCCATGCAACGCATTTATGAGGAATGAATTCAATATTCGAAAATAAACATGTGGGGTCGTCGTCTCTCAGAACTCTTTGCTTTGCAAGATAGTGTGTGTGTGTGCTTGCGTGCAACAAAATGTGAGGAGATGTGGAGGAAGACTAGCTTTGATGTATGTTTGAACACATCGAGAGCATGTGTGTATCCGTGTGGTCGGTTTCCCATCGCAGTCTGCGTTGCAACTGGCGACTGCTCATGCAACATGTGCTGGCAATATTTTTAGCTCGCTGCTCTCCTCTGCCTGCTTCTCCAATACGAGGCGCTGCATTAACTAAGAATCTGTTACCAAGGCATAGTGAAAATAAAAATTTGCCCATGAACATTCCACTAAAGAGCTGGCGCAAACTTCTCCCATATAACTGAGTGCTGTCCGATTGAAATTTGAAGCGGTCTCCTTTTTATAGCCGAGTCCAAACGGTATACCACAGTGCGATACCTCTTTGGGAGAAGTTTTAACAGACATAGTACTTCACAAATGTCGCCAGCATTAGGAGTAGATAACCGCCGCTGAAATAGT
Source organism: Stomoxys calcitrans (assembly GCF_963082655.1). Lineage (NCBI taxonomy): Eukaryota > Metazoa > Arthropoda > Insecta > Diptera > Muscidae > Stomoxys > Stomoxys calcitrans. The sequence continues at coordinate 307,115 of NC_081555.1, read as the reverse complement.
TTTTTCTGATGTTCGCACCAGGATTCGAACCCAGGCGTTCAGCGTCATAGGCGAACATGCTAACCTCTGCGCTACGGTGGCCTTTAATGTTTCAGGGGATACGATCTTCAGTAATCTTTTATTTCATAGTTTCACATTTATCCTATCCGAATTTCAGCGACAGAGTTATTGTCACTGTCACTGGAATAGAAGTCAGCGGTGCTCTAACAAACGAAAATTCAAAAGGGCCATAATCCACGACAAATTGTAGCACAATCTGAAAAGTTTGCCTCTTTCAACGTTACAGGCAACAGTGGCATGCGAAGACATAAGGCGTTACAAGATGTGGCCATAAAACAACTGATCAGCAAATAAATCTTCAAAAGTCTTCGCAGTACTTCGATGTGAATAGTTTTTATATGAATTGGTCCCATCCCATTATTTGGCATCCGGAGTATCTGCATTGCACATTTTTTTTTACCATTTGAGTTTCAATTTTTGCATGCGGAGTTTTGTTGTGACTTTCATCGACTGTGCTGAGTTTGGTGTGAATTGGTGGCTCCAAAACAATCCGTTCTGATGTACCTGGATTTGAAACAGCATATTTTTCATGTGCTTCAACTATGCAAATGCAAATTAACCCAAATGTTTGAACCCATTAATGCATAAAGCTCCCTAACAAGGTTTATTCAAAATTGCTGTTGTTTTTGTACAATTAAACGACGACAAATAGGCAATTTTAAAAAATATTTTTTTTTATATATAGCAAAAAGGGAAACTTATTTTTAGAGAGCGTCCTTTATAAAGACGATAGGCAGAAAGTGTGTATAGTATAAGTGAATCAGTTTAATTTTCATCATAACTTGCACGAGCATATTGTTTGGATTTGTTTCCATCAGCCGGAAAAATAAAAATATTGGTCCCGTTATAGTACCATTACATTTACTTTCATAAGTAAACAAGAAGTTTCGAGTTGAACCTTGATCAAAATTATAGAATAGAATGCTCTAACACGGAGCTTTAGAAATAAAAACGTCCGATAAAAAGGACACTATGCACCAATGGGTCAGAGTCTGCCAATTAACAAAAAATCAAGGAGGGTATATAAGATTCGATGCGGCCGAACTTAAGGCGCTTTTCGCCATCTCCCTTGCACAAGTGGTTGTTTTATTTCATTTCCATTTTTTTCAATCCGTTTATGTCGCTTTTTCTTGATGAACTGCACCACAATGCATTGACATATTCAATGTTGTAATTTCTTACCACATCCATAGGTGTTCGGCAAACAGACTGAGACAAAAGAAATGAATAGCAGAAATGCAACAAAAGACACGAAAACAATAGTCAAAAAAAAAAATTAAGAATTTACGATGCCACAGAATTCCTATAGAATTCGTTGAATTCTCCTCTGCAGTTTTTGTAAGCAACAGCATTCTTTGGGTTCTCTGCTCTGCCTTTTTCGTCGACAACAGAAACGAAATTCTTTTGTTTCGACATGAGTTCACCCAGCCTTCCACGATTCTCATTCGTAGTCAATCAGTCATAGGTTCCCATTTGAGCAGCCCCCATCCCCATAAATAAAGCATTGTAATTTTTAATTAATTAAATATGCCCTACACTCAGACTTTGCGTAATCTACATTGACCTACGACCTTCGCACTTAGAAAACAACAACCACAGAAAAACGACAATAGACATAAGCCATTCATTCATATCGTTCACACTTCAGATGGATATTGGGCAAGAGTTATGCTTACAAAAGGGAAATTAATCCGCGAAGCATTGTGCAAAGATGGCAGCATTGGAAAATTACGATGTATAACCCTTGCACCTCAACAACAAAAGCCAGTGTTAAAATTCCGGACTTAACATGCAAACTGTTAGGCATACAGGGTATGAAAATTCTAATTGCATTATTCAGCTTTGTGGCTCCGAGCAATTCAAGTTAAACGGAGTCGATTTGAGCTAAACGGAGTCGATTTGAGCTAAACGGAGTCGAGTTGAGCCAAAGCTAAAATTTGCATAACATAACATTCTGTCATGTAGCCTAATCAAGTTATAGCTCAATTAGGGTTAGCGCCACCACTTAAAGGGACGTTTTACAATACAGGACTGAATACCACACAACGGTCGGAACGATATTGCGTTCAGATAATAAGGATAAACCATCAGACGATCATCATGGTTACATCGACTCAGAATGTCGTGGCAATCATGAATTATGTATTTTTTTTTGGTTCGGTTTTTGAAACCGGGTTTTCGTTTTACTTGCGCTGAATATAGTAATTGGTTTCTTAAAAATTACCCGTTTCGAGTTTTTGATATATCGGTGTCTTGCGAAAAATAACCGGTGTCTTAGGTGTTCCCATGCCAATGGTTCATTTCTAATCTAAGTGCACTGAGAAAAAAAATGTCCCAAAATTTACCTCATAGACCCGACCATTTATTATTTTTTTAATAATTCTTTTTTTTAAACTCAACTTCTTAACTTAAAACAAGTTATAGTCCGATTCGGGGCTTAAGAAGCAAAATCGGGAGATCGGTTTATATGGGAGCTGTATAAAGCTATAAATAGATTGCACACGTTTGTTGAAAGCCATGGGAGAAGCCGTTGCACAAAATTTGTGCCATCTCGGATGAGAATTGCGCTCTCTAGAGGCTCAAGAAGTCAAGATCCCAGATCGGTTTATATGGCAGCTATATCAGGTTATGGATCGATTTGGACCATCCTTCGCACAAATGTTCGAAGTGATACCAAAACGCCAGATGCAAAGTTACAGCCAAATCGGATGTGAATTGCGCTCTCTAGAGGCTCAAGAAGTCAAGATCTCAGATCGGTTTATATGACAACTATATCGGGTTATGAACCGATTTGAACCATACTTAGCACAGTTGTTGGAAGTGATATCAAAACACTAAAATCGGACGAGAATTGCGCCCTCTAGAGACTCAAGAAGTCAAGACCCACGATCGGTTTATATAGCAGCTATATCAAAACATGGACCGATTTGGCCCATTTACTATCCCAACCGACCTACACTAATAAGAAGTATTTGTGCAAAACTACAAGCGGCTAGCTTTACTCCCTCAAAAGCTAGCGTGCTTTCGACAGACAGACGGATGGACGGACGGACATGGCTAGTTCGACTTAAAATGACACGACTATCAAGAATATATATACTTAATGGGGTCTCAGACGCATAATTCGAGGTGTTACAAACAGAATGACGAAATTTTATACCATGGTGGAGGGTATAAAAATTAAGCATTTGAAGACGCTCCTATTTGTAAGGCGATTTTGCGTCTTTAACTACGGTTCACTGTTGTCTTGTCCCAAGGTCAATTTCCTAACTTTTAACGATATTTTGACTTTCATTTTAGATTTGTGTCTTTAATAACAAGACGCAAAGTTAATGATTTATTAACCTACAATTTAAAATAAATAATCCTAAATATGAAGAATTTTTTTCACTGAAGCGAATGTTTCCTTAGCAAGTTAGATAATGAATCATCTTTAAATTAAATTTGCTAATCTTTGGCTCGATTCTTTTAAATTAGGACAAATATTTTTCAGTGTGTGTGATAAATATGACTTTTAGAGGAAACGTCTTGAAAAAAAATTTATGGAATAAACTCCCAGGGAATTAATTTCTCCCTCAACTAAAATCCTCTTATTCTAACTGAATGAGAAGAGAAAAAATTTGGCAGAGGGAATTTCGAATTTTCGAAAACAGTTGTTTTGCTCGGGCTGTTTTATTTTGGCTAAACATTTGACTTTTTGGAAAAAATAACATAAAATGGAAAAATTAGCAAAAAGAATTTATAAATGTTGTTAAAAAAGTTGGAGGTCACCGTGGGCGGAACTACTTTAGTGAGTTGTATATAGGTTTGTTTCTACTTCGTCGTCATGACTGCTGTGGTGGTCTTCCTGATACGCCGTTTCATCTCAAGACCTACGTTTATGGAGCTACAATTTGAAGATCTAATCGACATTTCTGGGCGGCGGCCGATTTTCTTGGTGGTTGGGACGGCTTCCACACATTTTAATACCTACATATATGTATGCATATACCAATTCTATAATTCTCGTCTTTTATTGTCAGTAAAACTGAAAAACGTATGCAAATCTACAAACTTTGGAGTTGTTTTTGATGAAAAAGGGAAAAAGAAATTCCGTACATAATAAATTCTTTGTAAATAGTAAGAAGCGGTATAAATTTTTTGTAAAAACAAATTAAATTCATAATTTTATATCCTAAATCCCTTTGATTTGTTTGGAGGAATTTTTCGCAGATTTTATCGTCTCCTTCTTTTATCGATTCAGAATACCTACTTTTTTCCCCTGGGAGATATTTCCCTTTTGTCGAAGTTTGTTTAGAATAAGGGAACAGGGAGTAGGGAAAAAACTCCCAGAAAATTGTTATTGGAAGTGGGGGAAAAGGGAGTAGGGAAAACACTCCCAGGGAATTGTTATTCAGATTCGGGCTGTTAGTGAAAATTTTTTCTTTCATTCAAAAATTATTTTCTCCACCGACAAATCAATCACAAACTTAAATAGGGATTGCAGGTCAACAATTTGAAAAAGTTATCTTTTGTAAGAAATAACCTGCTCATTTTTCGAATAATTCGAAAATTGGTTTTAGTAAAAAGCCGGTTTATTGATCACCCTACTTTATGTTATCTTTGATTTACATTAAGCGTGAAAATAACGCGAACAACGTGTTTTATTTGAGAACTATTCTAATCGTAACAACTGCTCACACTCAGAGAAATTTGTTAGTAAAACAGCAAAAATGTTTACTATAACAGCAGAAAGTCTGCTAAAAATGGGACAGCTGCAACATTGTCTACTGTTTTCAAGTGGTAAAAAGTTCAAAAATTTCATACAAATAAAAAAAAAATTATATACCATCTTATATTTTAATTTTACAAGCATATAGCGTACATTTTTTCCATTTCTCCTCAATTTGCAAGTTTGTGAAGGAGTTTAAATAATACCTCTCAAAATAACTACTACTATTATGTTTATGCTTTCAAACAAAAATTAACGCCTAAAATTGGCAAATTTTCGTTTTATTAATACATAGCAAATGGCTCAATTGTGACCAACTTTCAAGCTTCTGGACTCATTAGGGTCGCATACTTATTGGAAAACCACCTCAACATTGACTATGTCAAGTTTCGTGTACATATCTTTATCCGTTTAAAAGTTCCATAATTGTTTCCAAGATTTTTCGATTTGGCAACACTGTGCGCCCATAATCAGCGTTTAGTTTGATATTTGGCTAAAGCATTTAATGCAAGCATACTCACTGAACAATTTCAAGTTAGTGGTTGCTACAGCATTAGATGTGAAAATTGTTTTATAAAACGCTGTCTGATGCCCTTCACTCATTTGTGTAAATTATGTCATTTAAAAAAGCATTCGCTTAAGCCTTTCCCTTTACCCACTGATACTAATGTGATTTATGGCTTCTTTATCTGCCCTTTGCAGGTTGTGGGAACTGGCCTGGCCTGGACTGGACTGGATATTGCTTCACCGCTCTGGGTAAGTTCATGCCTCACCTTGAGAGAAGTTCAAACGATGTGGCACAACATCAGTGGTCCCATTTTAAGATCACCTCACATCACAAGGTTCATTGCTTCAATCGCTTAATCGCTTTCCATGTTGGGCATAAACAGCAAATTAAACTTGTTGTTGCTTCGGAAGGCGGAGTGGGTGGCAGAATTAGACGGAAATTTGGCGATGCTGTGTTGCAATGGAAGCTATGTTGGTATTTTTCTGGAAGTTATCACTCCGATTAGATTCCATTATAATGTGAAAGGCTTATCTAATCGTCACTTGTTTTATGGCGTAGATGGCCTTTATCTGTGTACGAGTGCATGTACACGCTTGGAGTGACAGAAGTTACACCATTTCCATTGCACGTGGAATATGGACAGAGGCAATAAAACCTGTTATTTATAATGCCTTGAGGGTTGTAAAGTTTCTATTGCTTGTAACACAAAATGATAACAGAAGAGGGTCGACAGAATTCTCGGGTCCTTATCGTCTTGCTGGAAATTTATTGCAAAGTACTTGGAGCATAGAATATAGTCAGTTGTTGTGTTTCCCAGAAAAGACACTTCCCAAATGTAGCGGTTGTAGTAGTTGGTTGGAGCATTATTTGTGTGATAATTGAATTATTCTCAAGTGTTGTCAAGGTTTGATGTTATCAGTGCAGGGGTACAAAAAAAAACACTCAAATCGATATCGAAACGAATACAAGAGTGGAATAGGTAAAACAAAAAAAACGAATATCATCAGGAGAACGTACATACCAATTTCATCTTCTTCCAGAAGTTTTACATGCATTCACTCTCGATTTCAAACGCTGCACAGTCTCGACTAAGCATCACAACTACTCTGCACCGCCGCTTTTCTGCTCCAGATAGATTTTAAAGTGCCATGCGCAAGTATGGCCCCTTTGCTGCCGCCACAAAAGCACTTCCAATTAATATTTTCGAATTAAAACTGCAAAAGAAAACGCAACACACACAACAATAATTATTAAATAGCAAAAACAGATTATATTTTTCATTCGAAAATTTATTCAACACAGCCGCAACGAACAGCAAATGCGGCAGGAGAATTTGGGGGGCTGCAAACAACAAAAAACACGCAATTATGAGAATTATCGTTGAAACGTTAAAAAAAAGTGAAAATGAAACTAGAAAACTTAAGTTCGAAAATGTTAGCCACATAAACAATTAATTTTATCGATTCAAATGTAAATCGGGCGAAAAAAAATTTTAAATTTTATCGTTTTTTTACAAATGCACTGTACTCAACTGCGATTGCCAAATTACCAGGTTAGCTTTGAGAATACTGTTACACCCAGAAAAATAAGTTTTCTGATATCAGAATATACTGTCGGTTAACAAATTATTCAATTGTACAAGATAATGAAAAGAAAATACGCTATAAAGTAGTCTTGCCTTTGCTGCCAATGCATGTTTTGCACTCTTTTTTGCGGCTGCAAAGCAAAATTCGCACTTATCTTTAAAGCGTTTAAAAGCCAACAAGTGTGGCTTTTAAGTGTAATATTCAGTCAAATCTGTTTTTTACTTCTATTGTGAATATTTGAGTAAGAAACCCTAAAGGTTCAAAGTTCGTGTATGTGAGTGTTTGACAACTAAAAGACAAAATCTATTTTTTGGTTTTTTATTATTTGCGGCTGGTAAATAGAAAAATGTTATCAAAAGTGACGATATCTTTCAAAATATTGTAGGTCGTTGAAATTCGCACTTAAACGATTGGCTGTTAAGAGATTAATTTGTATAGAAAATTGGATAGAAATTCACTTTTTTTAATATCTGACAAAACTTACAAATTTATATTTTCTTGAGTTTTTTGCCTGTTGAGGCGAAGATTATTTTATTCTATAATTTCAATTTCTCTTTCGAGACGGGCTCAGTGATGAAAATAATTTTTTCTTAAAGCCAGAAGATACAAAAACACCAACCATAGTGTGACGCGTTTCGACCTCTTTGTTGAGAAAGGTCATCCTCAGAAGGCTTCAAGGGCCGAACATTGATAGGTTGCACCTACATCCAATTCATTGCGAAAACGCCTCTGTGATAAAAATACCACAGTAGCAAAGCTCGACACCCTGTCTGACAGCTATTTCAAATTTACACTTAAACAATTGTCAGGTAGAACAAAACTACTGTATACCTTTCACATTTAAAATAAAGTTTATTATTAATTTTTTTCGTGTATTTGAGGCAATTTTACGCTACTTTCGAGTTGTTGTTATCTTTAAACTGAGCAAAATATGTTTGCTGTTTTAGCAAAACAAAAGAATTGTTGTGCTATTTTCACCAATTTTGCGATTGTTACAGCAAAGATTTTATTTTTACTAACAAATTTCTCCGGGTATAATGCAGACATTTGCAAGGAATAGGAACCAGAGTTTACAGAACTATTTTATGCATAAAAACCTATGCATTCCTAATAACATCCATTTTTGGGATGTTTTGGTCTGTTGTTTCCTTTTTTAATAAATAAATAGCGTTACCGTTATGACTCTAAATGGACACTTTGAACCCTTTTTGTGATCCTTTTTATAAATCCAGTGCTATCTGCTATGGGTTAATATATATACATATATATATCCTTGGTAGTGATTATTCACAGTTCGGTACGTCTAAACCTAATGCCTTTGTACTTGTTCTTATAAATTCGAATATCAATATTACTATATTATGTGATAACAAATTATAATTTTTTGATGAATTGTTTTAATGTTTATTGTGCTTATTATACCCACCACCATAGGATAGGGGGTATATTCATTTAGTCATTCCGTTTGCAACACATCGAAATATCAATTTCCGACCCTACAAAGTATATAAATTGAAATTTGGCACAGATACGTATTTTTGATGCACGCTGGCTAAGTTCCTGAACAGGCCAAATCGCACCATATTTGAATATAGCTGCTATATAGAGCGATCTGCCGATAAAGGGTCTAATGCCCATAAATGCTTTATTTTTTATCCAATTTCACTGAAATTTGAAACAGTGAGTAATTTAAGGCTTCCCGTCAAATATGGTTCAGATCAGACTATATTTAGATAAAGCTGCCTTATATAGACCGATCTGCCGATAAAGGGTCCGAAGCTCATAAAAGATTTATTTTTCAACTGATTTCGCTGAAATTTGAGACAGTGAGTAGTTTTAGACTAACATACTCCTAACATAGGATCCAAATATGGTTCAGATCGCACTATATTTAGATTTAGCTGTCATATAGACCGATCTGCCGATAATGGGTCTGAAGCCCATAAAAGCTTTATCTATTACCCGATTTCGCTGAAATTTGAAACAGTGGATTATTTTAAGCCTCCCGATACCTGACCTAAATATGGATTAGATCGGACTATATTAAGAAATAGCTGCCATATAGACCGATCTCCCGATAAAGGGTCCGAAGCCCTTTAAAACGTTACTTTTTATCTGACCTAAATATGGTTCAGATCGGACTATATTTAGATATAGCTGTCATATAGATCGATCTGCCGAAGTCTGAAGCCCATAAAAGCTTTATCTATTACCCGATTTCGCTGAAATTTGAAACAGTGAATTATTTCAAGCCTCCCGATACCTGACCTAAATATAGATTAGATCGGACTATATTAAGAAATAGCTGCCATATAGACCGATCTCCCGATAAAGGGTCCGAAGCCCTTTAAAGCGTTACTTTTTATCTGACCCAAATATGGTTCAGATCGGACTATATTTAGATATAGCTGTCATATAGATCGATCTGCCGATTAGGGATCTGAAGCCCATAAAAACTTTATTTTTTACCCAATTTCGCTCAAATTTGAAAAAAGTGAATTTTTTAAGGCTTGTTTTGAAATGAAATATTTGGTTCAATAAATACAACAAAGGTTTGACCATTTTACGGGAAAAAATCCCATTTTTACTTCTTTTGAAAATTTCTTAAAGGTAAGCCTACTCCATAAGTCACCGCAGTGCAATCGTTAGCATGTCCACATACGACGCTGGGTTCAAATCCTGGCGAGAGCGTTAGGAAAAAATATTCAGCATGGGTTATCCCCTTCTAATGCTGGCGACATTTGTGAGGTACTACTATGCCATTTAAAAAAATTCCCCCCAAAGAGGTGTCGCACTGCCGCACACCATTCGGACTCTGCTATAAAAAGAGGCCCCTTAGCATTGATCTTAAAACTTTAGTCGGACAGCACTCATTGATGTGTGAGAGTGAGAAGTTGCTCCTATTCCTTAATTGAATATTCAAGGCACACAATGTTGGTGCTCACAATGTCCGGCCAAGAGCGCAAAAACTCCAGAACATATAAAGCTATTCCCTCAAAATGTTGGATCCACAGTGGACGATAATGTGTGAGTCTGATTGTAGATTTAGATTTAGGATTTATAACAGCTGTAAACAAACTTCAATCATTTAATTTGACTTCTACCGCAAAGGAATACAAAACATATTCATATGGTAGAAATTTTGCATACGAGCTTGACTAAAGCCTAGGGTCCATTATCTGACAAAGCTCTGTACCACATATGAAAATTTGCCCACGAATATTCCATTAAGGAACAGAAATAAACCTCTTGCAAATCGATGAGTGCTGTTCGATTCCAGTTGAAGCTCGATGATAGGGCATCTACTGTTTATAGATAAGTCCAAACGGGCCAATAAATATTCAAGCCAATATATTAATCAGCATTTGTAGAAAATAAAACCGATTAAGTTAATCCCTTTTATCCCGTTGGCGATGGGGTGCCGAATGTCGACATTTTGGTTGTCGAAGACATTATTAATATCACATAACTGTCAAGTTTGACGGAAACGATCGATATAGTATAGGTTAATTGCATTCTAAACTACATCGCGCCTAGTTGTCGATAGAGTATGGAACCTTCTTTTATGTTATTTTTTTATTTACCACAATATTTTCCAATTATCAAACTGTCGAAGGCGATTACGGCACAGAATACCACGAAGTGTGAAATTCACCTTCGCCTTCGACTACGACTGCTGTCGATTTTCGCCTTCGACAACGGGAATAAGGGAGAATACTCAGTTGAACGTAAGTAGTCATGGATAATCTTAAACGTTTGACTGTAAAATTAGAATTTTTTTAGTGGTAGTCCATCATTCAGGCAATGGACTACATTTAGGTAACATTTAGTTAGGACATCATTTAGGCAATGGACCCGCACGGGTAACCCAGCACGCGATCAACTAGGCTACCGAGGCGGTTCACCCAATCTGTGGCATCATCTAAGACAATCATATCAACTTGCCAAAAGTACAGCTCCCCGTTGTGAGGCATAGAAGGGAAGAGTTTTGGAATGCTACATCGCTCTGTTTCGAAACATATTCAAGTTCCGGCTGACTGCCTAAAAACGATGAAAGTGATGATGTACCAGCCGCACAATCTTCCGCACGTGTGTGTGTGTGTGTGTGTGCTTGGTTATGGTACTATGAGATTTACCTTTCTTTCTCTTCTAGTGATGAGACGAATGTTGTGCTCAAGATCACTTTATATCGCCTCAGCAAGTTTCAATTCGGCGAAATGCCAAACCGCTCAAAGTGTCTGCATTGTGAAACTAACAATTACCTCACCTCTTCAAAACGAATCCGAACGTTTCGATAACACCTTCATGAGAAGACAATTTTTGGTTAGTATATGCGAATACACCAGCAATAGATAACCATTATTAACACCGCCATACGAAAGCGTGGTTAAATTTTTATTGAATTTGGCTCATTTAAATCGAACGAGATTCTTTCTAGGCGATTGTAATAAATGCCACAAATTTGTAAAACGGTTGTTGTTGTAGTTGTTCATGACACAATGCGTTGATATTTCCGGTCCACATTCGAGGATATTTCAACCACAATGACAAAGCATCTGAACAAGGCAACTGAAGTCGGAGATTTACACAAAAACATAACCAAACAGCGGCGTACAATCGCACATTGACGCATGCAGTTAACAGGTAAATAATAATTCGTCTTTTAACAATGTGTGCTGCTACACGATGCACTCTACTGGTCGGTCATTGTTTGTCATCAAAAGACCTCAATGAAAAATAAAATAAATAACCAATAAAAAATAACAACAACAACAACTCCCTTCTACACGCGGAGATAATGTCTATCACGAGGTGCGTTCACAGGGTACAGTAAGTGGTCTCTCTTGCAAGCGACATGAATGTGAACCACCACTCAACTCAGTTTTTGGTGGTCGAACCTTCCAAAACTAGAGTCAATTCATGCGAGGGGTTGTTCAATTGTAAGACAAATATTTTATTATTTCAATTTGGAATTTCGCAACGGGGTGGTAGCTTTGTATTCATTTAAATGATGGATACACAAATATGCCTTGAATACGCCGATCCTTAAGCGATTAAAAAGCCTTAGGGAGCAACTTTGCACCAAAAACACCTCCAGTTATCTAGCATCTCTAAAAACAGTGCCACAGTCCAATTTTGTTTCTAGCGCCATAAATGGGTATAATGTGCTTGGCCATCGTCTCGTATTTTTGTTTTCTTTTAATTTTTAGCATTCGCAATGACATGAGCAAAGTCGAATATTAAAAGAAGCACTAATTCACTTTTTACTCACAATACTTTGGGGTAAAATCAAATAGAAACTAGATTTGAAATGCCATCAGAGAAAGCACTGTGCCCTGTGCCGATCAATAGTGCTGAACTAGTTTTCCGGCTTTACCCAATGACCTAATGACTCAAGGTCTGCTTTCCATTTGCATATCTGTCTCAGCACACATTTCTCACAAGTCGTATGTCACTTTGGCTATTGGTTGGCATTTGCCTCGCGCCGCAATGCTTTGGATGTTCTGTAAGCCCCAGCACTCAGTGTATGAAAGTGGCCACCGTTTCAGTTTGTAATCGTTCTGGTGGCACGCCAACCTTAATGAACTTTTTTCAATGGGGCACAAAAGGGGAGACTGACAAACAACACCTTGCGACATATGACATTTACTCCGAAGTGCTGATTCTTCTGCACAACAAAAACAGCTCCAACGAAGATGCCCCAAGCCTTTTGCACCTTTTCATTCTCGGGGGTGAAGAGGGCGCGACGCAGCAGTTGGTAATGATGAAAAGCAAAAGTAAGAAAAGACAATAAAACTTTTGTCACACATTTACTTCGAGAGAGGGCCCAAAGCAAAGTCCTACTTTGTTGCAAATGGCAGCAACAGGGAGGGAACAAACGACGTTGATCTTGATGGACTCTTAAGACGGTGACAACAATGCACACTCACCCAGGCTACCCTTGGCCCCCTGTGGCCGTGATCCCTCCTTCTTGGAAGAGAAGTGAGGTGGAACACATTCATTCACCACCTCCTGTTGTGTACAGCTTGCTATGGCATTGCATTCATAATAGATTCGACATTTTCGAATGAAAGTTTGATTTAGTGCCCCAAGGTTGTAAACAACCATATACATTTTACTCCAAAGGCTTCCATGAAATATACAGGGTAATATTATGCCGGCAACGTTCCTCTAAACACCCAGTTATTTTTTTGTGATTTGGCACCATGCCAAAGCAAAATTAGAGTGATAAACGATTCGGTTTTTGAACTATTTAAAAAAAATGAGTGCCGTCAAATAGAGGAAGTTAAAAACCAAATTGGTCACATTGGAATAGGTGAAAGGCATTCATTCAGCGTGTTAGATGCACAATCGATCCGAAGATCAAACATCTATTCGGATCATTGCCTTGTTGCGGGAAAGGTTCGCACCCGTTTGAGCGTAACGAGAAAAGTACTATCTGACACTACACGTAAGTTGGACATTGAAAAGCTGCAAACACAACAGATGGCAAAGACATACTTCACTCGACTGACCCAACTGCTTAATGAAGGCACTCCTTACACGATGATATAACGGCACAGTGGCAAACCATTGCCCACGCCATGGAAAATGTGGCGAAATCCGTACATGAGTACTAGAAGCCTCCCACAAGAAACCTATGGTCCGACCGAGAATTCAGAATGCTACTGAAGCCAAGAATGCGGCATACAGAGCAACCCTGCAATCAGTAGCAACGCGCCAGGAAATGGAAAGACATGAGTGTAAGCGAACTGCAATCAATGTACAGGTGTCTGAATGAAATCTGGAAATTTTACCTAAGAATCAAACATCAAACCGATGTACGGTGGGGTATTTGGTAGAGCTGGCAAACTACCGATAATCTTAAAATTCGGTATTTTCTATAGTTTTACTTATAAATATCGATAGTATCGATACTATCGTTAAATTCCCATCACCTAAATTTCAAACGATAATGAGAAGTAAAAACCCGTGGATCGATTTATATAGAAGCAATATCAATGCATTGACCAAATAAAACCAAGGTTTATAAAGACAGTTGGAAGTCATGAGAAAAATTGTACAAAATGTTAGCCTAATGAGATGAAAATTGCGCTCTCTATAGGCGCAATGTATCATAATTCAGTGTCAGATTGCTTATTTTTGTAGGCGCAATGTATCATAATTCAGTGTCAGATTGCTTATTATTGTTTAGTTTTGCAAAAATTTAACTTTTGCGATATTATCCATAGGAAAAATATCAATCGATATTCAGTCAAAAAATTAAATATCGGTAGTGCCAGCTCTAGTAATTGGCCCTCAAAATGGCGCATAATTGATTTTTTAAATTTCCGATATAGTAATTGATTTTCAATTTACGCCAAAAAAGACAATTCAATTTTCAATTTACGTCCTATATGTCCGTGTATTGATCTGATAGCAGCCAAGCGGTTCATAAATAGGTTTGGGCGGTATAAAAATGGGGTCTCTTTACAAATTTTTAATATTTTTGTGAACATAGTAATAACCCACTGATGGTACCTTAGAAAAACGTGGACAAATATTCAGCCCAAAAATACATAACATAAGCTATATCTTTAAGGACAGCAGACGATGTCTTCCAGGACTGTAGTGGCTCTCATTTGTTTGTTTGTTTATTAAAGGCATAACTAGTGCAAAAAGATTTAAAATCTTATAAGTGACTGTGCTAGAATTGTAAGGATATAGTAAATTATTACAAAAAATACAAATTGAAAGTTACATAACAGTAATTATAAATAAGCATAGATAAATAAAAAAATATAATAAATAAGGAACATTATTTTAAATGAAAATAAAAAGTGATTTAGTGAATCCTGCATAACATTTAAAAAGGTCAGCATTACTCAACAGTTGCAATTAATTGGAGAGAGAGTTCCAAGGACGTGACATGTGAATAAGAATTGCGGTTCGGAACAGTCTTTTGAATCTCGGTAATATGAGTTTCTTGTCTCTACTGGATCTGGCGAACTGTAAATGTTTGTAGGGATATGGAGGTTCTTTTGAATGTACTACATAATGAAGTTATATTAGGCATTTGTTCTTTTATATTGGCGGTTTTAGTACTTGCGTATAGTTGTACATCATCAGTATACATTTGTATATTGCATGTCTCAGGAACGTCGGGAAGGTCATTTTTACAAGGACTAAATAACAGAGGGCCGAGAATGAAACCCTGGCGCACACCTCGCAATACATTTAATGATCGAGATTTTTGCTCGCCGAGAACAACACACTGAGACCGATTTGACAAGTAGAATGATATTAGATTACAGGCTGAATTAGAGAAGTAAAAGAGTTTCTTAACTTTCGCCAACAATATATTATTATTGACCGTGTCAAAGGCCTTGCTTGTTTATCTTGACAGCTACCAATCATCTAAAATACGAATATCATTCATTGCATTGTGTAGAAAGTTTAGACCACATCAATTGATCAAACCTAAATTGCTTTAATTATGAAACTACATATTTTTGAAAAGTCTAATAACATTTAGTCTTTTGACACTTCACCAACTCGCCATTAAAGATCACATGAAAGACTCTACCCTACTTCAGCCTATTGCTATGCGAAAAAACTTTTCAATTCTACCGTCTTAACGCTAAGGACGCGTGCAATTGAAAAGCTCATGTGACGTAGTGCGACACATGGTTGTGCACTCAGGAAATAGGAGGAAGACATGCACTTGCCTTGTGATTGAATCCCGGACATTCTGCTGTTGTATGGACAAAACTTACATAGCTTCGACATGGCTACATTGGCTCGGACTACACTCCTTTGAAGTGCTGTTTGTGTGTGATAGTACAGGGTTCGACTAAGTAAATAGTCGGCTGTCACTGAGGAGAAGTCCATAAGGCTCAGTGAGGCTGAGTGGCGCAGTCAACGTTTTAAGTTGTCATTTGCAATGTTGATGGCTTCAAATTGAATTTTGGGGTTTTGTTGGTCAGCGCAGTGCTGAGTGTGAGCGTGTAACTTGCCGACGAGAAAATTGAAATAGCACTAGAGCCGGTGGAAAGCAACACAAGGCGGGAAAGGAAACTTAGCGTTGTGCTCTAAGGCAAAAATGCAAATGCAAATCTCTAACAGAGTCATTGGCTATTATTTCCAGTATTTTGCATTCGGAACATGTACAACAAACATTCAAAAGATGATAGCTGGTACCACATAAAACTAGTCAATGAAGTGCCGCGGTCTAAGTAGGACAAAGTTCAGTTTAGCAAGGACATAAGGATTAAATCCTCCAAAACTTGACGCTTGAGCAAAGTTTTGGAGCTTTTTAAATGTTATAGCCACTACACAGAAAAAAAAGATGACCGAAAATTTGAAATTTTTCCTTATTCGTAGGATTTTAGCAACGAAACCGAATCAAACTTTTTAATAGAAGCAAAATCATAGACTATTGGTTGTAGCCAAAATAAAAAGAAGCGCCAAGACAGATTAATGAACGGACAGCACGCCGATAAATGTGTATTCTGCAATACCAACAAATTGAACAGTTACTCCTCGTCAATCAAAGATTGCTGGGTAACAGGTTTTGGCTTTGTGTGTGTTGCTGGTGCTAGATGTTTTTTGAATAGAGACATTGGCGGTAGGTGGTTTCTATTCTTACTGCGTTCGATGAAAGTTATCATGATATGATGCAAAGAGGCTTGCTTCTGCGACTGCACTGCTCACTTATTAGTGAATAGATGGAAGTATGTAATCTTTTTAGGGCTTTTTGGATTGATGATGAAGCTTTGATCAGTTCTGATGCATTTATAGCACACTACATTGTCTTAACTTTTTAAAAAAGGTTTTTTGCTTTCTATTCTAAGTAGAAGTAAAATCAAAGCCTATTGGTTTTAGCTGACCAAAGAAATCCACCAACAAAAATTAAAAATTAAAGAGTGAAGTGTTTATGCTATATTTTCCTTAAATCGGGAATTCAGGCTACAAAAAATAAAAAGAAATTTTTATATAAGTGCAATATTACAATTTTATTGATATATTATATTATTGTACTATATATAAAATCGAATTAAAAAAAAGAAAATATATAATTTAAAAATATTTATTCTTAAATTAAAATTCTTCCTTTAGGAAAATGTTGCTTTATCATTTTGGAAAATTTTCGACTTTTGCGGTGAGTATATCCTTCAATTCCGATTTGGTAATTATTCTTTGAACATATCCATGAAGATATGCACTGGCCATAACACATATTTGAGTGGTAATAGATATTCCACATTTAGTAAAAATTATGAAACATATTTGCGTCGCTCAATTCCACCCTCAACCCAAGAACGTTTCCATTGCATGGCGGTGAACAATTCACACTCTCTACTAAGGCAAGCACATTTTCCTGAGTCAGATGGCCCACTATTTGGCAGCAATATTATCGAATAAAAAAGTCCAACCATATTTTACGGAGAAACGACAATATGCTTCATAACACGAAACGGTGGTTGCGCCAGCAGCCGCAACAGAGCCCCAGTTCAGGACCTTAAGCGTGTAAGTCAAAAAGGTGCGAGAAAACAAATAAGGATGCAAGCAGATTACGAGCAATAAAAATGGCAAAAACCATCCTTTTGAATTGAAAAGTTGATTATCCGCCTTTAGGCTGCCTCTCATACACATACTGATGCCGCCCTATGGAAGTTTTGTGACAATCCAAGCAACTCATGTCTGAAGATGCGTGAGGGTAAAAAAACATACATATTTCTATAGTAGTCTAAGAGAAAAAAAAAAATACGAAAGGCGGAAACTGTGAGCCAGACATTGGTCGTCATTCATAGCATGGGAATATAGAGTTTATCCGTATTAATCACATTGTAAGATGTGTTCATTGAGACTCCCTGCATTTGATCTGACGACTTTTCTTGAGACATCTTTGAGGCTTTTCTTATCGCACCTGTTGTAACATATAGAAGTTACTGAACAATTTAAAATTTGTGGTATATGCGAAATACAGATTCTTAGAAAAGAATCGAACAACTATTATTCGACTATGTTGCACTTAAAGGGGACAACATTTTGCAAATGTCGCCCCAACCCTCTCATAGTGTTACACTTTTTGCATTTTCAATATGTAGTCATGAAGAACTTTCTTGCAATGCATCTAATATGCCGTTAGCTGAATAAAACGCCTTCACTATATTTTATATATTTATTTTTTATATTTCGCCACTTTTTTCCGAACATTCAAAAAATTTTGTCTTCTACTTCTTTTCAAACAAAATTTGCTTGAATGATAGCCTCTGTTTTTCAGTGCGACATTCCCCACCGTAGACTTGGCACGGTGTAAGAAATGCAACATTTTTCCACTCTCTGTAGGTAACACCATTTAAAACGAACACTTCACACGGTGTTGGGGTTACATTTTTTTGGACAAGCGAACACAAAATTTTGATTTCAGTTCAACATGTCGAAAAAATGCTACAATTTTTTGCACAATCGAAATCACCATAAATTTGATAAATACATACAACAAATAGAACCTTTGACAAGGGTAAACTTCTCATATATCAGTGAGTGCTTTCCGATTCAAGTTAAAGGCCTCAATGATAAGGGACCTCATTTTTTATTTTTTGATCGTTGCCATCGGTCCACCATGCCATTAATTCTCGATTTCTGCCATTTTTAAAGCGGCAACCGGGCCACAAGCGGCGTTCGGGAAGAAATACAATGCATCCTATTGCCACGAGTCCAAATTAACACTTAAATTGTTGTGAGGTGTTTTTTTTTTTTTGAAAAGTTATAAAAAATAATTGTTTAACATCATAATCATCGAGTACCGAAATTCATAAAAACTGAAAAAATTACTTTCAAAAGCTTTAGAAAGGCATATTCATGAGATCGAGAGCAAAATGGTAAGGATCTCTGGCAGACGAGATGCAATTGCAAATGACGATCACTTAACAAAGAATTATCGGCTAGCTCTCCTTGCCCTCTCCTTTTCCCTCTATTGTTTTATTATTTAGTGCGGATAGCCAGAGTGAATGTCACTTCGATTTTTGGCATCCGCCAGAGGCTCTATTAGCCGTATTTGTCAAGTGCATAGTGGCTGTCGTTTGTTTAATACAATTATTATTCAATTCATGATTTGTTTTGTTTTGTGAGCAGTAACATTGTTTACCTCCGCTTCGATGTGTCTGCCTCTGGTCAGTTGTTGTATGTGGTATGTGCGTCAAGTCAATATTTAGATATGATTGTCAAACAGCGGCGCTCGAGGCTTGACTGCCAAGAGATCCGAAAACGGCTCTGTGAGTGCGTTGTCGCCAAATGCCCAAAACTCAACTGTATTGACGCTGTCGACTTGTTTCATTTCACCCGTCTACACCCCCTACGTGCCCGTCTTTAGTTTCAAATAATTAACCTTGAATTGAGTTTTATAAACATTGGAGTGGCTTTGAACAGTGCTCAAGGTCAGCCATGAGCGTTGGTTAGGTAGTTAACAATGGATGAAACTATTCAAGGAATGCTGAAGTTCATGGATATTTTTTCAATCGCAAAAATCGCAATCAAATCGCAAAGAAATTTAACAGATTTATATTGATAAAATTATATGGATAGGAAAAGTGGATAAGAAACCAAAATTTTTTAATAATGCGGCAAGAGTTAAGCTTAGGAACATTGTAGACAAAGTTTTAATATTATTTTAAAAATATCATATATTTAAAAACAAATAAAATAAAGAACCGCAAGATGTTCTATTTTCTAAATACGATGCTATTAAAGTGATGGTCGAAAGCTATGCTATATCCTGTTGAAATCACAAAACGATTCTGAGATCGAATAAAAATAATCTCAAAACGAACGGACAAACGAAAATGCACGACACAAATTGCTCTTATACAGAAATTTGAAGAAAGTTTCTTGTATCGAAATATCAATTTCCGAGCATACAAAGGCAGCTAGTGGGACAAAGTGCAGAACTTGGTTAGTGTTGTGTGCATTTCATAAAAGTACTTTCGCAATTTCATCGAGATAAATACAACCTCACAATCTAGTATCTCTGGTGATATTCATGCTTATAGTCAGATAAGCCCGACTCACTCCCATTTGGGAGAAATAACGTAAAACAAGTAAAAGCGTGCTAAACCGAATCTAATATACCCCCCATCATGGATCGCATTTGCCAAATTCTTTGCCCCGTATCACTTTACAGGCAAATAAAGGATAAAGGATAAGAATTGCTATCATATAAGAGCTATATCAGATTATTGACCGATTCGGATCGTACTTGGTTTGCATGTAAGAGACCATAGTAGAGATCATTGTGCGAAATTTAAACAAAATCGAGTGAGAACTTCGCCCTTTAACTCAAAAAGTAACATAGGGGCTCAAGAAGTAACATAGGAAGATCGATCTATAAGGGAGCTAAGTCAGTTTATAAACCGACCATATTTGGCACGTATTTTGACGGTTATAAAAGAAGTCGTTGTCCAAAATTTCTGCCAAATCAGAAAAGAATTGCGCCCTATAGAGGCTCATGAAGTGTAATCGGGAGATCGGTTGATATGGGAACTTTATCAAGTAACGAATCAAAACAAAACAGTTCGTGCAAAATTTCAGTCAAATCGGATTATAATTGCGCCCTCTAGAGACTCAAGAAGTTTAGGTCCGAGATCGGTTTATATGGCAGCTTTATCAAAACATGGACCGATATGGCCCATTTACAATCCGCACCGACCTACACCAAGAAGAATTTTTTCAAAGTTTCAAGCTCTACTCTTCCGAAAGTTAGCGTGCTTTCGGCAGACAGACAAACGGACGGACATGGCTAAATCGACTTAGAATGTCTAGACGATCAAGAATATATATATATATATATACCGTGGAATGACGAAATTAGTATACCCTCATCCTATGGTGGAGGGGATAAAAAGTAGCTTGGACCTCTGGAAGCCGGTTAGCTTTAATTTTTTTGAGTGAAGTGTGTTTTTCCCTCCGCCTGTGTATGCCCCCCGCATATTGACAATATTTTTAATATATTTTTGATTTTGCAATGTCTTTTTTCTGTCAGTGTATAATTATGACTTAACACACACATTTCTATATTTCTAGTAATAGATATAGCTATTTATCCATTTAGCACCGAATGGGTATTTAAACAACGATGACATAAAATCTCACCAAAATAGTAAATCTGTCGCCATATGTTTTTCTTATCTAAATCGCACCAAAATAGTGAACCTTTTGCCATATAAGAAGACATAAAAACTACTAAACGGTTTCCAGAAATCTCACTAAAAATCATTTAAATTCAAGAACTCACAAAGTGTTCGGTAAGTGTGTGTTATTTTAAAAGTACTTTGACTGACATAGACGGTCGCGATTTCTGATACGAAACAAAATCAAAGACTGTTAGTGTTGCGTTTCCCGACTTGGAGCTTTGGGGTCCTGGCAAGACTACATAAATCTCACTTAACCCGAATCAATGGTTTTCTTAAAGAGAGAAAATTTGCACATTTCTGGATTTTGAACTATGTAGTCAGTGTTTTAAAAGACTAAAGGACTTACTGCCACCGTAGCGCAGAGGTTAGCATGTCCGCCTATTACGCTGAACGCCTGGGTTCGAATCCTGGCGAGATCATCAGAAAAAAAATTTCAGCGGTGGTTTACCCCTACTTGTGCTGGCAACATTTATGAAGTACTATGCCAGGTAAAACTTCTCTCCAAAGAGGCTGCGGCACGCCGTTCAGACTCGGCTATACAAAGGAGCCCCCTTATCATTGAGCTTAAACTTGAATCGGACTGCACTCATTGATATGTGAGAAGTTTGCCCCACGTCTCCCCAGGGAGATTCTAAAGTTCTTTTTCATAGACCTTTTTGTGGATGTTCGTTCTTCTTGTTCAACGATAACAATTTTCGCCAGTGGGGAGCATTTCTCTCGTCTTTCAATTCGATCATTTGACAGCTAGAACATCTGCGCTCCTCCAACTTGCCAGAACAAATGTGTGCGTGGAACGGAAGCAAAAAGGAGAAATATTACGTGAACATCTATACATGCATGCAAACAAACATATGTACACGCATGAATAGCCCCTTTGGCTGGCTGTTCGGAGGTCGTATTTAAAAGATTAGGCGGTTGATGAACCTGAACATTTCAAATTAAACCTTTTTTGTGCAGATCCAATTGTCTTGGCTCCCACCTGATTTTCTTTTGTGTTTAACCAAAACTCAAAGAGTATGGCCTGTCACGGGGTATGTGCCAAGGTACGGATATGGGCAGTTCACATGTGTGTAGCTTGTGGCAGTACAAAACTCATAATTAATTGTACAACAACAACAGCAACAACTACAACAATTTACTAGAAAATAGCAGCTGAGGAATTCAAACACAATTCAGAATCATTAATCACAAGGCACGAGAGAATATCTAGTCGGGATTTGATGCGGCAGAGAAGACGCTTAGCGGGGAATTCGATAAGCTAAATATAATTATGCCAACAATGAAACTGCGTACACACTAAAGGGCGATTCCTTCGAGTCTTGGTAGTAGAGTCAGAAGTTGTGAGCAACCAACTATGGGAAATACTGACACATTCAACGGCGAATTCGTCATCTCGCTTCGTCTAACCAGTGCCCAAAGGCAAACAACAAATGCCGTAACGCGTCACTTCGTCAGCCAGTTGAGGCGATTTTCATTTTAATAGCCAGTCAATCCCTTCACGCGTCGTCTCCCTCTTACGTCAGCGAGAGATCACTTTATTAATTATTTAGTTTTATAATAGAACCATCCGCCATTCGATAAACTCCCTCCCATCCGCTGTACTTAAGTGGAAATCTATGTGCGACTGTGAGTTGGCTTTTTGCGCTACCAACAGCGCTCCATCCATAATGGAATAATCACCCAATCATCCAATCGCCTAATCGCACGCCAAGTTAGTTTTTATTGCTTCAAGTTCTGTATGATTCGAGTTATCAAAGTTTGAAACGATCAAAATAGTTAATGATCTCATCACTTTATTAGTGGAAAACGACAGTAGCCATGCAATGGCCCTGCCAAATGCGACCTCAGATAGATATGTGACATGTGACACCTGCAGGTAAATTTTAAATACAGGCCAGGCAGGCGGAGGCCAGAATTGTAGCATCTGCAGCAGAACCTACGATCGCTTTATTTCTGAATTTCCACTTTCAACGAATTAGCCCAGCAAGCCCGACAAGCAAACGAAATGCCAGCAGCACATGCCCATGCCCATTTCTGGCTGTTGCTAATTCATAGTTTCTAATTGCGTCCACGCCTGGTACTGGATTCCATGGCGCAAAGAACCGTTTCAAAGAGCATTGCCTTGGGTATTTATGCAAAACAAGCCCGGCAGACACCTACCTACCTTACAAGCAGCGAGTTGAATGAACCTTTCTGCTTTTGGTCTCTCCCATCGCCAGAACGACGAAGGCAGAAGACTAAATCCAATTACAATAGAGCACCCCGTATAAACAATAAATCTTAACCACACAATCGACCGACCGTACACAGATTGCGCCGGCCAGTCAGCCAGTCAGCCAGCCAACCAGTCAGTCAGCAGGAGGGAATAGACCTGAGCAGGGACATAAAAACAATTGATATTCAAAACTCGTTAACGACCGCAGTAAACAGCAAAAATACCAACCTACAATAGGAACACATTCAAGATGGAGAAACTTTCTAAATCGCTTTGAAGACATCAGCACCAACCAACACAGGCGAGTGGAAATCTATCATTCTGTCAAAAGACAAGTCCCCCACTATCGGAGCGAGATGTTGGACGGAGTATTTGACAGGCCTGCGGCGTGGCCACAAAGGCTGACAAATTGAAATTTGACGGTGGCTGCAAAAGATTCAGCACCAATAGCCAGCAACTTGACCCACTTTTGCCAGCAGAACAATACCCAAATGATCGACAATTGCCGATAATGACAGTTGTACGATCTAAGTGTGGCCACAGAACACAACTCTCACTCCAATATGTGTCCATTAAACAAAAAAAAAGGAGAGATAACCTACTTCTGCATACCTATCTGTCTACAAATTATTTTAGCTTTTATGCATGTGTGTGTGCTTAGATGTGCATTGTAAAACTCAAGGCAAATTTGAAAGTAGCTACTCACTACTCTGTTCCGCCAGTTATTAATGGCCTTTTCATTCATCCATTCTTGCCACTTGTCTTTGACTAAATCAAGCATTCCTCTTATCATAATCAAAAAAATAAAATATATGGGCATGCGTTGTAGCTTTAGACATATAGCGAACATAGCTAAGATAAGATCGGATAACAATCATAAACAAAATAATTGACACTTGAGCAAATCTTTCAAATCGCGAACTCATCGGTTTTGGTTTGCATTCCTTTGAGTTTTGTTTTTACCAAACCTAATACGGAAAAATGCATCGCGAAACTGAGCAGAATCCCACACAGAAGAAAACACTTTGCCTTAGTAATTTTCTGATTTACTGGTCGCTTTATGGAAAGCTTTTGCTATGCCTTATAACAAGGGTTCGGAATTCTATGCACAAAAAACAGTGCTTTATGCGCATATATGTATATCTGCATTAAAAATCGGAAAACATACTTCTAGAATAGAAAATATGAAACAAATTTGGTAAAGAGGCATAAAATTTTGAAAATTTATCTGGTTTTTTAATGACTTTTACAGTCTTTTATTGATGCAACAAAACACAATATAAGAAAACATAAACATGGTAAATAATATACAATGTGGTTGTTCATCTGGACAATTCAATTCGTAAACACCTAAAAACAGTTTGTCACTCCGTCATTCCGCTAAAACAACAGACAGTCTGCTTAACATGAACAGCGGACATTTTTTGCTAAAACAACAAATGTTTTCAATTGTTTATCGTAAGGCAAACACGACCGTAACATAAAACTCCTTAAAAATGTTGATATCCCTTCTAGTGTAAATAGTGTTTCTGGCGTATTATGCTTTAAGTATTCTTATTACCCAAAGGAAAGCTAATGACCATGAAAAATTTGTTGGCCAGGGAAAATAATTTTTCCTACTAAACAAAAACTGTGCCACTGAAATGGCCAAAAATGTATACCAATATAAAGGAAATGCTTCGATTATGGTTTTTAAGTTCATAACATTACAGACAATTTAAATCAATAGCTAGAAATTGCTGATATCAGAAATCTTATTTCTCTCGGTGCATAATAGGCGCATTTATAAAAATTTGGAGTACAGATCGGCATATAGTAGAATATAGCTGCCAGATATGTCGAACTCCCGAGATATGTAAGTTCTTAAAAGCGGCGGTTTGCTAGAACCAGCCGATGTTGCATTTAATACAGCATAGTCCAAGATAGAATAAACTTGGGCACAGGTAGATATAAAGAAGTTTCATATTTACTTACAGACAAACGAAAATGTGTGTCTTAGTGCATATTTACATTCCATATTCTTTTTGCATAGTATAATACAGAAATAAGTAGACAATTTCTTTTCAGTAAAATTCCACAAACTAAAATCTTCTCTTCCAACATAATTTCTTATGA
Organism: Stomoxys calcitrans; assembly: GCF_963082655.1. Taxonomy (NCBI): domain Eukaryota; kingdom Metazoa; phylum Arthropoda; class Insecta; order Diptera; family Muscidae; genus Stomoxys; species Stomoxys calcitrans. Next base: position 281,746 of record NC_081555.1, on the reverse strand, counting down.
TCACTAGATCGACTCCTTTTGGATATGCCAGATATGCCGAACTCCCGAGGTATGTAAGTTCTTAACAGCGGCGGTTTGCTAGAACCAGCCGATGTTGCATTTAATACAGCATAGTCCAAGAACGAATAAGCTTGGACACAGATAGATATAAAGAAGTTTCATATTTACTTACAGACAAACGAAAATGTGTGTCTCACTGCATATTTACATTCCATATTCTTTTTTCATAGTATAATACAGAAATAAGTCGACAATTTCTCTTCAATCATGTGGACAATTTCTTTTCAGTAAAATTCCACAAACTAAAATCTTCTCTTTCAACATAATTTCTTATGATCACTAGATCGACCCCTTTGGAAAAATACCTAGAGAAATTAAAACACATTACCGGCCGTAATTGCCAAATATAATGCACTCAGAGAAATTTGTTAGTAAATAACAGCAACAATTTTTGCTGTAACAGTAGAAAGTCTGCTGAAAATAGGACACCAGTAATTTTTTGCTAATGGTAAAAATTTAAAAAATACCAAGAAATAAAAAGTTAAAATAAGCTCAGAAATATCATATATATTTCAAACATTTTTATATTCCATCTTATCTTTCAATTTTAATAGCAAATAATAACGTAAAATTTTTTCAATTTTCTACAATAGCAGGAGACAAAATTTTAAACATCAAATGAGCGCCTATTAGTAAACGCCTTAATTGTTGTTTAGAAGTTAAAAAATTTTGTATGGATTCACTCAAAAGTCTAAAATTTCTAATTTATGATCAGCAGACAGATTTTATTCATATCAGCAGACTGATTTTCCTGGGTGTAGCATAAAAAAACAAAAAAACAAAAAACTCGTTTGTCAGTTCCGTAATAGTTTAGCAGATTTTTGTCAGTACTATGTTCGTTTTAACAGTTGGAAAACACTTGTTTTTCGCTATTACTTCTTTGAAACACTACAAAAATCTCAATGATAACATTATAATCTTATCAAATGTAACAATGGAATGTTATACTGAATGGAAACAGCATGCTTTGCTTGCTTCAAAATTTGTTCTTCAAAAAATTAATCATGTCTGTCATGTCTGGTTTCCCATTTTCGGCAGACAAAAACTGTTGTTTAAGCAAACATTTTGGCTACTTTGAATAACAAATTTCGTTGAGCCTATAAATAAGACGTAGGTATATTCATAATGATTTCCAACTATGCGCCGGTCGTGTTTGAGAATAAAACGGAAATCCTTTTGCAATCAATGCCTTTGTATTTACACGAAGCACAACAAATATGCATTTGCTAAGAATTCCGAACCCTACTAATAACTTTGTCCTTAGTTTGTGTGTTAGCTCTTGGTCTGGCTGAATTCTAAATCAAAGGATCATCCATCAATTTGGCTTCTGATACACCTTGAGATATTTTTTACCGTTTTACAGTTATTTGCACTCACACAACAACTCCAGTTGAGCCTCGATTATTCGGTCCGCTCGGGGCCGAGCTTAGCATGGAAAATCGAAAACACAGTTAATAGAATTTTTTTATACCCACCACCGTAGGGTGGGGGTATATTCATTTTGTCATTCTGTTTGCAACACATCGAAATATCCATTTCCGACCCTATAAAGTATATATATTCTTGATCAGCGTAAAAATCTAAAACGATCTAGCGATGTCCGTCCGTCTGTCTGTTGAAATCACGCTACAGTCTCACAGATTTTTTTTTTGTCCATAAGCAGACTAAGTTCGGCCCTTCGATATCTTTCTTCAATTTGGCCCAGATCGGTCCACATTTGGATATAGCTGCCATATAGACCGATCTCTCGATTTAAGGTTTTGGGCCCATAAAAGGCGTATTTATTGTCCGATTTCGTCAAAATTTGGACAGTGCGTTGTGTTAGGCCCTTCGACATTCTTCTTCAATTTGGCACAGATCGGTTCAGATTTGGGTATAGCTGCCATATAGACCGATCTCTAGATTTAAGGTTTTGGGCCCATAAAAGGCGCATTTATTGTCCGATGTCGCCGAAATTTGGGAAAGTGAGTTGTGTAAGGCCCTTTGACATTCTTCTTTAATTTGGCACAGATCGGTTCAGATTTGGATATAGCTGCCATATAGACTGATCTCAAGATTTAAGGTTTTGGGCCCATAAAAGACTAATTTCTCTTTGTGTATGTGTCTTTATGTATACCATACAGAATTTTTATGATTCAAAACTAAAATTTGTGGTGCTACATTGTTCCAAGATATGACAGCTGTCCACAAAGCTGTATTGATATTTTTAGTCTTGACGAAATCATGTCTTCTGTCTGAAGTCAGAATGCTCCTTGATCCATAGGTTGAATTAAGCATATACAATGTACGGCGGAAGAAATGTTACTGTGACTATCAGGTATCCGAACACTAACATCTTGGTGTGCTTACATCTATCTAAACGCAAAAGCACTTTGCACTCCTCATCGAAACCAATGTTCTTCAGATTTTGTCTTACTTCTGAATTTTTAGATTCACTTCTGAGGCATGTATTAAAATTGCTATCTTCCTTTTTTATTAAATCACGTAAATTTTGTTTTCCTACATCATATTGTTCTGATAACAACCCAACGGACTGACTGACTTTAATCAGTTCAAATTTTTCCTGACTTGAAAGAGCTTTACGTGCTCATTTTGTCTCTTTGTTTGTTGGAGCCATTTTCTCAACTTTAGCTCAAAATAAAAAGGGGAACCCCAGAGTTTTACATAAAAAACATGCATTTAATAGAGGTTCAAAACCAAGTTAATAGAGAACTGGATAGTCGAGGTTCAACTGTTTTATGATTACTACGAAATTTCCCATTCTCATTTCCCAGGAACAGGAGATACTTCACTCATGTCAATGAGTGCAGTTCGATTGTGGTTTAAGCTCAATAATAAAGGGCCTGCTTTTTTATGCCGAATTCGTACGGCGTGCCGCATAGCGACACCACTTGGTATAGAAGTTTTAACAAGACTGGATACCTCAAAAATCTAGCCAGCATTAGTAAGGGAAAAAACCACCGCTGAAAATTTTTCTGATGTTCCAGGCGTTCGGCGTCATAGGCGGACATGCCAACCTCTGCGCCACTGTAGCCTCCGTTGTAATGTGATTCCTTTTTTAATCAATTCGGCAAAGTTTGAGCAAATTTTTGGTAATTGGCAGCTCTATTTTTATCTAAGCCATTCTGAATAACATTTTGTGCGGTTATAACAAGATTACACGAACAGACAGACACATAAATCGCTTTTAGAAGTGCTTCTGAATCCATCCTCCTCCAGCAAGTGTACAAACTTGCATTATCATACATCACAGTAGTGTTGTAAAAAATAAAATTCGGATGCACTTAAAACAAATTTAATTCAATTCAAATAATTGTCCAAAATTCCTTTTCTCTTTTACTGAAAAATTCCATAATGGGATCAGCGGGTGTGGTACAGTGAGGGACACATTGCTTTACTTGAACACAAGCGCTTTAAAAAGTCTGCGAGCATAGACTATGGCGACTACGATAGGCGTACGTGGACTTCATAGTAATTATTACGAGCGTCAAGCTAATACAGATATCTTTGTTTTTTCAATTGTTTGCGTGAGTTGTATCGGCACATTAATGGTCATTTCGTTAGCGACATTAGAAGCATTCCAATACTTCCTGATTTGATATTCGCAGACAGGGCAACCACACCATTTCCAATTGAACTTACGAGACATACGAGTACAATTGAAAGTGACAAATGAGAGATGACTTAAAAGGGATTAGGTTCATGCGAACAAAACACTTTCTAACAAGAACTCCAAAATGAAACATTTCCTAAAATTTGCTAATGGCTCTCGGATTTTTATCGATTATACAGCCGATCTACAGATCGGCACATATTGCATAGCCACCTTTTGTTACAGAATTTCTTAATTTTTTTAAGGCTGTTATGGAAATCATGAGAATTTGAACCTTGACACAGCAGCAGAGTTTGCCCCCTGTTCTCAAGGACTTCTGATCCACAATTCAAGGCACCCTAAATTATAATGCTACAGATGAGGCAAATTGCTTTTCCTAGAGTGATTTTCTTAAACTGTTTTTTTTTTCTCTTTCTATGGATATTGAAAAATGTTCAAGAAAATTATGAGTGCAGCTCCAACCTACTTCGGTGATATGCGGGAAGCATTAAACTAATTATTAAAAGTACAAACAGCATTGCCGCCAACTCAAATCGTTCTTCCTACATTATGCAGCGACTAAGTGGACTGGGTAGGGGCATCCCTAATAGGATTCTCGGCTGATGGATTATAACCATAATCTTGGTTGCAGACGGTTTACAGGCGGTAGTCTGCATGCCCGACCACAATTCTTCCGCTATTATTCACCCACCCCGCACTGTTTTGACAATATAATGGAAGTTATGAGGCTCCTGAAGCCGTAGCTTGCGCCATGCGAAGCTTGCAATTTCACTTTTGCAAAGAGTGCTGATGCAAAGGATACGTCGTTGCGCAGCGGCAGGGGAATTGCATTGTGTTTAACAGACTGTCGTTGTGGGGTTTCCTTGTCGGCAGCAGTAAATTTTGTGACATCAGGTCCTTTGCCTAGTGCTGATATGTTGTGTGTGTGTGTGTGTAGAAAGTTTACGAGGTAGAGTCATACTGTGCCTGCCTCTGTCTGGAACATTTTAATCATTATGATAGCCTTGAATCATCTCCGAATGCTTTTCGTATGCCATTGTACGAAGTGGTGAATGATGTTCTCCGTTGAAGGATGTGCTTTCTTCACAATGGTGACAAACGGCGGACAGAGAACGCAGCGCGGAGTTGGATTTCATGTACAATGGAAATGGAAAATGTTTGAAAACACAACCGGATGAAAATTGATATCAGGCAATTTGTTCTTTCAGGAAAAAGCGACACACCAAGACTCACTCTCGGAAAACATGCCATTTGGAAATTAGAAAAAGTTGTATTGTTTATGATGTAAGGACAGGCAGGAAATGACAATAAAATATTGTGACAGGGATTTATTAGCGTACCTATCCTCCCCTTCTCAAAACCGTTTGGATGATCAGTGGCTACATGGTCCACGCAATCAAATGTACGTTGATATTCTATCGATTCCATAGAATTGCTTGTGGCCTTTTCCACCCTCATTGCAAAATGCCTTGTCCATGTCGAAGTTGTAGCAAAGTCGGGTGATAAAATCTCTTCGATTTCATTTGGACAGACTTGCTTCCTCCAAGAGCTACCGTTGCGTTGCGTCTTTCTCAGAATGACAGAGTTTTGCAAAATATTAACAAAATTCACAGCAGGAGTTTCAACAACGCAAACGTCATCTGCCCTCTAGAGTCAGCCAGTCAGCCACCCATCCATTCAGCCAAGACCATAGACACTTCGAAGTACATTGCCATTACCATTGCCTCAACATTCAATGGCACAATCGAGGACAAGCGTATCCCTCTATGTTTGTCGATAAGGGATGTTTTAACATGAAATTCTCTTCCAGTTCGCAGAGTTTTTTCCCCTCCATCCAGTTTGATGTCATTAAATTTTAATGATTTCCATCGCATGGCCTCTGCTCAGCCGAAAACCAGACGTGGGGTACAGAACAACGAAGCAGACAGACGACGTGTAACAGGAAATTGTTGCAATCCATTGTTAATGTGACCTTTTCTGGGTTCTCTCAATCATCTCTTCCTGCATATATATCCAGACCAATTTGAAACCAAACCAGTTCGCATCTACTTTCAAATCGCTATCCCCAGTTCAGTTGTTTAATTTTTCCACAGCCCAGGGTTGTGGTGGCAGACTACACTTAAAGGCGAAGAGATAATTTAATCTATCATTTGCTCCCGTTGCACTAACTACATTGCCTTATGAAGCCACACCTGGCGCGTTAAAGTTCAAATCTGCTTGATTCTACACTAGCCAGTCGGACAACTTCAGTATACTGTTCATGCACGGCCCCGATTAAAACCGCTAACCTTTCCCAAAGGCACCTTTTCAGGTATATAGAGTTGGTTTGGTCGCCTCTCTTCATAGAGTGGCGAACAGGTTTCCCGTTTAGTCTCCTGTTCAACAGAACAACAAATCAAATGATTTTAGCAACAATAACGGACGCCCCGGTAGCCGAGTTGGTAGCGTGCTTGGATTACAGGGATGCAGGGGTCTTGGGTTCGATTCCCGCCAGAAGCCTTGGTCTATCGCCACTGTGGTATCACAATAGACCTAAAATTGTATAATTGAGTCTGTAAAGGACTGCCACTCTTACCTAACCTAACCTAACGAGCCAAAGAACGAAAACTTTAAAATAAAGATGCTATTTTACAATTGATTTTGCTATATACTAACAGGCACAACCACCCGTTTCAAATTTCGATCACTGATTGATTATCATTTCACAAATGACTGCCCAAATATAATTTTTTGAAAAAAAAAATCGTTTTTTCAACTTAATATCCTTACGTAAAACAAATTCAACATAAAATAACGCCCCTTTTAATAAGGCTATTCTATATCTTTAACTAAGGTTCAACATTGACTTTCCCCAAAGTCATCTTCCTGAACTTCAACGACATTTTAACCCTCATTTAAGAATTTGTATCTTTAACAACAAGACACAAGTTAAGAATCTATTCAACTGCCATTTAAAATAGAAAATCCTTAGTATCAGTAAAAATTCTTTCACCCAAGGCAATGTCTCCTTAAAAAGTTGGAAAATTGTTCATCTATAAATTAAGATCGTGATCTTTGTGTCAAATCTTTGAAATTAGAAAAAAAGAAAATTTTCAGTGTACCATTCTTGCTAAAGCATTACTATGCACGATTTTCAGTGTACCATTCTTGCTAAAGCATTACTATGCACGATTTTTCCCTGTCCCTTTTTTCCCAGCGTTGAGGTAGATGTGTGACCGTATAACAAAAACTTCTGCTACAATGAAAACTATAATCCGAGAAAGAAGAATTCGATTGGAATTTAACATAGTAATAAATTAATTACGACGTGAATGGTTGACACCCACAACATTAAAACAAAATTCCATAGTGACAAGCGGGATAAGGGAGTGAAGGCGTTTTCAATACAAAATCCGAAAAAAAAACAAAAACCAAATGACATCGTAATGAAAATGTGAAATGAATCATCGAAATAAACAATTAGCCACCCCATAAAACTCCAAAAAGAAGGGCGAAATAAATAAAATTCATTCCTAATAAAATACATCGCAGCATCCTTGGACGACAACAAAAATGTGAAATGAGATGAATGCACGCCAGGCACCAAAACGTTCCAAATGCATTTGGCTTTCTTTCCAAATAGAGCAACTTTTTTCTTCTTGCCTACCATAAAACGCCTGAGGCATAAATCGTCCAAAGTTGACACAAATATTGAACTAAACAATCAGTTGAGTGACAAACGGACTATCTATTAGGAATACTAGACAAATTACACCTACGCAGCTTCCAATTCGTTTCAGCATAGACACGCGTCCGCCTCCATGGGGCAATCAAAACAATATGCAGGATTTTTTGAGTTCAAAAATAGTATGCAAGCGATTTGTAGCTAAGAAAAACCAAATGCGCTGTTCTTACTGCATACCAACACACACTAAGGATTCTACATACTAACACACACTAAGGTGTATCGCCTGTATTGTTCTGAACATAAATAATTGAAGTCAAAACTGTGGACGGTGAAAATGTCTAAAAAAAAGGCGAAAAGGTTTACACTGTTGAGACAAATTAGTATTTAGGGATATTTAAAGGATTATAGGATTAAGGGATTCTCGAGATACCAAACAAATGCAACCCACAACCCAGTCACCACGCATATTGGGATGCCTGTCGAAGAATGATAAAATATTGCGCCAAGGTCAGGATGAAAGAGACTTTGAATTACAATATTTAACTAAGACAATTTATTTTACGGCTTCTTTAAGTTTTGCCGTTAACATTTAGAGCATAAAAAGTCAAAAACAATGAAATTTAAAGTTTTATGCTTAGAACCTGTTTCTCATTCTCCGGTTACAATTTTTGGTACCGACATTCGTCTTGTTAATTTCTTAATATATGCTATCCTATCAATAAACCTACAACCCGGCATATGGGTTCGGTCAACCCGGTTGAGATCTCAACCCGATAAATTGAAACAGATGGGGTTTGTTTACCGATTGCTGCGTAATATTAGGTGTGTTCGCTTAATTGTCTAGTAAAAATTTGCAGGAGGGTTAGAAATTTCTGCTGAGGAAAACAGCTCCAGCAGAAATGTCCAATTTCTGCATATTTTTGAGTTCGCAAACTCTCTAATTGCTGATATACTACCAAAGTAAATTTCCCATGAACACTCCATTAAGGAACTCATTGATATGAACTTATCTCATATCAATGAGTGCATTCCGATTAAAGTTTAAGCTCAACGATATGGGGCCTCCTTTTTTATGCCGAGTACGCCGTATAGCGACACCACTTGGTAGAGAAGTTTTAATCTGGCAGGATACCTCACGAATGTAGCCAGCATTGATAAAGGGAAAACCACTGCTGAAAATTTGTCCGATGTTCACGCCTGGATTTGAAGCCAGGCGTTCGGCGTCACATACGGACATGCTAACCTCTGCGCCACGGTGGCGTAATATATTGTAGCTATATCTTCTAAATTACCTTTAAAATGTACGAGAAACCCAAATTTGTCAATCTTCTCGATAATTAAATGAACCGGTAAGTTATCACGAACTTTATTTTTCTACGAGATACCGTCCCTTAAGCATTCTCGAAAACTAGATTTATACTGTTTAATTGTTATTATAACTATTTGGCGGTGATGTACACATATACCAAAACAAATTAAAGCGTGCTTAGTTCGGCCAGTCCGAATCATGGGAATCCACCACCATGGATTCTACTGCACTCAGTTGAATAGCATTTTTGAACGTTACATACCAAATTTCAGCCAAATCAGGCAAAAATTAAAGCATCTAGGGGCCGTACGAGGCTAATCAGGAGATCGATTTTTTATGGTTTTAGATCGATTTGGATTTTATCAAGTCATAACGAAACACTACGTGCAAAATGTTTGCCCAATCAATTGCGATTTCCAGATGCTCAGGATCTTAAATAGGGAGATCGTTTTATACATGGCACCGATATTGAAAGCCCTACTTCGTCGTAAAAGAACACACCGTACAAAATAATCGGATACAAATTGCGGCTTCTAGCGCCACAAGATCTCAAATCGGGATATCGGTGTGTATGGGAACTATATCCAAATCTGAACCGATATGGCCCATTTACTATCCAAGTATCTGTAAAATAGGTCAAGCTGAAAACTTTATTCGTTCGATCGCTGACGTCGATTTTGACAGAAGAATATACTAGTGTATCCCAGCACTCGATAATCGAGTACCACTTATAATCCACAAAATGTAAACTGCCCTCCTACGCCTTATCTATGGCTTCTCATCTCTATACACTAAAATGCTTTCCACAGTAACGAGAAACGGATGCAATTTTACAATTGGACACCTGCGTGCACTTTCGTGCTGCCATATGGCAACACCAAGGCTAAAAGACAGAATTTAAATAAAAAAAAATCTCTTAAGGCAAGCTTTCCACAAAATTTTATCTGTATTTAACATGAAAATTAAGCTGAAATTTGTTAATTAGTGCAAAGTCAAATTAATACTACCATAACGAAAGCGATAAATTTTAAATTCGCAAATGTGTCAATATTTAATTTTAGTTCAGAAAATGGCACACAACCACTACATATGCATTTTAATTACAATTTAAATTCATACACCTAGTTCAAATTCAATGACTTCACTTGTTGCAGGAGAAATTGGATTTTTTTATTATCCTTTTTTATTCGTTATTATGACAACAGCCAGTGAAATCGACTTTCAAATTTGCATTAATAGGCTGAATAATTTAAATCATGGCAAATATAGTCCGATATAGCGCAAAGTGTAGAGGTGTCTAAAACAACTCAAGATACCAATGTGAATGGGTACAAAACTATCAAAACGGTTGGGTAATCGAAAACATTTTTATTTCTCCCTGTGTGAGTGGAACTGGAAAATCGTACAAAAAAGACTGATCTAAATCATTGTTTTTTCAAAAAAAAAAAAAAAAAACAAAAACTTGATGAATGCTGTTGGGGGCACCAGAGATGGTCTGTATGTCGGTTTTTTAGTAGTCAGACGTTTTCTGCCATTGGAGCACGTTCTAACCTATGCACCAGTGTTGCCATATTTATAAATTCACAAAAGTTGAAACTTATTCTTCGAAAATGTCTCCCTGTGTGAGTGGAAACTGGAAAATCGTACAAAATAGAATGATTTTAATCATTGTTTTTTCAAAAAAAGAAAAAAAAAATTGTTGAATGCTGTTGGGGGCACCAGAGATGGTCTGTATGTCGGTTTTTTAGTAGTCAGACGTTTTCTGCCATTGGAGCACGTTCTAACCTTGCACCAGTGTTGCCATATTTATAAATTCACAAAAGTTGAAACGAATTCTTCGAAAATTTCTCCCTGTGTGAGTGGAAACTGGAAAATCGTACAAAAAAGACGGATTTAAATCATTTTTTTTTTCAAAAAAAAGCAAAAACTTGTTGAATGCTGTTGAGGGCACCAGAGATGATCTGTATGTCGGTTTTTTAGTAGTCAGACGTTTTCTGCCATAGGAGCACGTTCTAACCTATGCACCAGTGTTGCCATATTTATAAATTCATAAAAGTTGAAACTAATTCTTCGATTTCCTAATTAGTTTTCCATTGTCCAAAACTTAATTTTTTAGATATGTTCATGACGTTTTTGACGTATGTATTATGCGTCGGAAATGTATGCCACATACGTCAGAGTTTCCGACAGCCCATCTCTGGTGGACACTCTAGTGTTCACATATTTTTATTTCATATTCAAAATTATTTCAACGGGAAATTTGTGTCAATTCCATGTTTATTTCATTCAACTTTTGTCGGCCTTGTTCAGTTGGTGCCCAGTAAACACAAACAGAATAACCTGTCTGTCCGTATGTCTTACACATGTTTGTCAAGCAAAGCCTCGCTGCTGTCGCGACAAGTCATTAGCGTGGGTGATTTGGGGGTCAGGTCACGGCTGTATCCGAATACTTTCTTCCGCTGTTATGGATTCGTGTTCTGTTCACATGTCGATGGGGACATGCATACTATTAAATGCTTCTTTGTATCTAAACCGTAATTTTGCCCGCCAAGAAGAGTGGAGCAACAGCATTAACCAAACTTGCGTGACCCACAACGCCCCAACAGGCAAATGTAAACAAAAAATTAAAGCTTTAGGTTGTCACAACGTGTGTGGAAACAAAAGTTTATAGACCAAAGGCAACGCATTGTGTCAAACGCCTTTTGACTCAACCTTTGAGTTTTCCTCTCCAGTCGATTTTTACTGCTGTTTGGATTTGATTATTGTATGCAACATTTATTATGTGAAAATTTGCACTTCTTGAACCGTGCAACCTTCTGAGATCAAAGTCCGTCAGACAAGTTTAGTCCATTGTGATACCATCTGACCTGTAAGTCAGACGCTCTACTAAGTCTTCCAACGAAGCGCTGAAAAAATTGCACCACACTCATATCGAACCGATCTTCCATTCTATCCTAAATATAGACATATGGCAGAAATGAATCAATGATTAACATATTCTCATTTATTTCAATTAATTATTCACCAGTTTTGATACTTCACCATCAGAAGGTTAGTTTTTTAAGCGGATTTAATACTACCTACTGCAATTCACTCACTATGCACTACTCACCGAGAGATGAAATTATTTCTCAGTTGCTGGGCTGCTCAACTATGCAAGTAGCGTTTTTGATGATATGTACTCGTACCTTAGGGAGGTTGAAAAAACGTAGGGGCCTTAAAACACTCACCGCAATTCGCAATTCCCCCGAAAAAACATGGGTCTAAAAACAAAATTAAGCTTTCGGTTTTTAATGACAAAATTCTGTTTAAGGTCTTAACATGATCAAACTTTCGATCTTGTCGTTAAAACACGGAAGCTAAATTTTGATTTTAGATCCATTGTTTCTTGGACAAAAATTCTTAGTCAATTAAACCAACCTAATGTACCTTTGTTGGGTGTTAATATGTATAACATATAGCAACTAAAATAGTTATTAGAAACGCTTCAAGCAATTGAACTGAGATTGTCATTGTGTTCTGTGTGGTACTTTATCGAACAAAAATCTAAATTCAGTTAAATCACACTCCCACCTCTACAATCATTTTAACTATCAACTCACCTTTAACCGGTAAAAAATTAAATAAAATGTCTTTCTGCTCATCTCTTTCAGGATTAAGAAAATACCACGTCCGACAAGTATAAGCCATTACACAAGGTAAGTACCTACTGTCCATTGCACAGTGAGTGCATGACTAATTAAATTTTAATTGAATAAAACAAAATGCAAGACAAAGTGCACTCTGACACAGAGACCAACCCACCCACCAACCACCCTAAGAGGTGGTTTGCCTTTCTTTGCATATGTGGCAGGCAGCATAGAGTGAGATTAAATAAACCACCTTTTTACAAAAACGAGTCTAGTGTGTATAACAACTGGAAACCGGATTTCATGCAAAACATGTTTTGCATAGATGGACATACGTATTAAAGTCCCGACTTCACTCTAATGATTTTTGACCTAAAACAGGTCATTTTAAGTTTTGTATATCCATATGCCAAAAATTTGCACATTGCTTTAGCGACTGTAAGAATGCACAAAGCTCAGTACCTTAAATTTCTTCTGTTTCAGTATCTTCTGTCTTCACTTTTTCACTGCAGAAAATTCTTCGATCATAAGCTCGTCTGAAAAAGTGTAATGAAATGTAATTTTTTATGGTTTAAGGTACATGATTTCAGAATAATCGAGGATATTTGACATGTCCCGTTAAAATTTCCAGACAACGAAATGTAAATGTGTTCCACATCACCTATTTCAATAAACTTTGTATGATTCAAATTAGTTCCAACGATGGTACTGATTTAATCACACCTGTTTGCCTGTGGTCCGATGCTGGCGATGACATCAGAAAACAAGAAAAAATGCATTAAGTTCCGCCGGGCCAAACATTGGATACTCACCACCTCAGAAATATTTACCTATATAGTATCTACATCACGTCAAAATCAGGTTCAAAATCAACCATTTATGAAAGCTTAGCGAAATATTGCTGATTTGGACTTAAATCGGCACGGGCGGCGAGGGATGTAACACAATGAACTGTTCAAGATCGTAAAACGGGAGATTGGTTTATATGGTAGCTATTGTGTATCCAAATAAACTACGAGGTGCACCATATTCGGGAAGGATGTGTAGGCGTCTAATACCTATCATTCTAGCAAATTTCAAAGTCGACTGTGCAAACTTCAACAGCATCGTGTCAAAAGTTTAGCTTTAATGGGCCTAAGTCCTTTGGGCGGTTGATCGATCTATGTAAATTTCTATGTAAATTTTCAGCTCAAAATCTATATATTTTTAATGACTATGGGCTGATTAGAAGGGACAGAAGCACGGACATGGCTAGAACGTGTTTGGTTTTGACGACGATCATGAATATACATATATATGGAAATGGTTGTTTCGAGGTGTTGCAAACGGAATGCCAAATGAATGTACCCCCATCCTTCGGTGGTGGCTATAAAAATTCATCGGATGATATTCCCTTACGAATGCTGGCGATTCATTTGGTGGGGTCTTCTGCCATATAAAAATAAAACTCTGCGACACGACGTTCGGACAGCATTCACTGATATGAGAGACGTATAGCCGCTGTTCCTTAATGGAATTTTCGTGGGCACATTTGTAATTTTACATAGAGTGATGGCATTGTGATGGATAAATTCCACAAATGCCAAAACTTTTCATATTCCACTTACGGTTATATATTTTCAAAGGAAATGAACAAAGTGTGGTGCAATTGCGTAATAAATATTTAAGAACTATTGGGTTATACAAAATATCCACAGGTCATATAAATGCATTTGCACCCAACTAAAGGAGGAACAGCGCTTTTGGTCACAATACCGAATACGTTGCTCACAAACCAAGCTATTTATCATCTCGCTACACAATACAGCTCTGAGGAATTGACTCAGCCATCACAGACGCTGGCAACTTCAACAGCATCGTGTCAAAAGTTTAGCTTTAATGGGCCTAAGTCCTTTGGGCGGTTGATCGATCTATGTAAATTTCTATGTAAATTTTCAGCTCAAAATCTATATATTTTTAATGACTATGGGCTGATTAGAAGGGACAGAAGCACGGACATGGCTAGAACGTGTTTGGTTTTGACGACGATCATGAATATACATATATATGGAAATGGTTGTTTCGAGGTGTTGCAAACGGAATGCCAAATGAATGTACCCCCATCCTTCGGTGGTGGCTATAAAAATTCATCGGATGATATTCCCTTACGAATGCTGGCGATTCATTTGGTGGGGTCTTCTGCCATATAAAAATAAAACTCTGCGACACGACGTTCGGACAGCATTCACTGATATGAGAGACGTATAGCCGCTGTTCCTTAATGGAATTTTCGTGGGCACATTTGTAATTTTACATAGAGTGATGGCATTGTGATGGATAAATTCCACAAATGCCAAAACTTTTCATATTCCACTTACGGTTATATATTTTCAAAGGAAATGAACAAAGTGTGGTGCAATTGCGTAATAAATATTTAAGAACTATTGGGTTATACAAAATATCCACAGGTCATATAAATGCATTTGCACCCAACTAAAGGAGGAACAGCGCTTTTGGTCACAATACCGAATACGTTGCTCACAAACCAAGCTATTTATCATCTCGCTACACAATACAGCTCTGAGGAATTGACTCAGCCATCACAGACGCTGGCAATTATTTCTAATCACTTCGGCGATTATGGCAAACTTAAAAAATCTTTGTAAATAATTATAAAGAAGTATGAGCAAAAATGCAAAAAAAAAACCATAAACATAAACATAAAAATAAAAATACATTTTATTTTAAAACTCTAGAAGGTTTTACGCTTGACCGTGACTCTTGCGACTGCTAGAATTACCTGGATGTCTGTCTGGCAGTGTGTCTGTCTGCAGGTCGTCGTCATCGGCTTGCCTACTCAGTGTCAGAATTTCATAATTAATAAAAGAGTGTTTAGCTCATTAAAAGTTTTGTGTAGATTGTTGTTAACGCTGGCTCTCTTAGCACTGGCCTTTGGATGGTTGGATTGACGAGTGGCCAAAGTACATACGTGCGATGGGTCGGCGTGGGGACTAAAGTCAGGGCACTTGATATGTTGTCGTTTTATTTTTAATTGGATGCTGTCATGGTGCAATTTGAGCCCGATTGCACTTTGCTGTCTAGTTAGGCATCCATTGATGAACTCAACACCCACCCAACGACATCTGTGAATTTTGCCATTGTTGCAGATATGCCAACTTCCCACAGCGATATGAAAAATCAGCAGCAGTTAGTGAAGGGCCTCCGCCTGCCACCTGGCACCTGCCACAAGCCGTTAGCCGCCAAACACCCAACAATGCCCATTGTGAGTGTATGGTTTTGTTGTTTGTTCACAACGATCTCGATTTTATGGAATTATTCATTGGCCTGTTTAGGTTTTCTAATTAAAATCATATGAAACCTAACCTCCAGGCCTTCATTTCGTCTCGAGCATGACAAGTGTCATGTATATGTTTGCTACTAATCCCTCTCTCCCACTCCCACTCCCACACTTTTTTCTATGCAATAAAAAACCACCTGCCGTTGGCTCCAAATGGAAAATTGGCCATTATGAAATGTGCGGGTACTTTTGTATGTCTCGCGTTTTTCCGTTGCAGTTTAATGCAACATGCTTCCATTTGGTTCACATGAAATCGGACACGTCGCAGCAGGGACAGACTTTCAATAACACCACTTAGGAAATTTACTCTCATTAAGTAGATGTTACTACAGCAGTCTACTATTTTGCCATTGCGGTAAAAATTATCATCTTTTTTCCACTCATCATAATTGTTTATGTTTAACAAAAGCAATTCATCTATGATGGCCCACAAGTGGCAAAAAGTGATAACAAGCGCAAAAGGTGCATTAAGACCATTTGTTTTGTTTCGAAATTTTCAATGCAGCATTGACAGCATAGGCAATGCTCACGCCTCCTTTGTAAAGCGATAGAACTGTGAAACGCATGTTATAGAGATGGCCTTTACCATACGGTACGTCACCTGTATTTGTCATATGACTTCATTCGAAATTCAAATTAATTGCTACCCGGAAAAAATATGTTCGGATTTCTTTGAAAAATTCTAGCTCGAGTTAGGTAAGGTGTATACCAATGCAATTTTCTTTTGGGAAAAAATTTGCTTGTGAAACGTAAATTTGCCAATTTTACAAATCTTCAATATTTAAACAAAAATTGCTAAAAATACCACGGATTTAAATTTCAAATGAAAACAAAAACTCGGCGAGGCATTGTCACGTTCAGTTCATACCTAAAAAATCGTTGCACAGTGGGCTGACTATGTGCTGCGTTTTGATGCACTTTAGATAAGCACATTAAAAATGAAAATTTCCCAAATGGCAAGTTGTAATCAAGTCCCATTTGTCACGTTGAGTTCATACAGTGTCACGTTGAGTTCATACCTAAAAATCCGTTTCACAGTGGGCTGACTATGTGCTGCGTTTTGATGCACTCTAGATAAGCACATTTAAAATGAAAAATTATTTCCCAAATGGCAAGTTGTAATCAAGTCCCATATGTTTGTTAAGGGTAAATAAAACTTCGAAATCGAAATCCATGTAGTATCTGTGCAGTCTTAGACCCAAAAGCAAAAAAATAAAACATCTTTCAACAAAATATGAATTGGTAATAAAATCGTGTTACTTATCCACATTTTTCCCATTCCCAATTTGTGTATGTTGCCACCTGGTCAGCAACATTTTTTCTTTGATCTATCGATTCTGGTAATCCTTTCTAGCCAAAGAAGAAAAACAAACTTAAAAATGGTGATGCCGTCTTAAAAATTCCGTCACTATATATTAATAATACTATAAACTTTCGCCAAAAAATTTTAAATTTAAAATTTATTCGTAGAATTTTTGCAATGAATAAGAACCAAAATAAGGATCTTTAAATTTAATTTCTTATTAACTAACGCACACGACCATCAAATTTTGATCGCTGATTGACAGATGACTGTTCTTAAACTTAGCATCTTAACCTAAAAACACTC
Source organism: Stomoxys calcitrans (assembly GCF_963082655.1). Taxonomy (NCBI): domain Eukaryota; kingdom Metazoa; phylum Arthropoda; class Insecta; order Diptera; family Muscidae; genus Stomoxys; species Stomoxys calcitrans. The sequence goes on along the minus strand of NC_081555.1, from coordinate 264,522 downwards.
AACGTTTAAAGACGCTTTTATTTCTAAGGCTGTTTTGCTAAAGTACACTATTGTCTTGTTCCAAAGTCCATTTCCTAACTTTCAATGATATTTTGACCTTCATTTTAGATTTGTGTCTTTAATAAAGTATAAAAAAATCCATAATTTAAAATAAAAAAATAGTTCACCAAAGGAAACGTCTTTTTAAAAAGTTGAAAAATTTATCATCTTTAAATTAAGTTTGTTTATCTTTTGCTCGAATCTTTAAAATTAGAACAAGATTTTTTCAGTGTAAGCTCGCTGACTGATTCTAATTGTACTTCACAAATGATTCTCATTTTATAATTTTCAAACACTTGTTCAAACCTGGAATCCTTTGCTTTAAAATGTAAACATTTAAGTCTGTCTTATTGAAAAGTCTTTTTTCCACAGCCATAACAAGACGCAAAGGTGCCAAATATGAACAAGTTTGAAATCTTTCACCAAATGATTTGTTTCGTTTAAAAGTTCGAAAATTGGCCATCTTTAAATTATGTTTCTTTGGCATTGTTGGACGAAATCTTTCAAGTTTGTAAAATGTGACTAGGTTAAGTGAGGACTTAGATCTTTAGAAATTTATAGTCATTGAAAGTTACATTTAATCCAGGTCCAGATGAGATTCCGCCAAACATTTTAAAAATTGCGCTCTCCAACTTGCATATCCCGTGTCTATGGTGTTAGACAAATTAAAAAATATGCCATTTAAGAACGGATAGAGATAACTCTTTGAAATTTGAAATTTTTAGAGATGAAGTGCTATCGATATCATGTGCAAAATTTCAGGGGCCTAGCGTTGGGGGCGCCTCTTTGCAGGGCCCTAAAGTTGGTCACCTCGGCATTGAAATTTTGCTCATAATCTCGATAACACCCCCGCTCTAACCATTTCATATTTCGAAGAACTATCTCCATCAGTTCTCAAATGGCATATTTTTTACTAGATTTTTTCGATTCTATCCCACTGTGCACTGTCAAACAGATACTATCTATGCTGATTTTAGTAAGGCTTTTGATAAAGTTAACCACAACCTACTGCTGAAAAATAGACCTTTTTGGTTGCAGTGCTTCACTACTAAAGTGGATTTATTCATATCTAAAAGGATGTACTCAACGAGGTTGTTGTTGTTGTAGCAGTGCTGTATACTGCGCCTGCAGCTCTTGCCTATGAAGGAATCCATCGTGCCAATCCAGTACGCATAACCGGCTGCCATGGGATTGGTGCCTTAGGTGTTCCACAGGGATGGTAGGTTACACCCTAAAAGTTTTGGCATCTGTTTGCGCCAATTGTTCTTTGTAAATGACATTTAATTGTTAGGTATCGCCGGGAGATTTGAGTGTTATCAACGTATATGGGATATGTACGTCCCTTTTCATTACATAATACAAGTCTACGTGGATTCAATTCTAACATTTGATGGATTTTCAAATTAGCACCAACTATCATTTTCATCCCATTGTGCATTATGTGTTGCAGCATTGCTGTATTCCATGAGTGTTGGAAGATGTGCGCTGGCCCGTTTAATATAAAAGCCAACTCAGAAGTTTTTTTTAAATTGAGTGCAAAAAATCCAAGTGCCGATTACTTATAATTGGAAATATGAGCCAGCGTTCCTAATATATGGAGAAAAAACCCACGGTGGACTTAAACTCATTACTTTGCCGCGAATCTACAATGTCGGCAATTTGGCAACTTCATAGTGGCAGCGCTTCAAATGGCCATGTCGATGGAACTGTCAATTGGTCCATAATTTGTTTATAAATTAATAATTGTCCACGATTTCATGGTGTTTTACGCATGGTTGCAACAGTCACTATTATATCGCTATCTTGCACGAGGTGCCCATCGGGCTTGTGCTGGCACATAGAACCGGTCATTTGGTTGGATGTCATCCGCCGTTTGTGATGGCTAGCGTCGCTACAAGTTGCAGGTTGTTCTGCTTTGCAGTGAGTAGTCATTGAAGCAATTACGTGTCGCGTTACTCCATCGCGATTGTTGAATGTTAAATTAATCGCTAATCAGCTTTAATGGGCCGAATCCGCAAAGTGTGTTCGTCATGGGTATTTGATTTTTGGCAATGCCAAGTGCAAAGACAGCATATTGAAGGCTTTAACCGAATAAATGCGAAACGGTAGCCTTCAACTGCAACGCATCCTAATAACGCTCATTATCAGCATACACTCCGCGATTAGCGATTAACTGGCATCCACAACATTTGTTTGCTGTCATCGATTACCTCAACACTCTCTTGTCCAATCAAAAAGCAGCTAACAGTCAAGGACAACATGGCATACAAATTGAAAACACTTTGGAAGCAAAATTCTCGTTCTATGAAACTAAAACTCGTGCGATGGGTGTGCAGACAAAATCTTTTTTAGACAGCATATTGGAGGCTTTATTGTAAGGCTTCCACTTCCGTTGAAGTGGAGAAAGCCTTACAAAAAGCAGCATCTTTAAATTTTAAAATAAAGATTCTAAGTTTTAAAGTAGAATTTTTCCAAAAAAAAAACAAATTTGAAATTCATGTATGAAGTAAAATGAGAATCACTTGGAGATCGAAATTCGAACCGAAGTTTGCGTCCGCTAGAATACAGCGACAGCAATTTAAAGATGAACCAATTTTTCCACGAACATTTCACTAAGGAACCTAGGGCAAACTTCTCAAATATCGATGAGTGCTGTCCGATTCAAGTTTTAAGCTCAATAGTTAGGCGCCTCCTTTTAAAAGGCGAGTCCAAATGGCGTGCCGCAGCGCGACGCCTAATTAGGAAGAAGTTTTTACATGGCATAGTACCTCACAAATGTCGCCAGCATTGGGAGGGGATAACCACCGCTGAAAAACTTTTTCTGATGTTCTCGCCAGGATTCGAACTCAGGCGTTTAGAGTCATAAGCGGACATATTAACGTCAGGCGCCACGTTTTCTCTCAAGAGAACTGATCACCCTAACATCTTCCTTCCTTTTTGAATATGCATCAGGGATGGAAAACAAAAATTTTAAATAGTTATAAAAAGGTACTTTTTGGACCCAAAGAGCATTTTTAGCTATGCATAAAGATTTCAAAAATTCTTGAGTCCATAAATTTTTTGCTTTACAGCCAATTCATATTTCATAGAAACGTTAAAACTTAACATAGTCATGCGTTTAGATTACTTCCCAACATATAGGAAAAGAACAAACTTTGTCACTTTGGAAGTATATAAAATGCTGTTCTTTTAGAATAACTTATAATTGATTTTGCTGGGATTGCAAGCGCCTCGACCTTCTGCAGTTTCTGACACCTAGTTTCGAGAACACATTCGACTCCCCCCTACATAATGCCACTGACCTTAGTATAGCACTGTATGCAGTATTTTTGGGCCACTAATGTATTCAAACAATTGGATCAGTAGAGTCGCTTACTGTTGCTTCTCCTAATTCTCTATTAATAGTCTGTACGTTCCTGGTGCAAGTTCTTCAGTGGAGTTTGACGAGTGTAGACTACCAACTTTTTGCATCAACCCCATTCCTCATCTCTCAAAATTTGCACTAAATAACCGATCGAATTATACCCTCTGCATGTTAGAATGTTTGCCCGCCCATTTTCTACCGGAATCATTTCCTCGTCTGTGTGCAACTCCCTACTCTAGGATCGTGGCCAACACTTCAATTAGATAACAAGAATTGGTACGGAAGGTATTCAACTAACTTTTATTTTCTTTCAAACTCCACGACCAAGGTCAACCAAAACAAAAAGTAAACCAAAACAAACAAACAACGATGCTGCCAAAGAAAGCAGAACCAATTAAACGTCATCTACAGTAATGAAATGCGGGAATAAAACCGGCCTGCAGTAGTAAGTAATTAAGTATTAGCGCATAAGGCAAAACATCGCTGTGTGACATTCCACAAATAACAATCGTTTTTAAGTCGGTTTCGGTGCTGCGTACACTGACTTCGAAGAGTTTGTTGACTTTTCGCCGGAAAGACGATGTTAGGAAGAAAGTAAATGTGTTGGAGGTGCACATGTACGCCAGGTGTGAAAACGATCAAATGTGAGCTAGAAGATTCACACCAGAAAAAATTCACTTGGTTGAATGCATTGACAACAAAAAAAAGGACTAAATTCGACTCCTGGGTACCAACTAGGGTGTACATTTATTTGTACTTATGGTTTATTCGATTAATTGTTTATTTGAAAATCTAGGTTCAACGATTAATCGAACAAGACCGAAAGAGTTGTCGATTAATCGAAAATATATATTTTGGTTTGATTTTTGGGATCCTATGCTTCAAATATTTCTTATGTCTGTGTGTCAATTTGAATTGAAAATAGGCAAATGGATCAGATTTTTTTGAAGCAAAATATTCTCATCCCAATCGAATTAAATTTTGGCACAAATTATCGAAAAAATGTTGACAGATGACGCAATTCATATGTTTTTAAGCTTTTTTGTCATCCAAACGATTAATCAGATATCCATTCTTAATCATTCGATTATTTGTTTATTTGAAAATGAAATGAAATTTTTTTTATTTGAAAATGTATCATTTTCAATTATTCGATTATTTGGAAGGTCACGAATAACCGATTTAGCTGAAAGTGCACACAAATCAATTTGGTTTATATTTGAATTATTTATATAGAAACAATCGGGTAATGATGGAGGCTCAAGTAGTGGGGCTCAAGAGCACAAACAAAATTATAGGATCGTTTTGTAAAAGGACAAAAAGCGGATTTTTGCAAATGGCATTTTTTGGATAATAAGCAAATTCGTATGCAAGTACTTGTGGACTTTATGCGAGTCCAAAGGTTTTTATTTTTTTTAGGAAATTGGATTTGTCATATTTCATATTACAAAACAATGAAACAGGAAAAAATTTTCTTCGGAATGGGTCCTAAACAGTCAAGGTTATCGTCATAATGTAAATATTAATAAAAAGAAACCAATCTATTTATTTTTTTGTATTATCGGAATGAATATTGGCTAGTTGTGGACAGCTTAAGTTGCTATCACACGATAAGCCTTGTCATATGCATTTTCAAAGATAGCAGCTCGGAAAGTTGTACACATAGTGCGATATATACGAAAACTTTTATATGATTAAATCGAGCTCTTATTTCATCGAACATACATGTAGACACATGTCTATAAAAAAAGTACAATATATAAGTGAATACGTTAGAGTGCACTCTATTTTTTATTTGGCGTTTATAAGGAAAGTTTTAAAACTAAAGAATGTGACAGCACATATGTAACGCGCATACCGTGTAATAGCATCTATTTTTTATTTGGCGTTTATAAGGAAAGTTTTAAAACTAAAGAATGTGACAGCACATATGTAACGCGCATACCGTGTAATAGCATCTTTGCAGTAGGAGTCATTATGTGTACAAAACCATTTGTTTCAAAATAGTTCTTTTTTCAGCCTTTAAATTTACGATTATTTCTGTTTATTAACATTTTATGATTTCTCGTTCTCTACTTAAACCTAAAAAATCAAAAACAATAATCTTAAAACAACAAAAGAATACTTAAAATCAAACGCTTTTGCACAGTTTGTCAGATTCTGTCAAAATTTATCATTTTTGAAATTTCAATTTTGGACTATATCTTACGAAAATCGTGTGTATGTTGCGAGTGTTTCATATATGTGGCTTATAATCAAAAATGGCTTATATCGCTAATGGACTTATACACCAAACGAATTATGTGTAAAATGATTATATTTGACTTGAAAACGAATCATATTGGATTATGTCTTTAGTTCTATTATATGCGGTGTGGACTATAAGCGGCAATCCCGTGGCAGCCGGTTGTACGTACCGGATTGACCCTATTGAATTTTTCATTGGCAAGGGCTGCTTCCACAGTATACAACGCACTGCTACAACAACAACAACAACTACTACTACTAAAAGCGTGATATACTGTACCAAATTTCTATCAAATCGGACAAAATTCTCGAAATTGCAGATGGAAAATAATGCGAAAATCGCTATTCTATTCTTTAGATTAGTTCCATATTTTCAATGAAGCTATTCCATGCTTTAAATGGAGGTATTGGGTTTCCTATATGCATTTTTTGCAGGTCACAACTGTGAATGTAAAGAGGATGATAACCATCTGCCATATCAATAAATTCGTTAGAATACAGAGGCGGTGAGACCGTATAAGAAATGGTGTTTCTAATTTCTTACCCTAGCTCTGCATGTCTCATTCCCGTTTAATGGCACTCGTTTCAATCACAATGTTCACCGCAAATCTGAAGTTTGCCCAAAATCAAATCAGCAATGTGTTTTCATCCGCCTTCATCATCGACATTGTGTGGTTGGTGTGGCTTATTGTGCTTCGAATTGCAAAGTTGAATCAATGCTGTCAATATTTTTCCACTAAATACTTGTATTGATTTATGCATTGACAATGGCGGTGGTGATGATCATGATGATGGTGCTGGTGGCGATGACGATGACGCTGACAATATGCCAATACCATTTTGTTTTCTTCTTTGCAGATTCATATTCCCCTCTGCATTATCCGCCATTATTTCGGCGACTTTTCTTTTGTTCGGAGCTGAATCGCCACTCATGCTCTGTGTTATGTAGGAGTCGAAACTGTAACGGCTGTTTCATAACAAAAGATTGCAACATCCTTATTAGAGTTTGCATTACACCAGCAGCGTCTAACAGCAGATACGGTGGGTAACATTTTAAAGGGGACACAAGGCACATTCGTTAGAGGCTTTTAAAGCTGCTTACAAATATATCCGGAGAAATACAAAAAGGAAAAAATTTAAGTCATTTTCTACATGATCACCAGTGTCCTAAATATCTCTATTCCCTCTGTACATTGGAATGCAATAGTAAAGTTGCTATCACACGCTCTAACCGGCATGTATTCTCATATGTATTGTATTTTTCTTATAGACGTGTGTCTACATGTTTGTTCGATGCTCGTTTTAAACGAAAGATTTGCATATTTATTCGAAAATCCATTTAACATATTTTTTAATACATATCGTGCGATAAAAGCGTATGTAAGAGCAGAGGCAACGCGTCTAAATGTTAAATGTGGTTGTTATTGTTCTACAATAATTTCCCCGATGCTCAATGCAACGGCACCCAAGTGGTTTAAATTGTTGTGAGCTTCTACTAGCAGAGTTCTTTGAGAAAAGTTCTAATGCCACGAGTGGTCGGCCACCCATAGTCCTTTCAATTGGCGGTGTGACGGCCCCGAAAACTTTTTCTGAAATATTCATACCAGATTCTTACTCGACTCCTTAAGAGATTGATACGCATTTTTTACCAGTGGAGATAAATATCCATTTTGGGGCTTTTTTGGGGTACGATGGCCCCTAGGACACATTTGGACCATATTTTTAAAGATTTGCACTCTATTTTCAAATACCTTTCATTTGATACCCCTATTACCGCAATCGATAAATTTGTGCGTTTGTGTGGACTTACGGGTGGGGCGTTTCCCCAGGATGTTTGACCCCAAAGTTTTATACCGATTTCGTGTTTTTGGGATGCCATAAAGGTGCACACTATTTTTACCTATTTAAATGAGGGCCCCCCCATAGACCCCACTCTACAATTTGTAAAAACTTCGGGAAAATCCGTCCAGCGGCTTCTGAGTCTCTACGGAATAGACACACAAACAAAGCGTAACATTTTCTCCTTTTTATAATGGATTTTTATAAAGATTTGTCTTTCTTATGGTTATATTACATTTTGGCAGTTGCAGAAAAATATGTTGCCGTTAGATTAATTGCAACATTCAAAAATTGTAACAGCGATTTTTATCATTTCTAAAGCTTGTTGGCCCTCTACCATAGGATGGAGATATACTCACTTTTTCATTTTTTTTGTAACTCTTTGAAATATTCAACTGCGACCGTTTAAAGAATCACCTTGGCATTGTAACTCTATTTAGCCGTGTCTGTCCACGCTTATTTTCATTTAATTTTTTATGTCTTCGAGTAATGTGTTAAATACGGTATGAAACAGTTAGTCCCCCCCATATTAACAGATCTTAAAAACTGACTTCATGAGCTCCTACAGACTGTTAGCATGTCCGCCTATGACGCTGAACGCCTGGGTTCGAATACTGGCGAGAACATTATACCGTACCATCTGATACGGCAGCCATGTAAAAACTTTTCTACAAAGAGAACTCGCCGTTCGGACTCAGCTTTTAAAGGAGGTCCCTTATGATTTAGCTTAAATTTTAATCGGACATCATTCAGTGATACGTGAAAAGTTTACCCCTGTTCCTTAATGGAATGTTCATGGACAAATTTGTATTTGCATGTGCCGTACCTCAAATGCGTCAAAAGAGCGTTTAAAATGATAGAAAGCGCTTAAAATGCTAACATTGACGTAGAAAAGCACAGAGTTTGGCAAAGCATTTTGACGGGATTCTCGGATCGGGATTTCTTGTCTATCGACAAAGTTTCCACACGATTTGTCGAATGGATTCAGGTACTCCACTTATCCACCACTTGTGAGCAGAGTGTAGAGAATAGTTTTTGGTTTCAAACGGGGCTTCCGAGCATTGCTTTCTGTTAAATGACATCAGCAACAACAAGTTTAGGGATTACTCGAAATTACATCCAATTGGCAACAAGTGTCAAAGTCTAAAAGTATAACTTTAAATTTTGCTAAAATGTAATTCCCAGGTCACCTCATGGTAGCATAATAAACCGAATGGTATGGAAATATTAAAAAAGAATTACAGATGGGCCCTTAGCTAAATATGTAGTGTAATGTGCAGAAGGCCATGTTGCATCTTCAACTAACCGAACTCAATGGCATTTTCTGGAATCTAATGTATGCTTCGCAACTTATTTCGACTCCCGGATTCAAAGAAATACTAACTTCTAGGAGCTACCATCATCGTATTACTCAAAATATATTTCACAGTTCTGTGGTCATTTAAGAAGTGTGAAGCGTAGAACTTTTCATTGACTGCTAACAGTAACCATTTTTTTCGAAGTTACTTAATTGACCGAATCTTAATTGAATATAGCTTTTGTATACACCAATCTCCAGATGAGAAATATATCTATAGTTGTGAATATCTAATTTTTGGCTCGGGCGAGTTTACGTTTTTCTTCTTTTTCCTTGTTGTTTTGTGTTAAGTATGTGAGTTAATAAAATAACCAGTAATTATCCTTAATAATTAATATTTTCTTTACCAAAATACTATATGCCGACTTTAGGAACATGTCATACCAAGCATTGGAGGATGGTGCCGACTACTGGTGAAAAAACACTTTTTTTAAATTGAAAATTTTACAAAATTAGTAAAAGAAATTGAAATTGTTTGTTAATACAACTAAAGCAAAACAAAATTTCGAATTGTAAAAACCAAATTTTAATTGAATTGAACGTTTGTACCCGGAAGGCTGATGAATTGAAAATGGCAAAATCCTTAAACTGCCGGCTACTGGTGCACTTATGCGCATTTTTAATTGCACGTTTTTGTTTCTCTAAACACTGCAAAACGATCAAATTCCGTCACGACTAAATCAAGTCGCACCCCAAAAAGATAACAACGATTGCATGCTGCTATTGTAATCTTCTTCAGTGTAAATGGTATCAAAAACAAAACAGCTAAGCCAAACCACTACGCACTACCATGAAAGAAAATGAACAGAAAACGTTTCACAATAGGAAATACGAGAACTTAATAACAATTTCCTGAATTGGAAGAGCCAAACAATGGACAGACCCATCTCAATGTGAATAGCTTTCCTCGGAAAGAAATTAAAATGCGCCGTTAAATTGACAACCCATCTAGGGTATCATACTTGAGTATCTCTATCGAAGTTTTGCGGTTCAGTGCTGCAGCCTAACTTAATCCTTGCCATGATAACAAAGTGCCAACTGTTGGCGACCCGTATTCAGAAATATTTGTGCACCCTACACCACTTCTGTGGCATAGGATATTATATGCATTTGTTTGCAACACCCACAAGGAAAGAAGATGGACCCATTGTTAAGTGTACCTATTGACTCAGAAACACTTTCTGATTCAATTTAGCAATGTCTGTTCGCCTATATGTCTGTTGTTATTTGTATCCAAAGTATAGATTGCATTTTTCATCCGATCATCTTCAAAAGCTCCGAAATCGGAAGAAATCTGTTCAGATATAGATAAAGCTTCCATGTATATACATGCGTCCGATTTAGAATAATATTGCAATTATGCAGTCATTTGGCGCATAACATCTCTTTAATGTTTCTGGTAAATCTTTACCAAGTCGCATATAATTTAGATATGCAGCGGTAGCCATGTAATTAAGGACAATATTACTAATTTTGCAAAAAAAAAACTTCGATAAACGTTGATAAATTTCAAATTATTGTTTTTCTTTAATAATCCCACATGCTATGATTAGGAACATGTATACAACCAAAGAAATAAGTCTGCTATCAGCAAACACTGTCTGTTTAGCTTGGCCAGCTAAATAGGGATGTAAGTTTAACATAAATTGATTATTCGGGTCGTTCTTAAGGCTAAGCGAACTTTAATATTTAGTTTGGTGACCCTGTAATGCAAATGATGGTCTTCAACTTGGTGAAAATGTTTCTAGCTAACTTTTTAGGCAAACCTGGGAGATATTTAGCCAAATTCCTTGTTCATTTTGGAATATCTCATCCACCCTTCAACTTTTTCTCTTTCCTAAAGAAAATGCTCTGAGACGGCGCGTCCCGACGTCCGATAAATTGATGTTTTTAGTAGAAATCCAGAGTTTTACCCACCTGTTGGTATTTTTTGGATCATTTTCTTGCACAAAAACAGTTGAAGCTGGCATGTTTTGAAACGCAAATGATTTCATTGAATTTCCCATTATATTTTTATGGAAATGGTGATCCATTCTTGGAGTTATCTTAGTTTAGGAACGATTACCTCATACCATGAAAAAGCTCCCCAAATCATTAAGTTTGCCTCCATCATAACATATTACTTTAAAGTATACTGAGGGTCAAGGTAATTCTCGCTAAAGAGGTGTCGCACTGCGTCACGCCGTTCCGACTCGTCTATAAAATTTACACAATAATAGAATTAACAGTTTTGACGATTTCCCTAATATATGGTGAATCTGCACACCGTGCCGAAGTTCATTCAAATCGATTCTTATTTTAATATAGCGTCCATATAATAATATTACCCAATTTACGTTTATGGAATAACTGTAAGGTATTATATTATTGGCACCCCCGACTTTTGCCTTATCTTACCTGTTGCCTTACAATAACCAATAAATAAATAGAGTTCCGTTAGCTGAAGCCAAATCAGATTCGCTCGTGAAATAATTTGTAACCATTGTCAAACGACAAAGAACAGAAAAATGTTTCAAAAAATCGGGCTGGAAGTTATTAGGAACAATTCACTAAGTTCCATGCAATGCTTCTTTAAGGAGTGGTTCAAAAAATCATGTCCTCAGTGCCAATCACCTGCCCAGAGTGTCTCTCTATTACATCGTACGCTCGCCCCCACCAACACCCCAAATCACAATGCGTCAAGGCACATAACAAGTTGCAAGTTCCTCTGTAGCGCTTTCACGTTTCGTTTCGTTGTTACTTTATAATGCCATTATTGCTTATAAACAAATTTAGTAGGCAGACAGACGCTTGGTCTGTCTGACAGAAAACTACTTGGAATTGAAGAAGAAAAAAGCTTGTTTCCTAGGTAATTCTGTTTATGTGTATGTACTTAACGCAATCCCAAAAAGCTATCATCTATCATCCATCCCCACACAGAGATGGTCGTCGCCGCACAGTGGCGTGAGTTCTCAGTGAAGTTGGCCAAAAATAAAAGGAACTAACGTAGATGAATGAAACTACAAGGCACAGTTTTTTTTTATTATTATAGAAGAATAGGTCCCATATAGACCGATCTTTCGATTTTACTTTCCAATCCCATAAATTGTTCATTCTCCATCCGATTGCCCTCAAATTTGAAACAAAGCCTTTTTTGGGCTGTCTTATAGACCGATCTCCCGATTAATGGTTTTGGCTTATAAAGGACTTTTTTCAGCCAATTGTTACGAATTTCGGATCAGCGAGTTCTATAGCACCAATATAATCCAAATCGGACCATATTTGGATTTAGCTACCATATAGACCGATATTTCGACTTTGAGTCTCGGGACCATAAAATACACATTTGTCATTCGATTTCGCTAAAATTTGGAACAGAAATACATTTAAGATCCCTATCCAAGCAATCAATGAGACCAATTGGGTCATATTTGTGTATAGTCTTTGGAGCTCTCTAGACCATATTTGATATCTGGTTTCAACATAAATAGAGTTAAGTTTTTTATTTCCATTTCACCCCTTTCAATTTTTATTCGATCTTCAATAAATTTAAGCCCTGACGTCGCATATGCCTTTTTTTATCTCTCACTTCTGGCCATTTGCTAAAGATGTCACAAATCTTCAATGATGTAGACACTGAACCAGTAGAGATGTACAAATTTCCCCTGGTCCGAATCTTGCGGTTCACCATGTATTTTGTGAAAAATGTCCACAAATGAACTAGTTGAAGAACCTTTGTGGCCATTTTCTACTTCCAGAGTCTCAAGATGTCATATCGGGAGATAGATTTATATGGGAACTATATCAGATTATGGAAGGATTTGGAACGTCTGTCTGTTGATATCACGTTACAGTCTTTAAAAATAGAGATATTCGACTGAAACATTGCACTGATTCTTCTTTTGTCCATAATCAGGTAAAGTTCGAAGGTGGACAACATTGGACTATATCTTCATATAGCCCCCATATAGACCGATCCGTCGATTTAGGGTCTTAGGCCCATAAAAGCCACATTTATTATCCGATTTTGCTGAAATTTGGAACAGTGAGTTGTGTAAGGCCCTTGGGAATTCTTCTTCAATTTGGCATAGATCGGTTCAGATTTGGATATAGCTGCCATATGTAACGATCTCTCGATTTAGGGTTTTTAGCCCATTAAAGGCACATGTATTGGCACGATTGTTAGAAGTCATAACAAATTCATCCAACCGGGACAAAAATTGACACTACTAGTAGCTCAAGAATCCAAATCGAAGAACCACTTTATATGGGAGTTATTCGATCCCATCCGATGGTGGTGGTTTTAAAAAGATTAATAAATTTTGTTAATAAAGGCTAGCTGATACTTTAACACGTTTAAGAACAAACGTTTTAAGATTTAACAAGTAAAAGCGTGCTAAGTTCGGCCGGGCCGAATCTTACATACCCTCCACCATGGATCGCATTTGCCGAGTTCTTCTCCCGGCATCTCTTCTTAGGCAAAAAAGGATATAAGAAAAGATTTGCTCTGCTATTATTATATTATTACACGTTGGAGACCTGTGTAAAATGTCAGCCAATTCGAATAAGAATTGCGCCCTTTGGGGGCTCAATAAGTAAAATAGAGAGATCGATTTATATGGGAGCTGTATCTGGCTATAGACCGATTCAGATCATAATAAGCACCTATGTTGATGGCCATGAGAGGATCCGTAGTACATAATTTCAGGCAAATCGGATAATAATTGCGACCTCTAGAGGCTCAAGAAGTCAAGATCCCAGATCGGTTTATATGGCAGCTATATCAGGTTATGGACCGATTTGAACCATACTTGGCAAAGTTGTTGGATATCGTAACGAAACACGTCGTGCAAAATTTCATTCCAATCGGATAAGAATTGCGCACTCTAGAGGCTCAAGAAGTCAAGACCCCAGATCGGTTTATATGGCAGCTATATCAGGTTATTAACCGATTTGAACTATACTTGGCACAGTTGTTGGATATCATAACAAAACACGTCGTGCAAAATTTCATTCCAATCGGATAAGAATGGCGCACTCTAGAGGCTCAAGAAGTCAAGACCCAAGATCGGTTTAAATGGCAGCTATATCAAAACATGGACCGATATGGCCCATTTACAATACCAACCGACCTACACTAATAAGAAGTATTTGTGCAAAATTTCAAGCGGCTAGCTTTACTCCTTCGGAAGTTAGCGTGCTTTCGACAGACATGATGGCTAGATCGACATAAAATTTCACGACGATCAAGAATATATATACTTTATGGGGTCTCAGACGAATATTTCGAGTAGTTACAATCAGAATGACGAAATTAGTATACCCCCCATCTTATGGTGGAGGGTATAAAAACCAGAAAACTGGAGCGACCGTTTTTGAATATTTTTTTCTGACCCACTTAAGTTGTGATTCACTTGCACGAGTTCGTCTTACTAAGTATTTCAGTTTTGGGTAACTGCAAATTCCGTATGATCAACACATACATATTCAAAGAAACATATTGCCACATTATTTACATCCCAAAAAATTTACTAAAATTTGTGTGAACAGATGCAGCTTTTAATTTACGCCATTAAACAAGGAAAAAAGGCATTGCAAAAATTATTGAATGTGAACCCCTATATACACACAAAACTACTTGACATATTGAAACCTTATTTCACATTTACAGTGACTGGAGTGTTCTCTATCGAATTGCATCAAAAATTTGCGTTTTGGCCACGGTCGTGACACTGTGCGTCGTCATCTTGTTCACATCTAGAAGTTCACTTAAATGCAACTTCCAAGCACGAAAAACTTGAATGTGTGCTCCTCTGCCGCTAAAACCGCTTTTGCACCTCGCCAAAGTACCTGTTAGGAACATAATGAAGAATATGATTTCTATGATGCTGTTTCGCTCTTCTCTTTAGCCAAGCACTCATCGAATGTAATAGCAGATGGTCTCCCTCACTGCCTGTGTAAGCTTCATGTCTGACGAGGACGTGCGGTTACTGCAGCAGTTTAAGGTAAGGAAACAGTAATGGAAATAAAAATGAAACCTGAAACATCCTCACTTGCAAACAAGTTTCTATAGCCATAAATAGAACGAGTGCGTATCCACTGACAGACGATAGCACGCTGCTCCGCAGAGAATTAAATGAAGTGATGCCGACGTCTGAAGTTTTATGTAAAATGGTACTGCAACGAACTTTGATTTCACTCAAGCTTTGCGCCAAGCAATTCTTCAACTGACACGCTGCCGTTTTAATGGCGCCTGCAATTAATGTTTTCGATTCGAATATTGTAAAGAGTACTTTCCATAGGGATGAGCGTTTAAATGCTAAACTCTGCGCCACGGTGGCGAAGAGCAGAGACTTAGTAGTAGTGAAATAGCCAGAACTTGATGGAGAATCCGCCATTTGGTCTATCTAGGAGTTCACGAACTCGATCAAAAGGTGCTTTTTAGATGGCCTGCTTCTTAGATGGCCGAGTTTACTTTTCATAGATATTGTAATTGCCAAACATTTGGTTGCAAAACTAAATGTGGGCATTAACCCGAATCGTCCTGATGTAGACAGACGACAACGCGTACATGTTTGCATGTTTCAGCTACGGGAGCAGTTCGTCTTTCAAACATGTGATCGCTAGTATTCAAGTGAGTGGATCGCAAATTCCGAAGTGCAATTAGTAACTTTTCATATAATTTTGATTGTGTAAACTTTTATCGATAAATTTCAGTTTTTGTCATTTTATGTGTTGATTAAACCGATACTGTATTTTTTGCTGAAATTATTGAATGTTCGGATTTTATGCCGTAAAATGTTTGATCTTCTAGAGGCTGAATTACGGCATACATAATGGAGTCACTATTGTATCGAATCAGACTGCAAATTATAGTATCGCAGTTTTAAAGATTATGATAGCTTTTAACATATGCCGCATGCATGCCTTCCTTAGTTTTGATTTTATTTTTCACATAAGCATTTTGTTTAGCCCTGGCCATATTATTTAACTTTTAGAGAAAACTTATATTCATATCTTGTGTTATTAGAAACTTTGGGCTATTTAGAAAAACTTTCAGGTCAGACGATCTTTGTGCGGTATATTAGGGTGGGTCAATTTTTAGCGGTTGTGACAATCGTAATCTACGACAAGTTCTAAGAGTTTGATAACGACAACATCATTGGGCCTTACATATTGACCTACTCTAATATGTATCCCTAATAAGGGCTTGAAACTAGTAATTTTTAAATCGTTTACCTCTCTAAAAAAAATCGTCGTAAAATTTTGAGCACAAAAAACCAACTATACCTTTCGGTCCAGTTATTGTTTTATTGCAATATTTGTTTCGTAAATCAAAGCATTAACAATTAAAAATGGTTGCAGATTCAACAAAATTGAAGAAGAGAAAAGGGTGATTACAAAAAAAAAACGAAATGTACGAAAACCCATAGAGGAAACGTTTGATTTTTTTGTATGCCCCAGAGGTCTTCAATAAGGTTTAAGTCCCATGATTGCGTTAGGCCTTCCAAACTCGGTACAAAAAGCTTTTGAAACTGGAATTCCGCTCGCGGTCTTCTAGGGGTGCTTAGGATTAAATCATTAAATTAAATGAGATTTAATGTCAAATATAAGCAGACCATTTAAAATTCAACAGGTCTATGAATACGAAATAGTCATGTTGTTGTTTGTTGCTTTTATCAACCGACGAAATTTTTCACAACGATTTTCTCTATGGCTCCTACAATGTTGGTCAACATACGATATATCCAAATTAAAAAATTTTAATTTCGATGACTAAGCGTGTCGAACCATCGAAAGTTCTGCTTTGTCTGACTTGGATCTGCTTACTTGATTTTTTTACAGTCAATCACATTTTAAGTTCGTAAACCTTGCGAATTAATATTGTATATTTGAACATGGTATGTACAGGATCTTTTGAAGTACTCGTACATTGTAACATACAAGACAAAATTGTTAAGTATCGCCCAGTCAGCTATGGCTAACTTTACCAATTTCCATTACAATGTGCCAGCTTTATGTACTTCAGCCGTTGAATGCCATTTTAAACTGAAAGACACATTCAAAACAGGCAGCGCTTCAGGGCACACCTAGCTGCAGGATTTGCTAAAGCTTGGAAAATCTAAGCTTAGGAGATTCGGTTTCTCTTCTTCCGTGTACGAAGTGCACAGATATTCCATTAACCTTTCTCCACTTATGCGACGTCATACATACTCGTACAAAACCAATTTCCACTTTTCTCATCTAAAAAATATAGTCCAGAATCCAGTTTTTCACGAAAATTGAGCCAGCACCAATGACCGGCCGCGTAAAACCATACAACGCATTTTACCGTTAGCGATTTAAACGTTCATGATCAGTGGGTCTGGTTATAACTTGTATTCCATTACCATGGCTGAAGCTAATCCAAAAGTGGCAATAACGCAAGTGAACACCGTAGCTGTAGCAGTAAACATCATCAGTGAGATATGTATGTATAATGGCGCAGCCATTGATAGCCGAGGCAGAGCAACTGCACCACAGCACAGCTCAGCACACTGCCACCCAAAGTGAACTCGCAAGCGTCGCCATCTAAGCATCCGGAGTGAGGTATGAAATCTATACCAAAGAAAAACAAGTACATGAACCACAGAACCAACTGCTCGCCTCTGGAAAGTCAATTGTTTTCTGGCCTTTAGAATCAATTTCGCGATGAATATTCAAGTTTTTGCTTTAGCAGCGTGCATTTCACCGCAATTCTCTCCGCCATGTAGTGGGGCGCAGTTGGTGAATGCAATTGTAAGACCAGTTTGTGTGACTCTGCAACCGGCGCATTGACACAAAATGGTCAATGGAAGCATTATTATAACTCTCACAGAGTCCAAACAATGGGACTGCATGTGAGCAACGCCATGAAAAGTTCCAATCCTAAGGTATAAAAATAATTCCCCTACTTCCAAACAGTTGCGATATTTCGAAGTCTTATTGTAAAAAATCATCCTCGAACCTAATTTTCACAGGAAACTAGTCATTGGGTAACACTGTCATATATTGAGCGCAACCGACATCACGTCGAAATTGGTGTTAATTGGAGCTTACCTTAAAATGTTTCCACGAATAGGCACACTGGAACCAATAAGCAATCGGGTAAACTGAAAAAAAAACAACCACAAAAACCAATTTAAATTAAAGGGACTTAGAGCTAAAACGCTTTAATATCAAACGCAAATCAAACAGGATCGGTCATCGGATTCCTATCAGGTGGTCGTTGTTTAGGTCGTTCTTGGCGTTCACATCCCACTTAGTATTTATAAATGAAATTTGAGATACAAAGCAAGCAATAAAATCAAAAAAAAGAGATTCCGCTACACACTAGTGTTGCCTTGTGCAGGCCTCCAATCTAAACCATATTCGCTAAGGAAGTAGAAAGGTCTGATACAATTCAATCCAACTATTTTAGCGAAATCAGTTAAAAAATATACCTTTTATGAGTTTAAGACCCGTCTTGGAAGATTGGGCCATATGACAGCTATATCCAAATGTGGTCCAATCTAACCAATATTCTGTCCCGGTACCGACAGAACAAGCAGAATTGTCGATTTTGGAGTGAAGATCAGCCTGAAGCATTGCAAGAGCTACCAAAGAATCCAGAAAGTCACAGTCTGGTGCGGTTTATGGGCTGGTGGCATCATTTGACCGTACTTCTTCAAAGATGATGCAAATCGTAACGTAACTGTGAATGGTGAGCGCTACCGTGAGATGATATCCAACTTTTTTGTCCAAAATGCAAAAGCTTGACTTGTTTGACATGCGGTTTCAAAAAGAAGGTGCCACATGCCACACAGGACGCGTAGCATTGGACTTATTGAGAGGCGAGTTCGGTAAACATTTTATTTCATGTTCAGGACCGGTCAATTGTCCGCCTAGATCGTGCGATTTAACGACTTTAGACAATTTTTTTGTGGGGCTATTGGAAGACAACATTCAAGCATTTATTTGTGAGATACCGGCCGAAATGTTGGAAAGAGTTTGCCAAAATTGGACTAGGTTAGGTTGAAAATAGGGTGCGGATGTTAATCCACGAACAAAAAAGGAAAAATATCGGTTTAAAATAAGTTGCGTAATGTAATGAGAACAAACAAAAAAAATTGCAAAAAGTAAAATTGAAGAAAAGTACCATATTATATCCAAAGTTGATGAAGGCTCTAAAACAGAGAAGGAATATCGCCTAGAGCACTCTCAAATATTATAAAGAACAGAAACGCCATCCGCATTTTTCTGTATCCATTAAATTTCAGAACGTAAGGATTCTGAGAATTCAAATGCTTACAGTGGGTTAGAGTTGAAAAATCTAGTAAAAAAATCTGCCTTTGAAAAAAGGTAGAGTTAACGGGATTATGTGCAAAATTTCAAGGCAGCAATGCTTCCGGGCTGGTAAATACGAATTTGTGGTCTGATTTTAAAAATTTTTGCTGGAAAGTCCTAAAAAATCCCTACAAAATAGTCCGCTTGAGGTCTACAATATCTCTTCTGGTGTCGAGGATTTTTCCTAAAAAAATTTTTGCACCAAGCAATATTTGTAGCTTCCTTCACAGTCAATTTACTAAAAAATTACTATTTTGAAATCATCTTTGCCCTAAATGGGTGCTTTAGTGAAAAAATTCGGGTAGTTTTTATTTTTTGTTTTTTAAGGACAGTTTTATCTTCAAAATTTAAAATTTTCTTTTCCAGAAAATAAAAATTTAAAAATCAGACAACAAATGAAAATTAGATTTAGGACCTTGCCAAGAGCTGCCTGCACCGTCTAGGGCCTCTCGTAAACACCTCATATATAACCATTCAAAATTTCAAAGAGCTTTCTCTACCCGTTCTCAGACGGCAGATTTTTTATTATTTTTTCGATTCTATTCTACTGTGAGCTTGTTTATTCTTGCACTTATGTCAAATTAAACATCAATTTCCCCACGTCGGTCCCCAACTGCCGTGTTCTGGGCAAGTTCTGCTGTATTTACAAATTTCGTACACCAGAAACCAAATTCTGCATGGAAGTAGAAATACCAAAGATCTTGTTTACTTCAATTCTTTTTATAGAGCCCTGTTCCGATAAGCACAATTACAAGAATTTTGTGAATTTAACTTTAATTTATGTTCCGGTAATCGGAAATAGCAAAAAATTTCCTTAAAATGTTTTCAGCAAAATATAAAAATATAAACGAATTGTGTCCGTCAGTATAAAAAACGGTGGTGTGGCAAAATAGGATTTCCCTTCGAATTTCATTACCATGCAATGCCAAAACCAAATAAGAACAAATATTGATAATGTAGTATAATTGCATACAACCCGTTACAATGGAATTGCCCATATATAAAAAATATATAAAATTTTGTTTACATTTCATCAAATTTTAAAAATGGTGAAAAATTTATAGTTTTTAAAAAAAATTTACCTGGAAACGGTCAAAGTACTCTTAATTTTACATGTATTAAGTACACCAATCAATCCCATGGCAGCCGGTTGTACGTACCGGATTGACCCGATGAAGTCCTTCATCGGCAAGGGCTGCCGCTTCAGTGTACAACACACTGCTACAACAACAACCAATCAATAGAAAAATAAAAACGGACAATCCCGTATCCCGTTTTCGAAATATTGCATTTAAAATCGAACCAATTTAGCTACAAAATTGTATGTTTTGTTGAAAACCAACTACAGTCGAATACTCTATACCGAACGTATGAAATTAAGCAAACCAGTTGACCACTTCTGCTAAGTGTTGCCAACGAAATTTAATGTAAACGAAATGTAAATCGCACGAAACCCCAAGAAACAACCTATGCATCGCACGAATTTATTACGATTTGGACTCGCAAACTTTCGTGGAAATTGGAACAGGCCTGATAATCTGTGTTTTGCACGAAACCAAAAAAATATCCAAAATTTCGCTAAGGATATGACAATACATTTCTTATGGCATCAAAAATTTCGTTGGAGGGTCAAGCCGCCTTTTGGCCAAAAGAAAAAAAAACCCGATGGTCACTTGGCAACCCTTTAAATAGGCCACGAATGCGTCCATGTTTAAATGTTGCTTGAAACACAGATTAGCGAGCACAGTTTGTGACCATTGAGAAAAGGAAACAAAGAATACACAACGTATGGAACCCTCATGAAAACTGTAACGACTTTATTTATATCATCCATATAACTGAAATCATCGCCACCACCCGAAGAATTCTTGGACGGTCATTAAAGTTACAACATTTCGCTTATTCTTGGTGGCCTACCCTTTCTAAGTTATCAGTCGAACAAGGGCAAAATGTGCCGCATCAACCCTCATAAAATTGTTTCAAAGACTTGCACGCTAATTAAGATTTTGATTTCTTTAATTATAATGTTAATTTTTTCCCACTTATTTCACGATACCATTTTGTTTCTTATCTCTTCTAGGTTATTTCGCCAAATGTTCGAGAAGAGTAAACCGTTTGCCAATGCCTTCAACCTGCGTTTCTTTGTTGATGTTTACAAATTTTCTAATTAAAGTTCCCTAAGCCACCTGGATAGGCAAAAAGGCAGCAGCATAGCATCCGCAGGCGTTTGTCCTCCAAGGCTACACCCACAAAATACAGTTGGAGCACCATGGCTCGCACAAAAGTTATTTTGAAAATTCTTTTCACGCTATGCGTGTGGTCCTTTGTGATAATTGGTGTCTTCAAAATGCACGGTACAAACATTGTATCGCAAGAGTATGCAGCAGTTCAACTAAGTGGTCGTATCCTATTGCAAAAAGATATGAGATATGCCGAGCCCACATCGACTACGACGGACAGATTCGACCCTTCAGAAATATTGGTGGATAATCGAACAGGTAAGATTGCAACGCATACAAGTGGCAATACACTGAAAAAATGAGGTCAATCGAATGAGGAATCTCTTACTCAGACATCTGTTGGTGAAAACAAATTATTTCCTATCTTAAGATTTCGAAAGTCCCTGGAATTGATGGGATTAATAATATTCGTATAAAAAATCTGCCTGATTCAGCGTTAGATTTTCTAGCAAAAGTCTATAATTCTGCATTTCGAAATCATATTTTCCAAAAAATTTCAAACTGGCTACAGTAATCCCGATACAGGAATAAGGCAAAGATGGATAGCTGCCATGCAATTGTCGACCAATCAGTCTTCTTATTTGTAGAGGAATATAATTCGATTCATGACTGTCAGTACAGATTAAGCGCCGGTCACTCCACTACTCATCACATCTAAAGTGTAGTCAATATGGTAAAGACCAATAAGAACAGGAGGCTTTCAACTGGTGTTGTTCTCCTTGATATCGAGAAAGCTTTTGACGCTATTTGGCATAAAGATCTTCTGGTTTAGAATGAATATTCCCATAAATTTAACAAAGCTCATAAGTTTTTTAAATGACCGTAGGTCGATGTCAATGGCAGTCGGTCAACAGAACGCCCAATCCCTGCTGGAGTCCCTCAGGGATCGATCCTATCTCCTTTGCAGTATTCACTTTACACTTCGGATTTTAAAATTATCAATGGTTATAACACGGCTTTCTAACCAATAATATGTAAGGGAATAGTTTCAAATTCTATCGTGGGGAAATCCAGAAGGCTCTAAGCTCCGCTGTGAAATTTTTTTATTTTCCATAAATGAGCAAGACTCAACCCATTTTGTTTCCTTTCAATAACTCTTCGAAAAGGATTCCCTCCCTTCTTTCAACCCATTTTGTTTCCTTTCAACAACTCTCCGAAAAGAATTTGTTCCCGTAGACTTTCCTTACAGGATCGAGATTACGATTTTACAATACGTCAAAATATCTGGGAATGATTTTAGATATACAATTTAATTTTAGGGATCACCTGAATAGTGTGTGCCTCAAAGCCACTGCAATTCAGAATAAAAATCTGAAAATATAATGATATTTCTTGGTCGAAATTGAAATCGCGATACGGATAGCCAGTCATGTATAAGTAATTATGTATTTGAAGCAACGATTGTAATATTACTGAAAAGAAATTGCCTGATCAACAGATCCCTTACATACATTTCGAATGGTTGCTAGAGTCGTTTATCAATGTTGTTGCTCTGTTAATGTACATGTGGCTGTCGACACTACCTACGTATATGTCATATGGGAAAAGAATATGGAATGTAAATTGTACCTGTTCCTTATTGGGCAAATTTGCAAATATCCATTGAGACTACTGATAAATATCTCATTCATGGAACTTCCTTAACCCTTTCACTGCCGAATTAAAAGTAGCAATCATAAAATTACTTTCTCCTCGCAACTAGTTATTTGGAGTGCTATGAAGCGCAAAAGTTCTTTTTTCGAGAATATATGTTAGTTGGCTTGTCTGCAATAAAAGTCCTCCTGAGAGGACATTCGCAGTCAATGGAGTAAATCCAACGAAAATTTGCCAATGAATCAATAATAAGGGAATATAGCAATTGGCTTCAAATTTTGAACAGATACATCTTTTCGATGTAGGTCGTTAGGGATTGAAAATAGACCATAATGGTTCATATTTGGTTGTAGCTCCCATGTACACCGATCAACCGATATGATTTCTTTAATCAGTAGAGGGCGCAATTATTATCTGATTTCGCTGTAATTTTGCACGTTGACTACTATTATGACATTGAACTTACGTGCAAAGTTTGGTCTAATTCTTTCTATAACCCGATATAGCACCCATGTATACCGATCTATCGATTTAACTTATTAAGCCCCTAAAGGGCGAAATTATAATCTGATTTCGTTGAAGTTTTACGCATATGGTTTTGGTATGACTTCCAACAACTATGCCAAGTATGGCCTAAATCTGTTCGTAACCTGATTTTGCTGCCATATAAACCGATCTCCCAAATAGAATTCTTGAGCCTCTCGATGGCGCAATTCTTATCAATTTTGCTTTGCTTTTCCAATAATTGTGCTATGTTTGATTTAGTTCGGATCATATACTTATATAGCTACCATATTACCCGATTTCCCAATCTGACTTCTTGGGCGTCCAGAGGGCGCAGTTTTCATCTGATTTAGCTAAAAATGTGCACATATGCCGTTTTTGTATGACTTCCAACAACTGTGCCAAGTATGGTCAAAATCTGTTCATAACCTCATACAGCTGCCATATAAAGCGGTCTCCCACCAACTTGACTTTCTGGGCCTCCGAAGGGCACAATTATTACTTTATTTGCTTGAAATTTTGGAGGTGATGTTTTTCTATGACTATAATAATAGCCATGACAAGTACGGTTTAATTGGTCAATAACTTATTATAGCTCATATATATATGAAGTCATTCAAAAAACTTGACAAATGGGATCCATGGAGGGTGTAAAAGATTCGGTCGGGCCGAACTTAGCACGCTTTTACTTGTTTTCTCTATGAGTGGGAGCTAAGAAGGCCAGCGTGGCGCAGAGGTTAGCATGTCCGCATATAACACCGAGCGCCTGGGTTCAAATACCGACGTGAATTATCCCCTTGCTAATGTCGGCTACATTTCTGAGGTATCCTGCCATGTTAAAACTTCTCTACCAAGTGGTGTTGCTATGCGGCACGCCGTTCGGACTCGGCATAAAAAAGGAGGTCCCTTATGATTGAGCTTAAAACATTATTGGAATTGCACTCATTGATATGAGAGAAGTATCCCTCGTTACCAAATGGAATGTTCATGGGGAATTTAATAGTAGTATAAAGTACAAGCAATTGGGTGTCAAGTCAGGTCTGTACGGCGGATGACCCATTTTGTTCGGTCAACAAGGGCTCGTTTGAGTTGGTGTGTGAGAACTTGCGTTGGCTTGGTGAACATTGATTCGTCTTCTCTTGTTCGTTTTTCGACAACAAATTGCGGTTTACCTCTCGAAATTGACCTCCTACGTTAGTTAACGGCACAGTCGCAACATCACTAGTGTTTCCGAAGAAAAAAGGGCCCATTTGCTTCGAAGTTCTTCTTCCACGGTCAACATTTGTTGGATTTGGCTCGTCTTGGACGACCCACAGTGCTGTAGGATTGTGTTTCATCGCCATACAAAAATTTAATTTAATCAATTCAGTCTTGTTGTAAAAAGCCACGACAAAAGTTGTAAAAGAGCCGGCGATGTCCGTTCTATCGCTGACGCTCTCCAGTAGATACCGCTGATTGTTCGCGACTGCAGTTGCAGCTAATGCGTATGTAGCATTCAACTATCCGCAACCTGCGTACTCGAACGGTAGCTTCCGTCTTAACGTCTCGTGATAACGATGAACACCACATAGATCGGAGCTCAAAATTCCAGACTATGTGGTATTCGTAGTTATCCCGTACCGGGTATAAGGGTTGATTTTTTTGTTATTATCTTTTTGGCAACACTGGTTTAAACAGCTCACGCACGTTTCATGTTTTGTTTAAACGTCAAACATCTTCAGTTTTGTCTATAATTTAACCATGAATCGGCTTACAAACGAACAACGCTTGCAAATTACTGATGCCACACAGCACTTATTGAGAGGCGAGTTTGGTGAACATTTTATTTCACGTTCGGGACCGGTCAATTGGCCACCGTTGGAATACAACATTGAAGCATTTATTCGTGAGATACCGGCCGAAATGTTGGAAAGAGTATGACAAAATTGGACTAAGCGGGTGGACCATTGGAGTCACGGTCACGTCCAACATTTCCATGAAATAATCTTCAAATATTAAATTATATGGTCCGTACTATCGATCTAAATACAGATGTCATGCATTTATATGAACTTTGTTCTTTTGTTTGAAAATTTTCCTATAGCTCTTATTTAAATAATCACCCTTTATATGTATGTGTACTAGGGAGATACATTTTTTACAACCTGGTATTCCTGTATCATTTTTTGAGGAGTTTATATTAAAGATTAGATAAAATTTTACTAATATGGTGATTCGATAAAAAAAACCTCACGCACAAATTGATTTAAAAAAATTTCACGAAAGTGTTTTTTTAAATTTTAATGGAAATTTCAAAAAAGTGGTTTGTGCATGAGTTTTGCTAGTATTTTAATAGATTGTGTATTATTTTAGTGTTTAATAGGCAAAAGGTCATTTATTCGCGCAACAGGAACTAATTTTTGAGAAAAAAATTAAAAAGTTATCACACTAACGAACAAGGTCCTAAATTGACTTGCCGGGTAGAAATGTATTTATTTGGGGGATGAAAACTTTGTTTCCCCATATCATACTTAGACTGAGTGTTTATTTAAGATTAGACAAAATCTTAAATATAAGGCGATTCGATAGAAAAACCTCATGCACAAAATGATGTAAAAAATTGCATTCAAAGTGGTTTGTGGGTGAACTTCTTCAATATTTAAATGGAATACATTTTATTTAGTCATTAATTGGCAAAGCATTCGTGCAACAGGAAATAATCTTTGAAAAGAAAAGTTCAAAAAGTCAACACCCTAATGGATACTTTGTTGCATCGGAAATCAATATTTTGAGGTGTTACAAATAGAATGACAAAATGAATACATGAATGAATATCCGTATTTGACTAAAGATTTGAGTCACTTGTATTTAGCTTCTCATTTTTTTTTTCTTATTACCATTACAGCCATGGACGATGACCAACTGGTGCGTGATGTCGAATCCCGAATTCCTTCGCTGCCTATAGCCTATTGGAGCAAAAATAAGAACTTTCTTCAGCAAAAGTCATCAACATGTGCCAAATATCCGTCGATTTTTGAGCTGGAATTCAATAACATATACTGGCAGACGATGCGCACATCGAACGGAACGTTTCAGCTGTTTGGCGCCTACTACGATATCAGAAAGAACTCACTGTTAGGCCCTACAGTGCGTATTCTGGGCATGATCGATCGCATCGAACCGAAAGTGAAGACGTATTGCCAGTTTTGGTTTGATGGTCAAAAAGAGCCGTTCATAGTCAAGACATACGAGTACAAATACATCTGGTACAACAAATGGGGCAACTACAAGCAAGGAATTTATCAGCCCTATCTGATAGCGTGCAAAATACCCAAGCCATTCCATGGTGTAGTGCCCAGTTCGGTGTCGATGGTTGAAAAGGAATGTGATACTGCAACCAACAATTTGAGGGTAATCTACAATCGGCCGCCAGACGATCAGAAAAGGGGCTTTGCGGTATGCGTTAAGGGTTTAGACTTCCTATACGATGATCTGTCTGTGCGTCTAATTGAGTGGATAGAAATGCTGAACATTCTTGGGGCGGACAAAATATACTTCTACAATCTGCAGGTCCATCCGAATATTTCCAAAGTTCTCAGCCATTATGAGCAAGAGGGAAAAGTTCAGGTTATACCGTTGACTTTGCCCGGCGGTCAGCCGAATGTGCCTGGCTTCCAGCATTTGTACCTAACAAAGAAAACGAATCACAAACGGCAAAATGAAGTTATCCCATACAACGATTGCCTGTACAAGAATTTATACCTCTACGACTACATAGCGCTTCTCGACATAGACGAAGTTATTATGCCGAAAGGTAATTTTGTACTATGGTCCGAACTGATGGAAAAAGTGGTGCCCGAATCTCTCAAATTGCGACCAGAAGGATACCATAGTTTCAATTTCCGAAATGTATATTTTCTGGACGATCAGCAGCACGAGCACGGGTGGCACAAAGATATACCGAAGTACATGCACATGCTGCAACATGTTTACCGTGCCAAGAACTACACAAAACCGAACCAATATGTAAAATGTTTCCATAATCCGGAAAAAGTGTTGACCTTACACAATCACTTCCCATTAGCGTGTCTGGGTGGGGTGTGCAAGTCATACCCAGTGGACACAAAGGACGCCCACCTGCAACACTATCGGGCGGATTGCGTCAACACATTGAAAAAATCGTGCGTGGAATTTAGAGAAAATTCGGAGGAGGACAAAACCATATGGAAGTACAAGGACGAGCTCATAAGGCGTACAATAAAGACTCTGGAAACGCTTGGTTTCTTTCGCCGCCAGTCGGGCACATATGGCAGTGGATATGGGTCCACGACGCATTCTTCGGAGCGGTGATTGCCGAATTCTTGGTGGTCTTTGAAAATGCAAGAATGGTGGGGCATTTTACAAGGGGGTCAACAACGAATTAGTAAAACACCAACTGTCCCAGCTGAGAAAATGGAAGAGAATGGTGTACGCCGCTCCAGTACCCCAACCTTTATTGACACCAGTCGCAGCAATAATTCACATCCCACTGCCATCTCGAACAGCGGCTGCAGTCAGACATCCACAGAAGGTGTTGACACCGAAGTCCCGGACAACGCCACCGCAATACAAACCACCACGAGTTCTTTTGCAAGATAGTGATTCCTAAAATATCAAGACTTGAAGTAGTCCACATTTGCGTCACCCCTACATCCCATCATAAAGATTAAGAAAAAACCAAACCCCTTCCAATATCACGTCCACACACATCATATCATTTAAAGATCTATCCTGAAATTCTTCTCCTGCACTGTGCTGATGGTGGTCCGTTTGAAATGTCCACGCTGCTGTTTGGGACTAACAAAGCGAGTCCTTTTGTCACCACACTATAGCTCGACATTGGGTACACAGTCACACTTTATGCTGAAGGCCGCCGCTATCCCCTGCGAGAGGTTGAAATCTCTACAAAACTTGTGATCCCGCTACGAGCCTTACAGCAAATGTGCTCTCGTATTACATATATCCTATTTTTGTTTTTCTTAAAGTTAAAAAATATTATTTCCTTATTACATTTATTTGTAACTACTAGATGTATCAACACACGCCTACACATTTCTTTGTATGTACTACTTGCAGCGGAGTAAAAGTTGTTGCAATGAAAACCGAGTTTGTTAGAAAAAATGTGCCTTCTATGTAAAAATTACTTTTTTGTCTTTTTGTTCTACGTAGATGAAAAAAAAAAAGTCATTGTTATAATTTTACATTTTGTATGTACCTATGTATGTGTATATGTATGGTTGTATATATGTAAATAGACAGTAATTATAGATTAGCGCTACGCAGGTACAGCCACAAAAAGTTTCACCGCGACTCGAGACCACCATGTTTAAACCGCATCAGCATCCATGCATCACCCGCGCAATATATTAAAACGCCTCGAGAAGCACGCCCTACATACGCAACCTCCAAGTTTGAAATCTCTTTATGCAAGATATCCCGAACCACCATCAAACTATTTATTTAATTCTACAATGTATCATCATGCACAAGCCCTACACAATGCAGCTGCAACGGCAACTTTTTGCAAGGAGCATGCCTAACAACCAATAATGTTAACGGGTGGAAAAAATATTAGAGATTTGTTTGTTTCTACGGAGGTTGTTGTTCTCGATTACGGACATTCATCAAGTTTGTTTAGAACCTAGAATTTTATACATATACCTATGTATATGTATCGGAAAGGGCTTTTTTGTATTAACACTATACCCGGTATAAAATTTAGTTTTTATTCAAACTCAACTCTTTTTTACACATTTTTTAAAAAACATGCCAGTAGCGAAGGGTTAGGTCACGACGACTTTTTCATGCAAAAGTTACAAAATTTTCCCATCGAAAAACATTGGCCTTCAAACAAATCTGTTCGACGGCTGTTTCTTCATTTTCTCTTGAAACAAACCCCAATATACAACCTCAAACAAAATCTGTTCGACGGCTGCTTCTTCATTTTCTCTTGAAACAAACCCCAATATACAACCACTTACATATATACAATACATATTTACACACATAAAAACATACATGTTATTAAGAAATGCTAAGTTAAAGACTGAAGATTAGAAAATTGTTCATTGAAAATACTTAATAGATAATAGATAATACCAAAATATCAATAAGTAGCCTCTAAGCGGATTGTACAGCAACTACATGTAACTAACATACAATATATTAGCCATAAGTGATAGCCAGATACACACGTCAACTGACCCACGTGGGAATTTGACTCTAGATCGGATTTATCAAAACAAAACGCAATTTGTTTCAAGCTTCTGTGACCGAGAGGTTACACAAAGCGAAGCTTTAAACTTTATTCCTCTCTTGCTGTACATATTATGGCAACAGCCGTTACTGCATTTTCAAGTATGCCTACCTGTACATATCGGAAAGAACGCCTTGGTTGAAATTTTTATTCTAATACAGGATGCGCCAGAGAAAATTACTTATTTGAAAGATCAATAAAAACAGAAACAGTGCTACAGTTGATGTTTTTTGATTCTTTTTTTATTATTTGCGAATACAATATCACAATTTTTCATGCAGTCTTGAAAATGATACCGTATAAATGGCGACCTCCATTGCGAATACACCACTTGAGTCGATTTGTGTAATTCGCGGCATATCAATCGGTATATTGTCAATGGCGTCTTGAAAAATGTTCTTGAGCTGTGCTATGCTCCGTGGTCGAATGACAAAATCACTCCGACTCAAATCTTGATGGAGATCGCCTCCATCGACAGAGATCCGGAGGCCGGGGACATGTTGTCGCAATAAAATCCTTAAGTCTCGAGATGTGTGCGTGCTGAAGTGCCATCTTGGTGATACCATACGTTCTGTCGTTCTGATGTTAATTTCTTCGAGGCTGGGAAATACAACATTCCTCCATCATGTTTCTGCAACGAGCTGCATTAATGACAACTGCGCGTTCCGTTATCTTCAAAAAATAAGGACCAATTATTCCGATAAACGACATGGCACACCAGACAGTAACTTGTTCGCGTTGAAGTGGCTTTCGGGTGAAGTTCTCGCGGATTTACACCACTCCAATAACGCATGCTTTGCTTATTGACACATCCGGAAATGTGAAAGTAAACCTCGTCACTGGAAAAGACCACGTTGCGTAAGAACAGGCGAGCGGCCGTAAGAAAAGAAGCTCCCGACGGCAAAGGCTGACTGACTGGAGAGAGAAACAAACTTGGGGACTTCCCCCTCAAGATGTGCCCCATCCCCGTCCATCTCACCGCTCGGGAGCTTTTTTAAATAAGAAAGTTTCTCTGGCGCATCCTGTACTTGTTGAATTTTGGCATTATTTTTGGCAGTATCCATATACATATGTACATATATATATTTAAATTAAAATCATATAATTAAATTAACGTTAACAAAAAAACGCTATGCCAGAGTGCAGAACATCCATTTGTTTACTTATTTACACAAACTAAACGTAGTTATGTTTCACAAGCTTATATATAAACATATATACAAATGTATATGTGTGGTTAACTTTCACAATGTAATAAGATGTATTGATAACTACCTATTATATATGATCCTAACGAAGGAGAGGACATGTTGCAAGGAACTACAAAATAATAAAAGATGAAATACAAATAAAAAAAAAAACTTATATGTGATTGTTTCTTTCTTGGATTTTGCATTGAACGTTATCTGCCACCTGCCAATGTCTTTAGGATAGTCATTCAAACGAAGCATTTCCGTCTATTCCAAACAGAAATTTATACTAGCTAGTCCTGTCTTCTCGCTACACCCTAAAGTAGCTTTTGTAAACTAAATACTTAACTATTTTGAAGACGTTCCCAAAGCATAACATTATTGAGGACTATTTACTTTATATAGTTTGATTAATGTATGTAATTGTTAGTACCATATCTGATTCACAATGTTCAAAAGATCCCCCTTGTATCATTATAGCCTACACCACTATTGTGGTACATGGTATTATTTTCGTAGTAAATTTGGACGTGAAATGTGTTCTGTACTCCCAAAGACTCTTTTGGATTTTCATATTACCGAAAATAGGGGGTACAATTTTTAGGGCTACTTTGGGCTTTCCTAGTACCGGATTGATCCGATGGAGTCCTTCATCGTCAAATGCTGCCGCCTCAGTGTACAACACACTGCTACAACAACAACAACAAGTAATTTCAAACCATAAAAGAAGACTTAGAAAATATAGGCAAAAAATTCAAAAACCGGAACAGGCCTGACTGACAGTGTCACAAAAACTGCAACTATATGAACTGAGTCTGCAACAAAATATTAAGTTTGCAAGTTTAACTCCGATCGTTCTATCCAGGTCCACGTTCCACTGCTATGAGTGGTCAATTGCCAAAAACTATATTGAGGTCACAACAACAATTTTCAGCGATGATGTTTTATCCAATAATTCTGGCGACTTTATTCATCAATAATTTTATAATGCAATTATTATGAATTTGAAACGCTTGTTGTTGTTGGTGTTGTAGCCACATGTCTATATGTGGAGGTGGCGATCCTCATCTAGCTCCTATAGGTGACCAAGCTCGTTGACCATTGGTTATTTAAAGACGCCAACAACTCGCTTTGTCATATCGAGCATCATAGGCACTCAGTATTTGTGCAAGAGTCGGCGCCACCCGGCCTTTCACCGAGACTCTCTGCTCCATACCGCTGATTGTCCGCGACAGCAATTGTAGGTACTCCGTATGGAGCATTCCACTATCCGCAACCAGTGGAAGCGTCCGGAAGCTCGCAGCTAAGCTTCTCGTGATAACAATGAACACCACACAGATCGGAGCTCAAAGTTCCAGCCTGTGTGGTGCTCATAGTTATCCCGTGTTGTTGTTGTGTGTTGTTAAAGGCAAATATTTTTATGTGGAGGTAGCGATTCTCGTCAAGCTCCATAAGTGACCGAACTTGTTCCGGTCCTTAGAACCGATCGGCGCGGGAACGTTATAATCGTTCCCTCGCCTCTCCTGCACTGGGAAGAAAAACAAGTTTCACTTTAGGTTGTGAGTGAGTCTGATTGCAAACTGCCACTAAAGCCTAACCTTAAACTTTGCCTTTGAGAAGTCTTGAGTCACGTAAAACGTCTATTCTTTACATTTGGGAAGTCTTGAGCCAAGTAAAACGTATATCCTACGCCGACCGCGCGATGATATAGCAAGAAATCTCCTAGACTGGAAACCGCAAGGACAGCGAAGAAGGGGACGCCCGAAAAACACTTGGATCAGCTGCACGAAAATAAAGTTGGAATCAACCCATATATTGGGGAATCAGGTCAAGGCTTTGGTCAACGATAAGCTAGATGGAGAGAGCTTGGTGATGCCCTATGTTCACACTGAACAGGTTACTATTGGTCATATTTTTTGTAATATATTTAATATACTCCAATTGTAAACAAAGGATATATAGAGTAAAACTTCTAAGTAGTTCAGAGAGAGCTTGGTGATGCCCTATGTTCACACTGAACAGGTTACTATTGGTCATATTTTTTGTAATATATTTAATATACTCCAATTGTAAACAAAGGATATATAGAGTAAAACTTCTAAGTAGTTCATTTCTTAGTTTGAAAATAAATATTAGCGGATTGAGCATCATTTCACTTTGCGGAAAATTTGCAAAGCTGATCATGTGAGGAATAATCAAAAGTCCTTACAAAATGGGAGTAAGGTCATAGAATACGTACTACAGTTATGTATATATTACAATAAGCACTTACCCCAATCACAACGTCCAACCGCACCTGACCGATTGGCACATTGGCTGTGTCGTTACATGTTGTAGCAGTTGGAAGTGGTAGACCGCTAAAGTTCAAATGAATGGTTCTGCGCGTACAATGCACAAATGTTCTTGCTTCTTTTTGGTGCAGGAAATAATTCCGAAA
This sequence comes from Stomoxys calcitrans, assembly GCF_963082655.1. Lineage (NCBI taxonomy): Eukaryota > Metazoa > Arthropoda > Insecta > Diptera > Muscidae > Stomoxys > Stomoxys calcitrans. The sequence continues at coordinate 231,115 of NC_081555.1, read as the reverse complement.
ATATTGTCGAAACACCAAACAATAACGATGAAATTACAAACCACAAAACACTATTCCATTTGCTGCTTTTTTGTGCGTCTTTTTACTTTCAATTTAAAATTTTGCGACACACGACCAAATTTATTTTATACTGATTGATTGCAGACATCAACGCCGGCACTTGAAGACAACATCGCCGTTTGCCATCGTTATGCAGCTTGGCAAAAGACAGCGCATGCACTCGACGTTTTTCACAATTACTTTTTTGAACAATACGTAAAAAACAATGATAAATTAACAATTTTATTCAATTTTTACCATAAGTAATTAGGAAAAGTCATACTGAATGAAATCAGCAAGTCATTTAAGTCCTTAATACATTATATGCTCATTTGCTTTTCCAATAAGCATTATTGAGCAGAATTTTTGCTATTGGAGAAAAAATTTGCTACAAACACTGCAAAAAAGGAACGCACACATTTGTTTCGAAAACACGAACAGATTTATTGCAAGAAATTTTAATATTTCTACAGCTTAACGCTATTTTGTTGCACACATGTATTCACACTTACTGTATGAATTGGTAGGCTGCTTTTGCAAAGGCAAGAAATTTTCTTCCCGTCAAACGTTACGATTCTAATAATTATATACCACCCATGTGAGCAATTTTTAAAATTAGATTTCCACACGGGCGGTTTCACTAACGTTGTGATGAGTAGCGTGGTTGGAGTATTATCTAATTTTTAGTATTTCTCCTTTTTAACACTCCATTGGCTGCAGATTTATCTATGCATTGCTAATGTTTCCGCATATGTTTTGCTCTAATGCTCCAACCACGCTACTCATCACAACGTAATTGAAACCGCCCATGTGGAAATCTAATTTTAAAAATTGCTCACATGGGTGGTATATAATTATTAGAATCGTAACGTTTGACGGGAAGAAAATTTCTTGCCTTTGCAAAAGCAGTCTACCAATTCATACAGTAAGTGTGAATACATGCGTGCAACAAAATAGCGTTAAGCTGTAGAAATATTCAAATTTCTTGTAGTAAATCTGTTCGTGTTTTCAAAATTTGTACAAATGTGTGTTTACTTTATTTGCAGTGTTTGTAGCAAATTTTTTCTCCAATAGCAAATTGTGGCTTTAATCAGGTTTACATAAATAGATTTATTCAAAAATTCTGCTGAATAACGCTTATTGGAAAAGCAAATGAGCATATAATTTATTAAGGGCTTAAATGACTTGCTGATTTCTTTCAGTATGACTTTCCCTAATTACTTATGGTAAAAATTTAATAAAATTGTTGTTTTTACGTACTGTTCAAAAAAGTAATTGTGAAAAACGTCGAGTGTGAACATCTTTACGGACAGTAAAATGGCCATAAGGGCAACAACAACCAGGACGGTAAGGTCACAAACAGTCTTGGAATGTAAGAAGTAGATTAACGGCTTCTCTGAGGATGGCACAATCCGCATCGTTTGGGTGCCGGGCCATGGCGGTGTAAGGGGGGACGCCAGAGAACTGCCGTCAATAAACTTGGTTAATCCGAAGCCTTTCGGGACAACGCACTCTGATTTAAGGGCGTGGGCGACAAACGCGCACGTAACACTATGGAACAGTGAAACATTCGACGAAAATCCTATGGGGTGATGCGGGTCGTGACAGGACGAGCCTATGACTGAAAGGAAGTAAGAAGGTCAGTATAGGTTTTGGTGTCATAACGGGACACATAGAACTACGAGCTCACTTATGCAAAATCGGTGCGGCAAGTGTTAGCACGTGGGGAAGATGATGAAACGTTGGAGCATTTCCTATGTCCAATGTCAGGGGGTGGCATGACAAACAATTAAAGATTTTGTAAGTAGCACCGAATTCCTAACTTAGATTTTCTTTTTCGAGATTTCTTTTTAGTATTTAGAGCGCACAACAAGCCGATTACTGGCTTATGTGTATGTCCACAGTGGCATGGGGCGGATTAAAATCCACACCCTCTTTTTCAACCTAACCTAACCTAACCTAAATCTTCAGCCACATTATTCACTACATACACGCATGAGGTGGGTAGGGAGCTAAATATGATGGTCGATGGAGTGACAATTCCGACCATCAAAAGTCCCAGAAGTTACTAATGGTATTTATGGGGTGATGATGTCGATGGAGTGACAATTCCGACCATCAAAAGTCCCAGAAGTTACTATTGGTATTTATGGGGTGCTGACAATGAAACCTTGTTGACCACGCTCAAAGCAATTGGCCGGTCAGTGATAAGATATGTAGCGCCAGTGTAGTCTCCTTAGCTATGTGACACGCTGTGGAATAATATTCATTTCTGTCAGAATGCCGCTCTTCGAACTGCAATGGTTCTCACGTGGACCACCTTCATCAGCAGACAAAGATCCTACCTGTAAGAAGACATAATTACATGCTGTCTATGCAACACCTTCTGAGCTGTTATCACAGGAATCGTCCAAATCATCATCTTGTGGATAGGTGTCTACCCGCCAGAAGCCTCAAATTGGATCTTTATGATCTACAGCGAAGATCAACGATACGAGAGAGAACCTCTAGATCAAGCGGCTTATAAGGCGGGTCTGGGCGACATTCATGCAGACACGGTAGTAGATGCGGTGAAAAGCCTTGGAGAACGACTGTCACTCATCGCACCCCAAGAAATTAACCTCATCCACAGTAGTTCTGGCTCAGTAACAATCCGGCAGATGCAGCTTCCTCGACCATTGCAGAGCAAGGATTGATGTCAACGTGCAGGATGTGTGTCCCGATTGTGACCTGGGACCTCACGACTCCTGTTTAACTTCCCAGTCAGACCCACTCGCCTTAATTATTATCATTTTTTTTTAATTAAATGGGTTTTCGAAGGATATGGAAACTATATAAATAGCGTAAAAAAAACATAGATTATACATAAATACATATTTATAGTAAATTGTCAATTGTAGCATTTATTTGTTTTCTGAATTTCGCCCATAAAATTATACTTCTCAAATCAATTGTGTGTAGAATAAATACCATTAGTAACTTTAGCTACATTGTAAAACTATTCGTAGTGTAGGTATTTCCATCAAAAATTGGATATCCATATGAATGTTCATACAAAAGTAAGTGAACCAACAAAGGTCAACACAGAAATGTACACTAATTTTTTCACGTTTCATTGATTTCCTATAACAACTTCGTTACATAATAACTTGCGTCGAATTTTATAATTTCCAATTTGGTAATTGAATTAATTTTGTTTTCGTTGTACTTTTGTCACGTGCATTTTGCACTTTCGCTGCCAAGTCATATGGCTACCCCCACCCCTATCGCATCACCCACTAACGCATGTACGCATGATAAAACTTATAGGTGCGCTCTTCACCTTGCTGGACATTTCTCCAATGAATGTTTCCATGCAGACAATGAAACTTTTATATGAACTATCGCATTTACCGCGCAGCGGCCACTTTAAAATATCAAAGTATGAATGGAAAATGCTCGTTTAAAAAACTTGGATTTTTTGCAGAGACATACAGACCGAAGCTAAATAAGAGAATTTGCATAGAAATGAACATTTTTAACTGAATTTCGATCAAAAAGGGCCAATTTTTATCGACTTTTTTTCTTCTGGTGTATATATATATGTAGATATTTAAAATTATAAGTATTTTTCGGTGCTTGATAGGAATAATCTATTTTAATAAAACTTAGGAACAAGGCGTATTTAATAAGCTGATGGAATTTGATATGTCAAGTCATTTGTGAATTCGCCTTAAAAATATTTAAACTTCAAAATAAATATTTTATAAATTGATTGTTGAGTTTGCTGCTGTTTTGATTCTTAAACTTAGGTTGTAAATGGTACGCGTAAAACAACCTCAATCGCTATCAGCTTCACTCAGGAAACTTAGGTTTATTGCGTCGCCCCCGAAAGAGATTCAAAAAGCGCTGAAAAACAGATACAAAATTTACGGCGGTACAATGGCAGATATTAGAGCGAAGAAGATAAAGAGCCAACATGCACGACAATAATGGGGGCCAGGCTGGCTGAAGAAGTTCCCTCCAATCTGCCATTTCAATCCCTTATTGCAGTCAAAAATGGCAAAGGGACTATGTGTCTGAAAATAATTAAGACAAGTCAAGTGTTCATTTAACCATAGTCATGAACCCTTTCAGGAAGTGCCATAATAGGCGCACAACCGTCAACCGGCGCGGTTTCAAAGTCCTTAAATTCCAATTGCTTGTAGAAGCCCTATCAGAAGTGAGAGCGATAGCTCCACCGCATCTAGGATATGTCCCCTAAACACACCAAATTACTTCATATTGGTGAATAGTACTAAATTTTTTCCTTCGGGGGTTTACGTCAAGCCCATTGGCCAATCTTGGCAGCATACTATATGCTCTCCGAACGACCACACTCTAAGATGAAAATGTCATCTTCGTAGCCAACAAGCTTTAGCCCCCTCTTTTTCACATGACCTAAAAATCCCATAATTATCAAAGAACCCCAAAAAGGGGGTCCATTATCATTGAGGTTAAAGTTGAATCGGACAGCACCCTTTGATACGTGAGAAGTTTGCCCCTGTTCCGAAGTAGAATGTTCATGGGCAAAATTTTCAATTTGCAATTCTAATAATTTAATATCAAATTAGTTATTTTAAGGCAATACTATGACCTTGCGGCCACCGCGGCGCTGTGTTTAGCATATCCACCTATTACACCTAACGCCTGGTTTCAAATCCCGGCGAGAACACCAGAAAAATGTTCAGCGATGGTTATCCCACACGAATTTTAAGACAATACTATGACCTTGTGGCCTCCGCGACGCTGTGTTTAGCATATCCACCTATGACACCGAACGCCTGGTTTCAAATCGCGGCGAAAACATAAGAAAAATGTTCAGCGATGGTTATCCCCCACGAATGCTGACGACATTTGAGAGATATCCTGCCTGGCAAAAACTTCTCTGCGAAATGCTGGTTGTTTCGCACCCGGCATACAAAAACTAGGTCCCTCATCGATGAGCTAAAATTTTAATCGGACTGCACTCTGTGATATGAGAGATGTATCCCTTTTCCCTTAATGAAATTTTCGTGTGAAAATTAATTAATGATGCTATTATCTGGGAATAATGCAAATCACAATAAAATATTTTTTGGTGGCATAATAGTCTACATTCAGATCGCAAGAAACGGTTTTATGCCAATAGTCGGCCGTATCAAATATGAGCTAAAACTGCATTCCTACAAAAAGCAATTTCTCACGCAAAGTACTGCCAATATGTCGAATGGCCAAAACAAATGTGCACTGCCGGACATTGCGGGTATCCCATATAGACTAACACGAACACTGGTATTAGTTGGAATTGGACACTACAAATTTTAATATAAACTGCAATTAATAAAATCATAAAAATTAAAACAAAAATGCGATATGAGACATGAATGCCAATTGGCTCTTGGCAGACGCGCGGAGGTGGTCGTGAACGGAATTGGAAATGGACAAAAAGGGTGAAACCAAACAAAACTGAAATATAAAAACTATTGCTTGCGTTTTCGATGTTGCTCAAAAATGCATAAGGCTTGCCGTCTGCAAACATAAAGTTTAGTATGCGTATGAGCTCCATAAGTTGCAAAATATAGCATATTGAGTGTGAACGACACAGTACAATAGACGCGACCAAGTTATTTGGAGACGCTTGCTGGGTTGGAGTGGCACGGCTCTTTGGTCACTTTTATTGGGATTTGAAAGACGCCCGCTTATAAATACATGATAAAGTAAGGAAGTCTATTTCATTAGGTAAACAACAATTAACGGGTCGACATTAAAGTGAGACTTTGAGAAGCTATCGGTTTGCGTGGTCATAGCTTAGTGAAAATGAAAGTGTTCGCCTTGACTTTGGTGGCTGCTTTAACTTTTAGTGGTTGCTGTGCAGTGGAATTGAAAAAAAATGCCACCGAAGATGAACTAAGAAAAGAGTCAGCATCGAAAGGAGACAAAGAACTGCATAAACGTGGCGTTTTTCACTATGGTACCCTAGCTGCCCACACCAACCCGTGGCCTAGGTCCTATGCAGCACATTATGGCTATGGCGGTGTACATCTACCCGCATTTTCAACCTTTTCTCCCTCTGCTTTATCTGCAGCTCATATTGCTGTTCCTGGGGCATTAAAATATAATACAGCTGTTCACTACAAAGCATTGTCATCTCCGTTTTCACCAGCCGGTGTGACAGGTTTAAACTCAGTCGCCACACCATTCGTCATCAGACCAGGAGGTGCGGTTGTTCAGTCGTATAGTGTCAATTACCCACACCACAGGCCAAATGTTGCAATTAAAACGTTTCCAGCCTCTCCAGTAACACCTGTGCATGTCTATCAAGGTGTATTTCCCGCTGCACAATCGTTCGAAACTGTCCAACCAGCACCTGTTCAACCGGTACAACCAGTACCGATACAACCAGCACATTCAGTTGTGCAAGTACAACATGTAAAACCTATTTTAAGTTATGATCAGTCTACCCAACAATTGCCGACATTTTTCCAAACTTCATTTGTGCACCCGGCACCGACGAGTGTACCTTTGCCCCTTGCACCGCACGTACCAGCCTTGGCTCCGGCCCAGCCAGCATTCTCAGCAATACCGTCCTTCGCACCCAATTTCCCTGCTGTTACCACCTCCACAGTCTCAAACAGCTTGTTTCCCGTCAATGTGCAACCTCCTCTTCCCCAGCAACCGACAACCTTTGTAACAGCTCAAGTTCCCACACTTGTCCCTGTTCCTGGAACACCCAACCAAAACAGACCCGATTTTGGAAGCGCCGAAGCAGCACCTCAAATACCAAGCCAACCTACTCCCGAGCCTCATTTTAATTCCGAACTCCCTGCGCAGCAGCCAACACAACAGCCATGGAAGCCTGTTTTGTATCTGCCCCCTAATGTAGGAAGTGAAGTCCATCGTCCGTCTAACACACTCTTGCCTCCCTATGGAAGCTCACCAGCCGAAGGTAAACAATTTAGTTTCTTAAGGCGCTAAAATTTTAATATTGCAGGCGCTTGAACAAATTGCAAGAACGTATTTACTTACATTTTTCTATCCTTCTTATAATCCACATTTTTGCCAGGCTACTTGCCACCAGCCCCATCGTCGTCTAATCATAAGCAGCTCAACGAAGAGTTACAATTAAATCGCCACTTTTTTGATAATCTTTCTGATGCCGACATTCAACACATATTTCATCAGGCCAATTTAGCTGCTCAAAGTGAAAACGGTCACACGCATGACCACGCCCACACCGTCCATACGTACCATTCCCACTACTAGCATAAGTTTCTTGAGAACAACATTAATTGTATGTGACTACGCCCACATCGCTGATACGCACCTTCCCACTACTAAGTGTGACATTTTCTTTAACAAACTAGTGATTAAGACTTTCGACTTATTGATATCTCGAAAAAAAGACTACAGTCTCAGAAAGTATAGCTACATGTCTGCCGTATGTTCACCCAATGCAATTTTTAGTATAAGGACTTTTTCTTTGTAAATAATATTTATTTTCTTTTCTCCCTTCTCAAGCTCCTATACCATCTCTCGCATATAAAAATAAAAATAATTTTCAAATAAAATAACAACAGTTTTAAAAGTCAGTAGAAGCAGTAATTTTCACAAAAAATACATGTCTATCTGAACTCGTCGTGACCTACATTTTCCAATCGCAAATAGTTTCTTTGGGTGTTCCCAAATTTCGATATGACCTAAGTACTTTACTTTCAAAAGCCTTTTATTTGCATCCCATATTGTCGCGGATGGCCAATATGAGTTTATTGGTGAATCCTGTACTTCCAAAGACTTTAAATTTGAGTCCAATACTGTCCCGGTCGGCCAATATTTCTCTTGGGCCCTACTTTTAAACAGCCGATTCGTACTCTACTTCCAAATATAAAACGTTTCCTTATGATTTTTTTGTATATTTTTTGCAATTATTGCTTAATTTGTTTGAGGTACTTGTGTCTAGCTAAAATAATGTAAGTGTCATTCGCTGTCACAGAATTAATCTACCAAAATTAAAACGGCACTTACATTAAAATTGTTTTTGTTGTAAAAACATAACGGCCTGGATTATCGACTCCAAATTTTAACTGAAGGTGGAAACAGTCATCAGTTATCCATTTTTATTAAAAACTGAAAATACCAAAATTTTGCACTTTTTGGGGGTAAGGGGACGATATGTAAGTAACAAAAGTCCAACGTTGCAGGAGTAGTTTGAATTAACTCAGGCATTAACACAAAGCAAATTCAAAATTGCATATTTTGCCCATAAACATTCCACTAAGGAACAGGGGCAAACTTCTCACATATCAATGAGTGCAGTCCGATTCAAGTTTAAGCTCAATGATAAGGGCATCCTTTTTATAGCCGAGTCCAAACGGAGTGTCGCAGTGCGACACCTCTTTGGAGAGAAAGTTTTACATGGCATAGTACCTCACAAATGTTGCCAGCATTAGGAGGGGAAAAACCACCCCTGATATTTTTTTTCTGTTGGTCTCGCCAGGATTCGAACCCAAGCGTTCAGCGTCATAGGCGGTGGCCTCCGCAAATTCAAAACATCCACCTAAAATTAAAACATTTTCTTACTTATATATCTTTGGCGCTTTGGGGATGATATAGAAACAAAATCTTACATTGGCTACTTTTTATTCATTCAATGTAAAAACGTTGCACAGTGGCGCGGCCAGAGGAAACAGGTGGCATACCGACTCGTCAATGAGAAACATTTTTGTCCTCATACAAAAAATTATATTTCTGACCATTATATTTCTAACCATCTAATCAAACTTGATTTTGATCAAATTTAGCAGAGACTTTCGGATGGATAATACAACATTCCATATCAAAATTCATGCAAACACGTTGAAATTGTAGTAACTACGCCCTACGCTTAGATAGTCCTCTGGGGAAGTGAGCTAATCCACGGTAGTGATGCCGGGTACAGTTTGTGTTTCTATAATAAATTCCATATAAATGAGAACCACTTGGTTAACCAATTTCATGCTACGAGGTAAAATACTCAACGGGATTAATTAGAAAGCACTACATCCAATTGGACGGGTATTCGTCAACCGATCGCCACCATATATCCCTTTTTCGATATTTTTCCCACCAATTCCGATAGCTGAACAGAATATATTCTGCTTAAACATGAAAAAATTAGTTTTCTCCCAAAATATGCATAATGGAGTAATAAGCATTAATATTGTCAATTTTGTAACTCTATAAGGCCTTGTTGGTTTAGTTATTGAATTAATAAATTAAATAAAAAGATTAGTAACTTAGTATACCTTTACTTTGAAGAGAAATAGTTCCATGTGCTCCTTCTCCAATTCCTGACACCACTTGGTCTTTCATCGTTGTTTTTTTTATTAATCCCCTTCTACGTTTACGATCAGGTTCATTTCCAATTGTCTTCTTAGCTGGGTATTCTTCACTGCAACAAAAATTAGTTTTGTTTACTGGGGATTTTTCTCTCTTGTAGAAATTTCAGCTCGTGCTCAAACAATGCATTCGCTAATGTGTTCGTTTTTGTATCGAACAAAGTGTCTATACAAAAACATTCATGGATCGCTACCATTTTCCACAGCTTTGCTAGCGACAAAAAGCGAATTAGAATCATTACTTGGCTAAATAATACTTTACATATTATATTCAATATTACTTTGTTTTGTTAATCTAAATGCAAAATGGCTTTTTATTGTACTGACTTGATGGATCTTTCTATAAGAAGACAAAATTAACCATTATACGGAATAAAATTTCTTGAAGCGTTTCGATACTTTGCGTTTCTCCAGTTCCAAGGATAGATTCATTCCATCAACAATAATTCATCAATTTCTCTTTTTGTTCTCCTCCCAAATTCTGGCACACATTAGGAAATGGCCATGAAGTTTATTTGGGGACAAAAAGGTAAGTGATTAGTATGGAGAGGTGCAAAACGCAAGTGTTTTTTTCATACAGAAAAAGCAAACCAGCCAACAGCAGTTTCAACAATAAAATCTTGGTCATTAGCAGCTTCCCAAAGTGTATGGCAAATGGCTACCAAGTTGCAAGTGTTTAAATAGGGACAGCAACACAATGGCTTCTAAAAAGAAAATTTTGCATATATTCCTATGTATGCGAAGAAATGCAAAAACGATTAAAAACAAATGCTTCTCGATGACGATGAGTAATCGAAAAGGATTGCGAACAAACGATGCTCTCGTGATTCGTATGCATTATAATTTGATATGATGTATAATTCGATTTAAAAATCTTGAAATCGAATGTCTGAATAAGAAGTTGTCCTAAGCTCCAGCAAATATTTACCCGAACAAAAAACACGAGCTGAACAATTATTTTCCCTGATCATGTATGTGTGGTTGTTAGTGCAAGTCCCAAAAACCCCCAAAGCAACAAAACAATCCTATGATTGTCTATGGCATTTTTGAAAACACGTAAACCGCAGTTACATCGAATCAAATTAAAACGCAGTTTTGTAAAAACTTGCATTCATATGTATGCACTTAATTTACACCATCCGCTTCATTTATGCAATTGTTTTATTTGTAGCTACTTACAATTAAATAAATAATATTAAAATACTGTTCTTAAAACTAAATACATACAAACTTATGAATTTTTCATATTGCTGCTTAAAATTCGAGGATGTTAATTGCTATCATTTGAGATTCCATTTATTATTATTATTATTACATCTTAAAATAGTCTGTCTGTTTGTTTGGATTACTGCTGGGTTTTATCAAGTATTGCGATTGGCGCAATAAATGGTGAACCAAAACATGTTGTTCGTTTTTAAACATTTGTGGTCAATTTTTGTAAAAAGAAATAAAATTTAGTAGTATTTGCGCTGAAAATTAACCATACATATGTATGTATGCTCATGCATTGAAGTCTGAGTTAATTAATTTAAATCAACTACATGCAACGTACACAGTACTCTAGGAATGGCGTCGAATCGTTCGTATTTTTAAACAAACAAAAAAATTGTGTACACTTTTCGGCTGTTTGTGTGTGCGTTCATTTTGTTAAAATATTTATTTTTTTTCTGTTTTGATAATACTCCATAACTCTGGCGATGTTTTGAGAGGGTACAAATAGTATTGGTGTCAGGTGATTTAACTAAGAGATGTCACTTCGCCATTCCATGAGCGATTGGACAGATGGGCGACAAAGAAATTTACGCAATGTGACTCACGTCAAAAAACTTCGAAAATACGTTGGAGTAAAAGCTTCTAAATTGATTGGAATAAAGATTAACTAACCCAGCAACACGCATGGAAACACGTATACGAGTACTTGGTAAAAAGCCTCGGTAATTAAGAATGCACTATTTCTGCAGCTAAATTTGTCCTTGGTTCCTTATATGAATACTTTTTGTGCTTATTTGAAATGATAAATATTAGAGAGACCAAAAGAAAATACGACAATACAAACTAACAATGTGCAATTTTTCATACAAAAGAATAATTTAAACGAAACCCTGATTTTTACCTTTCTTTTGTTTTTTTGTGTTGTTTTGTATCTACACGTTAGGATAAGTTGGCAACTTGGCTGTTTCTACTTTATCCACGACTTTAAATGACGGAAAGAGTCCCACTTGGTTCGTGCGCGTGTTTTTGCCTTTGGTAAACCCATCCCAATGGTTACCGGCGACCCCCACCAAATCCCCTGCTTTCAGGTGGAGTTCCTCGTGGCTCTTAGGTTTATGTGGTATTACCACTTGTCGATTATGCTGATTTTGGCCGCCATAGTAGTATATATCGTCCAGCGATTTGAAACGATGGCCAGCATCAGGATGTAAAGTTTGCATAATCTCGTATGCTACGCGGCAAACTTGTGAGCTAAAAGTACATACCAAATAATCGGATATGGATAATAAATGTATATCCAAAATTATGCCATTTAGTCCCGTGTCCGTATATCTTGTGGAGACAGCAGCCATTCGCGCCACCTCGGCATCTCCAATTATTTCATATTGGGGATATTTTTTTCTTGCTTCGTCTATAACACGCGCATCATCCGATGCTAAGAAAATACGCCTCGCCATAGAAGTTCCATTGATCTCTTGTGTTAAATAGTAATCCTCGACATGAGTCATGTACTCGTCAATGCTGTGAAAAGCTGCCTCCGTGCCTACCTTGTCTGTGCGGCGTACGTGGACCCTTAAATAGAAAATATAAAAATTCTCAAATAAATCTTAGCTGCTTTAGATTTAATATGAATGAAAAACACAATGTTGAGATAATGGTCCGAACCATTAATCCAAACAATAAACATAGCGCTAAAGAAATAAATATCTACAATCTGACTTAAAAGAGTGGCTAAAAGAGTTTCAAAAGATTCACAAAGCTGAGATTTTCCACAATGTTTTGAACGTAGAATAGTAGAATATTTAGTTGATAGATTTGCAGATCGTTAGAAATGATGACGTATTTAATACCATTTTCCTGCTCCAAAATTGATTCTAATATGAACAAATATACCAAAATCTCATTTTGTTTTAGAACAAATAGTTCATGGAACTTAAATCGTATTATGTTTAGCTTGGCCGAATCTTATGTACATACCTCCCACCAAGGATAGCATTTGTTATGCTCTTTGTACTAATAATTTTTTAAGCTGAAATTAAAGGCTCATTAAAGCGCATTCCAGGTTCGCAGCAAGTCAAATCTAGTGATCGAGTTTTATCGATTGAAAGTCATAACAGAATCCTTGTGCACATGTTTAGCTAAATCGGAGAATATATGCGCCTTCTAGGGGTTGAAGAAGTCAAAAAAAAAGACCGATTCGGATTTGACTCATTTGCGATTCCAACTGATTCCCTTGAATAAGTGGTACTTTAGGCAATATTTGGAGCTGATAGCTGTACTTGATAAAAAGTTTGTGTGCTTTCAACAGATGCACAACACTTACTCTGAGTTCAAACTTCCATTCCAAAAAATTGCCTGCATCAAATCGCCAAGTAATGTAAATTTGTCCATGAACATAACATTGTATCTCACAAATGGCGCCAGCATTAGAAGGGGATAACCACCAATGATGTTTCTGATGTTTTCGCCATGATTCGAACCCGGGCGTTTAGCGTCATAGGTGGACATGTTAAGCTCTGCGCTAAGGTGGCCGCCTAGTACAAGTCATACATTTTGTCGCAATTTTCGTGAAAAATGTCCCTAAATCAAAGTTTGCAGCTTCTTAATAGCCGAAATCCTAAAATTTTGCTTGCTCTTTGCGAATAAAATTCAATCATTTATATCGCCCACATATTCTTTGGAATTTTTCTTCTTTGCTGTTCACTTTATATATTTAAATTATTTATTGTGTAGTTGGTAAAGGAAAATAAGTGTATATTAATTAAAAAATATGTGTATTTACGAACATTTTGGGGGGAAACAGATTCTATGGGAGTGGCTAAGCCTCGCCAATGCCAGCATGCATGCTATCTTTCTTTTGCCTAGCTTTAGCCGAGATGAAATATGTTGAATATCAATAGGTTATAGGCTAAATCTTTTCCTTTTTATAAAAGTTTTCAATATATATTTTAAACAAATAAAGACTTATACAGATGTTTAAACTTATTTTTTATGTCTTGTTTGGCTAATTTTTAAATTTAGCGAAACTTCAAAAATGACTGATTAAACATGTCTATATAATGTCCCTATTGACATATACTAACAATGCCCCACATATCCCGCAATCTCTCTACATATTCCCTAATGACTTACTATTTACAATGAATGACAAGCTCAAATAAAATGTCTATAGCAAAAAACATGGACATGGGTACAATTTGTCAGTAGTTCTGTTGACAAAGTCAATAGTAAGTCACTATAGATTTACTATTGACATTTCCTATAGGGAAACCGAGTCTTTGTATTAAAATACACGGTAAGATTTGATCCATACGCATTTTCTGTGGTTTGCTACACGTAGTGTAGCGGTTGAACAATTGCTGGATTTGGCTTGCGTCACGTACGCATGCATACATATGAGACATTGCACTATGGCCCAACGACCGGTTTTATGGGCTTTTTATGATGAGCTTGATATTCAGAGTCGATCCAACATTTTCCGTGCGTCTGTCGTATTTTGCTACATTGCACTTTGCCCCAACGACAGGTTTTATGGACTTCATTTCAGAGTCGATCCAACATTTTCTGTGCGTCTGTCGAATTTACGATTGCGTTCGAACAAGTTAAGATAAACTCTTTAAATTTTGCACACATAGTTTTATTAACGTAGGTCGTTGGGTATTGCAAAGAGGCAATTTTCTTTCAGATTTTAATATAAATACAAACCGAACCCCAGATTTGACTTATTGAGTCCCGGGAAGCCTCAATTTTTATCCTATTTGTTGACATTTGGTACGCAAAGTACATGTAATGTTCTTTCTTACACTCCCATCCAGACAGGTCCATAAACAGATATAGCCCCCATACAAACCTTCCCCGAATTGGAATTCTTCAGACCATTCTAGTTACTACAACATATTACAAATCCCATGGCAGCCGGATATATGTACCGGGTTGACCCGATGGAGTGCTTCAGGAAGGAGGAAGACTTACCAGTATTTCTGTCAAATTGGATGAAAATGTAAGCTTCTATGGGTCAAGAAGTCAAACCCGAGTATTTGATTGTGTATGGTCTTTAGCCTTTTATGGACATAGTGGTGGGATGTCATGTGAGTGTTTGAGAAAATAATCAGTTGAATTATGTGCAGGCGTTAAAGGGTATAAAAATACTTTACAATGGAAATTTCAACCAAGTCGGATAAAATATAAGGCTCCTAGAGTCTCATAAAGTCAATTCGAATGACATTTTTATATGGGAGCATTTATTAGTGTCATTCAAATTGACAAAGTTCAAGGCTCCTAGAGTCTCATAAAATTCAATTCGAATGACATTTATATATTGGAACAGATCTAAATCTGAACCTGTATGGAGCATTTGCAATCCCCTACAACAACCTACACCAATAAAAGTAACTGTGCAATTTAAACGGATAGCTCTATTCTTACAAAAGCTATCTTAATTTTGACAAAGGAACGTAAAAACAGCGCTTTAAGTTCGCCGAATCTTTCGTTGCTAACTTTTTGATTTGCTGATAAAAGTTTTTGCTGACACAGAAACATAAAAGTTGGCGGACGAAATTCTGTTGTTTTCGCAAGGACTCGAACACAGGCGACATAGGCGGACATGATAATCTCTGCATCAAGGTGGACTCCTAGAAATCATATACTGCCCCGGTATAACATCGATAATTATGTGATTTATTAGAATTAAAATAGAATTAAAAGAATTAAAAGAATTTGAATAAAAGTTTTTGCTGACACAAAAACATAAAAGTTGGCGGACGAAATTCTGTTGTTTTCGCAAGGTGGACTCCTAGAAATCATATACTGCCCCAGTATAACATCGATAATTATGTGATTTATTAGAATTAAAATAGAATTAAAAGAATTAGAATAAAAGTTTTTACTGACACAAAAACATAAAAGTTGGCGGACGAAAATCTGTTGTTTTCGCAAGGACTCGAACACAGGCGACATA
The DNA here is from genome assembly GCF_963082655.1 of Stomoxys calcitrans. NCBI lineage: Eukaryota > Metazoa > Arthropoda > Insecta > Diptera > Muscidae > Stomoxys > Stomoxys calcitrans. Next base: position 215,533 of record NC_081555.1, on the reverse strand, counting down.
GGCGGACATGATAATCTCTTCATCAAGGTGGACTCCTAGAAATCATATACTGCCCCAGTATAACATCGATAATTATGTGATTTATTAGAATCCACTTATTAGAGTCCAGATTATCATGTCCGCCTATGTCGCATATGCCGCTGAACGCCTCAGTTTGAGTCCTAGCGAACATTATTGCCTTCTAATGTTGGCGACATTTGTGAGGTGGTCTCTTATCATTGAGCTTAAACTTGAATAGAGCAGCTCTCATTGATATGTGAGAAGTTTATCCCCTGCTTTTTAGTTTGTGGGCAAATTTACAATTGTGTAGCAAAATGTGCGGAGACAACCGTAGCGCATAGATTAGCATATCAGCGGTTATCCCCTCCTTATGCTGGCGACTTTTGTGTGGCAAGTTAAAACTTCTCCCCAAATAGTTGTCGCACTGCGGCACACCGTTCGGACTCGGCTATAAAGAAGATGTCCCTTATCACTGAGCCTAACCTTGAATCTGGCGGCACTCATTCATTTATATGTAAGAAGGTTGCCCCTGTTCCTTAATGGAATTTCCGCAGACAAATTTGAAAATTGTTCAGAGTAAAATGTATGAATTTAGGGCAAAGTGAAAGCAAACGATAGATGTACATATACATCCATAGAAAAAATCAAGCGCTGCGCTGAAAAAGTGACCACATTCGTTCATAAAAGTGAATCAACACACAGATGTTATCAGATCAACCATAAATGTTCAGCAACCAACAACAGCTTTTTGAATGAAACGTCCACACCCGTTCACGTTCTGACAACGTCTAGTTCACAGATTAAAAAAAAATGCAAAAAGTTTTTGTGTGCTGCTGAGTTTTTCACTTCATCCAATTTCATTGAAATCGGGGCATTGATTTGTTTAGACCTCTCTACATTCTTGGCGAAAATGGTTGAGGTGCGACCATAAATAGAAACAGAAGTTACAAAGGTGGATAATGGTTAGATATAGGAGTAAGGTGCATGCTGAGCAGCTAATACTTATACGAAAAAGCGACCATTTCGGCAAGTTTTTAAAGAATTAAATTGATTCCTAATGCTATGACTAATAACGCTGACATTCAATATACATATGTACATTTATTTAAGAATTCCTAAATTGGATTTTTGGCATAATATGGGGAGAATTGCCCAAATTTAAACCCGATCTCCCCTCAATCGGTTCTACGTGCCGGGAATGGTCAAAGAATATTCTGGCTCAAACGTTGTTCCACCTTCGAAAATACGCGGCATTACAAAACAATACAAATTGTCTAAAACAAAATGTTATTTCATAGCCGAACTGTCATATTCGATCAAATACCTGTGCCCAGTTTTAGATTTTTAGAAATTATACTAAACTTATATCAAAATATAAGATTAGTAGGAAAAAAATAGCAATGGCTACTGAGGTCATCAGCTAAATATTTAACTTCTATTATTGTATAATCCTAGTTAATCACATTTAATTGGGATATGAAGTTAAAAACTCTGTTGATATTGTCTTAGCTTGGATGTTTTAAGACTTCGCTTGGATGAATTAAGATATCTGTAAAATATAAGATTAGTAGTAAGAAGAAAAAAAATATGCAATGGCTACTGGGGTCATCAGCTAAATATAAAATTGCTATTATTGTATAATCCTACTTAATCACGTTTAATTGGGATATGAAGTTAAAAACTCTGCTGATATTGTGTTCGCTTCGATGTTTTAAGATATCTGCTCCTTCGTTATTCAGCATAGTTTTTTCTTGAGCAGATTAGCAGCGGCAGTATTGAAGTATAAGTTGCACAGTTCTTTGTCTATATTTGTTGGATAAATCGGTCGTACATATTCAACGTTTATTTGAGTATAATGTTGGTGCTGATACTTTGTCCTCATGAAAATTTGATTCTGCTCAACATTCAATATATGTTTTATGTCTTACTTTTCCATAGAGGATCAACTAGTAGGGAAGATGAGCAAACCCATTTAGCGTCGAGGTCGGCAAATACGTTTGCTTTTATACCGACATGTCCAGACATCCAACACAGTTTCAATCTTTTACAGTTCCCTGTTAACGTGTCACGAATTTTGTTAATTGAATTCCAACAAAAGTTGGATATATTACAAACACTCTTAAGTACAGATCGAGAAAGAATAGTCTTCTTTTTCGATTGAATTGCAAGATCCAAGGCCAGGAGGATGCCAGCAGCTCCAGCAGTAAAAATCAAAGAATATTTGTTTTATAACTTCATCCCGAGATTTTTGCCGCCATTGTTAACAACAGTATAAGCAGTACAGTTCGCATTTTTTGAGGCATCAGTAAATAAAAATTATCATTTGTCCCAATAATGTTAAAATGCTGCAGGTATACTTCATTTGGCGTACGTTCTTTAAGAAGCCTTACAGGGAAATGTTATAGCAGTCATCGGAAAAATCAAGCGGGAAAAGAGGTTTTAAATTTCGGGAGTTTTTGTTTTATATCTAAAATGTTGTTGTGGAAACAATCATATAATGTTGATGGTATCCTGGTCACTCTCTTATTTATCATAACTCTTGCCATATCAACATTAACAATAAATTCACTAAGAGACAAAACTTTAGGTGAGGAGAATATTTACTGACGTGTTTCGGTACGCATAAATACTTGCTCTTATGCAGCTGTGATGGACCGACTTAATTTGTTTCAGTGTTAAAATAGGACTTTTTCCAAATAGAAAAAGGTCATTGTCAATTTCGCTAAGAACAAGCGTTTTGACTAGATACACCAGGGTACTAATGTGTGTATAGCTTTTCTCAGCCAGATACTTGATTAAATTCGACCTTCGCATAAGGTCTGTTTTTGGATTTATTATTTGGTATTTCCAGCGGTGATTCTCTCAAACACTATGCCCAGGATCCACAGTTGGGTTACCTGAGGAAAACGATATCATTTATAACAAGTTCCCACGGCGAGCAGTGATTTTTTCTACATACACGAAGAACTGAGGTTTACACGCTGCTGTAAAGATCATCCAAAGTTTGACTTGATATAATCGGATGGATTTGGAGCGAGCAGCAAACAAAAGTAGATAAATGTGTTGGTTTCCCGTCGTTTAGTAAGCACATATTTTGCAAGTGTAAAGCGTTTACCTCCTCTAGTCGCTCGTCTGTTTCTCTTACAGGATCCGCATAAAGTGCAAGGAATACTTTCACATCCCCTACGAGTATGGTGGGCGTGTGATTATTTTGAAAAAGCGATAGGAAGTAATTAGTATCTAAATTCTCAATTGGATGAATGCAATGGGTCGTTCAGTTGAGTGGTTGTCTGACAACGCAGACAACTGGCGTTGTTTTAGGAAGAAATTAGGTATGAGATAGGAGCACAGACTTGATGTTGATATGGAATATGTGTCTCCTGTATTGAAACGAATGCAGGTGAAATATCTTTCATTAACAATTTAAGGTCTATGAAGTTGTTAGTTAGCCCTTTAATATTGCATTGGGTGATATCAAAATTGGACATAAAGCTTTTTTTTGAGGGGAATGTTTTAGTTTTGTCCCTTTATCTGTTGTTTGGTTTTCTGGGTGGCTTTTGTGTAGACTGGTTTCCATGTTGATGTGGCTATTTCCCTCTTGGTTGAGTACAATTGTTTTGTTGCTATTGGATGAAGATAAGTCGGAATTTTGTATTGTTTTATTTTGATTTTCTTTACTGGTAGGTCTAGGGGGATTTTGTTGGACTGCTTGTGCAGTGCTAACGGTGGGTAAGATGTTGTTGTTAATATGATTTTTGGTGTTAAGTCTTTATTCGTTCTTCCATTGCATTTTCAATAGGTTTAGTTGTTGTTTCTTTCTAATGGAGCTAACTTTGGCGTATTTTGAATTTCATTTTTGAAACACTTACTTCTTATTTTGTACTTCGATACTTCTCTGCGTTGTAGAAAAGCGAAGCTTTGTATTTTACACAAAGGAGTAGGGTCATGTGCTGCCAATGAGCAGACTTCTTATGTTGAAGTGTTTTTGCAGGGTTTTTTGTATGCCCTAATTTAATGCAATTTTGGCACAGTTTATAACTCCGAACATCCTTAGGAAAGTCATACAAATTAAAGGTAAGTACATGAATTGCCATTTTGATTACCTGTCCGTACTGAAAACTAGTGGTTTTCTGACATCCTACGTTTGTCATTTCTTCTTCGGTAGACAATTTCTTCTTCGGTAGAGTTTGTGAGTAGATCGGTTATAAATAATGCTTTGACGGTGTTAAGAGTGGGATGAAGCGTTCACTCTATTGAAAAAATCCCAAGTAGGTTCTTGGCTTTTAGGAAACGGTTGGCCTGTGCTTCTTTTTAGGATAGGAAAAGGAGATTACTTCCCTGTTAAAGATTGTTTAGAAGAGATTCCTTGTAATGCTTTCGAAACCAGGAAATTTTTTTAAAATTTTATTGGCTTTTCAGGTACTTTTCTCTTTATAACTACGTATTTCGGGTGTGTGGGGTTTTTTTTTGTCTAGGTGAGGTGGACATTCTAATGAACTTCCTAAAGCGTATGTTTTTGTTTTTGCGACGATTTATTCCAATAAAGATAAAACAAAAACGATGTTAGTTCGGAAAGACAACGACTTTAAAAAAATAGCTATAGATGAACAAAAGCACAACTGATCACAATGAGTGTTAAATTCCTCGCAAATATACTAAATATTTTTATTCTAACGGTTAATCGTTTGAATGAACCTCACACACCGGTATCAACAAATCTTTTTTCATATAAAACAGCATTTTTGTCTCTCTATAGATATACGGCCATGTTTCTGGTTTCACTCTTCCTTTCGCAACTTAAAACTTCTTGAGGTTATCTTGCAATAAAGTGCTGAAATTTCTTTTTTTTTATGTCATCATAAGAGTTTCACAATAAAATCTTGGACATTTTCTACAACAATACATGCATTTTTGATGAAATTAAACCAAAAATAGGCATCTCTTTAATACGACAAGGTTCAGGCTTATCAAATGTATATAAATTAAGATATATATATATATACTTGCCCCACAATCGGCTTCTTCCAGCCTAGCTTTGCCATACTCGTTTCCAAAAACGCTTTAGTGCCCTTTTGCGGTCTTAGTAAATACTTCAAAAATTGGCCAACCCACCAAACAATAGGTTCACTGTGGAGACGTTTTAACCTTGGCGCTAAGTCTTCCGGTATAGATAGCGGTAAATATGGGGGTCGTGGCATTAATGAATCTATTATTGGCAACACCACAACTTGAGATTCGCGTCTGCCGGGCCAGTTGTTAGCGCGAGCCCCTCCGATGTCTACGCATGTGTCTGATACGGGTTGAAATACTTCTTCCCAACCACCTTTGTGATAGCGCCAGCCTTTCGACTTTAATATCAATGTTCTTTCTGTGGCATATGCCACTATGAAGCAGTAAACAGCATGGTGCAGCTGGCAGCCATACCCGCAACCTTTATTCAATTTACACAACAATTTTTTAGCTCGAGAGCATTCAGTTGGATTTTGTAAGAAATGGATGCGCCTTTGCACCAAATTACTAAGTTCAACCGCCTCTTTTTGGCGCCAGGCTTCATATCCGTCTAGCTGGCGTAGGCGCTCCATGTCACTCAAAAGCGACCGTTTGTGCTCCGCTCCCAAAATTAGTACACTATTGATGTCCTCGTTCTTTCCAATAGGGCCATGGTCAAAACTTTTCTTAACTTTTCCCAGTTCGTTACTGAAAAAATTCCACAGCTCCCCAATGTTAGTTTGAATACGTCTTCTTAGTAGCTCATATTCTAATGTGGGTTCATTCGATGGGTTGCCATATACGATGGGAAATTCGGCTTTTGCTTCCACTCCTAGTTGGTTGTGCAAGTTGTATTCCAATTTTTGTATCAGCTTCTGTGCAGATTGATAGTCTACATTGTCTCTATAAAAATACAAAATAATGAGTCATGCATGTATATATATATTTAACTTCATTGTACCAATATACTAACTTTAAAATGGTGTCAATAGTCTCCTGTAACTCCTGGTTCCTTTGACGCGATGCTTCCAAAAGTTGCAGAGCCTGGTTAATACGATTGGAAATACTGTCAGACTCATCTGTGTTAGCAGGATTCAACTTTGCAACAAAAATATATACAAGGACGGCCCACGCTAGGCAAAATATAATAAGTGCTCGAACCCAGGTATTTGACGAGGTACCAACAAATTGACGTAAAACTGACATTTGAGATGGCTTTGCATATATTCCTGCTGTGTTTGTGATAGTTTGGAGATGGTAGGTTGAAGGTCTCTTTGTAGTTTTGTCGCTTTTAATATTTTCCACAATATTTCTTATCCTGTGCACGCCAAGTGTAGGGGACAAAGTTGTTCTTATTCCAGAAAATATCCACAATTGCAAACGTTAAATCCGGCTTTATTTCTGAAATCAAAACGATCAAATGTTATTCGTGCCTCATACCCCAAAAACATTTGTTAAAAATATTAGATTGATCTGCAAATGACTCCCTTACAAAGTACATCAAAATTTTGGCCTGATTATAGGCAAAATATAAAAAGTGATAAGTGAAATTTGAGATGGCTTTGCATTAATTCTTAGTTAAAATAGTTTCCACAAATTTTCCTATCGTGTTCTGCGCCAACCAAGTGAATAAGAACATCATTGCTTTGATATTCAAAAAAAACCACACCTACATACCTACAAACTTTCTGGCCCTATATCTAAATTCCAAACGATAAAATTTGAATCGTACTTCATACTCCAAAAACATTTGTTAAAATAGTGAACGCTTGGGTTGTTCTGCAAATGATCCCCTTACAAAGTACATCATAATGTTACCCTAAAACGTTCTGATTTTTGTTATATATGTGTGTGTGTGTGGGTGTGTTTTTTTTTTTCACTAGTCTAAGCAGCTCTTCAAAATAATGCGAGCAAATAATTTGAGCTGATAACAATTAAAAATGCTTTTGATTTCGCAACTTTACACTGGGGATTGAAAAGTAAAACATTCCTTCCCACTTCTCGCCCCTTTCGCGTCCCACTTATTTCAATAACTATGTCTGTTGTGCATAGATTAACAGTTTTTTCCTTGTATTGTTTATATTTCTCCTTTCTTCAATATTTCAATACTGATGCCAATTAAATCAAAAAACCTTTTGTGGTTTATTAAACAACAGCAAAATCAAAGATGAAATAAAATATTTGTATCAATTAAATAAGAATTTTAACGGTTTGGTGCTGTTGGACAAAAAAATAAGTCAATTTTTTCTTATATTTTTACCATGTCTCGAAGGTCATCCAGATAAACTTTCACCGGAGCGGGACAACTACGCGCGCTCTGATGGATAAAATCAGCAAGGGCAATATTCATATTGCCTTAATTCAGGAGCCATGGACGACCTGGAACAAAGCTTCTGGACTGAACCATGTCAACTACCAGTTATTCTATGCTAACACTGGTACTCGGCCTAGGACCTGCGTTATTTTTTACAAAAATTTAAATTATGTATTTTCCCCAGAGTTGTCAACGTGGGATGCAACAGTGAGGAGACACTTGATATGCCTTTCGACTCTCCGACACCGCCACCCACGTCGGAGCTGCAACGGTTGGTGAGGAAAGCAAAACAGACAGGAAATGAGGTACTAATATGGTGTGATGCGAACTCTCATCACATTTAGTGGGGAGTACCATCATGAATAACGGGGGTCGGGCCCTGGCAGAATTCTTGAGCACTAATGACCTAATAACACTTAAAATTTGTAACACCACCACCTTTGTTAAAGGATTAGGTGGGAGGTTTTAGATGCGACAATACGTTCGGAAAATCTAATCGATGAGGTTCAAGGTTAGAGGGTCTTCATGGAACACTCCTTCTCTGACCATCGCTACATTAGGTTTAGAATGGCACAGCCAGCGCCGAATCCGATAAGCTTCCGTAATAAGTTGAAAACCAACTGGCCAAAATTCGGGAGACTACTTGAACAAGATAATTTAGATTGTCTAAGCATAGAAGACATTGACGACAACGTCAACAGGATTACGACTGTACTGGTGGGGTCTTTCGAAGATAGTTGTCCTCCTCGGGAAAGAAAATAACCCCAAGAAAAACCCTGGATGACCGGGGAGATGCGCAATGTTGGAACAGAGGTCCATAGACTTTTTAACAGAGCACGGAAGTATATTGGGATGTGTATTACACACGGCTCAATGAATACATTACAATTACCAGAGCGACAAACGTGCCTCCTGGAAGCTTTTCTGCGAACAGGTCGAATGCGCCGCCATGATGAAAGAGTTTCTCTCAAAAACCCATGCCCAAACTGAAACGTTAGTAGACGGCATGGGAGTGAGATCAGATTCAACGAGGTCATCATCAAACACCAACTAAATGAAATAGCTTAGCAATAGAGGCAGCCGAAAAAAGCCACACGAAGTTGTTTATACTGTCCGTGTTCTACTGTTTTTTTCCTATACCCGCGGGCATAGGAATTTATGTGCTAATGTGTATGACCATCTATGTTCTAATACATGAATATGAAGTAATTGCTGGTCCGATATGACTCGCTAAGCCCCAAAAAGATAAATTGATAATTTGAAGCTGGATCGATATGGTCAGGACCATGCGATTGTTCCGTGTACCACAGACATGATTCTTTCGTGTAAAATTCGGGAATTCGCCATTTTATATCTGGTTAAAGTTAAGGATCAAGTTATTTAGTATTAAAATCTTCTACCAGCTTCAATGACGCTCCCTCTATTAACCATGCTTACTTCTAAAGGGTGATTTTTTAGCTATTATCTTTTTGACAACACGGGTTTAAACATCTCAAGCACCTTTCGTCTTTTGTTTCACAGTCGAACATCTTCAGTTTGGTCTATGATTTAATGTATCAACATGCGTGTTCTGTTAAGAAAGTTCGTCGCGCGCTCATTGTGTTCAGCGACGAAGTTCATTTTTGGCTCAATGGGTACGTAAATAATCAGAATTGTCGATTTTGGAGTGAAGATCAGCCAGAAGCATTGCAAGAGCTACCAATGCATGCTAAATAGTCACATTTTGGTGCGGTTTATGGGCTAGTGGCATCATTGGACCATACTTCTTCAAAGATGATGCGAATCGTAACGTAACTGTGAATCGCGAGCGCTATCGCGAGATGAGATCCAACTTTTTGTACCCAAAATGCAAAAGCTTGACTTGCATGACGTGTGGTTTCAACAAGACGATGCCACATGCCACACAGCATGTGTTACATTGGAATTATTGAGAGGCGAGTTCACGCTCGAGACCGGTCAATTGGCGATTTAACCCATTTAGAATATTTTTGTGGGGCTATGTTAAAGCTCATGTCTATTCAGACAAGCCCGCTTCAATTGACGCAACGGAAGACAACATTGAAGCATTTATTCGTGAGATACCGGGCGAAATGTCGGGAAGAGTATGCCAAAATTGGACTAAGCGGATAGACTATTTGAAGCGCAGTCACGTTCTACATTGAATGAAATAATCTTCAAATTATATGGACCGTACTATCGATTCAAATAAAGATGTCATGCATTTTTCTGAATTTTTGTTTTTGAAAAACTTTCCTATAGCTCTTAAAAAATCACCCTTTATAACCCGTACATCCGACATGTTTGGTCGAAATTTCCGGGATTCTTCTTTTTACTAGATTTGAGTTTAGGTATCGAAGAATTCGAGATTGATGGGGATTCTAAAGAAGCAGACGTAGGAGACTCAAAGGCCCAGAAACCCCCAATTTAGCTCGATCAATGAAAGCATGCATTGTTCTGTTTGAATTTATTGAAAACAATATGAGTCCAGAAATTTCAGAGCCAAATGGTATGCAGGTGTATAGCATAAAAAATAATGTACTCAATCAAAGAATACACACACAAAAACAAACATTATGTATCTTACATAGCTATCTATATACCGAATTAATCCAAAAATATCTCTCAACTAAGTCAAATATTACAAAATTGCTCCTGGAGAAAAATGTGATCATCTTGGCCACATGGAAAAAGATGGCCCTTCCACTCACAACTCCTCAATTTATTGGGGATATGAGAAATTGTACATTTTAAATATTCAGTGATTCAAAGTAAAAAAAAGGGAGTCTAATGATTCAAACAGTACAAAATATTTGAAGACTTTTTTGCAGGATGCAAATGATTTAACCAATCGCACAACTTGATTTATTTCCTTGGCCAAAAAACCAAAATCGAGTAATATTTACACTTTACTATATACACGTGTTTAAACTAAAAATTAAGCACATCTTTTTATTTTTAATTTTTTCCAAGAAGTTTTTTACCAACTAAATTCAGCTACCTTTTTTTCCAAGAAGTTTTTGCTTCATTTATACAATAACGAAAATATTTAAGCTTTAAGGGTATGTATTGTTGTAACATTTCTTAAACAACATTTCCCTTAGCCATCGGGTCAATGCATTGCAACGAGCTTGCTCTTAAAAGGGAGCTTACCAAGGATCGCTACCTCATCGCGCGTACGTGGTAGGTGGGTGCAAATACACAAAGGAGATTATAAATAAAGTACTAGTCGACATCTTTATAACGAAATTATTTAGATCACATCGCCGTCAATGTTCAAAGAAATCACATATATCAACTCAGAAACAATCCATTTCGACAAAAATTTACTTTATAGGGCGCGCCTCTGATTTCACTACAATTTGATATACAGATGTGGGTTGACCCCAAGAAAACGAATCCGAACTCCGCTTTTGAGGCAAACGCCCTTGGACACCCCTAGGGACTGAAAGCCCCTCTCGATTGGAAGTGCTCCAACCTAGTCAATATGCATATCAAACGAAAGATAGTATTCTTAAAAAAAAATTCTTAAAATTGGACCATGAAACTTTGAACCTCCTAACCTATGCAATATGGGTATCGAATTTGCATTTGGAGGTAGCGATCATACCTCCACCCGGGAAGGACCTATGGGGCCATGAAACTTTTGAATCTCCTAACATAGCCAATATGGGTATCGAATGAAAGCGATTGACTTATTGTTGATTGTTGGTAGAGTAGATTACAAATGAAAATAAAAAAATTTTAAAAATTTTTATTTTATGGGACAAATATGGAAAAACGATGGTGAAAATATGTTCAATATAAACTAAATGCTCATGTTTATCTTATGGCAATGTTGCCTAGGCTAAGAGGTTCACTATCTCAAAACACTTTCGATCCTTCAATCCCATGGCAGCCGGTTGTACGTACCGGATTGACCCGATGTATTCTTTCATCGGCAAGGGCTGCCGCCCCAGTACACGACACACTACAACAACAACCTTTCGACCCTTCACAGGCCAAATTGTTTGCATTTTTTGAACCTTCCCGGCTTCAATTTTGATACATTTTTTGCCTATTTGCAATCTACTCCTTTATGTATTTTATTTCATATCCATATTGCCTAGGTTGCAACACGTATCTTTGAGGGAGTTTATGGCCCGTAGGGCAAAGGCCCGTGGACCAAATCTAAGAGTTAACCCACCTCTATATTCCAAATTTTAGCGAAATCAAAGGTGCGCACTTTAGTAACTGTTTTCTCTAGGAATTTTGAGCAAAACTAGTGCGCTTGGTGTCACTTTTTAGGCGTTTTTGCACAACCATGTATGTTTTTTACTATAAGAAACAACGACTCACAAAGGAGAGCAGCGTTAAATTGGATAAAAATATGGATTAAGACCCTTATACATATTTTGGCATGAAAAATATATTTTGTTAGTAATTTATACAAATTACAAACTATTAACAATGAAAATGCTCACCACAATTGCTGTTAACAATACTTCTTATACCCGTTTTAAGATTGAGAACTTTATCAAATCATGTCACCAACCTGAACTTGAGCTTATCTTGCAAAGGACAACGTTGTCGCTTACTAGCATTCATTCATTAATAATATTGACAGCCATTTTACGCAAATTAACAATTAAAATTTTTACCTCTGTTCTAGAGTTAATACGACTACGTAAACATATCGTTTAATTTGTCAAACAGCGCGAATATCGATTGCACGATTGCTTAATCTGTCATCGCTGTCGATGATAGTTCTACGAAGCAGTATTCTCTTAAACAAGGTAGGGCCAGCTGCCCAGCTGAGTGAAATTATTCACTTCAAAGTTGATTGGGTTGTTTTTTTTGCCAGTCTGACGGATTTGCTAGCTTAGCGTCTAAACCCAATCCAAGAGTCAAAGTCATAAAAAATCGCTAGTCGCGAAACCAAATAAGAGATGCGACACTGGTGGTAAAGATGTTAGTTAATTATATACTTTTAAAAATTCAAAGTACGCGAAAATTTAAAGTCTATCACAGTATTTCAATTTAATCACTTGAAATAAATTTGTATACTTTTTGTAAATTTTACATAAAAACATCTGCAATTTTTTAAACATGTAAGGTTGCTATATTTTCATTAAAATTCTCTGAAAATTTTTGGCAACGTAACGAAGTCATAAAAATCGCTAGCGATGAAACTAAATAAGAGAAGCGGAATCTGGAGTCAAACGGCGAGAAACAGCGAGACTGGTGGTACAGATGTTTTTTAATTATTAAATTTTCTATACTTTTGAATAACTTCGAAGTACACAAAAATGCGTTTGAACTGTATTGCAATTTTATCACTTCAAAAATTGACATATTTTCTTATAAAGTTTACACAAAAACAGCTGCAACTTTGTAAACATGGAATTTTTTCATATAAGGTTACCATATTTTTTGTAAAATTCTTCGAAAATTGTTGGAATTTTCATGAAAATGTGGCAACATTTCAGAGAGAAATGTGCTGAGAGAAGATAACTTTGGCTCACCTACAGGAACTTGAAGAGGATCGCCACCTTCACATGAATATGTGGTTACAACATGTTTTACGCGATTACTTTTTTGAAACACTAAAAGATATCAATGATAACATAATAAATACGCGAAAATTTAAAGTCTATTACAGTATTTCAATTTAATCACTTGAAATAAATTTGTATACTTTTTGTAAATTTTACATAAAAACATCTGCAATTTTTTAAACATGTAAGGTTGCTATATTTTCATTAAAATTCTCTGAAAATTTTTGGCAACGTAACGAAGTCATAAAAATCGCTAGCGATGAAACTAAATAAGAGAAGCGGAATCTGGAGTCAAACAGCGAGACTGGTGGTACAGATGTTTTTTAATTATTAAATTTTCTATACTTTTGAATAACTTCGAAGTACACAAAAATGCGTTTGAACTGTATTGCAATTTTGTCACTTCAAAAATTGACATATTTTCTTAAAAAGTTTACACAAAAACAGCTGCAACTTTGTAAACATGGAATTTTTTCATATAAGGTTACCATATTTTTTGTAAAATTCTTCGAAAATTGTTGGAATTTTCATGAAAATGTGGAAACATTTTCAGAGAGAAATGTACTGAGAGAAGATAACTTTGGCTCACCTACAAGAACTTGAAGAGGATCGCCACCTTCACATGAATATGTGGTTACAACATGTTTTACGCGATTACTTTTTTGAAACACTAAAAAATATCAATGATAACATAATACTTTTATTCAATTTTTTTGAGAGTTATAACGGAATGTCCCATTGAATTAATTCAGCAAGTTTTTTTACTTTAAAATCTGTTAAGATAGCAGTTTAAAACAATTAATCCTAGTGAAAGTAAGTTCCATGATACGATTCGTTGCAAAGCTCATCGTGTGCAGAAAAAAAATTGAAATTGGGCCAGATTTAAACACAGCACTAATAAACCTTTTTTTATCCGGTATGCGTTTTTCTGGCATTGTACACATAATAGAAGAAGCTTTATATTTAGAAGTTTCCATGAGACGATACGTTGCAAAGCTCATCGTGTGTAGAAAAAAGAATTGAAATTGGACCAGATTTAAACATAGCACTAATAAACCTTTTTTATCCGGTATGCGTTTTTCTGGCATAGTACACATAATTTAAGTCCCTCGCTTAAAAAATTTAAATTTTTTATATTTGAGATCTGTCAATGTGTGAAAAATGTTCTTAAAATCGGATACAACTTTCAAACATATTATGGTTACTTATTTTATTAATAGTTGCAGTAAATGCACTTAGTTGTGTAAGGTTTATTATTAACCACGGCCGAGTTTTGCCTTTCTTGCTTGCTTTTCATACCCTCCACCATAGGATGAGCGGTGTAATAATTTCGTCATTCCGTTTGTAACACATCGAATTATTGATCTGAGACCCAACAAAGTTTATGTATTCTTGATCGTCTTGACATTCCGTGTCGATTTAGCCTAGTCTGTCCGTCTTTCTAAGGGATAAATCTAGGCGCTTGAAATTTTGCATGATTACTGCCTATTAGTATAGATTGGTTGGGATTGTAAATGAGCTATATCGGTCATGTCTTGATGTAGCTGCTATATACACCGATCCTTCTTGAGCATGTAGAGGGCCCGATTCTATCCTATTTGTCTGAAATTATACATGAGGTGTTTTGTTATGACTTCCAACAAATGTGCAAAGTATGGTCTAAATCCCTTGATAACCTGATATAGCTCCATATAAACCGATCTCGGGTCTTGATTTGTTAAGTCCCTAGAGGGCGCATTCATTGTACGATTTGGCTGAAGTTATTAGCTTGGACTTCCAACAGCTGCGCCAAGTATGACTGTACAACGACTTCACCTATGACCTTCAACATACGTGCCAAATATGATCTGAATCAGGTCATAACTTGATCCACAAATTTTGCACAATGACTTCAATTTTGGTCTCCAACAGCCAAACCAAGTATGAGCCAAAATGGGTTCATAACTTGATAAAGCTCAAATGGCATGGCAAGTCTTATCCATTATCTCATGTTTGCCTATAAGGAGATATATGGCAAATAACTCGACAAATGCGATCCATGATGGAGGGTATATAAAATTCGGCCCGGCCGAACTTATCAAACTTTTACTTGTTTAATATAAGGTTTACCATTATAGTGTATGGTTTTGGAACTAATGATAAGTTGCATGCCAACAATTGGAGCCCAAATAACAATTTATGGTAAACAATTTTTGGTACTGAAACATTGTAATATATTCTATTTAGTCGAGGTTTCCATTGTAGTTATGGTATTAAAACATAATTTATTATGGTATTCAATTTATGTTAATAAAATTAATAAATTTAATAAAGGCAAAATTAATGAAAATATTTTTATAACATTTTTAAAATAAAGCTTTTAAGAGAGAACCGCCCCCTATATTTAGTGGGAAGCAAAACCGAGTAGAGGGTTCTCTGTCTACATTGTTTCCGAAAGTTAAATCAAAAATGGATCATAATAACTAAAAAATTATTTTGTTATATGGTTTGTTTTTGAACAAAGCTGTTGACTGTCGTCAACATCAAATTTATTTTGTGAGAAATTAATTTTTTCATAGCTAAAACTTGGTCTGTAACATGCATTTGACACATGAAAAGACCATACGCAAATTTCTATGCTATTTTTATCCAAGCATCGTAATTCCTTTCTATTAACATTAAATTGTGGATTTTTTGTTTCATTAGTACGTTCATTGAATGTGGGTTTGACAGTTAATGAATATATGACAAAGTGGATAGCACCAACTCTCGGAACGCTTTGTACAAGCGGACAAACAAAGAAATTTGGAAACTATAACTTTGAAATAGTCAACAATTTCATCTACCTTGGCAACGCGTTGAAGGGAACGAATGACACTAGTTTTGTAAATAAAGCGAAGAATAATATTGGCAAACGTATGTTAATTTGGATTAAACAAGCAGTTTAGGAACAATTTCACCTCTCGACAAACGAAAATTACATTTTACTACCCGTTGTGTTACATGGTTTAGAGGCATTTTTTTAGCTATTTCGAAGTAAAGTGTTAAACATATTAAACCAAGTTTACAGCGCTCAATAAATCCGGATTTAAGGCTCTCGTCAGCTGATTTTAAAAAGGGAAAACAGATGATCGAGCCATTAAATT
The DNA here is from genome assembly GCF_963082655.1 of Stomoxys calcitrans. Lineage (NCBI taxonomy): Eukaryota > Metazoa > Arthropoda > Insecta > Diptera > Muscidae > Stomoxys > Stomoxys calcitrans. Next base: position 199,571 of record NC_081555.1, on the reverse strand, counting down.
CGGATTTAAAGAGCAGTGTAAACGGGGTTTTAGCTTTGTAATTAAAGTTTCTACAATATAAAGTAGATTTTAAAAAGCTGATTTTAAAAAGGGAAAACAGATGATCGAGCCATTAAATTCGGATTTAAAGAGCAGTGTAAACGGGGTTTTAGCTTTGTAATTAAATTTTCTACCATATAAAGTATATTTTCTTCGAACAGATGCACTTTTTGCTCAAATGTTCAGTGGCGAAAGACTTAAAAATAATCTTTTAAGTAATTTAGCGAATGAAGTGTGAAATTTTTTTTATAAATTTTAATCGATGGATTCATTAAATAAAACGATGTTTTTCACCACAATGAACTAATTTTGGCCCTCTTTTTAACGTCGTAATCAATTCTTTTCTGAAGAACAATTACTTGGCATAATTTCTTCGACCAGATGCACTTTTTGCTCACATGTTCAGTAACGAAAGATTTAAAAATAAACGTAAGGTTAGGTTAGGTTAAAAGAGGGTGTAGATTTTAATCCGCCCCATGCACTATTGACATACATCTATGCCAATAACCGGCTTGTTGTGCGCTCTAAAAACAAAAAAAGTAAGTTCAAAAGAGAATCAAGTTAGGAATTCCGTGCTACTTACAAAATCCTTAATTGTTTTCCATGCCACTCCCCTAAGTTGCTTCATATCTGTTATAGTGTCTCCACCTAAGTGCCGGTATCTGTTAGAAGCGAAAGCCGGGCAATGACAAAAGAAATGCTCCAACGTCTCACCGCATGCTATCACTTTCCGCACCGATGTTACATAAGTAAGCTCGTAGTCCATGATACCAATGGCTTTACTGACCTTTACTGACTTTCTTTCAGTAATAGCCTCGTCTACTCACGATCTGGATCCCCCATGGGATTTTCGTCGTCCTACCGAGCGATTTGCTGTTCCACAGGGTTGCATGGGCATTCGTCACCCACGCATTCGTCAGACTGCGTCTTCCCGAAAGGCTTCGGGTTAACAAAGTTTATTGACGGCAGCCCTCTGGCCTTCACCGCCAAAACGTCTGTCCTTTCATTTCCCCTTAATCCGTTATGGCCCGGCACCCAAACGATGCGGATTTTAAGAGGAGGCGTTAATCTCCTTTTTACGCTGCAAGACTGTTCGTGACCTTACCGCCCTGGTTGTTATTGCCCTTATGGAAATTTTAATGTCCGTAGAGATGTACACACTCGATGTTCCCGCGTTAGCACCACACCACCTCACGCATTCCGTGATCGCTCGGATCTCCGCCTGTCGGATCGTATTATGGTCAGGTAGTCTAAAACAGATCTCCGTCTCTGGGTTTTCAATGTAGATCCCCAGGCACACTCTGTCCTCTAGCTTGGATCCATCCGTGTAACATGATCTTCCAGATGGCAATACTACGATTCCGTCAATCCAAGACTGTGCTGCTGGCAGCAGTACCTCGCATTCGGCCTCAAGGTTCATCCCATCGGAAACCTCTTCCCTCCCTTCCGGGTATCCTATCGTCGTCACGATTATATGTGGTATAATCGTGGTATGAGCTGTTCCCATCCTCAATCCATTCTCCCATCACCTTAAGTCTCATAGCAGCAGTGGCTGCATCACACTAAATCTGTATGTCAATGGGTTGGATATCTAGAATAGTCTCCATTGCCCTAGTGGGGGTGGTCCTGATAGCTCCGCCTATGCAAAGACATCATGTTCTCTGAACCTTATTGAGGAAACGTTGTTTCAAATTGGCACACCTTCGTCTGCCTCGTGAACAGGCATATTTCAGACTTCTCGGGGTTAACATTGAGACCTCTGGGTCTAGCCCAGTCATATACAAGACCCTTTCGGCCCTTCTGCATAGCTGGTTCGGATCCTTACCCCTAAGAAGTATTATAACATCGTCTGAGTAGCAGACGGGCTCAATTCCCTCCTTAGGTAATAGGTCATTTATGGTGGTCATCCATAGGAGTGGCGATAAAATGCCCCCCTGTGGCGTGCCTTGTGCCACTTTTACCCTTATATTTATGCCATGGGACACACACTTTATTTACCTGTTCCTTAGCATATGTTTTATCCAGTCTCTAAGGATCCAGTCCATCCGGTACTGGTCTAAGGATTGGATCAGTGTGTCGGTCCGCACATTGTTAAAAGCCCCCTCGATGTCAATGCATACCGCCAGTGTGTACGTTTTGGCATCGAAGGATTCTTCTATTTTATGCACAACCTCGTTCAGGTCAGTCTCCACCGACCTTCCCTTGACATCGGCATGCTGTTTGTACTACTCTTTATCATTACGTCCACAATACGTTCCATGGTTTTGAGTAGAAAGGACGTAAGGCTTATAGGTCTGTAGGCCTTTGGTGTCGCATAATTTGCCTTGCCGGGTTTGGGTATAAATAACACCCTTGCCTCCTGCCAGGCTTTCGGAGATGCAAGTCCCAGGTACGCTGTGAAAATATTGGCCAGGTGGGGTGCCAGATAGTCTGTCTTTCTCGGTAGTAACGCCGAAATTATTCCATCAGGTCCGAAAGACATAAATGGTTTGAAGCTCCCCAAGGATTCCTTCACCATAAATTCCGTAATTATAAATCTTCGATCAACATCATCATTCCAAGATTCCGTGTATCCGTGAGTCCCGTTGTATCCTGTGGAAAATGGGTTTCAATCAAAAGCCTCAACAAGTCGTGCGTTGTCTCTGCTCTCACTCCCATGTCGTCGACTAAAGTTTCAGTTTGGACATGGCTTTTTGAGAGAAACTTTTTTGCGGCGTCATTAACGCTATCGACCTGTTCGCAGAAAAACTTCCAGGAGGCGCGTTTTTTTATAAATTTTAATCAAGAAATTCATTAAATAAAAGTGGAAGTTTTTCACAACAATGAACTTATGTTAGGGAGTTGTTACTTGGGAGTTTTCCCTACTCCCTGTTCTCCTATTCTGAATAATAATTCTCTAGATTTTTTCCTTTTCCCTTATTCTTAGCGAATTTGGGAAAAGGGTTAATTTTCCCAGGGAAAAATAAGCGACATTATTAAAACACAAGTCACATGTTCACCAGTTCTCAATCAAACTCCAGTTTTCTAGATCTGAATACTTTGTATTTGGTAGGCCATAGTGGGGACTACCAAAATACAAAAAGTAAAAATAAAACATTACAAAAACAACATATAACAAATTTGGAGATTGCTTAAATTCCTGTTTACCTTGTAAAAGTAATAGCCAAAAGTTAACTCTAAACAAAAGTTAAAAGTTTGCAATACATCAGGCGAGAGCATAAGAAACCATTGAAACAAAACCCTTTACATGGAACCTTTTACGTTGTGAAAAAAACTACACTTATATTTTAGAATGTCGGACATCTTTGAGATTTCGTCGAAAACTGCAAATGAAATTTGCCCATTAACATTCCATTAGGGAACTGGTGCAAACTTCTCACAAATCAATGAATGCTGTTCGATTCAATTTTGAGACCAATGATAAGGGACCTCCTTTTTATAGCCAAGTCCGAACGGCGTGCCGCAGAGCGACAGCGACGGCAAGGTACCTCACAAATCTCGCCAGCATTAGGAAGAGATAACCAACGCTGAAAAAATTTCTGGTGTTCCTGCGAGGATTCGAACCCAGGCGTTCAGCTTCAAAGGCGGACATGCTTGCCACTGCGCTACGGTGGCCTCAAAACTTTAATAACAAACCCTCAACCCCGTCATTTTAAGCAAAAACTTGTCTATGGTCGACTTTCTGATTCCATTCATTTTCATAAAAGTATTCCGGTGTGACCTTGGTTTCGCCAAAATTAGTTTTCCCTTTTCACATTCGTTTCACCAAATAAATATTAAGGTGACCGCCAAATCACACGAAATAATTTTTTCAAACTCACAGTTCGAAAAATTAAAGCATATGTTTTGTCTGAAACAAAGGTAAACAAAAGATAGAAAGAAGAAGAAAATCTTGGACTTGTAATTTGTTTTAAAATTTTTGGAAATTTCTAAATACCTGCGGCTTTCTTGTTGAGACCAAATTATAGATGTTTTTTAAATCTCAAACTTCGCACATTGAAGTGATTTTTTAACCCAAAAACTAATGACACAAATAAAAAACCACCAAAAACTGGTTATTTGATTTTAAATAAACTGGTTGTGATTTTAATGTGTATTTTAAGTATTAGGAATAATTTACATTGGTTTCACCATAAAATTTTTAGTCAAATGGTTTCACAGTTTTTTTGGTGAAATCTATCATACTGATCACCTCATTTTACAAATATTTCACATTAGTCTGCGGAACGAAACCAAGGTCGTACTCGATTATGTTATTATTCTGGTTTCTGTAGTGTATCAAAAAAACATGCGATTTCGCCTGTGAAAAACGAATATAGTACCAGCCTTAACAGAAAAAATTCAGCTGTAGAAATAATTTTTTCGAAGAGAATAAAATAACTCTGAAGTTGATAGAAAACATGCCAATTCATACTAATTGATTTGTAAAAAATTGAATAAACTATCAACAACAAGCCATATTCTAAATTTATTGTAAAAGTACAAAACTGATCGCATGTGCCAATTTTGTAACTGAATATTTTTAATATTCGAAAGAAACGCAGACAGAATTTGTTTCCCCATTGTATTTCGTCGGCCTATTTCCATATTGGTCCAAACACCAGTTTTAAGTTGGGTTAAGTTTTTGTGACTTTAAAGACACGTACTTACATTCAGATTCTCATTTATGGCTCGATTATGTATAACAACCTTATGGGTCGGTTATGGATGGCAATCTTAAGGGTCGATTATGGAACGCAACCTTAGTTCAGTTGCATTGTCAGTTGACATGGGATTCTTCGGCAATCACATTCTTGTAGTTGCTGTTTTTTTTTTATTAATAAATAAGTGAAATGAAAAGGAAATGAATTCGCTTGCGTTGAAATTGTTCATTTGTTTGTTTATTACAAATGTGTTGGCGTTTGTTGGCTTCCCCACAAATAAATAATTTTTTATGTATCATCAAAAATACATGATAAATACATACGCTACCAATGCATATTACTAGCCCGCATACGAGTTGGGAAAACTCTTTTTAACACACAACATAACTAAGATAATTCCACTACCATTCAATGTGTTCACTGCAATCAAGAGCTGAGTATTTCTCACATCCTTGTAGAATGTCCTTCCTCCAAATACAACGAGCCGATGTCAACTCCCATGGACCCCTCTAATCCAAGGAGTCTGCCTAAAACCTTAGGTTCGGCAACTTTTGTAGTTGTTAGTTAATAAAAAGAATGTTAAATGTTTCTTGTATTCAATTTTTTTTTTGTATGTTACAAATGTGTTTATATGATTCGTCATAGTAAAATCCCCACAAATCGATAATTCTTTATGTTAAGAAAAATGGTGACAACCCCAAATATAGCTCGGGTTGTGCGTGTGTCATAAAATTTCGCCGCCAGGTACATCTGGTGATAGTGTCGGTCATCGCCAAGAGTGCCTGTTACCATTAGACCAACTCGGTAACAGACCTATTGTGTACTCATTATGTGTGATAGTGTGAAAAGATTATAAATCAAAGATAAAATGAAATTAAAAAGAAACCTAAACATCGCAGAATGTCGGCCATCGCCAGGAGTGTCTATTTCCATTAGACCCAGTCGATAGAACACCAATTGCAAATAAACTTGAATGGAAGACCAGTAGGCTAGCTCTTTGGTTTTGGAGAAATGATGGATTTGAAAAAAAAAAAATAGTTCAAAATTGCTTTAAATTGAAAAGAAAAAAATGTTTATTCATGATAACTCACATGTGCTGATTTATTTGACAATTTTACGTCATGGATGAAACTTTCAACTGAAGTTGCCAATGCCAGTGCTAAAAATGGAATTTTTCATCAACTTTTTGTAGAGCAGAGAGTCTCAGTGAGAGGTCGGGTGGCGCCAGCTCTTACTAAAATACTGAGTGCCTATGATACTCGACACGACAAGGTGAGTTATTGGCGCCTTTAAATAATGGCTATAACGCTCCCGTGGCGATCGGTCCTATGGACCAGAACGAGCTTGCTCACCTATGGACCTTGTAGAGGATCACCACCTCCACATAGAAATGACTAGTTAATTTTTGCCATCTTAGTCTTTAAGTCATTATTATATTTTGTATATTAAACATAAGGAGTAGTTGATTGTAATTTGTTTAAAATGGCCACTGCGTGGCTTCAAATTGCATTATCTGAATAAAATGAAAAAAATTTTAAATTGATTACAACAACAACTATTTAGATCATGCTACACAGAAGGATAAAAGCTAGAGGACAGAGTCGGCCTGGTGGTTTGCATTGAGAGCCCTGGGACTGAGATCTGTTTTTGGCTGCCTGACCATAATACAACCCTGCAGGCGGAGATCCGGGCGATTACGGAATGCGTGAGATGGTGTGGTGTTAACTGCAGGACGTCGAGTATGAAAATCTTTATGGACAGTAAACAGGCCATAATAGAATAACAACCAGGACAATAAAGTCACGAACAGAACTGAAGCATAAGAAGGAGATTAAAGCCTTCCCTGAGGTGCCGGGGCATAGCAAGGTAAATATAAAAGCCTTCAATAAACTTTGTTACACCGAAGACATTCGGGACGACGCAGTCCGAGTTAAGGGCGTGGTCAGCGAACGCGCATGTAACATTGTGAAACAGCGACAGGGACGATGAAAATCCTTTGGGTTATCCGGAGGCTTTAAGACCAGGCTGTTACTGAAAGAAAGTAAGAAGGTCAGTAAAGCTTTCGGTATCTTAACGAGACATGAAGGACTACGAGCTCACTCATGCAAAATCGTTGCGGCAAAGGATAGCTTGTGTAGGGCATGTGGGGAAGATAGCGAGACGTTGAAGCATTTGCTATATCATTTTCCGGCTTTCGGTGCTAACAGATATCGATACTTAGGTGCCGATGCGATGAAGTTCGCAACGCATTTTGCGAACTTCTAGTTCGTCGATCTCAAAATCAATAGAATGGTGTAAGGAACTGTGACACAATGCCAGAGTACATCCTTCTGGCTTTGTTTATATTGTTTGCAAATAAGTATTCTAATTACACATTTTAATCTATTGAATTTTGTATAATTTTATTGCGAAGAAAATACTAGAGTTTCGAATAGAAATCAATACAAACAAAATTATGAACGTCTAAAAAGTCTTGAATAGATACCTACCCGACTAAGTGTTGAGTTGTGGAAATGGAGGCAATTTTACGAATATAAATTATACACACCAGATCGTACGGGTAATATACCATATATGACATAAATATTTCGTCTTGACCTCGTTCACATGAGTCCTTGGTTCACCCGAGAATCTATGTAGAATTTATACATTTTAAAAAAATTTTTACCCACTCAATAGAATGGTGTAAGGAACTGTGACACAAAATTCTAGTGCCCAAGAATGGTATTCATATTCTGAATGCCAGAGTACATCCTTCTGGCTTTGTTTATATTGTTTGCGAATAAATATTCTAATTATACATTTTAATCTATTGATTTTTGTATAAGATATTGTAATCAAAAATTTACGATGTACAGCGGTCAAAAAAAGTATTCATCATTCAATGTTTTTTTTTTAATAAGTCTACAAAAGACAATTGGAATAAAAACATATTTAACTAATGATGCAGTAGTGCTTGTGTGATATATATGTACACAATTTCATTGTTTTTAAAGAAAAAAATAGTATTTATGGGAACAAAAAGGGTCATTTTACAGCTGAACACAAAAAATTAAACAAAAAAAGTATTCATCATTGCAAAAAAACAAAAAAATAAATAACATAATTTAAAAAAATTAATACTTTGTTATTCGACCACCGCGTCTTATAACTTCTTTTAAACGGTTTGACATCGATTGGACTAATTTAGCGGTTATATTTTGGTCTATATTAGTCCATTCCTCCATTATCACCTGTTGCATTTGACTCTTGCTCGAAAAATTGCGCGTTCTCAATTTGCGTTCGAGATGTTCCCAAAGATGTTCAATTGGGTTCAAGTCGGGACTTTGAGGGGGAGTTTTAATGACTTTGGGGCAGTTATACAGCATCCACATCTTGGTATTTAAAGCAGAATGTTTGGGGTCATTATCTTGATAATATTGAAAGTTATTACCAAGCCCAAGTTTTACAGCACTATCTTTTAAATTCTTCTTTAAAATGTCAATGTAATACTTATGATCCATTACTCCATTAATAATTTCAAGATTTCCCGCTCCTGAAGCCGCCATACACCCCCAAACCATTAAACCACCTCCACCATGTTTTACAGTAGCAACTGTGTTTCGTTCTTCAAGCTCTGTATTTGGTTTTCTGTACACTATGACCTTTCCATCGCACCCAAAAAGATTAAACTTGCTCTCGTCTGCAAAAATGACTGTTTTCCAAAATGATTCGGGCTGTTTTACATACATTTTTGCGAAGTTTAGCCTTTTCACTCGGTTTATTTTATTTATAAAGGGCTTCTTACGTGCAGTTCTTCCTCTGTAACTATGCCTTTTGAGTGTATTTCGAATTGTTTGTGTAGTAACTTCCTTCCCTAAATATTCCATAGTGTTTTTACGAAGAATGGTCGCATTTGTCTTCGGAGTTTTCTGAACTTGCCGCACTAGCCAACGCACATCTCCAACTGAAAGTGCTTTTGGTCGACCAGATCTTGGTTTATTGTCAACAGTTTTCGTTTCTGTCCACTTTCTGATGATGGATTGTATAGTAGATCGTGGTCTATTTAATATTTCACTCATAGTTTTTTGAGTTAAACCATTCCTGTGGTGTTTTATTATCAAAACTTTTACCTCATCAGAAACCTCGTTTTGCTTACGACCCATTTTGACAAAAACTATATTTTCAATGAAATTAAATATTTGCTGTCAAGGGCAAAGCCTCCTTTACTAAATAAAACAGAAAAGGGGGATTCCCAAATAATATTTGAATTTGACTTTGATGATAGCACATCAATGATGAATACTTTTTTTGTTCTGTTTTTGGTGTTATTATATAAAATTGCATTTTTTGCGCTAATTAAATTTATTTTTTGAATTTATTTTAAAACATATTACGAAAAATAAACTATTGCATAAAACTGCATTATTTGTTTACTTTAAATTTTCTTCAATTACCCAAAATAAGTGAATTTATTATCAATTTTGCTAATGATGAATACTTTTTTTGACCGCTGTACGTCGCATGTTCCAAAACTTCCTACCGAATCCCAGTGTTCAGATAGCTAGTTTGCACAAGAGCTTAAATCTTTCATATGACATACATAATAATTTTTGATTTATCCAAGTGGCGTTGACATTGTTCGACTTAGTGCTTGATACATTCAATAAACACTGAAAAATGTATTCATTGTTTGAAAGTTTTTGATATCTCCAAGTGATGTTGATCCGTACTCCTATCTATGTAGGTGCCTAATACATTTGACAAACTCGGAAGGATTTTTTGATTGTTTAAAAAATTACCCTTAAAGCAGGGGTTGAATTGCTGACTTCAAAATATTAACAGCACAAAAAACATGTACTTTGCTTGAGCTTTTTTCAGTCAAAAAAAGGAAACTGATTACTGGCTGTAACTATGAAAAATAAGCAAGCAAAAGCCAAAAAGAAAAAACAGAACAACTTAACTTGACTTTTAAGCAAACAGTTAACGCATTTAAAACAAGCAAAGCTACAAGAATTGCTATCAGCATTTAGGTTATATAAAGTATATATTAAATCGTAGTAAAATTCGAATATATTTGTCCGTAGGTAGCCTTTAAAATTATGATGTTGGGCTGACATTTAACAGACCCATATTTTTTGTACGCAGTTTAAGTCTTTGAACAGGCAAAGCCGGACCATATTAAGAAATAGCTCACATATAAACCGATATCTTGATTTTGGGGCTTAAGCCATAGAAGGGGCCTTTGTTACTCGATTTTGCTGAAATTTTGAATTGTGACCTGTATAAGACCTCTCGATTTAGGCGCCTTATATTTACCAGATTCGTCCATTTGAAATAAATGGACGCAATAAATGATGAATACACATTTTAAGCGATTTTGATTTTAATGTTTTCTGTGCATTTGCTCGACTTTGCAAGTCGAAAAAGGAGCAAGATTAAAGCAAGAAAATTTTAATAAAACTGAATACTGACAGTTAAGAAGTTCACATTGATTTGTATTGCTTAGCTTGCTTTGATTGCTATAACTGTTTGTTAAGGAAGTCAAGTTAAACTGTTCTTTTTTTAAATGCTTTAGCTGTTGCTGTTGCTTGTTTATTTTTCACAGTCACAGTTACAGCCAAAAGTCATGTATTGAAAAATAGTCAAGCATTCAAACTGAATACTGACAGTTAAGAAGTTCACATTGATTTATATTGCTTGGCTTGCTTTGATTGCTTTAACTGTTTGTTTAGGAAGTCAAGCTAAATAGTATTTTTAATTGCTTTAGCTGTTGCTTTAGCTTGTTTATTTTTCACAGTCACAGTTAAGGCAAAAAGCCAAGCATTCAAGCCCTGCCTGAAAGAACTACTTGACAATACAGTTTTTGTAATCCATTGTTAAGCATGTCAAAAATGTATGATCTACGTCCCACGTTCCAAAAACTTGATTTTATTTGTATTAGATCATGATTCATGCGGGAATATGCACAGTTATGGGTACGAATAAGTATGAGTATATTGGAAAACAATGTATGCCCCCATCTTTATAGCTTAAGTAAATTGTTTGCTTTTTATTATTAGGGAAAACTATTATGGGTGTGAAATAAAAATATAAATTTTAAGTTGTTATATAAAACTAAAATTAAGAAATTATTACATTTATGTCGAAGTCCCTTAACGTTAACTCAAATCACGGCTGTTTGTGGTTGCTGGAATGACAGGCTTATTGCCGGTCATGTTTGGAAACGTTTAAAGCTTTTCTCCGATTACAAAGAAATGTTATTTTTCAATGGTAGCTATATTTGCGTTTGTTTTCGTTAATTAAATATAAATTTACCTTAATTTTAATTGGGTTTCCTGTTTGTTTTTAACTGCCTTTCGATTTTAAACAACAAGCGCTTTTAATAGTTACCGACCTAATCTAAAGATGCTGTGTCTTTCTAGCGTTCATGGATTGATTTTTGTTCTTTAACTTTATTATTTTTGTTTTTGTATATAGATGCTTATCTTCCATATCCCTTATACGGTTAATTTTTTAGTCGCTACGTATCTTCTTTATGTCTGGTTGTGCCGGTTCTTCCAGCGATGCCTCATCCGCGCAATTGAGTGTCCGCTTTTGGCCGACGATTGTGGCGGCGGCTGATGTAGCACATCCACCGCTTAGAGTAGAGTCGTTATCTGTAGTATTATGGTTGATTAATGAAGGTGTTTGACCATCGTCCAAAGCACGACTGTTACTACTCTCATCATCCTCATATTCTGATTCGCGCAAGCAGTTACTGCTGCTGTTTTCACCTTCCAATCCAGCTGCCGAAGCTGGCATAATAAGTGCACCATTTCCATTGGATGCGGTTTGAGTAGTTGCGATGTTGGACTCCTTAAGTAGTAACGAACTATTTTTATTAGTTTTTACTACTGGTGGTTCCATATTACTTTCTGAATCAGATGCTAAAGGTGTACCTTCAGCATTTTCCTCGCCATCATCAGTTGTTGTGGTAGCCGTAGTTTGTGTTGTGTTTTCATCAAGGTTGGGCTCTTGTGATGTTGAATCGTTTGAAACAAAATTGGAGTCGCCATCTTGATGTGTAGGGTTAGTATTTTCATTTTCTGATTCAGTTGCAATATTTTCTTCTCCACGACCTAAAATTAAAAAATATGAGATTAGAAACGACGGTTACATTAAAATTCATAGCAAGACGTCTTTGTAAAACAAAAGTCCAACAAAGCGAATCTTGCTACGCATTTTTGAATATATCAATGACGCATATTTATGTTTTTACAAATGTAACACAACAAAAGACACCAATACCAATGTGTACAACATAGAAAACGCTCATAAATACTATTATCAATCCTGGAAAACATATTTAAAGGATTAACACCCACCTGCGCTATCGTCGTCATCGTCGTTTGTGTCATCGCCAGCAGCATTTCGAACATTATCGGATGTTCCATTAGCTTTGTTTCCCGCTGCACTGCCACCACCTTTGCCAGAAGGCATTTCATCTAAAAGTTCTGGGCTCAAGTCGTTGGCGACATAGTGAGCCCATAATGCCAATTCAACTCTGTGTGGTGACCATACTGGCTTCTCTCCACCCGCTTGGGCATTTAGCCGAGTAACAGTTGATTGAATATGTTGGACAAAGTTTAAATATTCCTTCGTGGTGTAGTCGATACCTTCAATTTCTGGAATGGCCATAAGACACTCATCCGCCATAAATGGTGCTGAGTCTGGACATGCAGCTGCTAGCAACGCTGAAGCCATTGTTGTTCCAACACCTTTTAAATTTGATAGTGCTGTAATAGCCTGTTCCAAATTAGGCAGTTTGCGGAAAGCCTTTTTTGTCTCTTGTACTACTGCTCGTGGTGTGTTCACCTTAACAAGATAATTGAGTTGAGGATAGAATTTTCCTCGAGCCTGTTTCCATCTCATCGTCTGTACCAGCTCATCATACTCCATATGTGCATCTTTCCCTCGTTCCTTTATAAGCTTAGGTAGAACATTTTGATACCATTCATCCAGCCGTATAAGTTCCTGTGGCTTTTTGTTGCGTTTCTCCGCCTTAAGTTTCAAAACTTCGGGGTACAAATTATAGCAGTAGTCGAATTGCTCCGTCGTGCCATTTTCAAAGAAAGAAGCCGTATCTTTGCCGGTATTGGCCATATTTGCTGTTTTTCCAATACTCCCGATTTAGCTATGGCTATGGCCAATCTAAAGTACTAAGATCTGAATACCCAACCGAACCGAATACACAAAGTTAACTCAAAAGCAAACCAAAAAATAAAACTACAAGCGACGAACACGAAGAGAAATGACAGATGGTTTTCCAAAGAAGAAAACGGCCTCTATCCTCTATTTAATGGCGGCTCGTAGTTTGAGTGGAGAAGACAAGCGTAGCGCTTAAAATGTTGAGCTCTCTTTCGATGTGAATGCTTGTTGTTGCTGTGGCCGATGATAAATGCTTCGCCTGCTGCTTTAATGTGATTTGTTGTTGTTGATGGTGGTGGTTGCTTGTGTTTGTATATCACAGATTCACACACACAAACATTTCATGTCGTATTTTAATGGCAGCTGCAGATTCTTGATGGTGTTGGTGCCTGAAATGGTGGTGTAGCTGATAATGGCGAAGAAGGCCTAAAGCAAAAATCCTAATCCTGTCGAGGAGCAACTCCGCTTAATTTTTTCCCGAGCACGTCTGGGCCAATATTCACCCTGATTTTTAATCTGAAAAGAGCAAAATGCGAACCCTTAAATTTAAGCCAATACACAACAGAACCGAGAATAAATTACTTTGACCAGCCAAACTTTTAAAACCAATGTTTTTCTTACTAACCTTAATTTCTACATATATTATTATTTATAATATGTTTATGGAACAAGCTTATTTCACAAATTATTTGCTAATTTCACGGTAAAAATTTTTCTGTGCCACCAGCAATAGTAATTTTTTTTTAAATTTTGTCTTGCCTTCTTTTCTCTCCTTTTCTCTTTTTTTTAACCCTAACACAACCATGTCGCACGACGCTTATCGAAACCCGCTACGAGTAAACACAACCATAGCAAAGCGGTCACCTATTCAAAGGGCAGTTCCCACATGAATATATTTAGTTCAGTTTGACAGAAAATTACTCAAGTTCATTATATGAACAAATTCGATTGTTATTTATTGTTATTTCAAAGACTGTTATTGCCAAATTTAATACTCTTAAAGTAGTTTTCACTTACATTTAAGCCTAGTACTGAATTCGAATCGAAAAAAAAATGCAAACACATTTCGTATATGGAATTCTCGTTGTGTTTTATTTTAGCGCTATATAGTGCAGATCACGATTAATTTTTTCTTATTAAGCCTAGTACTAACTTCAATTGCAGCGAAAATGCCTATTAAATTATTGCGAAATCCGACGGACTCTTTTCTTTGTCAGAACACAAACAAAAGTCAAATGACAACACACAACAGTATGGAATCAGAGTTGATTCGGCCCATTTCGTGAGCATTTAATTACATTTGCAATTAAAATGGTGCGAAATTTATCCTGAAGCAGCTACATGTCGCTACTATTTTGCTCAAAGAACTCAGTACCACTTGTACGGAATGTGTTCGCATTATCTTCGTCACCATTTTTTTTTATAGTGCGTTTCGACACTTGTTTGGGTGAAAAGTCAAAGTCAGTACTAGGCGTTATCTGTTATCCCATGTTATGACTGGTACCATGGCATAATTACCAGGTAGTGTACCGTATATAGCTGAATTAAATTTTTTCTCGCGAAGTGCACTATCTGTCAACGAGTTTTGGTTGGGTGTGTGTTTCAGTGTTTCAAAAAAGAAAACGTGAAAAATGTGTGTTTTCTGACTGCTCTGATTAGGACAAAGGCATATTCATTTACAGGTATTGGCAGTTGCCCAACAACAAAATATTAAGCGCACTATCTGTCAAAATCAGTGTTTAGAACCACTTAATAGACAATTTTCGTGCGAATGAACTTAGTACTAGGCTTATAGCAGTGTTCATTCCAGTTTTTAATTCTATAAATTCACTACAAATGGTTAGCTCGCAAATAGAAAATCGAATAGTGAAGAAATTGTACGCTAAAACCCGGTATTTTTTATAAAAAATAACGGTATTTTTTTGTTAAGTTTTTTTTTCTGCTTCCGTCGAAAATCTTTCCATGCCATCCTTTCATTTGATCTGATCAGTATTCCTATCTTCTCGCAGTACATTTCCATATCATTATCCAATACCTATTTCAATTCAATTGACTCACATGTTACATTCTTGTAAGAAATGTGTGTATGTGCGCCGTTAGCCAAGTACGCGTGTATCCGATACTCACCAGGGCACTGATCTGTCGCAAAAAATAAAAACTATTGCATCACAATAGATAAAAAAAAATGGAAACGAATCGGTTTAATAGACTGTCACTATAACCTATTCTGGCCTGTCACTATAGCATATAACGCTTTTTATAAATTCGTTTGATTCTGTTTTCATAATGATATGCAATTATTTTTTAAAACCTTTACTATAGTATAGGGGTTATAGCAACTTCACCATTCCGCTTGCAACGCCTCAATATTCTAAAAACCTATATTCTTAATTGTCGTGACATCATAAAAGTACGTTTACACAGCCCATTATATTGGTATTTATGGCCCACGACTATTGATTTTATAAAGGGAAACCCGATGATTGAGCTATTTAACAGGCTTTAATAATCAGTGAACCATACTTAAACTTAAAACGAGTAAAGCTAGACGTTCAAAATTTGCACAACTACACCCATCTCTTCTCAATTCTTGCGCCCTTAGATGGATCAATTATTGCTGTCTTATTTCAGTTCTACATCTGCAAGTAAGATATTCTAAATAGATATCATTGCAAAGTTGCAATGGTAAGTTATCGATATCATGCGTAACAATTCCGTTTTGGAGTACATCCAGATCCCTAAAAACTAAATTTTTTCTACATCTTTGGAAGCAAACATTTTGCGCCATGTCATTTTTCATAAATTTTCAATTAATATATTGAAAATTTCGATTTTAAATCAAAAAAATTTTATTTGTTGTTAATCTAATGCAGGCAAATCAAAGATTTATTGGTATATTTTCATAAAATGCTAATGCATCCAATTAGCTAACTTGAAGAATTGATTTGCTCTTTTCCTTCGACTATCTTGTCAACAATAGTTTGTATTCTCCATATAATGTCGTAACTCCCTTTTCGATACCTACAAGTAATAATAATAAAAAAATATGTATATATAAACGGGCTTGTTATTAGATCAACAGAAGTTTTTCATTCATATTGTTACCTTTTCGAACTCACATAGAAAACAAGTTGTTATTCACATTTGCAGGATTAATATTTCAATTAAATTTAAACTAGGCATGACGAAAAGGGTGTTGATAAAATTAAATTTTTTAGCAATTTTTTGTGGATATTACTAGATTAAAACAAATAAAAGTTAGTAAATGGTTTATCTTCAATGTAACATAACTAAAGAAGTGAATCCAGTTAATAACTTTTTTGTTTCTTTGAAATTCAGGCGACGACATTAGTTACAAATTGAAAACTAATTGTCGAATTATCAATTATTCAAAAATTAACTCAAACATGAAACAACTAATATCAATGCATTTCTAATGCTTCCAGTCGTACTGGTTGTGTGTATGGTATTATAGATTTCTTCTCCGTGTCCCTTGTGAGTGCTTTTCGCATATCTGAAAATAATAGTTAAGCAAATGTCACATTAATGCACATACCTATTTGTATCTCAAGTGTTATGGCGGGTACTATGTTCGGTTTTCACCGTTGAAAACCCCTTTTTCTCACGATTACTGATTTGAAACTTTACGAAAAAAAAACATTGTTTTAACAATTTTATTAAAATTTTGCCAAGAGTAATGAGTGAATGGCCTACTGAATATAATCGAAAGTTTTTCTGCTTTAAAATCTATTGTCTAAAACAAGTAATCGGCGAAAAATATCGCGAAGAGGGAATATAGTACCAGCCTTTATATGGCAGCATAAATTATAATGAATTTTGTATGTTTATGGATGCCCCCGTAATCGGCGAAAATATCGCGAAACGGGAATTTAGTACCAGCCTTTATATGACAGCATAAATTATAAGGAATTTTATATGTTTATGAATGCCACCGAGGCGCAGAATTTGCCATGCGTTCGGCTTCATAGGCGGACATAACTTGGTTTGCACAGCACGCCGTTCGTGCTCGACTATAAAAAGCAGGTCGCTTATCATTGAGCTTAAACTCGAATCAGAGAGCACTCATTGATATGATTGATATTGAAGTTTACCCCCTCTTCTATAATGGAATTTTCGTGGGAAAATTTGCGTTTTGTGTACATATGTTTATAATATAACAACTAATATTAAAAGACATGTAAAACTCACCATAGGCATCTTCGTCTTGATCTCCAGAATAGTAGTCCAATATTGTTCGAAATATTATATATCCTAAATTGGTATACATGTTTATGGCAATTTTGTTACTTTTGCGAACAAATAAGTCAACAAAATAAGCTCGCTTCCTAAAAAAAAGTAAAAACAATTAAAAAAATATACAGAGAATAAATAGGGACTAAAAGGGTTAAAAATTAGACAATCAGCGTCATTAAAAAAAAACCTTTTTTCGTGATTACTTTTTTAAAAATGACAAAATAAAAATTTTATTAAAAATTTACCATAAGTAATGAGGGTGTGAAGTCAGCAAGTTTTTTTGCTTTAAAATCTATTATCTAAAAAAAGTAATAGGGGAAAAATATCGCGAAAAGCGAATATAGTACCAGCCCTTAGGGCGAAGATTAATTTTATTTCTCTTTCTAAAATCGAGATTAATACGCGAAAAATTATTTTGCAATGATAATCCCCGATTGGGATTAGAACAGCCAACCTTACGAGTCCAAGGTGTATGCTGGCCCTCTGTGCTTCTCGCCTTATTTCATTACAGAAGCCTAAGTAAATGTCAATTATTTTGTGTTTGGTTTTTAAGTTAGCGGCAGAAGCAATAACAAAAACAAAATTGTTTAAACTTCTATCAATAACTGTAGATGATGAAAAAAATTTGTATAATATAATTGCGATAGTAACGTATTTTGTTGTTTTGAATCATGAAATCTCTACTAACTTTAATACATAAGTATCAAAATATTGGCGAGTATGGAGTTTGAGATGCATTCCAAAATGTTTGCAGGGCGCCAAACAATAAAAAATTGGCAAAATTTACCATTTTACTACAAAAAAAAATAATTTTCTGCAACTTATGTTGCTAAGAATTATTATTTGAAATGACTAGATACTTTTTATAGATCATTTAATGCAATCTCAATTTAATCACTGTTGTGTATCCAATTAATAAAACATTGTTTTTTTTTATAATAAAAACAGCATCAATATTGGCACAATTTCTACCCGGCATGGGATAACAACACAACTGGGATCTACCGGGTGCATTCACAGGCTGCGGATAGTGGAATCCTCTGTATACGGAATAGCTCCAACTGCTGTCGCGGAGAGGGTGGACAAGGCGATTTATGGGCGTGACATGATTTCTAACCGACGTGGTATTACTCTCACACAGGTTAGACATCTCAGCTGAGATGTACCAGGTGCATCCACAGGTTGCGGATAGTGGAATGTTCCGTATACGAAATAGCTGCAACGGCTGTCACGAACAATCAGGGGTATCCAGTCGGGAGGATGAACAAGGCGAGTTATTGGCGCATCAAAATTACTTCAGACCATAACGTTCACGCGGCGATCGGTCAAATGAACCATAACAGGCTTGCCCACCTATGGATCTTGACGAGAATCGCTACCTTCACATGCAAATATGTGGCCAATCCCATGGCAGTCGGTTGTACGTACCGGATTGACCCGATGGAATTCATTATTGGCAAGGACTGATGCCTCGGTGTAGACACTGCTGCAATAGTGGATAGTGGAATGCTCCGTATACGAAATAGCTGCAACGGCTGTCACGAACAATCAGGGGTATCCAGTCGGGAGGATGAACAAGGCGAGTTATTGGCGCATCAAAATTACTTCAGACCATAACGTTCACGCGGCGATCGGTCAAATGAACCATAACAGGCTTGCCCACCTATGGATCTTGACGAGAATCGCTACCTTCACATACAAATATGTGGCCAATCCCATGGCAGTCGGTTGTACGTACCGGATTGACCCGATGGAATTCATTATTGGCAAGGGCTGATGCCTCGGTGTAGACACTGCTACAACAACCAAATATGTGGCTCCAACAACATTATTTCTAAATTATGTTCTATACTTATAATTAAAAAAGTGACAAATAGGTTATCTTCAAATAAATTTCTTACTTTTCAGATATGTCTTCCAAGAAGTTCATTAACAGAGCTGCTAAGCCCAAACGGCGGTAGTCAGGTGACACGGTTAAAGCTGTTACATGGCCATGCCAATTCTCCATATGTCCTTCAACTTTTCCCATTACTAAAGAATTAAAATATATTTAATGAGGAAGCGTTACTCTTAATGGTACTTTACTGTTGTTCCATCTAAAAATACCAATTCTAATAATTTTAAAACACTACAAATTCATTTGTGCGGTCACAGCATTGTGTAATTTATTAACTAGCCAAGACTTTAATGAAATTAAAACTCGCCTTTTCAAGAAACACAGTAAAGTACCACAAGAAAAACAAAATAATCTTACTGTATCCCATTATCTGGCCACTGGGCGATTCCGCTAATTGAAAAAATTCTGGCCAACGAGCAAGATACTGTGTATAAAACGAAAGACCATATGTTTCTGTTAAGGGGTCAAAGTTCCTGTGGAAGATGCATTTATAAGAGCAACATATAATTAAAATAAATGTGAATTCCAAAAGGAACGTTGAAAAAGCATGTTTACATTACAAAGTGGGTCGTCGATGAGACCCACTTTGTAATATTTACTTACACATTATTGAATTTAAATAAGTCATCGCAAGTAAAAGGTCTCAGAGTGGTCATACTGGTGAAATAGGATTCCTATAGCAACAAAAATCTGCTGTGGTGCTTCTCTCGATTTATTTTTGGATTAGCCACCATGCACAAATTTCGCTCCAAGTTTATTAAAAACAAGTCTGATAGTGATGAGAAATGGCGTAGAATTCTGCTCGTTTGTGAGTTTTCGATTACCAGGATAAAAATTGTGCTAAAAATAACAAACTATTTATACAGGTCTCCTTGATAGGCTGTTGTAAAGAATCATTTAAGCCTTAGATGAATGAATTTGTTTATTGATTGCTAGATTGCTACTGCAAACCAATATTTTAATATTATTAATCCTAACAAAATGTAAGAAACGTACAGTTTTTTGTTCTATTAAAGATGGCAATTAATAAGAGATTAAAATGTACTCTAAAACAAAAGTAATCGGTTTCTCCGCTGACTAAATTAGAACAGCAACGGCGGCATGGTTGAATTAAGTAGGTTGGCTCACTTACCCAACAACAACGAAATCAATATTTCAACACTATGGCGATGGTGGCGCAAATTGCCACTAGGCAGTCAAATTTCTAGACACTTCCTACCTGACATTCTAGTTTTTATTTGCACTATCATGCATAGGTGCCACAAGATTTTAAGATTTATCATTATAAACGTGTATATTATAAATTAAAACAATTAAACAAAATTTAAATCCAAACCAGGCATTTGGCTTTCTGGTGGGTTTTGGATACAACTCTGGAGTTGGACAATTCCATCAGCTGGGCAAGTGAGCCAACGTTCAAAGTTATACCATGAACAGCGGCATTTAGAAGCAAGATACGTCGGGGTTATGAATAAAATATTTATTTTGAAAAAAGTTTATCACGTTTCATTTTGTTACTGAATTCGCCTGTTTCCAAATCTTTCATTTGAATTTGGAAATACAAATTCAACAAATTCAAATTCAATTGTATTGTGTTTCAGAGACGTTGCCGTGAAGCACGAAATTTGGGTCCGGGGTCGAAGGTTTGAGTCCCATCGTAGACTTTGGTTTGTCATTGTGTCTCAACGGTCACAATTGTGAGTCTGTTTAATGGGACTGTAACTCTTACCTAATGGCTGGTACTATGTTCGTTTTCAAGGTTGAGCACCCATATTTTTTTTGAAACACTACACAAAAAAACAATAATAAAATAACAATTTTATTAATTTTTTGCCATAAGTAGTGGGCGAAAGTCCTACTGAATGAAATCAGCATGTCTATTTGTCTTAAAATCTGTTATCTAAAAAAAGTAACCGGTGAAAAATATCACGAAAAACGTATTTAGTACCTGCCTTAATCTAAGGGTCAACTTCATGCTCCCTAGATACATTTCCCAAAAATACCAATTACGTTTTGTAGTGAGTTGTTTTATTAGAGTAGTTGGTCTCAGTAAGAAATTTGTTGTTGTTGTTATCATTTTCCGTTCGTCGTTCGTGTTGCAATCGTCTTTTTGGGGAAAATTACAAACATTATATCAACATATTGATAAATAAATTAATAAAGTAATTATAAATTGTAGTAAAAGTATATTAATTCCTAGTGCTTTCGTCATAAGTAAAAATTTTTATTGAAGCAGTGTAATATTAATGGGAAAAATTGTGGTTAAAGATTCTGAAAATTGGGACAAACAACCACCACTACAAAAAACTGTAGACTGTAGCCATGAAATGATAGATACAAGTGAAAACGAAAATTTATGTTAAAACTTCTAAAATAGGAAAGAAGTATAGTGAATGCTCTAAAAGTTATTGGTGTTATCTGAAATACTTCTTAAATAATAAAAATTTAATAATTATTGATATATGCCTCTGAAAGGAATATCGAAAGTTATTCGCGGTTCACCGTTTTCTTGTTCGTGTTCTCGTTCGTGCTGCACTACAAACGTCGTATTTTGTATTGCTTTCTATCGTGCAAACCAGTTAAAAATTAAGAAAAAAATCTTGATCAAATCGATGTTTTGGATTAAATCATGTTGAAATCAATATTGCGGCAGATATGATGTCTCGATTCCCATTTCTGTAAAAGTGAGTATATACTATATATTTAATGAACAGACAAACGCCAAGCGAACGCCACATTTCTCCGCCTTTTATAACTAGTGTTGCCAGACTGCAAAGAGCTACGTGTGTCAAACGGATTGTTTACCTTATTAGGGCTTGTATTATGTTCACCTCACGCGTTGAAAATCAATATTTTTCGCGATTACTTATTATAATGAATAAAAAATCTTGCTTATATCATTCAGTAGAACTAATTTTATTATTGTAGTGTTTCAAAAGTAAAAATGCAAGTTTGGCCTTGAACATTCCATTAACCCATTAACGCCTGAGGGTTGGCACACTATTCGTCTTCATACGAATACTAAAATCTTAATTTAGATTCCTTGTAGGAAATTGTCCGGCTCTAGAGCATTTCATTCATGCTTTCTATTCAGCAACCAAATAATAGAAAGCATTAAACGAAATGGTTTATGTCCGTACTAAATGCTGCAATGGAATCTAAAGATTTTAATACCAAAAAAGGAAAGCGCAAACAGACAAACCAAATGGAAAGCACGTCGTTGTGTAGGTATCACTGCCAATACACAAAATATCACTGATAGCATCAGGCGATGGCAGATCTAAGTGCAGAGAACAAATGAGTTCGGCAAAATGTTTGTTTGCTGCTATTGGCATTGTTGGATTATGTTCAACAATAAGGATAAGTTGCATTTGAATCAGGGAAGTGTTTTTTTTTTTTACTTTTTTCTATTACGCTTGTGAATCAAGTCGCATTTTTTTTTTAATAAAAACCATCATTTGCTACAATATACTATAACGTTGTTCTCGCGGCGATCGGTTTGGACCGAAACGAGCCTGCTCACATACAGGAGCTTGACGAGGATCACCACCTCCTCATGAAATTATGACTGCAACAAAAACAACTAAAACAGAAATCTCACTCGCTCTAACTTTTTGATAAAATTTTTTGTTTCATTTTGTTTTATATAAAAAATTGCCGACATTCGACAAGACAATTTTTCCCAAACACATTTTATGACGGAAATAATTTTTTTTTACCAAATTTCTACTTTACGCCAATCAAAATTTCAAAAAGATTCTTCTTTCTTAACTCGAATGGGAACATTTATTAAAAAAGTTTCATTCGACTTTTTTACGCCAATCCAAATTTCATAGGAAGTTAGGAAAGAGCTAACATTTTTCTTTGACAGCCTTATTCATGGGTATATTTCTATGAAACAAAACAACTAAAACAGAAATCTCACTCGCTCTAACTTTTAGATTAAATTTTTTGTTTCATTTTGTTTTATATAAAAAATTGCCGACATTCGACAAGACAATTTTTCCCAAACACATTTTATGACGGAAATAATTTTTTTTACCAAATTTCTACTTTACGCCAATCAAAATTTCAAAAAGATTCTTCTTTCTTAACTCGAATGGGAACATTTATTAAAAAAGTTTCATTCGACTTTTTTACGCCAATCCAAATTTCATAGGAAGTTAGGAAAGAGCTAACATTTTTCTTTGACAGCCTTATTCATGGGTATATTTCTATGAAACAAAACAACTAAAACAGAAATCTCACTCGCTCTAACTTTTAGATTAAATTTTTTGTTTCATTTTGTTTTATATAAAAAATTGCCGACATTCGACAAGCCAATTTTTCCCAAACACATTTTATGGCGGAAGTAATTTTTTTTTACCAAATTTCTACTTTACGCCAATCAAAATTTCAAAAAGATTCTTCTTTCTTAACTCGAATGGGAACATTTATTAAAAAAGTTTCATTCGTCTTCATTACGCCAATCCAAATTTCATAGGAAGTTAGGAAAGAGCTAACATTTTTCTTTGACAGCCTTATTCATGGGTATATTTCTATGAAACAAAACAACTAAAACAGAAATCTCACTCGCTCTAACTTTTAGATTAAATTTTTTGTTTCATTTTGTTTTATATAAAAAATTGCCGACATTCGACAAGACAATTTTTCCCAAACACATTTTATGGCGGAAATAATTTTTTTTACCAATCCAAATTTCATAGGAAGTTAGGAAAGAGCTAACATTTTTCTTTGACAGCCTTATTCATGGGTATATTTCTATGAAACAAAACAACTAAAACAGAAATCTCACTCGCTCTAACTTTTAGATTAAATTTTTTGTTTCATTTTGTTTTATATAAAAAATTGCCGACATTCGACAAGCCAATTTTTCCCAAACACATTTTATGGCGGAAGTAATTTTTTTTTACCAAATTTCTACTTTACGCCAATCAAAATTTCAAAAAGATTCTTCTTTCTTAACTCGAATGGGAACATTTATTAAAAAAGTTTCATTCGTCTTCATTACGCCAATCCAAATTTCATAGGAAGTTAGGAAAGAGCTAACATTTTTCTTTGACAGCCTTATTCATGGGTATATTTCTATGAAACAAAACAACTAAAACAGAAATCTCACTCGCTCTAACTTTTAGATTAAATTTTTTGTTTCATTTTGTTTTATATAAAAAATTGCCGACATTCGACAAGACAATTTTTCCCAAACACATTTTATGGCGGAAATAATTTTTTTTACCAAATTTCTACTTTACGCCAATCAAAATTTCAAAAAGATTCTTCTTTCTTAACTCGAATGGGAACATTTATTAAAAAAGTTTCATTCGTCTTCTTGACGCCAATCCAAATTTCATAGGAAGTTAGGAAAGAGCTAACATTTTTCTATGACAGCCTTATTCATGGGTATATTTCCACTTATCCATCGTCTACAGGTTAAGGTACAGAGGCAAACTTCTTGCATATCAATGAGAGCTGTCCGATTCACGTTTAAGCCCAATGATAAGGTGCCTCATTTTTATAGCAGGGTCTGAACGACGTGGCGCAGTGCGATAACTTTTTGGGGATTTTTTTTAAACTCTACTCGCATGTTTAGATTTGCTGAAATAGATTGAATGAAATATTTTTCATTTCATTTATTAACCAAATATGTAATATAAAGCCAATAAGGCCCATAAAATAATTACATACAAACATTTCAGTAACCTGAGTATAACAGATAATTAAATTCATTTCTTAACATAATGAGGTACTTTATTATATTTACCTAATATTTGGCTCCCCAGCCATTAAAAATAAAGAATATAAAAGAAATCCAAATGGAAGAGAGCGATAAATAGAAAGTGGTCCAACAAAGTGCACAAGAATTAAAAATAGCGAAAGTTTATACTTTTTTACTATAACTGAGTTTACCTGACTTTACTTTAATTGACTATGACAACATTTGTCTCTTTAGCCGAAGTTAGAGTATATTTTAGTCTCCTCGAAGTTTTGCGCTGCTATCTCTGTCACCTGATTTTACTATAATTAACTATGAATGAGCATTTGTCCCATTAGTCGAAAACATGATGTATTTCCCAGCGCCTAAGTCTTCTGCGCTCCTTCTCCAGTCTCTGGCACTTAGTTTCAAGATGTCTTTCACAAATTGATCGTTACATCGGAGTTTTGTTCGTAGCACAGTGCTTGACTTCAAAAGACTTCTTCGGTGGAGCTTCTTCATTCATACTGACAACATGATCTAGCCAATGCAAACGTTGTAATTTGATACAAACTGGTCCATACATTTTACGAAGAATCTTTCTCCTAAACGCGTCAATATTCTTCGCTTTATTTCCACACTGGTGTCATTCGTTTCGGTTACTGCGGGTATATGTATGAAGTATACCTGCAACTGCAACAAATGGTAAGTAACACTCAAACCAAATTTGGTTGAGATAGGTCAACAAATATATTATTATGTACATAAAGCTCTCACATTATTCGATAAGCCGTTTTCATCTTTGAGCCCTTAAAAGCCAAATAGTCCTAAATCCCATACAAACCCATTTCTATTGGGTGTTAAATTTTTGCTCAAATATATCTTTGGAAAAAATATTATTTGTGTATTTATGAATTAAAATGAATCCTAGTTTTATAGAGGCGTCATGTTGACCTATCATCGGCTTAATGCTATACGCAATTTTCGATTATTTTAAGTTTTTGTGGCTTTCAGATACTTGTTTTGTAGCGTCAATTTAAATGGAGGCCACCGTAGCGGAGAGGTTAGCATAAGCGCATATGGCGCTGAATGCCTGGGATCGAAATCTAGCGAGAACCCCTATCCTAATGCTGGCGACTTTTTGATGAACTATGCCATTGGAAAAAATGGTATGACAGCCATGCAAAGACTTATCTCCAAAGAGAAGTAGCACTGTGGCACACAGTTATTGTTGTAGCCTCATTTTCAAGTGGAGGTGGTGATTCCGTCAGGCTTCTGCATGTGAGGAAGCTTGTTTCGCACCAAAGGACCGATTGCCGCGGGAAAACGGTGGTCATTGGTTATCATTGATGGGCAAATTTGCATTTCCATTTAAATTAATTATTTTGAGAACCTTCATTTATTCCAAAAGCATGTCTTAATCAACCTAACTATGCAAATTTTATGTTAATTTTCTCTTTCGAGATCGGAAATTTTATACAATGGAAATATGAAAGTTACAGGAGATACACCACACCAACCACGCGTTTTTTCGGTTTATAGCTTTTGATTCATGTGTAGACGAAATTTTCCATCAACGAATATATTCGCCTATAAACTTATAGTTTGTCGGCGTTCCGAGTTTTAATACCATGTATGTTACTTTGCCTTCGTTTACTGCCAAACATACTTTATCTTTCTCTTTTTCCCCTATTGTACAATCTTTAACCAAAAATTTGAACAGCAAAAAGCTAAAATTAGTTCACCACCAAAGATATATAATTGTTTTATGCGAACTGCTAATTTTTGTAAAAATGTTAAACCTCGTAAAGCATACAGATGTTGGGTAATATAGATATTGAGAAATATAACGTAGTCTAATTTTTAATTTAATTTATATCAAATTTCAAACTAAGGCCTCTAGGAGCTCAAGAAGTCAAATCTGCGGCTCGGGTTATATAGGTGATATACATATTTATGAACCTATTTGGATAAGATTTGGTGTGAGTGTTGGAGGGCATAAGTGCACTTACACATACATACTTTTCAGCCAAATCAGGTGAAAATTGAGCATTCTAGGGATCAAAAATAAAAATGATGATCAGTTTATATCAAGGCATTATCAGTTTATAGACCGATTCGGATACTTGGCATTCATTCAAACGCTAGCGTGATTTCGATAGACGGACGGACAGACAAACGGAAGGGCGGAATTTGCTAGATCGACTCAGAAAGTAAAGCCGACCAAGAGTAGTGAGGTACACTAGCTCTCATCGACTTCTCGACTTTGTTAGTCAAGACGTTGAACGTTTCTTAGTTCCCATTTTTTATTTTGTGGGTTTAGACTTATGCTAACATTTTATAAGATATATAAGTAGCAAACGCCATCTTTTCTTTCAAGTCTCTTAAATTTTTGTCACTTGATACGAGTTAATCAAACTGTTATCCCTAGACTTTTCCCTTTTGTGAGCAGATCATTTCAGGTCAAAGTGGCTTAACTATTTAATACGCTTCCTAATCCTCTTAGAATTTTTAATGCCTTCTGTCATACCTATACAATAAAGCTGCTTCAACACTTTGCGATAATTCATATTTTTTTTAAATTTTTAATTATATGTATACTTTTGTAACCTGCTGATTAGGATATCGAATCAGTTTAGTAGTTTACTTTCTTTCTTTTGTTTATTTTTTAGGAATTCAATAATAAAAATCCCCTTTTAAATTGCATTTGAAAACAAAAAGCATTAAAATATTTTATATTTTATTTTTAAGAGAATAGTCTAATATAAACGTGCAGTTCTATTGTAATTTTATAAATGGACCGAACAGCTTAAGATTACAAAATTAGGCAAATAAATTAATATATAACTTCTTTATATGGTCTCAAACCAATATTTCAAAATATTACAAACGGAATGACCTATCGTGATTTCGACAGATGGGCGGACGGACGTACGTTGATAGTTCGACTCAGACTATCAAGACGAACAAAAATATATATACGTATAATTTAACAATAACTTAAAACAATATTGATTGATCGAAAATACATTAACAATTTTATACTTACGCGATAATATCAAAAAACTACCCCCATATCAGTTTATCTTTTCAAATGCTTAGACAGTAAAAATTCTAATGCTTTACAAAGCATTTATGTTTTTATTATTATTATTTAGTTTTTATTTTTGTAAGTGAGTTCACTGTAGACATCACTGGTTTGGTTGCTGCTTATTTGAACCGCGTTTGTTGTGTGTGTGAGATTGTATGTTTTGCTACTCTTCTTTTTGCTTTGTATCTTTTATTCTCGTATTCGTTCGGTTGGTTCGTTGGCATATACATTTAGCGTGTCGAATGTAATAATTCTTTGTGTGTAAAAAGGGTTTAAAACATTATTTTTGTTTTTTGCGACATTTCAGTAGTTGATTTTTGGACATAACTTAGTGCTTGCAGCATAAACTAAAGCTTACAAAAATGAATCTTTAACAAATCTTTAATATATTGCAAAAAAAGTCCATATGAACGCGAGTGTCTATGCAACTGTCTGGCCAGTTCAGTTGTGTGTAATGTGTGCAATAAATGAATTATTTTGAGTGATTTGTACCTAACTAATGTTTAACACATTTTCAACAACGCTAAAGATTTGAAGTGACATTTGTTTTTGCTATAAGCAACTTTTACAACGCTTGTTTGTACGTAAGTGAGAATTGTATTTTAACCCATGTGTTGGTTTTTATTCATCAATAGATTGTCGTCCATTTTCCGTCGTAACATGTCGTTTGCTTTTCGTTATTGTTCGGCGTTCTTTATGTGGTTATATTTTTATTTCTCAATCGTTCCCTTACCTTTTCGACCGCATTAACGCTCCGCACTTGGGGACGAATAACATTTAAGTTTCGCATTGAATGGATATTGTATATGTGGACAAGTAATTCATATTGTGTTTCTCATATCATAAATATGTGTGCATCATGTTGGTGCTCTCTTTGAATTTGAAGTGTTTTGCCCCCTAAAAATCATGTGCGTTTACGTTGAACTTGCTCTTTGTTCACATACTGCTTTTTATAGACGTAAAAATATACATATGCAGCGGATCTGGATTTTTTTATTCTTGTAACGATTGAAAGTGATAGTTGACTGTTTTTTGGGATAATTTATAGCTGAAATAGATATTCCCTGTAATGACTCAGTCGAAAATATTTCAACTTTGAGTTGATAGTCCACAATTAATGTTAAAATCTCAATAAATTCCAGGTTTCTAAGAACGGGATTGTACTAGCCCTTACTACTGTTCGGAGAACAACAGATAGGCCGACTTAGTTTCTTTAAGGCCATTAACTGCTCCTTTCATCCGTAATGTTCGAAGCAGCCGTTAGAATAAGCATTTATATTTTTTTTATATAAATCCTGATAACATAACATAAAAAAGCTACAAATCCATTGTGGTTGCTATCCTATTATATGTCTGTCCAAACCAAATGCGATTTTATCAGAATATTTTCGAGATTGTCATTTTTAGGGTTCGCAATTCCATGCAAATGCATATTCGATGTCGTTCGTCTATACAGAAGCAAAATAATACACATGTGGACAGAAAAATAGGTGTGAAGTTTTTTGAAAGAGTGTATGATTTTTAGGTTTTTTAGTAAAGTAAACAAATTTGGGTATTTAAAAATTATTTTGGTATTTAAGAAATTCATTGATTTTAATGTGGACAGTAAAATATGGAAATATGTATATGAAAAAACTTAAAAAAAAAATTTTTGTACATGAGTGTTAGTGTTTTGAATAAACATCAAAACAGGCAGTTAATAGCCAGTATATCCACCCTTATTTTTAGACAAGCTTCAGCTCTTAGGATTGCATGAAATTATCTTACGGCAAGTCTCTACCGGAATATTATACCACGCTTTTTGAATATTTTCTTGACGCTGGGGTTCACCCCAAGGTTTCTCAATGGGATTGATGTCGGGGAACTGACTTGGCCACTCAACAATGTCTAAATTATGATGCCGAAACCATTCACTCACCAATATTGAAGAGAGATTTGTGACATTATCCTATTGAAATTTACATCCAAGTGGCTTATTTTCCTAAACGTATGGTAGCATGTCTCCAATAAATATTTGTAAAGAAATCTATCCATTGTGTTTTCAATTAGTTGTATCGGACCTACTCTCTCCCAAGAGAAACAGTCCCATATCCTGACATTTCTTCCTCCATGTTTATCACTTTTTGTTTGGTAAATCTGATATGGCATTCTTTCCATTTTGGACGAAGAACACTCCTTACTGTATCATTACCAAAGAAATTGACTTTTACTTAATCGGTCCGAAGGATATCAGGTCACTTATTTACTCCTTCTTGTCCGCACCATGTTTAATGAGCCAAAGCAAAGTTTAACCTCTTCTTCGTGTTTGCTTGTCTAAGTAAAGGAAATTTCCGTGCTATTCTACCTGATAGTTTTGCAGACACTTATCTTCGTCGAACCGTTTAGGATGACACAACATTTCGAATTTCCTTTAAAATTTCTTTTGAACTCTTGAAAGTGTCTGGTTTAGCTAAAGTTACGATACGATTATCCGTAACTAGAGAGGTTTTCTTTTTTGCGCCGCGGCTCTTAATATTTTTATTTGGTTTCTATCCTTTCGAAGCTGATGAACTAGGCATCTTTCTTTTTCACTGCTTTTATGTCCACGATTGGATTTATGGATATGGATTTCACCTTATAAATGTTTATTACGCACTTGATGAGTTTTTTTTTTTAATTTCTGTTAGATTAAAAAAAATAGAACTATTTTTCTGTCCACGTGTGTATATCTATGCGAATCAAGAACATTGGATTCAAATACTATTGATTTGTGAAATAGGCAAAAATATGCATATTTCACTTTAAATGCGTATATTTAGATATCTGCCGAAAACATTCTTATTTAGACAGTAAAATAGTTTTAGGTGAATTTTTCAATACAAATTGAGCAAAAAAAGGTTCAGCAGAATATGGTGTATTACAACTAAACGACCAGTGTGAGTTTAACATATGATTTAATGTTTGGTAAAGCTGCAGTTACAAGACCAGACATGTCCCATATAAAAACACACGCCGATTAGGGCGCTCTCTATTCGTATATTCGTACATAAGACAAGTCTAATTTATGCAGTATATTACAGCTCAGATGACATGTCTGATCGTGTAATAGGAAATTAAGATGCGTTGATTGCACTGCGCTGTAAGCTAAGACTATGTCGTGTGTGAGTTAGCGCACGTTATATGTATGTACAGCTGTGTTCAAAATAATACGAGTGCTACCACATATTTTGAAAAGTCAACTTTGTTGGCATAACAATATCCAAATTTAGTGTTACTCTAGGGGTACTCCAAAGGGTATGTAAGAAGGAAAAAAACAAATATGAGTTCAATATAAATATTATATTTTTGCTGCCACCGATTATTTTCTCTTTTGGTCACTCTGTAGCCTTGTTCAAAAAATGGGACTATGAATGACTTGTAATAAAAAAAAATGTACAGTATTAAAATAAAAAAATAAATAAATAATGAAACAATCGATAGAAAATTTGCATTAAAGCAGCACTGTTCCAAGCAAATGCGAAAATTACTCCAAACTACGAAACTACCTAAAAAACTACGAAAAATGTATAGAGAAATAAAGGAAATAGCAGGGTGCTTTGATCTATTCACTCCAAATGCCTCACCACATAAAAAAAGGGTATGAAACATATTGTTGACCGAGGGATGTAAAATTGTATTATTTGGTGGAACTGGGTCTAGACAGTATGTCGGATGTCTTGCCAACACATAATATAAAGAACTTTACACAAAAAATATAGCCAAAAATGATGGGGGAAAAATTATTGACACATTGGGGCCTTTAATACAATGGTGTAGGTCATGAATATGCAGGTTTATGTTAGAATTTTGGAATATATAATGTTAACTTATTCAGAATGGGAAATTATTCTGAAATTGGTATCCGAACACCGGAAATATACTAGTAAATTGCCACAGGAGTGGTTAAAGGTCAAAGGGGTTCAGGTTAAGTCGTGACCTGCTAAGTCTCCCGACATCAGTCCCATAGTAAGCATATGGGGAGACATTGGAAAATATGTTACAGCGACAAAAGTGGCGAAATAGGAATAGTTATGGAATGCAATTATAATGCTTGAAAAAAATCTGTTTAAAACAGCGATGCCCAAAATGAAAACATGACTATATGTGTGTAATACTCCCCTTAAGTATTTTTAGTTCGCTAATTTTTGGACTGAGTGAGTGCATTTTTAAAAATTGTAGCGTGATTTCAAAAGACAGTTGGATGGCCATTGCTAGAAATTTGAGATTTTTGCCAAACTATTTTGTTGTGTTACGTTTTGCATTAATAAAAGATTAATATCATATTTGTTATTTTTAATGTTTTGAATATAATAATGATTTTAACAAACTTTTAAACATTAAGGCTCTTGTTATGCTGCATTAAATTATTTATAACAAAACGTCAAAGTATGTCTACAAGAAATTGGAGTTTGGCAGAACCATCAGGCGGATAATGTCCCAAAGCGAAACAATCTGCTAGTGTCTGAATGGCAATTCTTTCATAATTAATTCCATTTTAAAATAAAAATATGCCAAACATAAAGATTATACCAATTTAATAGCTACATAAATTTTCGGACAAAAAAAATTTACTTCGAAAAGAATTTCGAATGAGATTTAAAAATTGGTCAAAATAAACGGTTGGTACCTCTATTGTTTAGTATGAACCTTTTGAGTTAAAATTTTGATTATATTATTTTTTAGCCATAAGTAGTTAAAGATGGTTGTTGAGTTCTATAGGAGTATACATTGATATATACCCCTTATAGAGTGATCTCCCAATTTTCAAATTTTTAAATTTGCCCATGAACATTCCGTTAAGGAATAGCGGCAAACTTCTCACATATTCATGAGTGCTATCCGATTTAAGTTTAAGCTCAATGATAAGGGGCCTTCTTTTTTTTAGTAGTATAGTATAGTACCTCACAAATGTCGCCAGTATAGTACCCCCCTCCGAGCGTCATGGGCTGACATGCTAACCTATGCGCTCCGGTTATAATATATAAAATCAATGTGTTGTAAAAATTCATCTCGGGATTTTGAGTCGTGCAGTTTTGGCTCGACTACGGAAACCTGCTTTAAACATTATGTAAAACTCAATCCTGAAAATTTTGCGAATATCGTTTGAAAAGTGTTGTTTGTATTACATTACAAGTATATGCAGAGGTGATCACCTAGGCATTAGACTAATTTTATATGTATATACAATATATATATGCATATATAGGTATTTTATACCTTTTAACAGACGTTTTTTAGATCCATAACATTTTTTTACTGTTCTTGTTTTGTGAAAAAATTTAATTCACTAAAGGGACTGAGGAAGAAACAAGAATTTTCTATTAAATCATTTTCAGCCTGGTCATAAATTGAAGACACCTCTGATTGGATAAAAATATCTTCATAAAATTTAAAATTGTTATAGCTTAGGTGTTACCACCTATGTCAATTATGCTGCCAATTATACCATAATTTGTCATGTCATTTATAGCAATGTGTTTCTTCTGGTTTTTAGGAGTACCACGCTGACTTTGTAAACATAATAAGCTTGTGCCCAAAATTTGTAGGATTAGTACTAGGCAGATTTCGTAAATATCAGTAGATCACCGGAGGCCACAGTAGCGCAGAGGTTAGCATGTCCGCCTATGACGCTGAACGTCCGGGTTCTAATCT
This sequence comes from Stomoxys calcitrans, assembly GCF_963082655.1. Taxonomy (NCBI): domain Eukaryota; kingdom Metazoa; phylum Arthropoda; class Insecta; order Diptera; family Muscidae; genus Stomoxys; species Stomoxys calcitrans. The sequence continues at coordinate 166,116 of NC_081555.1, read as the reverse complement.
TTGGGAGACCATCAGAAACAAAATTTTCAACAGTGGTTTTCCCCTCCTAATGCTGGCAACATTTGTGAGGTACAACGCCATGTAAAACTTCTCTCCAAAGAGGTGTCGCACTGGGGCATGCCATTCGGATTCGGCTATAAAAAGAAGGCCCCTTATCATTGAGTTTTAAACTTGAATCGGACTGCACTCATTGATATGTAAGAAGTTTGCCCCTGTTCCTTAGTGGAATGTTCATGGGCAAAATTTGCATTTTTGCGTTTGCAGTAGATCAATAAAGTATAACAAACCAGGAATTTATAGCAATGTGTGGAATTTGTAGCAATATGTTTCTTCTGGTTCTAATTATTATTTCTTTATCGTATTTTTAGGAGTACCACACGGATTTCGTAAATATAATAAGCTTGTGCCCAACATGCTTTCATTTAGTCAATAAAGTACAAGAATCCAGAAATTTTGTGGCAAAAAAACGAAAATACAGAAAAACTTGGAAAGTTAATTTCAATACACATAAGAGATGAATGTTACAAATCGACGAAGTTCGACGGATGCAGATACACCACCATCAATACAGACTCAAAATCACCAACCACAATTAATAGCTTATATAACCTGTCGGCAAGCCGCTTCTGCTTCGAATAGGAGCAATCGATCTCGACAAGAGGAGGATCAAGAACCTTTGGTTACCTCGACATCAGCAGATAGTGTGTTACCACTGCAGGCGGAGGGTGAAGGGGAGGAAGTTTCAATTGATTTGGAGACAGCAGACACTTCCATTGAACACATTACCAGCAGCACTCATTGCTATGAATTTGTAAACGAATCACTTGATGAAATGGTTATGCCATCTACATCACAGAGCACAAGTTTAGGATCCGAAGGTTCATCTGTAAACTCCATTAATACAGGTATAAGCAGCAGCAACCGCTCAACCAGGTCTTTTCCTATAGATATGGTGGCTAGAGACGTTAATAGTAAAACTTTGAACGATACATCTGCTCGTGGAACTAACCGAATCACTTCTGAATCTACTGTGAGACTTCGTGATATCGATGATCAGTCGACTTCATCAGCTAATAATATCACAGTGGACTCAATGCCGCACATAGATAAAAATAAAATAATACTTAAACTGCCGAAAATGACCGGAAATGAATCTCAAATGTTTTCTTCTACAGAAGACGACTTACGTAAGGTGGAACCTTTAAAAATAAATCTTCATAATACGCATCATCACCATTACTCTTCCAATACCCATCATACACCGAAAATAACTATAAAACCTATTTTAAAGGAAAACGCCGCGGAAGCTCTGGTGTCTTCGGAGGACTGTTCTTCTTCAGCCGAAGAAGAAATGGTTTCGAGATTGAACAATACCGAACCACATATCTTACCAAAATTAACTATTCGAGCAAAAAATGAAGATTATGGATCGTCACAAACTTCTGTTGTTCCAAAACTTACAATTAAAATAAATGACTCTAATTCGGCAGAATCTCTAACTACAGCAACAGCTGCTCACACACCACCATTACCAAAGTTAACTATAAAAACCGGACAGGATGGCCATCCTGAATCTATAATATCTAATGTGTCACCAGCTTCATCCACTACATCATCATCGTCGTCGATGGCATCATCTTCAACTTCTTCCTCGTCGGGTAATTTTTTACTGGCTACTCCATCAATACCAATACCTAAATTAACTATAAAACCTGTTCAAAAAGAGGACTCCAAATCAGCCGAAGTTAGCGATTCCCACCCATCTATACCCAAGCTATGCATTAAAACTAATACGCTATGCACAGACTCAACGGAAGAACCAATTCTTTCCAAAATACCAAAACTTACTATAAAAACGGGACACGAACATGCAGTTATTATAACACAGCACAACGACGGCGCAAAGGCAAAGGGCATACCCAAAATGACTATTAAAACGAAGTCTCTGGATACTGCTGATGACTCTAGTATTTCAGCATCCTCCGTTGTAGAGAAAATACCAAAATTTACAATAAAGACCACAACTGGAAATGATCTATCTAAACTTTGTAGAAACAAATCTCAATCTGAAGTCGACAATGTTAGCGGTACACCATTGACGTCTCCAAAACAATCAATTTCAAAGATAACCATAAATAGAAATGCTATTCAAATGGAGAACATGTTAGGAATTCAAGGAAATGTGGAAACACACTGCTCGAGTAAAACTTTAACCAAGGAACAATGCAAAATAGATAGCGTACCAAAGGTTGCAGCAAAATCAACAACAAACAGATCATCACAGATCGAGGACATTTGTATTAGTTCTGACTTTGACGACGAATGTGAGGACCAAAATGCCGGAAACAGTAAAATTGTGCCGAAGTTAACTATAAAAAATGTTGGCTCTCCACAACAAAAACTAAAATTTGTCGTTGACACGGATATAAAATCAAATAAGAATACGATCACTTTACCAGTGGTTGATGTTGCAGACGAATTCGATCTATTAAATGTCGATAATGTCGGCGGGGAATCTAGTAATTCTCAAGAGTTCTGCGGCTTTAATGATAATGCAGATTGTACCCAAAATAAAGAAATTGGTCTGGATGCAGATGCTAACACTAAACCTGAATTGCCTCGGCGTCATTCCGATGATATGGATATAGATGAAACACTTAGGGATCAGCATGAACCAAAAATATTTCAAAACGCCACAAACATTCATGCACAAGATTCCTCCAATTTTATTACTAATGAGGAAATGGACTTAAACGGGAAAGCATCGTTGAAAATTGGGCATATTATTGATACAGTTGATTTAACATCGTCAGCAGGCAGTTCACCAGTGCACCGTTTTGACTATAATGATGGCGAAGGAGAGGATAACGATGTCAGGGAGAAATCGCCAATGGTAACAAATACAATTGTGCCTTCAACAAATATTTTGTTAGAATGTCTACAAAGAGAGACCACTGTAATACAAAACACCCAACAATTGACACAACAAACACAGCATAACACAGCACTGCCTCCATTACAACCTAAACCTATGGTAGCAACTAAATCATCAGTTTCTCTCAAATATCCCCAGTTGGCTGAGCGTTTATTGGCTAACGGTTCATCAGTTGGCTGTATGGATGTAGGACCATCTAGTGCAAAGAAAGACTCCGTCGAAAATATCATAGACTCCATAGAAATTCTTGACACTCCGGAAGGGAGTCCTCGTGGTTTCATAGACGACAGACATGAAAATGATACTATCTTTAACGAAAACCTACAAACACTAAATGGTCTAAATGTTTCAGAGGAAAACCGTTTACTGAGCCTTAATAACAACAGTTTAAATTTGAAACGACCTGTTTCGCAGGAATGTCATGTTTCAGAGACTATATGTACAGCAATGTCGGAAAAGACAATAGAAACACCCTCTAAATTGCGCAAAATACAAAATGAAAGCGAACAGCTAAATACAAAAAATAATGCCTTACAACAATATCTTCCAACAGGATACCAAAATCATCAGCGGTTGCGTAAACAAAAACATGAACATTTGTTACCTATACCTATGGACGAAGTAACAGATGCCATTCAAACAAATTCGAACGATAGTTTAGACCTTCAAATTAATATTGACTCGAATGAAAATTCTACTCCAATTGTAAAAAAAAGGGGAAGACCTAAAAAATCGGAAATCAATTTAACCTCAGAAAATGCCAAAGAAGAACATACAATAAATTCAGACAATAGACAGGATTGCAAAGCACGCAGAGTTCAATTGTTACGAAAAAGACTAGCAATTGACATGGTCGATGCGGAGCAACCAGTTGCTCTTATTACCGACATTGCAACATCGGGAGGCCCAGAAGATAACAAAAGTGAACAGAATATTATAGAAACACCTAAAAGAGAACGAAATTTACGAACTCCCCTGAGAACATCGAGAAGAAGTAACACGCCAATAAACTTTCAAAGTGAGCTTAAAACATCAAAAAGTAAGCCTTTATCGTCATTGTCATTGGAAAACAAGAAAACATCAAACGATACAGGTTCTGAAAATGAACTCAATCACTTCCACGAATCGAATTCGTCTATATCGTCTGTCAGCTTTCATAGTTCATCAACAATTCAAAATATTACAAACATTGCAAATAGTGTTAGTCATTCAATGACTTCCCAAATTGATTTGACTATATCTTCATCATCAAGCAATAGCAATGGGAGCACAACGAACACAATTACCACTGTAGAAGCTACATCGAGAAACGATGGCCCCGTCTTTGTTATTCCTGATTGTAGTGTTAATGGTGCAAATATTGGAAGTAATAGTCATAATTCAATGTTGCCACCCACAACAATTTTATCGTCGTCAGATCCTTTACCGGATATGATATTCAAACCGAACGATTTCTCTTCTATAATAGCTACACAGCAATTAAGGGTCTCCAATTTTTCAACTGTTTATAAACCTGGATCAGTTGCATCACAAGAAGAAGAAACGGCGGACGATGTTAGTGGAGCAGATAACTCTGAAGGTTCGCCAATGCAGTTTAATACCACTTTAATAAAATATTAACTACGGAAAGTTTCTATTTCTAGATGACTCAGCCAGTTCTTCTTCTATGCCTGCAATACCAGGCCGTAGCCGTGGACGTGTTCGGGGATCCCGCGGAAGGAGTATTGGTCGTGGTCAACGAAGTCATGGTATTAGTCGTGATAGTTTAAGTGTAAAATCTATAGCTATGAATCGGCCACGTTGCATAGGAGCCCTTAAGCATACCCCTGATCCTGAGAGGATTAAAGAACTCTTCAGTCCGGTACGTAACATTTTTCTGTCACAGAATAAGTCAATAATAAAATCAAAAATGTCAACCGTCAGAGCCTTATAGCTAAGCCTAAATTTGAATGGCATTTATTTTTATTTCAATCCGTAGCGATTATAAGCACTCTGATTATTTACGACAAAATAGAGCGTGCTTATTAGTTTAATATTATCATTCACTGGCAAAAAAGGTATTGATATTCTTTTATAGACTAATTTTTTTTTAATATATTTTCAGTCTCCTCAAGTTTTTGAAGAAGACACCCGTATGAGCGCCGATTTGTCTCAAACCAGTTTACAACAACAATCTCCTTCTTATTCAAGGTACATAGGGTTCTATAATATTTAATAATATTATTAATATTTATTTATAACTAAACTATTTTGTAGCCAACCTGATTTTTTTACCAATGAGGAGTCCCAGTCGTCCATTATCAGCAATACGAGCATTATAGACCCGAATAGCACGGCATCAGCTCAAAATAGTGCATCCGCCAAGAAAACAACGAAAAAAAAGAAAATGGAAGTTTGCGTTGCTGAAGAGTATGTACAACTTGTGTTATTCGTTACTCTTACAATGCAGTAACTTTAATTATTTTTTTAAGCACCGACTTCACAGTTGCATCTATAGCAGAATATGATTGGCCGCCACCGAAAGGTTGTTGTCCCTCAAAAAATCGAGATACCTTTATGATACAAGAACAGGTTGCAATGTACTTGGGAATTAAAAGCTTCAAGAGAAAATATCCCGATTTACCCCGCCGTCAAGTAGATATGGAAGAGAGAAATTGGTTGCAAGAAAAAGGGCTGGTGTCTGAAAAAATGTGTGATTTAGGAATCACGGCCGTATGGGCTTCCGACATTTTGGACATAATGTATACAGATTTCTATGAAAAGTACGAGGAGTATAAGGACTTTGTACGGCAAAAACATTTGCGTGAAATAGAGGCTAAACAGAAATCACTTGGACTCAATGTGGCTGGAAGAGGTTTACAAGCTCGCGAAAGAGCCATGTTATCTACTAGCAAATGGAACTCATACTTTAACAGAACGTAAGTTACAATGAATATCAAAAGATTTCTAGGTTATGGTACAGACAATTTTCAGGCGCAAAGACGAACGATTGTCATTCCTCGATCTTCAAACGCTGGTCATTAACAAACCCTGCCCATCTACAGCCCCTTTATCTACTATACCCAACCGTCCAGTTGCTGAAGCAGTTGCGTTAGCTATAAAAACGGAGCGCATTTCTCAACCTCCGACTTTGCTTAAACCTCGGATTTGGGAACCATCAAGGCCAAGAGATATTTATTACCCGTTATCTCTCGTTCCAGGCCAATTTTGTGAGAAATATCACGACTATTCATCTGATGAATTACGGTAGGCATGGTCTTTAAACTATTTATAAACAAATATATTCTATTTTATTTTCACTTTGGATGTATGCCTCCCAATACGACGGTAGACCTTATTTTAAACTAAAGGGTGATTTTTTTGAGGTTAGGATTTTCATGCATTAGTATTTGACAGATCACGTGGGATTTCAGACATGGTGTCAAAGAGAAAGATGCTCAGTATGCTTTGAAATTTCATCATGAATAGACTTACTAACGAGCAACGCTTGCAAATCATTGAATTTTATTACCAAAATCAGTGTTCGGTTCGAAATGTGTTCAAATTTTGACAAATTTTGTTCAGCGATGAGGCTCATTTCTGGTTGAATGGCTACGTAAATAAGCAAAATTGCCGCATTTGGAGTGAAGAGCAACCAGAAGCCGTTCAAGAACTGCCCATGCATCCCGAAAAATGCACTGTTTGGTGTGGTTTGTACGCTGGTGGAATCATTGGACCGTATTTTTCAAAAATGCTGTTGGACGCAACGTTACGGTGAATGAACACATTTCGAACCGAACACTGATTTTGGTAATAAAATTCAATGATTTGCAAGCGTTGCTCGTTAGTAAGTCTATTCATGATGAAATGTCAAAGCATACTGAGCATCTTTCTCTTTGACACCATGTCTGAAATCCCACGTGATCTGTCAAATACTAATGCATGAAAATCCTAACCTCAAAAAAATCACCCTTTATTTACAAAGAAATGTTTTCTATTTTATTTTCAATTTAGATGTATGCCACTCAATACGGTTGTAGACCCTATTGTTCAAATGTGGTCCTGCAAAGACTGTGGTAATAACAGCTCTGACACAGATTCGGCTATAGAGAGTATTGATAACAAGACTGAGATAGATAAATCATTGCCGGGCAGACGACACAAAAAACGTCGCCTACGGCGAACACGACAACCTGGAAATATGAGTGCTGATGAATTTAAGGTACCGCTGCTCCCTGGTGCACCAGTGATATCGACAAGTTCGACAGATTCTTGTTCCTCGAGTGATACGTCTTCATCGGAGACAGTAAGTGTTACTTTGTTTTAAAATATATATCTACATGTTTTGAATATAATTTTTTATTAAATTGCAGGATTCCGAATCGTCGTGTTCTTCATCGTCCTCTGATGAATCATCCAACGGTGAAGAATCATTGGCAACGTGTGAAGTCTGTTTACGTCCACATAATCGTAATCTCAATAATGTGCCCGAATTATTTCTACAATGTTATACTTGTAGACGAAGAGGTAGGAGCGATATAAATCCTCTTGGTCTTTTGAAATAAAAATTAATTTCCTTTTCAGTTCACCCCAGCTGCATTGAAATGCCACATCGCATGAGTTTACGCGTTCGAAATTACAATTGGCAATGCGCCGATTGTAAATGCTGTGTGAAGTGCAAACGTCGACATGATCAAAATAAAATGTTGTTCTGCGAACAATGTGACAGAGGTTTTCACATATATTGTCTTGGAATTAAGACCGTTCCTGACGGTAAGTTCAGACTAAATCTTTACACCAGTATTTTATGGTTCAAAATATTTTTCATGTTCATTAAGGTCGTTGGAGCTGTAACCGTTGTAGTATTTGTATGCGTTGCGGGGCAACGACACCAGAGGGCTTATCTCACATGCATCAGCTAATAAATACGGCGCAGGGAGAACATGTGAAACAAACTAAGCAAAAGAAGGCCAAGTGGGTTAATGAATATCGTTTGGATCACTTAACTAAGATAAAGGAACATTGTTCTATGTTATGCATTCCTTGTGGAAAAATGAAAAATTCCAAACGCGCGCAAAATGTAGCACACAATAACGCTACGACAAAAGCAACATCGCCGTGCTCCCTTAGTGAATCTAGTTCTAACAGCTTTATCAATTACCCCCCACCTTCAGCCATCTCATCACAAAAACTTTTGCCTTCTCCAAATGCAACATCAAATGGCGAATTAATGCACAGTAGCACTGTAAAGGAAAGTAGCGGTCATGCTGCGCCTTCGACTTCCATACCAACTGAAGATTCGTACTTCTCGGATAATAAAGATTCTGAAAGGTACTCGCCCGTACCAAGCAGTTTTACGTCATCTATAATAGCTGCAAGCAATACACAAATGACAACTACGCACAACGCAACTGGCGGCCCTCCTCCTGTGGTTGCCTGAGTAGGGGTAATACGTTTTTGTCCAAAGCTGCAACCACCGCCACAAACGCCTTTTTTAAATATACCGAATTTATAGCAGTTGTAAACAAAGTAAACTCTACTGGCTGCTAAATACATTTGGAAATATCAGGAGGTAGTTTTATTTTAAATTTATTCGTATGTTTCTTTTTCTCCATAAAATAATTTAATCTGCATTTTTTACTCGTATTGTATGGCTTACTTCACAAAGTAGAAACTGACATTCTAACCAAAGGTGTAAACAAATGTTTTCATTTATAATTTACCAGGATGTTGGAAATGGCTAAAAGATACAATATGATAATTAACATATTTTAAAATGATAAAAATTAAGAAATTAGAGATGTATCCCTTCTATAATTTTAAATTTATTTTACGTCTCAAGCATTTGCCTGATCGACATTACAAACACGTAGTCTCTTTTGATGTTTGATTCTTTAAGTAAGGCATCCGAAATTTATTTTTATAAATACATCATCTTTCATTAGATAATTTTTAAATAGATATTTATAAATTGTTTAATTAAACTTTATTTCTAATCATTTCGCGTATTATTTTTTGTTTCGTCTAATTTAATTTTTTACTCTAAGGTTAATATATATACATAATTAAGAAAACCGTGTGGCTTGTGTTTTGTCAATTGAATGTGTTAATACTGTCCACAAAAATTACTGTTCAAGATGCCGCTTTCTTTCTTTTCTTATTTTCAGCGTCACGTCATTTGGCCGTTTATTTCATTTAAGCAGGCCATTGCTTTTTTCGTATCATCATTCTCTTCGTAGCATAAAGATCGAAATGAAGGAATAAATAGAGGTGCATTACACTCATCACCTTTTAAACACGTCAAATTCGGTGTTATTTAAACTCAAAATTTGCCCTAAATCATCCATCCTTAAACAGTTATCGAAAATTCGAATGAGAAGAATTTTGATTAAAAGTTATTTTTGGCAGCATTTTCTTTTTGAATTAATCCCAAAAAACGCAATAACTTCTGTTATTTGGATATAAGAAAATTCTATTTCAATAGACCATAACATTATAGATTTATAATTTTTATTTTTCAAATAATAACAAATACTGTATTTATTGACGCAATCCATATGTAAACACACCAAAAGTGAAAACCTTTAAAAAACTATACTTATGAAAGAAGGAAAAACATTTATATTACTGAATGTACTAAATATTTGTAAAATAAAATGTTCCTTAGCATAGGACACAATTCAAACGATAGACTAATAAAAAAGAAACAATTTATGCAATGAAGTAAATCATTTTATCTAATATTATTTATCTATACTTTCATTTGGTATTTTCATTCTCTCTAGATATCGCATACGATGTGGATGTTAGTTGAAATTGATGCATCTCTGGATATCCCATTATAAGAATAAACGTTATCAAATATTTTTCATATTAATTTTATTGAAAATTTTCTTTATAAGAAAGAATTTTATATATTTTACAGAAAAATCGTCTCGGCGTCAAATTTTTTTGTGACAATTGGAATACTTGTCTACCTAAATTTTTCTATCGAATGTTGAGCACTCCTACACGCAACCAATTAATTACTATTAGTGGCGGAATTATCTTGCGGTTTCAAACAATTTAATCGGACTCTCCCATTGCAGCCGGTTGTACGAACCGTATTGACCCGATGGAGTCCTCCATCGGCAAGGGCTATCGCCTCAGGTAAATGCACCAAAAGTGAAAACCTTTAAAAAACTATACTTATGAATGAAGGAAAAACATTTATATTAATGAATGTACTAAATATTTGTAAAATAGAATGTCCCTTAGCATAGGACACAACTCAAACGATAGACTAATAAAAAAAGAAAAACTGTATGTAATGAAGTAAATCATTTTAACAACTAATATGATTTATCTATACTTTCATTTGGCATTTTCATTCTCTCTATATATGGCATCCGATGTGGATGTTTGTTGATATTGATAAATCTCTGGATATCCCGTTATAAGAATTAACATTACTAATTTATTGAAAATTTTCTTTATAAGAAATAGTTTTATATTCTACAAAAAAAAATCGTCTCGGCTACGAACCGTATTGACCCGATGGAGTCCTTCATCGGCAAGGGCTTTCGCCTCAGTGTACAACACACTGCTACCACAACAACTATTTTTTGCCATAAACATAGGTCCCATATAATTTGATCTATTTTTCGAGCACTTTATTAAACCCGTAATACTTTGTAAATTATAACCCATGTCGTAAACAGAATATTATAGCCATTAAATCAATCTGAAAATGAAACAACTTATTTTCAGTAACATTTAGTTAAAAACCTCCTTTAATACGGAATTGTATTATAACCTACAAGGCACTTGCAAAATGCTTTTGTATATTGTAGACATGTAAGACTTAATAATGTAATCCTTATGCAAAAACAAAAAAAAACTTAGCTTTACGTAATAAAAAAATTGAAACCAAACATTTGTCACTGTTAGTTCTTAGGAGTATATATATGATTTACTACAAATTGCAATAGATATCCGCTCGTTAATGCATGACGAAAATTTTAAAATGTTTAATACATCACATTCGGTTGCTAAACGATCAACATATAATTATTTACCATGTATGTCGACGAATTATTACTTTTAAAAACATTCTATTTGTTTGGTAAAATGATCAGCTTGTAATTGCTTTATTCATATAGAAACTATTCTGGTTTGTACTAGATTTCACTTTCATGCGAATAAAGTGCCAAAATTTCATAAATGTTCATTATAAGATTTCTTAAATAAAATCAACCCACTCTAATCAGATCAAATTTGATTTAATGTGGCACAATAAATACAATTAGATAAAATTTTATACTTTTAGACAAAATTGACTTCAAATTTGTCCAAGATATAATTTCATATAATTATGTATATCTAATTGGATCAGATTAGACATAATTTTATATGATTAAATCTTAAGCTATAAAAACATCGAGATTGACATTTTAAGTCTATGCATTAGTTTATTTACGAAATTAATAATTTATTTAAGGATTTAAAAAAACTCGCATCTCACGCAAGCACGTATGTGCCTTCACCGGAGGCTATTGCACCTTCCGGCGAAACCATCCCATTCCGCCAACAAATCTCAGGAAACCTCCCAGAGGTACGTTCGCAAGATCACACAGGGGCCTAATCACGGCATTCGATTTCGAGATTTTTCAATCGAATTGTACATTTTTCGAATCATGAGACTCGATATCGAGTTGCGTTTTTCGAAATATTCGATTGCTCTGTTGTCGCCGAGAAGGCTTTCTTTTGATTGTTTAAGCATTTATTTGTACACATAAGAATGCAAAAACGTAAATTTTTGGTTGTGTTTTTCTCCTTTTTTGTCTATTTATTATAAAGAATGATTTATATACTATTTTTGCCAAATTTAACATAAACTAATTAACAACAATTAATTCCGGTCAACTTAATGAAACAGCAACACAATAAGATACTGCGCACAGACTAAGGGACAAAAAAACTGCGGAAGTTTCATTCCTTACTCTCGGTGACGGTGTAGCTTGGAAGAAGATAAATATATGAAACCTTGCCATAATCGTTTTCAATCGATGCATGACTTTAAACTCCTGTTAGAAGCCATTGTATTTCTGCCACTTTTTCACCACTTCCAACTTTGGAAGCTTGTAATGATCAAAAGATTTAATTGTTGATATTGCTGTCGCGCAGAAAACTTTTTACGCACATAAAATCATTTGCTTTTTGCTCCTCTCCATACATTTGCAAAATCAACCACATGCGTATATCGAAGCGCTGTAAGAAATTTACTCCGTTTGGTAATGAAATCTTTGATTTTGTCTTCCTAAGAAAGAGATCCACCAACACAGCACAATAAAGAGTAATTTTGCATTTAGATTTACAAAACCATGTAATATTTATTTTCATTTACTGCCGCCGACTAAGTTTTCTTATTTGTTTTGATTCTAATTCTATTTTTAATACTGGCAACGCAGTACAAAATGATAGCAAATTTCGATCGAATACCGCGATCCAAATATGTGTTCGTATCAATAATATGTTCGAAGCAAAAACGAATACGCTATCGAATGTGATTAGGCCGCAGATCGCAGAGGAACCGCCTCCACAAAAAGGGAGTCTGCATCCCTGCAGACCCAGACATGAACAGAGCAAGTGCTCAATAGTACCCTCCTCATCTTGACATCTCCTGCAGAAGTCATGGCCTATGGCACAGTGTCCTGTTATGACCTCTGTTAAGGTACTCATCGACCTCTTATCAAAGGCCAGTAACTCCTCCGTCCTGTGACCACGACGCTGGCCAGACTCGGGACCTTCTGGAATTCCCTCGTAGTACTGGCAACGGAGTACAAAATTCGATCGAATTGCGCAATCCAAATATGTATTCGTATCAACGTAAAAGTTCTCTTTTACATGGCCCTCCACCATACCAGTACTCCATAGGTCAATACTAGTCTCACAAAAGCCATATATATCGAAGAAATCATCTTGTTGGTTACTACCACTTGCTAAAAGACATCCACCAACAGGAGTAAAGAGCACACAGTGCCTTACGGCGCTTTTCCTCCGTATTCCTCTTCAGGATAGCTTCAAATCGAGGACTATGCCAATTTGCTGGGTGATTGCGTCAAAAGTCTGAATTACAGTATCTTTTATCTACGAGTGAAGTGCACCAGCTCCTTCCTCGTGTTGGTCCTCCAGCCATTTCAATGACTCTTCCATGCTTTCTCTAATCGTTGATAGAAACCTACCTCGGGCCAGCAACACGTAGTCGTCTGCACAAGCGATTATCTCCGTACAATTTAAAATATACTCGTTCATTGAGGAGCATGACTGTATAGTCCCTGCACAATTTGAGTTTGGCGCTATACATCATCGATGGGGCAAAGCTTTCCATTTCCGTGGTTGTTAGAATCTAACATTAGAATAAAAATATATCAAATACGAGTGTGAAAAACGGACTATTTGAATTTCAACAAGCATCGTTTACAGGCAAAAACAAAACCAACCATTTTCTAATTCAAAGATAATCGCCATCCTTAGCAATAATAGGTTTAGCTGTGTGTTATAAAAAAAATTGAAGTTATTGCCACGTTTAATAAGACTTTGCATTTATACAAGAGCCTGCATAAAAATAAAAGACATCGAGATTGAGTGGCGGCGTATTCGAGCTCAGGGGCCGTATTGCCGCATACGTAATCGAGTGCGCTTTCGTATCGAAAGGTATTTCAACTTGTATTTAATGGAAGTTATGCCCCTTGTTTATAAATTTTTTTTGTCAAAGTTTTGATAAATAATGAACGACTTAAATACTCGCGTTCCTAAATTTCGAAAATCCCCGTTCAACAAAAAGATACATAATTACAATAGAGAGATTTCGAACGATTTTACTCGTTCACTTATACAGTAATTCGGCCCCAGTTTTCATTGAACGGTGTCTTTTGGTGGACGGTAGTAAGATGATCGCCGTACTTAGCAATAATAGGTTTAGCTGTATGCTACAAATAAATGAAAGTTATTGCCACGTTCAAGAGGACTTTATTTGCATTCAAACAAGAGCCTGCATATAAATGAAGGAAATCGAGATTGGGTGGCAGCATATTCGAGCTCAGCTTTCATTGACCGGTGACTTTTGGTGAGCGGTATTAGGCTGATCACTGGCTGCAGCAGTTTTTGTTGACTTTTAGCAGTCTGCTTAGATTATTATTAATTTTAGCTGATTCCGGACGAAATCGATTTACAAAAGTGGAGAATTGCGACCCAAGTTTACTCGTTCACGCATGCGGTAATTCGGCCCTTGCATTTGTCCTTGGTACAGGCCCTGGATTTGTTTTGTGGTCAATCGGCAAGAACGTTGTGAATTAAGGACTAATTCCATATGCTAGCTAGCGACCATTTTAGAGTCTACGAACATCCCACTACTAGAATTCTTGGACAAACATATGTTTTGATTCTCTAATTACTTTATTAAGAATTGGACGATATGAAGTAAAGGTAAGAAATCTTTAGCGACTTATACGAGTATGGCATAAAAAACAATGCGCTATTCTGTAAGAGGCTGTAATGCCTTCACAGCTATCAAACTTACATGCACAGACGGACGGCAGGGATTTTTTGAAGTGACAGCTTCCCGTAAACTTGACTCTGTCTGCTAGTCTATTGTTGTTGAGGGGCTTTAGGTGAACAGAGGCGCAATCCTGAACTCGCTCTAACCATATGAATTAAAGGTAAGAAATCTTTAGTGACTTATACAAGTATGGCATAAAAAACAATTCGGTATTCTGTAAGAGGCTGTAATTCCTTCACAGCTACCAAACTTACATGCACAGACGGACGGCAGGGATTTTTTGAAGTGACAGCTTCCCGTAAACTTGACTCTGTCTGCTAGCCTATTGTTGTTGAGGGGCTTTAGGTAAACAGAGGGGCAATCCTGAACTCGCTTTAATTGAACGGTAGGCGGCTCGTCAGTTTTTATTTGGCAGCAGCAGTTTTGAATATCCTTTAGCAGTCTGCGTAGATATTTATCCATTTCGACTGGTGCCGGACGACATAGTTTTGCCAAACTGGAGTATTGCTGCTCATAATTTGCTCCCTTTTAGCGCTGAAAGAGCAACAGGAGAGTTTTAGCAAATAGATAAAAAAGTAAAAAAAAATATAATTACCTCGTTTGACGAAGCAATGTCAATCTTGGATATTTTGATGTCCGGGATAGATGACATTATCCAGCATTTGTCCTTGGTACTGCGCTTGTGTTTGTTTTGTGTTTACTCAGCAAAAAACTTGTGAATTAATGACGGGTTGCATATTTTACCGACATTTTAGAGTCTATGAACACTCCATAACTGGTGTACTTGGACAAACAAGTGTTTTGATTCTCTGATCACTATTATTAGAAATGTATAAGGTGAATTAAAGGTAAAAAAAAATTTAGTTAATTATAAGAGTATAGCAATAAAAACAATTCCCTATTCTGTAAGTGGCTGGAAATCCTAGTGAGAAAAGTAGTTAGGTATGTTTATTGCTGAATTTCTGAAAACAAATTAAACGAATCTTCTTTTGTTTAGTAGGCGATGTTGATCTTATTGAATATTCTAGGAACGATTGTAGTCCAGTTCGTAGTTTTCAATTTGTTAGCTGGCTTGCACAGACGGACGGCAGGATTTGTTGAATTGACAGCTTCCCGTAAATTGTTCTAGGTCTATTGGCCAATTGTTGTTGAAGGGTTTAAGTTGACCAGCAGCGTATTTCTGAACTCGCTGCTCGTAACTTTTATCAAACGATGACTTTTGATGAAAGGTAGGCGGCTGATAAGTATTTATCTGCCACGTTTAATAAGACTTTGCATTTATACAAGAGCCTGCATAAAAATAAAAGACATCGAGATTGAGTGGCGGCGTATTCGAGCTCAGGGGCCGTATTGCCGCATACGTAATCGAGTGCGCTTTCGTATCGAAAGGTATTTCAACTTGTATTTAATGGAAGTTATGCCCCTTGTTTATAAATTTTTTTGTCAAAGTTTTGATAAATAATGAACGACTTAAATACTCGCGTTCCTAAATTTCGAAAATCCCCGTTCAACAAAAAGATACATAATTACAATAGAGAGATTTCGAACGATTTTACTCGTTCACTTATACAGTAATTCGGCCCCAGTTTTCATTGAACGGTGTCTTTTGGTGGACGGTAGTAAGATGATCGCCGTACTTAGCAATAATAGGTTTAGCTGTATGCTACAAATAAATGAAAGTTATTGCCACGTTCAAGAGGACTTTATTTGCATTCAAACAAGAGCCTGCATATAAATGAAGGAAATCGAGATTGGGTGGCAGCATATTCGAGCTCAGCTTTCATTGACCGGTGACTTTTGGTGAGCGGTATTAGGCTGATCACTGGCTGCAGCAGTTTTTGTTGACTTTTAGCAGTCTGCTTAGATTATTATTAATTTTAGCTGATTCCGGACGAAATCGATTTACAAAAGTGGAGAATTGCGACCCAAGTTTACTCGTTCACGCATGCGGTAATTCGGCCCTTGCATTTGTCCTTGGTACAGGCCCTGGATTTGTTTTGTGGTCAATCGGCAAGAACGTTGTGAATTAAGGACTAATTCCATATGCTAGCTAGCGACCATTTTAGAGTCTACGAACATCCCACTACTAGAATTCTTGGACAAACATATGTTTTGATTCTCTAATTACTTTATTAAGAATTGGACGATATGAAGTAAAGGTAAGAAATCTTTAGCGACTTATACGAGTATGGCATAAAAAACAATGCGCTATTCTGTAAGAGGCTGTAATGCCTTCACAGCTATCAAACTTACATGCACAGACGGACGGCAGGGATTTTTTGAAGTGACAGCTTCCCGTAAACTTGACTCTGTCTGCTAGTCTATTGTTGTTGAGGGGCTTTAGGTGAACAGAGGCGCAATCCTGAACTCGCTCTAACCATATGAATTAAAGGTAAGAAATCTTTAGTGACTTATACAAGTATGGCATAAAAAACAATTCGGTATTCTGTAAGAGGCTGTAATTCCTTCACAGCTACCAAACTTACATGCACAGACGGACGGCAGGGATTTTTTGAAGTGACAGCTTCCCGTAAACTTGACTCTGTCTGCTAGCCTATTGTTGTTGAGGGGCTTTAGGTAAACAGAGGGGCAATCCTGAACTCGCTTTAATTGAACGGTAGGCGGCTCGTCAGTTTTTATTTGGCAGCAGCAGTTTTGAATATCCTTTAGCAGTCTGCGTAGATATTTATCCATTTCGACTGGTGCCGGACGACATAGTTTTGCCAAACTGGAGTATTGCTGCTCATAATTTGCTCCCTTTTAGCGCTGAAAGAGCAACAGGAGAGTTTTAGCAAATAGATAAAAAAGTAAAAAAAAATATAATTACCTCGTTTGACGAAGCAATGTCAATCTTGGATATTTTGATGTCCGGGATAGATGACATTATCCAGCATTTGTCCTTGGTACTGCGCTTGTGTTTGTTTTGTGTTTACTCAGCAAAAAACTTGTGAATTAATGACGGGTTGCATATTTTACCGACATTTTAGAGTCTATGAACACTCCATAACTGGTGTACTTGGACAAACAAGTGTTTTGATTCTCTGATCACTATTATTAGAAATGTATAAGGTGAATTAAAGGTAAAAAAAATTTAGTTAATTATAAGAGTATAGCAATAAAAACAATTCCCTATTCTGTAAGTGGCTGGAAATCCTAGTGAGAAAAGTAGTTAGGTATGTTTATTGCTGAATTTCTGAAAACAAATTAAACGAATCTTCTTTTGTTTAGTAGGCGATGTTGATCTTATTGAATATTCTAGGAACGATTGTAGTCCAGTTCGTAGTTTTCAATTTGTTAGCTGGCTTGCACAGACGGACGGCAGGATTTGTTGAATTGACAGCTTCCCGTAAATTGTTCTAGGTCTATTGGCCAATTGTTGTTGAAGGGTTTAAGTTGACCAGCAGCGTATTTCTGAACTCGCTGCTCGTAACTTTTATCAAACGATGACTTTTGATGAAAGGTAGGCGGCTGATAAGTATTTATCTGCCACGTTTAATAAGACTTTGCATTTATACAAGAGCCTGCATAAAAATAAAAGACATCGAGATTGAGTGGCGGCGTATTCGAGCTCAGGGGCCGTATTGCCGCATACGTAATCGAGTGCGCTTTCGTATCGAAAGGTATTTCAACTTGTATTTAATGGAAGTTATGCCCCTTGTTTATAAATTTTTTTGTCAAAGTTTTGATAAATAATGAACGACTTAAATACTCGCGTTCCTAAATTTCGAAAATCCCCGTTCAACAAAAAGATACATAATTACAATAGAGAGATTTCGAACGATTTTACTCGTTCACTTATACAGTAATTCGGCCCCAGTTTTCATTGAACGGTGTCTTTTGGTGGACGGTAGTAAGATGATCGCCGTACTTAGCAATAATAGGTTTAGCTGTATGCTACAAATAAATGAAAGTTATTGCCACGTTCAAGAGGACTTTATTTGCATTCAAACAAGAGCCTGCATATAAATGAAGGAAATCGAGATTGGGTGGCAGCATATTCGAGCTCAGCTTTCATTGACCGGTGACTTTTGGTGAGCGGTATTAGGCTGATCACTGGCTGCAGCAGTTTTTGTTGACTTTTAGCAGTCTGCTTAGATTATTATTAATTTTAGCTGATTCCGGACGAAATCGATTTACAAAAGTGGAGAATTGCGACCCAAGTTTACTCGTTCACGCATGCGGTAATTCGGCCCTTGCATTTGTCCTTGGTACAGGCCCTGGATTTGTTTTGTGGTCAATCGGCAAGAACGTTGTGAATTAAGGACTAATTCCATATGCTAGCTAGCGACCATTTTAGAGTCTACGAACATCCCACTACTAGAATTCTTGGACAAACATATGTTTTGATTCTCTAATTACTTTATTAAGAATTGGACGATATGAAGTAAAGGTAAGAAATCTTTAGCGACTTATACGAGTATGGCATAAAAAACAATGCGCTATTCTGTAAGAGGCTGTAATGCCTTCACAGCTATCAAACTTACATGCACAGACGGACGGCAGGGATTTTTTGAAGTGACAGCTTCCCGTAAACTTGACTCTGTCTGCTAGTCTATTGTTGTTGAGGGGCTTTAGGTGAACAGAGGCGCAATCCTGAACTCGCTCTAACCATATGAATTAAAGGTAAGAAATCTTTAGTGACTTATACAAGTATGGCATAAAAAACAATTCGGTATTCTGTAAGAGGCTGTAATTCCTTCACAGCTACCAAACTTACATGCACAGACGGACGGCAGGGATTTTTTGAAGTGACAGCTTCCCGTAAACTTGACTCTGTCTGCTAGCCTATTGTTGTTGAGGGGCTTTAGGTAAACAGAGGGGCAATCCTGAACTCGCTTTAATTGAACGGTAGGCGGCTCGTCAGTTTTTATTTGGCAGCAGCAGTTTTGAATATCCTTTAGCAGTCTGCGTAGATATTTATCCATTTCGACTGGTGCCGGACGACATAGTTTTGCCAAACTGGAGTATTGCTGCTCATAATTTGCTCCCTTTTAGCGCTGAAAGAGCAACAGGAGAGTTTTAGCAAATAGATAAAAAAGTAAAAAAAAATATAATTACCTCGTTTGACGAAGCAATGTCAATCTTGGATATTTTGATGTCCGGGATAGATGACATTATCCAGCATTTGTCCTTGGTACTGCGCTTGTGTTTGTTTTGTGTTTACTCAGCAAAAAACTTGTGAATTAATGACGGGTTGCATATTTTACCGACATTTTAGAGTCTATGAACACTCCATAACTGGTGTACTTGGACAAACAAGTGTTTTGATTCTCTGATCACTATTATTAGAAATGTATAAGGTGAATTAAAGGTAAAAAAAAATTTAGTTAATTATAAGAGTATAGCAATAAAAACAATTCCCTATTCTGTAAGTGGCTGGAAATCCTAGTGAGAAAAGTAGTTAGGTATGTTTATTGCTGAATTTCTGAAAACAAATTAAACGAATCTTCTTTTGTTTAGTAGGCGATGTTGATCTTATTGAATATTCTAGGAACGATTGTAGTCCAGTTCGTAGTTTTCAATTTGTTAGCTGGCTTGCACAGACGGACGGCAGGATTTGTTGAATTGACAGCTTCCCGTAAATTGTTCTAGGTCTATTGGCCAATTGTTGTTGAAGGGTTTAAGTTGACCAGCAGCGTATTTCTGAACTCGCTGCTCGTAACTTTTATCAAACGATGACTTTTGATGAAAGGTAGGCGGCTGATAAGTATTTATCTGCCACGTTTAATAAGACTTTGCATTTATACAAGAGCCTGCATAAAAATAAAAGACATCGAGATTGAGTGGCGGCGTATTCGAGCGCAGGGGCCGTATTGCCGCATACGTAATCGTGTGCGCTTTCGTATCGAAAGGTATTTCAACTTGTATTTAATGGAAGTTATGCCCCTTGTTTATAAATTTTTTTGTCAAAGTTTTGATAAATAATGAACGACTTAAATACTCGCGTTCCTAAATTTCGAAAATCCCCGTTCAACAAAAAGATACATAATTACAATAGAGAGATTTCGAACGATTTTACTCGTTCACTTATACAGTAATTCGGCCCCAGTTTTTATTGAACGGTGTCTTTTGGTGGACGGTAGTAAGATGATCGCCGTACTTAGCAATAATAGGTTTAGCTGTATGCTACAAATAAATGAAAGTTATTGCCACGTTCAAGAGGACTTTATTTGCATTCAAACAAGAGCCTGCATATAAATGAAGGAAATCGAGATTGGGTGGCAGCATATTCGAGCTCAGCTTTCATTGACCGGTGACTTTTGGTGAGCGGTATTAGGCTGATCACTGGCTGCAGCAGTTTTTGTTGACTTTTAGCAGTCTGCTTAGATTATTATTAATTTTAGCTGATTCCGGACGAAATCGATTTACAAGAGTGGAGAATTGCGACCCAAGTTTACTCGTTCACGCATGCGGTAATTCGGCCCTTGCATTTGTCCTTGGTACAGGCCCTGGATTTGTTTTGTGGTCAATCGGCAAGAACGTTGTGAATTAAGGACTAATTCCATATGCTAGCTAGCGACCATTTTAGAGTCTACGAACATCCCACTACTAGAATTCTTGGACAAACATATGTTTTGATTCTCTAATTACTTTATTAAGAATTGGACGATATGAAGTAAAGGTAAGAAATCTTTAGCGACTTATACGAGTATGGCATAAAAAACAATGCGCTATTCTGTAAGAGGCTGTAATGCCTTCACAGCTATCAAACTTACATGCACAGACGGACGGCAGGGATTTTTTGAAGTGACAGCTTCCCGTAAACTTGACTCTGTCTGCTAGTCTATTGTTGTTGAGGGGCTTTAGGTGAACAGAGGCGCAATCCTGAACTCGCTCTAACCATATGAATTAAAGGTAAGAAATCTTTAGTGACTTATACAAGTATGGCATAAAAAACAATTCGGTATTCTGTAAGAGGCTGTAATTCCTTCACAGCTACCAAACTTACATGCACAGACGGACGGCAGGGATTTTTTGAAGTGACAGCTTCCCGTAAACTTGACTCTGTCTGCTAGCCTATTGTTGTTGAGGGGCTTTAGGTAAACAGAGGGGCAATCCTGAACTCGCTTTAATTGAACGGTAGGCGGCTCGTCAGTTTTTATTTGGCAGCAGCAGTTTTGAATATCCTTTAGCAGTCTGCGTAGATATTTATCCATTTCGACTGGTGCCGGACGACATAGTTTTGCCAAACTGGAGTATTGCTGCTCATAATTTGCTCCTTTTTAGCGCTGAAAGAGCAACAGGAGAGTTTTAGCAAATAGATAAAAAAGTAAAAAAAAATATAATTACCTCGTTTGACGAAGCAATGTCAATCTTGGATATTTTGATGTCCGGGATAGATGACATTATCCAGCATTTGTCCTTGGTACTGCGCTTGTGTTTGTTTTGTGTTTACTCAGCAAAAAACTTGTGAATTAATGACGGGTTGCATATTTTACCGACATTTTAGAGTCTATGAACACTCCATAACTGGTGTACTTGGACAAACAAGTGTTTTGATTCTCTGATCACTATTATTAGAAATGTATAAGGTGAATTAAAGGTAAAAAAAAATTTAGTTAATTATAAGAGTATAGCAATAAAAACAATTCCCTATTCTGTAAGTGGCTGGAAATCCTAGTGAGAAAAGTAGTTAGGTATGTTTATTGCTGAATTTCTGAAAACAAATTAAACGAATCTTCTTTTGTTTAGTAGGCGATGTTGATCTTATTGAATATTCTAGGAACGATTGTAGTCCAGTTCGTAGTTTTCAATTTGTTAGCTGGCTTGCACAGACGGACGGCAGGATTTGTTGAATTGACAGCTTCCCGTAAATTGTTCTAGGTCTATTGGCCAATTGTTGTTGAAGGGTTTAAGTTGACCAGCAGCGTATTTCTGAACTCGCTGCTCGTAACTTTTATCAAACGATGACTTTTGATGAAAGGTAGGCGGCTGATAAGTATTTATCTGCCACGTTTAATAAGACTTTGCATTTATACAAGAGCCTGCATAAAAATAAAAGACATCGAGATTGAGTGGCGGCGTATTCGGGCTCAGGGGCCGTATTGCCGCATACGTAATCGAGTGCGCTTTCGTATCGAAAGGTATTTCAACTTGTATTTAATGGAAGTTATGCCCCTTGTTTATAAATTTTTTTGTCAAAGTTTTGATAAATAATGAACGACTTAAATACTCGCGTTCCTAAATTTCGAAAATCCCCGTTCAACAAAAAGATACATAATTACAATAGAGAGATTTCGAACGATTTTACTCGTTCACTTATACAGTAATTCGGCCCCAGTTTTCATTGGGGCCGAAAAATGTTGGCTCTCCACAACAAAAACTAAAATTTGTCGTTGACACGGATATAAAATCAAATAAGAATACGATCACTTTACCAGTGGTTGATGTTGCAGACGAATTCGATCTATTAAATGTCGATAATGTCGGCGGGGAATCTAGTAATTCTCAAGAGTTCTGCGGCTTTAATGATAATGCAGATTGTACCCAAAATAAAGAAATTGGTCTGGATGCAGATGCTAACACTAAACCTGAATTGCCTCGGCGTCATTCCGATGATATGGATATAGATGAAACACTTAGGGATCAGCATGAACCAAAAATGTTTCAAAACGCCACAAACATTCATGCACAAGATTCCTCCAATTTTATTACTAATGAGGAAATGGACTTAAACGGGAAAGCATCGTTGAAAATTGGGCATATTATTGATACAGTTGATTTAACATCGTCAGCAGGCAGTTCACCAGTGCACCGTTTTGACTATAATGATGGCGAAGGAGAGGATAACGATGTCAGGGAGAAATCGCCAATGGTAACAAATACAATTGTGCCTTCAACAAATATTTTGTTAGAATGTCTACAAAGAGAGACCACTGTAATACAAAACACCCAACAATTGACACAACAAACACAGCATAACACAGCACTGCCTCCATTACAACCTAAACCTATGGTAGCAACTAAATCATCAGTTTCTCTTAAATATCCCCAGTTGGCTGAGCGTTTATTGGCTAACGGTTCATCAGTTGGCTGTATGGATGTAGGACCATCTAGTGCAAAGAAAGACTCCGTCGAAAATATCATAGACTCCATAGAAATTCTTGACACTCCGGAAGGGAGTCCTCGTGGTTTCATAGACGACAGACATGAAAATGATACTATCTTTAACGAAAACCTACAAACACTAAATGGTCTAAATGTTTCAGAGGAAAACCGTTTACTGAGCCTTAATAACAACAGTTTAAATTTGAAACGACCTGTTTCGCAGGAATGTCATGTTTCAGAGACTATATGTACAGCAATGTCGGAAAAGACAATAGAAACACCCTCTAAATTGCGCAAAATACAAAATGAAAGCGAACAGCTAAATACAAAAAATAATGCCTTACAACAATATCTTCCAACAGGATACCAAAATCATCAGCGGTTGCGTAAACAAAAACATGAACATTTGTTACCTATACCTATGGACGAAGTAACAGATGCCATTCAAACAAATTCGAACGATAGTTTAGACCTTCAAATTAATATTGACTCGAATGAAAATTCTACTCCAATTGTAAAAAAAAGGGGAAGACCTAAAAAATCGGAAATCAATTTAACCTCAGAAAATGCCAAAGAAGAACATACAATAAATTCAGACAATAGACAGGATTGCAAAGCACGCAGAGTTCAATTGTTACGAAAAAGACTAGCAATTGACATGGTCGATGCGGAGCAACCAGTTGCTCTTATTACCGACATTGCAACATCGGGAGGCCCAGAAGATAACAAAAGTGAACAGAATATTATAGAAACACCTAAAAGAGAACGAAATTTACGAACTCCCCTGAGAACATCGAGAAGAAGTAACACGCCAATAAACTTTCAAAGTGAGCTTAAAACATCAAAAAGTAAGCCTTTATCGTCATTGTCATTGGAAAACAAGAAAACATCAAACGATACAGGTTCTGAAAATGAACTCAATCACTTCCACGAATCGAATTCGTCTATATCGTCTGTCAGCTTTCATAGTTCATCAACAATTCAAAATATTACAAACATTGCAAATAGTGTTAGTCATTCAATGACTTCCCAAATTGATTTGACTATATCTTCATCATCAAGCAATAGCAATGGGAGCACAACGAACACAATTACCACTGTAGAAGCTACATCGAGAAACGATGGCCCCGTCTTTGTTATTCCTGATTGTAGTGTTAATGGTGCAAATATTGGAAGTAATAGTCATAATTCAATGTTGCCACCCACAACAATTTTATCGTCGTCAGATCCTTTACCGGATATGATATTCAAACCGAACGATTTCTCTTCTATAATAGCTACACAGCAATTAAGGGTCTCCAATTTTTCAACTGTTTATAAACCTGGATCAGTTGCATCACAAGAAGAAGAAACGGCGGACGATGTTAGTGGAGCAGATAACTCTGAAGGTTCGCCAATGCAGTTTAATACCACTTTAATAAAATATTAACTACGGAAAGTTTCTATTTCTAGATGACTCAGCCAGTTCTTCTTCTATGCCTGCAATACCAGGCCGTAGCCGTGGACGTGTTCGGGGATCCCGCGGAAGGAGTATTGGTCGTGGTCAACGAAGTCATGGTATTAGTCGTGATAGTTTAAGTGTAAAATCTATAGCTATGAATCGGCCACGTTGCATAGGAGCCCTTAAGCATACCCCTGATCCTGAGAGGATTAAAGAACTCTTCAGTCCGGTACGTAACATTTTTCTGTCACAGAATAAGTCAATAATAAAATCAAAAATGTCAACCGTCAGAGCCTTATAGCTAAGCCTAAATTTGAATGGCATTTATTTTTATTTCAATCCGTAGCGATTATAAGCACTCTGATTATTTACGACAAAATAGAGCGTGCTTATTAGTTTAATATTATCATTCACTGGCAAAAAAGGTATTGATATTCTTTTATAGACTAATTTTTTTTTAATATATTTTCAGTCTCCTCAAGTTTTTGAAGAAGACACCCGTATGAGCGCCGATTTGTCTCAAACCAGTTTACAACAACAATCTCCTTCTTATTCAAGGTACATAGGGTTCTATAATATTTAATAATATTATTAATATTTATTTATAACTAAACTATTTTGTAGCCAACCTGATTTTTTTACCAATGAGGAGTCCCAGTCGTCCATTATCAGCAATACGAGCATTATAGACCCGAATAGCACGGCATCAGCTCAAAATAGTGCATCCGCCAAGAAAACAACGAAAAAAAAGAAAATGGAAGTTTGCGTTGCTGAAGAGTATGTACAACTTGTGTTATTCGTTACTCTTACAATGCAGTAACTTTAATTATTTTTTTAAGCACCGACTTCACAGTTGCATCTATAGCAGAATATGATTGGCCGCCACCGAAAGGTTGTTGTCCCTCAAAAAATCGAGATACCTTTATGATACAAGAACAGGTTGCAATGTACTTGGGAATTAAAAGCTTCAAGAGAAAATATCCCGATTTACCCCGCCGTCAAGTAGATATGGAAGAGAGAAATTGGTTGCAAGAAAAAGGGCTGGTGTCTGAAAAAATGTGTGATTTAGGAATCACGGCCGTATGGGCTTCCGACATTTTGGACATAATGTATACAGATTTCTATGAAAAGTACGAGGAGTATAAGGACTTTGTACGGCAAAAACATTTGCGTGAAATAGAGGCTAAACAGAAATCACTTGGACTCAATGTGGCTGGAAGAGGTTTACAAGCTCGCGAAAGAGCCATGTTATCTACTAGCAAATGGAACTCATACTTTAACAGAACGTAAGTTACAATGAATATCAAAAGATTTCTAGGTTATGGTACAGACAATTTTCAGGCGCAAAGACGAACGATTGTCATTCCTCGATCTTCAAACGCTGGTCATTAACAAACCCTGCCCATCTACAGCCCCTTTATCTACTATACCCAACCGTCCAGTTGCTGAAGCAGTTGCGTTAGCTATAAAAACGGAGCGCATTTCTCAACCTCCGACTTTGCTTAAACCTCGGATTTGGGAACCATCAAGGCCAAGAGATATTTATTACCCGTTATCTCTCGTTCCAGGCCAATTTTGTGAGAAATATCACGACTATTCATCTGATGAATTACGGTAGGCATGGTCTTTAAACTATTTATAAACAAATATATTCTATTTTATTTTCACTTTGGATGTATGCCTCCCAATACGACGGTAGACCTTATTTTAAACTAAAGGGTGATTTTTTTGAGGTTAGGATTTTCATGCATTAGTATTTGACAGATCACGTGGGATTTCAGACATGGTGTCAAAGAGAAAGATGCTCAGTATGCTTTGAAATTTCATCATGAATAGACTTACTAACGAGCAACGCTTGCAAATCATTGAATTTTATTACCAAAATCAGTGTTCGGTTCGAAATGTGTTCAAATTTTGACAAATTTTGTTCAGCGATGAGGCTCATTTCTGGTTGAATGGCTACGTAAATAAGCAAAATTGCCGCATTTGGAGTGAAGAGCAACCAGAAGCCGTTCAAGAACTGCCCATGCATCCCGAAAAATGCACTGTTTGGTGTGGTTTGTACGCTGGTGGAATCATTGGACCGTATTTTTTCAAAAATGCTGTTGGACGCAACGTTACGGTGAATGAACACATTTCGAACCGAACACTGATTTTGGTAATAAAATTCAATGATTTGCAAGCGTTGCTCGTTAGTAAGTCTATTCATGATGAAATGTCAAAGCATACTGAGCATCTTTCTCTTTGACACCATGTCTGAAATCCCACGTGATCTGTCAAATACTAATGCATGAAAATCCTAACCTCAAAAAAATCACCCTTTATTTACAAAGAAATGTTTTCTATTTTATTTTCAATTTAGATGTATGCCACTCAATACGGTTGTAGACCCTATTGTTCAAATGTGGTCCTGCAAAGACTGTGGTAATAACAGCTCTGACACAGATTCGGCTATAGAGAGTATTGATAACAAGACTGAGATAGATAAATCATTGCCGGGCAGACGACACAAAAAACGTCGCCTACGGCGAACACGACAACCTGGAAATATGAGTGCTGATGAATTTAAGGTACCGCTGCTCCCTGGTGCACCAGTGATATCGACAAGTTCGACAGATTCTTGTTCCTCGAGTGATACGTCTTCATCGGAGACAGTAAGTGTTACTTTGTTTTAAAATATATATCTACATGTTTTGAATATAATTTTTTATTAAATTGCAGGATTCCGAATCGTCGTGTTCTTCATCGTCCTCTGATGAATCATCCAACGGTGAAGAATCATTGGCAACGTGTGAAGTCTGTTTACGTCCACATAATCGTAATCTCAATAATGTGCCCGAATTATTTCTACAATGTTATACTTGTAGACGAAGAGGTAGGAGCGATATAAATCCTCTTGGTCTTTTGAAATAAAAATTAATTTCCTTTTCAGTTCACCCCAGCTGCATTGAAATGCCACATCGCATGAGTTTACGCGTTCGAAATTACAATTGGCAATGCGCCGATTGTAAATGCTGTGTGAAGTGCAAACGTCGACATGATCAAAATAAAATGTTGTTCTGCGAACAATGTGACAGAGGTTTTCACATATATTGTCTTGGAATTAAGACCGTTCCTGACGGTAAGTTCAGACTAAATCTTTACACCAGTATTTTATGGTTCAAAATATTTTTCATGTTCATTAAGGTCGTTGGAGCTGTAACCGTTGTAGTATTTGTATGCGTTGCGGGGCAACGACACCAGAGGGCTTATCTCACATGCATCAGCTAATAAATACGGCGCAGGGAGAACATGTGAAACAAACTAAGCAAAAGAAGGCCAAGTGGGTTAATGAATATCGTTTGGATCACTTAACTAAGATAAAGGAACATTGTTCTATGTTATGCATTCCTTGTGGAAAAATGAAAAATTCCAAACGCGCGCAAAATGTAGCACACAATAACGCTACGACAAAAGCAACATCGCCGTGCTCCCTTAGTGAATCTAGTTCTAACAGCTTTATCAATTACCCCCCACCTTCAGCCATCTCATCACAAAAACTTTTGCCTTCTCCAAATGCAACATCAAATGGCGAATTAATGCACAGTAGCACTGTAAAGGAAAGTAGCGGTCATGCTGCGCCTTCGACTTCCATACCAACTGAAGATTCGTACTTCTCGGATAATAAAGATTCTGAAAGGTACTCGCCCGTACCAAGCAGTTTTACGTCATCTATAATAGCTGCAAGCAATACACAAATGACAACTACGCACAACGCAACTGGCGGCCCTCCTCCTGTGGTTGCCTGAGTAGGGGTAATACGTTTTTGTCCAAAGCTGCAACCACCGCCACAAACGCCTTTTTTAAATATACCGAATTTATAGCAGTTGTAAACAAAGTAAACTCTACTGGCTGCTAAATACATTTGGAAATATCAGGAGGTAGTTTTATTTTAAATTTATTCGTATGTTTCTTTTTCTCCATAAAATAATTTAATCTGCATTTTTTACTCGTATTGTATGGCTTACTTCACAAAGTAGAAACTGACATTCTAACCAAAGGTGTAAACAAATGTTTTCATTTATAATTTACCAGGATGTTGGAAATGGCTAAAAGATACAATATGATAATTAACATATTTTAAAATGATAAAAATTAAGAAATTAGAGATGTATCCCTTCTATAATTTTAAATTTATTTTACGTCTCAAGCATTTGCCTGATCGACATTACAAACACGTAGTCTCTTTTGATGTTTGATTCTTTAAGTAAGGCATCCGAAATTTATTTTTATAAATACATCATCTTTCATTAGATAATTTTTAAATAGATATTTATAAATTGTTTAATTAAACTTTATTTCTAATCATTTCGCGTATTATTTTTTGTTTCGTCTAATTTAATTTTTTACTCTAAGGTTAATATATATACATAATTAAGAAAACCGTGTGGCTTGTGTTTTGTCAATTGAATGTGTTAATACTGTCCACAAAAATTACTGTTCAAGATGCCGCTTTCTTTCTTTTCTTATTTTCAGCGTCACGTCGTTTGGCCGTTTATTTCATTTAAGCAGGCCATTGCTTTTTTCGTATCATCATTCTCTTCGTAGCATAAAGATCGAAATGAAGGAATAAATAGAGGTGCATTACACTCATCACCTTTTAAACACGTCAAATTCGGTGTTATTTAAACTCAAAATTTGCCCTAAATCATCCATCCTTAAACAGTTATCGAAAATTCGAATGAGAAGAATTTTGATTAAAAGTTATTTTTGGCAGCATTTTCTTTTTGAATTAATCCCAAAAAACGCAATAACTTCTGTTATTTGGATATAAGAAAATTCTATTTCAATAGACCATAACATTATAGATTTATAATTTTTATTTTTCAAATAATAACAAATACTGTATTTATTGACGCAATCCATATGTAAACACACCAAAAGTGAAAACCTTTAAAAAACTATACTTATGAAAGAAGGAAAAACATTTATATTACTGAATGTACTAAATATTTGTAAAATAAAATGTTCCTTAGCATAGGACACAATTCAAACGATAGACTAATAAAAAAGAAACAATTTATGCAATGAAGTAAATCATTTTATCTAATATTATTTATCTATACTTTCATTTGGTATTTTCATTCTCTCTAGATATCGCATACGATGTGGATGTTAGTTGAAATTGATGCATCTCTGGATATCCCATTATAAGAATAAACGTTATCAAATATTTTTCATATTAATTTTATTGAAAATTTTCTTTATAAGAAAGAATTTTATATATTTTACAGAAAAATCGTCTCGGCGTCAAATTTTTTTGTGACAATTGGAATACTTGTCTACCTAAATTTTTCTATCGAATGTTGAGCACTCCTACACGCAACCAATTAATTACTATTAGTGGCGGAATTATCTTGCGGTTTCAAACAATTTAATCGGACTCTCCCATTGCAGCCGGTTGTACGAACCGTATTGACCCGATGGAGTCCTCCATCGGCAAGGGCTATCGCCTCAGGTAAATGCACCAAAAGTGAAAACCTT
Source organism: Stomoxys calcitrans (assembly GCF_963082655.1). Classification (NCBI taxonomy): domain Eukaryota; kingdom Metazoa; phylum Arthropoda; class Insecta; order Diptera; family Muscidae; genus Stomoxys; species Stomoxys calcitrans. The sequence continues at coordinate 135,651 of NC_081555.1, read as the reverse complement.
TAAAAAACTATACTTATGAATGAAGGAAAAACATTTATATTAATGAATGTACTAAATATTTGTAAAATAGAATGTCCCTTAGCATAGGACACAACTCAAACGATAGACTAATAAAAAAAGAAAAACTGTATGTAATGAAGTAAATCATTTTAACAACTAATATGATTTATCTATACTTTCATTTGGCATTTTCATTCTCTCTATATATGGCATCCGATGTGGATGTTTGTTGATATTGATAAATCTCTGGATATCCCGTTATAAGAATTAACATTACTAATTTATTGAAAATTTTCTTTATAAGAAATAGTTTTATATTCTACAAAAAAAAATCGTCTCGGCTACGAACCGTATTGACCCGATGGAGTCCTTCATCGGCAAGGGCTTTCGCCTCAGTGTACAACACACTGCTACCACAACAACTATTTTTTGCCATAAACATAGGTCCCATATAATTTGATCTATTTTTCGAGCACTTTATTAAACCCGTAATACTTTGTAAATTATAACCCATGTCGTAAACAGAATATTATAGCCATTAAATCAATCTGAAAATGAAACAACTTATTTTCAGTAACATTTAGTTAAAAACCTCCTTTAATACGGAATTGTATTATAACCTACAAGGCACTTGCAAAATGCTTTTGTATATTGTAGACATGTAAGACTTAATAATGTAATCCTTATGCAAAAACAAAAAAAAACTTAGCTTTACGTAATAAAAAAATTGAAACCAAACATTTGTCACTGTTAGTTCTTAGGAGTATATATATGATTTACTACAAATTGCAATAGATATCCGCTCGTTAATGCATGACGAAAATTTTAAAATGTTTAATACATCACATTCGGTTGCTAAACGATCAACATATAATTATTTACCATGTATGTCGACGAATTATTACTTTTAAAAACATTCTATTTGTTTGGTAAAATGATCAGCTTGTAATTGCTTTATTCATATAGAAACTATTCTGGTTTGTACTAGATTTCACTTTCATGCGAATAAAGTGCCAAAATTTCATAAATGTTCATTATAAGATTTCTTAAATAAAATCAACCCACTCTAATCAGATCAAATTTGATTTAATGTGGCACAATAAATACAATTAGATAAAATTTTATACTTTTAGACAAAATTGACTTCAAATTTGTCCAAGATATAATTTCATATAATTATGTATATCTAATTGGATCAGATTAGACATAATTTTATATGATTAAATCTTAAGCTATAAAAACATCGAGATTGACATTTTAAGTCTATGCATTAGTTTATTTACGAAATTAATAATTTATTTAAGGATTTAAAAAAACTCGCATCTCACGCAAGCACGTATGTGCCTTCACCGGAGGCTATTGCACCTTCCGGCGAAACCATCCCATTCCGCCAACAAATCTCAGGAAACCTCCCAGAGGTACGTTCGCAAGATCACACAGGGGCCTAATCACGGCATTCGATTTCGAGATTTTTCAATCGAATTGTACATTTTTCGAATCATGAGACTCGATATCGAGTTGCGTTTTTCGAAATATTCGATTGCTCTGTTGTCGCCGAGAAGGCTTTCTTTTGATTGTTTAAGCATTTATTTGTACACATAAGAATGCAAAAACGTAAATTTTTGGTTGTGTTTTTCTCCTTTTTTGTCTATTTATTATAAAGAATGATTTATATACTATTTTTGCCAAATTTAACATAAACTAATTAACAACAATTAATTCCGGTCAACTTAATGAAACAGCAACACAATAAGATACTGCGCACAGACTAAGGGACAAAAAAACTGCGGAAGTTTCATTCCTTACTCTCGGTGACGGTGTAGCTTGGAAGAAGATAAATATATGAAACCTTGCCATAATCGTTTTCAATCGATGCATGACTTTAAACTCCTGTTAGAAGCCATTGTATTTCTGCCACTTTTTCACCACTTCCAACTTTGGAAGCTTGTAATGATCAAAAGATTTAATTGTTGATATTGCTGTCGCGCAGAAAACTTTTTACGCACATAAAATCATTTGCTTTTTGCTCCTCTCCATACATTTGCAAAATCAACCACATGCGTATATCGAAGCGCTGTAAGAAATTTACTCCGTTTGGTAATGAAATCTTTGATTTTGTCTTCCTAAGAAAGAGATCCACCAACACAGCACAATAAAGAGTAATTTTGCATTTAGATTTACAAAACCATGTAATATTTATTTTCATTTACTGCCGCCGACTAAGTTTTCTTATTTGTTTTGATTCTAATTCTATTTTTAATACTGGCAACGCAGTACAAAATGATAGCAAATTTCGATCGAATACCGCGATCCAAATATGTGTTCGTATCAATAATATGTTCGAAGCAAAAACGAATACGCTATCGAATGTGATTAGGCCGCAGATCGCAGAGGAACCGCCTCCACAAAAAGGGAGTCTGCATCCCTGCAGACCCAGACATGAACAGAGCAAGTGCTCAATAGTACCCTCCTCATCTTGACATCTCCTGCAGAAGTCATGGCCTATGGCACAGTGTCCTGTTATGACCTCTGTTAAGGTACTCATCGACCTCTTATCAAAGGCCAGTAACTCCTCCGTCCTGTGACCACGACGCTGGCCAGACTCGGGACCTTCTGGAATTCCCTCGTAGTACTGGCAACGGAGTACAAAATTCGATCGAATTGCGCAATCCAAATATGTATTCGTATCAACGTAAAAGTTCTCTTTTACATGGCCCTCCACCATACCAGTACTCCATAGGTCAATACTAGTCTCACAAAAGCCATATATATCGAAGAAATCATCTTGTTGGTTACTACCACTTGCTAAAAGACATCCACCAACAGGAGTAAAGAGCACACAGTGCCTTACGGCGCTTTTCCTCCGTATTCCTCTTCAGGATAGCTTCAAATCGAGGACTATGCCAATTTGCTGGGTGATTGCGTCAAAAGTCTGAACTACAGTATCTTTTATCTACGAGTGAAGTGCACCAGCTCCTTCCTCGTGTTGGTCCTCCAGCCATTTCAATGACTCTTCCATGCTTTCTCTAATCGTTGATAGAAACCTACCTCGGGCCAGCAACACGTAGTCGTCTGCACAAGCGATTATCTCCGTACAATTTAAAATATACTCGTTCATTGAGGAGCATGACTGTATAGTCCCTGCACAATTTGAGTTTGGCGCTATACATCATCGATGGGGCAAAGCTTTCCATTTCCGTGGTTGTTAGAATCTAACATTAGAATAAAAATATATCAAATACGAGTGTGAAAAACGGACTATTTGAATTTCAACAAGCATCGTTTACAGGCAAAAACAAAACCAACCATTTTCTAATTCAAAGATAATCGCCATCCTTAGCAATAATAGGTTTAGCTGTGTGTTATAAAAAAAATTGAAGTTATTGCCACGTTTAATAAGACTTTGCATTTATACAAGAGCCTGCATAAAAATAAAAGACATCGAGATTGAGTGGCGGCGTATTCGAGCTCAGGGGCCGTATTGCCGCATACGTGATCGAGTGCGCTTTCGTATCGAAATGTATTTCAACTTGTATTTAATGGAAGTTATGCCTCTTGTTTATACATTTTTTTGTCAAAGTTTTGATAAATAATGAACGACTTAAATACTCGCGTTCCTAAATTTCGAAAATCCCCGTTCAACAAAAAGATACATAATGACAATAGAGAGATTTCGAACGATTTTACTCGTTCACTTATACTGTAATTCGGCCCCAGCTTTCATTGAACGGTGTCTTTTGGTGGACGGTAGTAAGATGATCGCCATACTTAGCAATAATAGGTTTAGCTGTATGCTACAAATAAATGAAAGTTATTGCCACGTTCAAGAGGACTTTATTTGCATTCAAACAAGAGCCTGCATATAAATGAAGGAAATCGAGATTGGGTGGCAGCATATTCGAGCTCAGCTTTCATTGACCGGTGACTTTTGGTGAGCGGTATTAGGCTGATCACTGGCTGCAGCAGTTTTTGTTGACTTTTAGCAGTCTGCTTAGATTATTATTAATTTTAGCTGATTCCGGACGAAATCGATTTACAAAAGTGGAGAATTGCGACCCAAGTTTACTCGTTCACGCATGCGGTAATTCGGCCCTTGCATTTGTCCTTGGTACAGGCCCTGGATTTGTTTTGTGGTCAATCGGCAAGAACGTTGTGAATTAAGGACTAATTCCATATGCTAGCTAGCGACCATTTTAGAGTCTACGAACATCCCACTACTAGAATTCTTGGACAAACATATGTTTTGATTCTCTAATTACTTTATTAAGAATTGGACGATATGAAGTAAAGGTAAGAAATCTTTAGCGACTTATACGAGTATGGCATAAAAAACAATGCGCTATTCTGTAAGAGGCTGTAATGCCTTCACAGCTATCAAACTTACATGCACAGACGGACGGCAGGGATTTTTTGAAGTGACAGCTTCCCGTAAACTTGACTCTGTCTGCTAGTCTATTGTTGTTGAGGGGCTTTAGGTGAACAGAGGCGCAATCCTGAACTCGCTCTAACCATATGAATTAAAGGTAAGAAATCTTTAGTGACTTATACAAGTATGGCATAAAAAACAATTCGGTATTCTGTAAGAGGCTGTAATTCCTTCACAGCTACCAAACTTACATGCACAGACGGACGGCAGGGATTTTTTGAAGTGACAGCTTCCCGTAAACTTGACTCTGTCTGCTAGCCTATTGTTGTTGAGGGGCTTTAGGTAAACAGAGGGGCAATCCTGAACTCGCTTTAATTGAACGGTAGGCGGCTCGTCAGTTTTTATTTGGCAGCAGCAGTTTTGAATATCCTTTAGCAGTCTGCGTAGATATTTATCCATTTCGACTGGTGCCGGACGACATAGTTTTGCCAAACTGGAGTATTGCTGCTCATAATTTGCTCCCTTTTAGCGCTGAAAGAGCAACAGGAGAGTTTTAGCAAATAGATAAAAAAGTAAAAAAAAATATAATTACCTCGTTTGACGAAGCAATGTCAATCTTGGATATTTTGATGTCCGGGATAGATGACATTATCCAGCATTTGTCCTTGGTACTGCGCTTGTGTTTGTTTTGTGTTTACTCAGCAAAAAACTTGTGAATTAATGACGGGTTGCATATTTTACCGACATTTTAGAGTCTATGAACACTCCATAACTGGTGTACTTGGACAAACAAGTGTTTTGATTCTCTGATCACTATTATTAGAAATGTATAAGGTGAATTAAAGGTAAAAAAAAATTTAGTTAATTATAAGAGTATAGCAATAAAAACAATTCCCTATTCTGTAAGTGGCTGGAAATCCTAGTGAGAAAAGTAGTTAGGTATGTTTATTGCTGAATTTCTGAAAACAAATTAAACGAATCTTCTTTTGTTTAGTAGGCGATGTTGATCTTATTGAATATTCTAGGAACGATTGTAGTCCAGTTCGTAGTTTTCAATTTGTTAGCTGGCTTGCACAGACGGACGGCAGGATTTGTTGAATTGACAGCTTCCCGTAAATTGTTCTAGGTCTATTGGCCAATTGTTGTTGAAGGGTTTAAGTTGACCAGCAGCGTATTTCTGAACTCGCTGCTCGTAACTTTTATCAAACGATGACTTTTGATGAAAGGTAGGCGGCTGATAAGTATTTATCTGCCACGTTTAATAAGACTTTGCATTTATACAAGAGCCTGCATAAAAATAAAAGACATCGAGATTGAGTGGCGGCGTATTCGGGCTCAGGGGCCGTATTGCCGCATACGTAATCGAGTGCGCTTTCGTATCGAAAGGTATTTCAACTTGTATTTAATGGAAGTTATGCCCCTTGTTTATAAATTTTTTTGTCAAAGTTTTGATAAATAATGAACGACTTAAATACTCGCGTTCCTAAATTTCGAAAATCCCCGTTCAACAAAAAGATACATAATTACAATAGAGAGATTTCGAACGATTTTACTCGTTCACTTATACAGTAATTCGGCCCCAGTTTTCATTGGGGCCGAAAAATGTTGGCTCTCCACAACAAAAACTAAAATTTGTCGTTGACACGGATATAAAATCAAATAAGAATACGATCACTTTACCAGTGGTTGATGTTGCAGACGAATTCGATCTATTAAATGTCGATAATGTCGGCGGGGAATCTAGTAATTCTCAAGAGTTCTGCGGCTTTAATGATAATGCAGATTGTACCCAAAATAAAGAAATTGGTCTGGATGCAGATGCTAACACTAAACCTGAATTGCCTCGGCGTCATTCCGATGATATGGATATAGATGAAACACTTAGGGATCAGCATGAACCAAAAATGTTTCAAAACGCCACAAACATTCATGCACAAGATTCCTCCAATTTTATTACTAATGAGGAAATGGACTTAAACGGGAAAGCATCGTTGAAAATTGGGCATATTATTGATACAGTTGATTTAACATCGTCAGCAGGCAGTTCACCAGTGCACCGTTTTGACTATAATGATGGCGAAGGAGAGGATAACGATGTCAGGGAGAAATCGCCAATGGTAACAAATACAATTGTGCCTTCAACAAATATTTTGTTAGAATGTCTACAAAGAGAGACCACTGTAATACAAAACACCCAACAATTGACACAACAAACACAGCATAACACAGCACTGCCTCCATTACAACCTAAACCTATGGTAGCAACTAAATCATCAGTTTCTCTTAAATATCCCCAGTTGGCTGAGCGTTTATTGGCTAACGGTTCATCAGTTGGCTGTATGGATGTAGGACCATCTAGTGCAAAGAAAGACTCCGTCGAAAATATCATAGACTCCATAGAAATTCTTGACACTCCGGAAGGGAGTCCTCGTGGTTTCATAGACGACAGACATGAAAATGATACTATCTTTAACGAAAACCTACAAACACTAAATGGTCTAAATGTTTCAGAGGAAAACCGTTTACTGAGCCTTAATAACAACAGTTTAAATTTGAAACGACCTGTTTCGCAGGAATGTCATGTTTCAGAGACTATATGTACAGCAATGTCGGAAAAGACAATAGAAACACCCTCTAAATTGCGCAAAATACAAAATGAAAGCGAACAGCTAAATACAAAAAATAATGCCTTACAACAATATCTTCCAACAGGATACCAAAATCATCAGCGGTTGCGTAAACAAAAACATGAACATTTGTTACCTATACCTATGGACGAAGTAACAGATGCCATTCAAACAAATTCGAACGATAGTTTAGACCTTCAAATTAATATTGACTCGAATGAAAATTCTACTCCAATTGTAAAAAAAAGGGGAAGACCTAAAAAATCGGAAATCAATTTAACCTCAGAAAATGCCAAAGAAGAACATACAATAAATTCAGACAATAGACAGGATTGCAAAGCACGCAGAGTTCAATTGTTACGAAAAAGACTAGCAATTGACATGGTCGATGCGGAGCAACCAGTTGCTCTTATTACCGACATTGCAACATCGGGAGGCCCAGAAGATAACAAAAGTGAACAGAATATTATAGAAACACCTAAAAGAGAACGAAATTTACGAACTCCCCTGAGAACATCGAGAAGAAGTAACACGCCAATAAACTTTCAAAGTGAGCTTAAAACATCAAAAAGTAAGCCTTTATCGTCATTGTCATTGGAAAACAAGAAAACATCAAACGATACAGGTTCTGAAAATGAACTCAATCACTTCCACGAATCGAATTCGTCTATATCGTCTGTCAGCTTTCATAGTTCATCAACAATTCAAAATATTACAAACATTGCAAATAGTGTTAGTCATTCAATGACTTCCCAAATTGATTTGACTATATCTTCATCATCAAGCAATAGCAATGGGAGCACAACGAACACAATTACCACTGTAGAAGCTACATCGAGAAACGATGGCCCCGTCTTTGTTATTCCTGATTGTAGTGTTAATGGTGCAAATATTGGAAGTAATAGTCATAATTCAATGTTGCCACCCACAACAATTTTATCGTCGTCAGATCCTTTACCGGATATGATATTCAAACCGAACGATTTCTCTTCTATAATAGCTACACAGCAATTAAGGGTCTCCAATTTTTCAACTGTTTATAAACCTGGATCAGTTGCATCACAAGAAGAAGAAACGGCGGACGATGTTAGTGGAGCAGATAACTCTGAAGGTTCGCCAATGCAGTTTAATACCACTTTAATAAAATATTAACTACGGAAAGTTTCTATTTCTAGATGACTCAGCCAGTTCTTCTTCTATGCCTGCAATACCAGGCCGTAGCCGTGGACGTGTTCGGGGATCCCGCGGAAGGAGTATTGGTCGTGGTCAACGAAGTCATGGTATTAGTCGTGATAGTTTAAGTGTAAAATCTATAGCTATGAATCGGCCACGTTGCATAGGAGCCCTTAAGCATACCCCTGATCCTGAGAGGATTAAAGAACTCTTCAGTCCGGTACGTAACATTTTTCTGTCACAGAATAAGTCAATAATAAAATCAAAAATGTCAACCGTCAGAGCCTTATAGCTAAGCCTAAATTTGAATGGCATTTATTTTTATTTCAATCCGTAGCGATTATAAGCACTCTGATTATTTACGACAAAATAGAGCGTGCTTATTAGTTTAATATTATCATTCACTGGCAAAAAAGGTATTGATATTCTTTTATAGACTAATTTTTTTTTAATATATTTTCAGTCTCCTCAAGTTTTTGAAGAAGACACCCGTATGAGCGCCGATTTGTCTCAAACCAGTTTACAACAACAATCTCCTTCTTATTCAAGGTACATAGGGTTCTATAATATTTAATAATATTATTAATATTTATTTATAACTAAACTATTTTGTAGCCAACCTGATTTTTTTACCAATGAGGAGTCCCAGTCGTCCATTATCAGCAATACGAGCATTATAGACCCGAATAGCACGGCATCAGCTCAAAATAGTGCATCCGCCAAGAAAACAACGAAAAAAAAGAAAATGGAAGTTTGCGTTGCTGAAGAGTATGTACAACTTGTGTTATTCGTTACTCTTACAATGCAGTAACTTTAATTATTTTTTTAAGCACCGACTTCACAGTTGCATCTATAGCAGAATATGATTGGCCGCCACCGAAAGGTTGTTGTCCCTCAAAAAATCGAGATACCTTTATGATACAAGAACAGGTTGCAATGTACTTGGGAATTAAAAGCTTCAAGAGAAAATATCCCGATTTACCCCGCCGTCAAGTAGATATGGAAGAGAGAAATTGGTTGCAAGAAAAAGGGCTGGTGTCTGAAAAAATGTGTGATTTAGGAATCACGGCCGTATGGGCTTCCGACATTTTGGACATAATGTATACAGATTTCTATGAAAAGTACGAGGAGTATAAGGACTTTGTACGGCAAAAACATTTGCGTGAAATAGAGGCTAAACAGAAATCACTTGGACTCAATGTGGCTGGAAGAGGTTTACAAGCTCGCGAAAGAGCCATGTTATCTACTAGCAAATGGAACTCATACTTTAACAGAACGTAAGTTACAATGAATATCAAAAGATTTCTAGGTTATGGTACAGACAATTTTCAGGCGCAAAGACGAACGATTGTCATTCCTCGATCTTCAAACGCTGGTCATTAACAAACCCTGCCCATCTACAGCCCCTTTATCTACTATACCCAACCGTCCAGTTGCTGAAGCAGTTGCGTTAGCTATAAAAACGGAGCGCATTTCTCAACCTCCGACTTTGCTTAAACCTCGGATTTGGGAACCATCAAGGCCAAGAGATATTTATTACCCGTTATCTCTCGTTCCAGGCCAATTTTGTGAGAAATATCACGACTATTCATCTGATGAATTACGGTAGGCATGGTCTTTAAACTATTTATAAACAAATATATTCTATTTTATTTTCACTTTGGATGTATGCCTCCCAATACGACGGTAGACCTTATTTTAAACTAAAGGGTGATTTTTTTGAGGTTAGGATTTTCATGCATTAGTATTTGACAGATCACGTGGGATTTCAGACATGGTGTCAAAGAGAAAGATGCTCAGTATGCTTTGAAATTTCATCATGAATAGACTTACTAACGAGCAACGCTTGCAAATCATTGAATTTTATTACCAAAATCAGTGTTCGGTTCGAAATGTGTTCAAATTTTGACAAATTTTGTTCAGCGATGAGGCTCATTTCTGGTTGAATGGCTACGTAAATAAGCAAAATTGCCGCATTTGGAGTGAAGAGCAACCAGAAGCCGTTCAAGAACTGCCCATGCATCCCGAAAAATGCACTGTTTGGTGTGGTTTGTACGCTGGTGGAATCATTGGACCGTATTTTTCAAAAATGCTGTTGGACGCAACGTTACGGTGAATGAACACATTTCGAACCGAACACTGATTTTGGTAATAAAATTCAATGATTTGCAAGCGTTGCTCGTTAGTAAGTCTATTCATGATGAAATGTCAAAGCATACTGAGCATCTTTCTCTTTGACACCATGTCTGAAATCCCACGTGATCTGTCAAATACTAATGCATGAAAATCCTAACCTCAAAAAAATCACCCTTTATTTACAAAGAAATGTTTTCTATTTTATTTTCAATTTAGATGTATGCCACTCAATACGGTTGTAGACCCTATTGTTCAAATGTGGTCCTGCAAAGACTGTGGTAATAACAGCTCTGACACAGATTCGGCTATAGAGAGTATTGATAACAAGACTGAGATAGATAAATCATTGCCGGGCAGACGACACAAAAAACGTCGCCTACGGCGAACACGACAACCTGGAAATATGAGTGCTGATGAATTTAAGGTACCGCTGCTCCCTGGTGCACCAGTGATATCGACAAGTTCGACAGATTCTTGTTCCTCGAGTGATACGTCTTCATCGGAGACAGTAAGTGTTACTTTGTTTTAAAATATATATCTACATGTTTTGAATATAATTTTTTATTAAATTGCAGGATTCCGAATCGTCGTGTTCTTCATCGTCCTCTGATGAATCATCCAACGGTGAAGAATCATTGGCAACGTGTGAAGTCTGTTTACGTCCACATAATCGTAATCTCAATAATGTGCCCGAATTATTTCTACAATGTTATACTTGTAGACGAAGAGGTAGGAGCGATATAAATCCTCTTGGTCTTTTGAAATAAAAATTAATTTCCTTTTCAGTTCACCCCAGCTGCATTGAAATGCCACATCGCATGAGTTTACGCGTTCGAAATTACAATTGGCAATGCGCCGATTGTAAATGCTGTGTGAAGTGCAAACGTCGACATGATCAAAATAAAATGTTGTTCTGCGAACAATGTGACAGAGGTTTTCACATATATTGTCTTGGAATTAAGACCGTTCCTGACGGTAAGTTCAGACTAAATCTTTACACCAGTATTTTATGGTTCAAAATATTTTTCATGTTCATTAAGGTCGTTGGAGCTGTAACCGTTGTAGTATTTGTATGCGTTGCGGGGCAACGACACCAGAGGGCTTATCTCACATGCATCAGCTAATAAATACGGCGCAGGGAGAACATGTGAAACAAACTAAGCAAAAGAAGGCCAAGTGGGTTAATGAATATCGTTTGGATCACTTAACTAAGATAAAGGAACATTGTTCTATGTTATGCATTCCTTGTGGAAAAATGAAAAATTCCAAACGCGCGCAAAATGTAGCACACAATAACGCTACGACAAAAGCAACATCGCCGTGCTCCCTTAGTGAATCTAGTTCTAACAGCTTTATCAATTACCCCCCACCTTCAGCCATCTCATCACAAAAACTTTTGCCTTCTCCAAATGCAACATCAAATGGCGAATTAATGCACAGTAGCACTGTAAAGGAAAGTAGCGGTCATGCTGCGCCTTCGACTTCCATACCAACTGAAGATTCGTACTTCTCGGATAATAAAGATTCTGAAAGGTACTCGCCCGTACCAAGCAGTTTTACGTCATCTATAATAGCTGCAAGCAATACACAAATGACAACTACGCACAACGCAACTGGCGGCCCTCCTCCTGTGGTTGCCTGAGTAGGGGTAATACGTTTTTGTCCAAAGCTGCAACCACCGCCACAAACGCCTTTTTTAAATATACCGAATTTATAGCAGTTGTAAACAAAGTAAACTCTACTGGCTGCTAAATACATTTGGAAATATCAGGAGGTAGTTTTATTTTAAATTTATTCGTATGTTTCTTTTTCTCCATAAAATAATTTAATCTGCATTTTTTACTCGTATTGTATGGCTTACTTCACAAAGTAGAAACTGACATTCTAACCAAAGGTGTAAACAAATGTTTTCATTTATAATTTACCAGGATGTTGGAAATGGCTAAAAGATACAATATGATAATTAACATATTTTAAAATGATAAAAATTAAGAAATTAGAGATGTATCCCTTCTATAATTTTAAATTTATTTTACGTCTCAAGCATTTGCCTGATCGACATTACAAACACGTAGTCTCTTTTGATGTTTGATTCTTTAAGTAAGGCATCCGAAATTTATTTTTATAAATACATCATCTTTCATTAGATAATTTTTAAATAGATATTTATAAATTGTTTAATTAAACTTTATTTCTAATCATTTCGCGTATTATTTTTTGTTTCGTCTAATTTAATTTTTTACTCTAAGGTTAATATATATACATAATTAAGAAAACCGTGTGGCTTGTGTTTTGTCAATTGAATGTGTTAATACTGTCCACAAAAATTACTGTTCAAGATGCCGCTTTCTTTCTTTTCTTATTTTCAGCGTCACGTCATTTGGCCGTTTATTTCATTTAAGCAGGCCATTGCTTTTTTCGTATCATCATTCTCTTCGTAGCATAAAGATCGAAATGAAGGAATAAATAGAGGTGCATTACACTCATCACCTTTTAAACACGTCAAATTCGGTGTTATTTAAACTCAAAATTTGCCCTAAATCATCCATCCTTAAACAGTTATCGAAAATTCGAATGAGAAGAATTTTGATTAAAAGTTATTTTTGGCAGCATTTTCTTTTTGAATTAATCCCAAAAAACGCAATAACTTCTGTTATTTGGATATAAGAAAATTCTATTTCAATAGACCATAACATTATAGATTTATAATTTTTATTTTTCAAATAATAACAAATACTGTATTTATTGACGCAATCCATATGTAAACACACCAAAAGTGAAAACCTTTAAAAAACTATACTTATGAAAGAAGGAAAAACATTTATATTACTGAATGTACTAAATATTTGTAAAATAAAATGTTCCTTAGCATAGGACACAATTCAAACGATAGACTAATAAAAAAGAAACAATTTATGCAATGAAGTAAATCATTTTATCTAATATTATTTATCTATACTTTCATTTGGTATTTTCATTCTCTCTAGATATCGCATACGATGTGGATGTTAGTTGAAATTGATGCATCTCTGGATATCCCATTATAAGAATAAACGTTATCAAATATTTTTCATATTAATTTTATTGAAAATTTTCTTTATAAGAAAGAATTTTATATATTTTACAGAAAAATCGTCTCGGCGTCAAATTTTTTTGTGACAATTGGAATACTTGTCTACCTAAATTTTTCTATCGAATGTTGAGCACTCCTACACGCAACCAATTAATTACTATTAGTGGCGGAATTATCTTGCGGTTTCAAACAATTTAATCGGACTCTCCCATTGCAGCCGGTTGTACGAACCGTATTGACCCGATGGAGTCCTCCATCGGCAAGGGCTATCGCCTCAGGTAAATGCACCAAAAGTGAAAACCTTTAAAAAACTATACTTATGAATGAAGGAAAAACATTTATATTAATGAATGTACTAAATATTTGTAAAATAGAATGTCCCTTAGCATAGGACACAACTCAAACGATAGACTAATAAAAAAAGAAAAACTGTATGTAATGAAGTAAATCATTTTAACAACTAATATGATTTATCTATACTTTCATTTGGCATTTTCATTCTCTCTATATATGGCATCCGATGTGGATGTTTGTTGATATTGATAAATCTCTGGATATCCCGTTATAAGAATTAACATTACTAATTTATTGAAAATTTTCTTTATAAGAAATAGTTTTATATTCTACAAAAAAAAATCGTCTCGGCTACGAACCGTATTGACCCGATGGAGTCCTTCATCGGCAAGGGCTTTCGCCTCAGTGTACAACACACTGCTACCACAACAACTATTTTTTGCCATAAACATAGGTCCCATATAATTTGATCTATTTTTCGAGCACTTTATTAAACCCGTAATACTTTGTAAATTATAACCCATGTCGTAAACAGAATATTATAGCCATTAAATCAATCTGAAAATGAAACAACTTATTTTCAGTAACATTTAGTTAAAAACCTCCTTTAATACGGAATTGTATTATAACCTACAAGGCACTTGCAAAATGCTTTTGTATATTGTAGACATGTAAGACTTAATAATGTAATCCTTATGCAAAAACAAAAAAAAACTTAGCTTTACGTAATAAAAAAATTGAAACCAAACATTTGTCACTGTTAGTTCTTAGGAGTATATATATGATTTACTACAAATTGCAATAGATATCCGCTCGTTAATGCATGACGAAAATTTTAAAATGTTTAATACATCACATTCGGTTGCTAAACGATCAACATATAATTATTTACCATGTATGTCGACGAATTATTACTTTTAAAAACATTCTATTTGTTTGGTAAAATGATCAGCTTGTAATTGCTTTATTCATATAGAAACTATTCTGGTTTGTACTAGATTTCACTTTCATGCGAATAAAGTGCCAAAATTTCATAAATGTTCATTATAAGATTTCTTAAATAAAATCAACCCACTCTAATCAGATCAAATTTGATTTAATGTGGCACAATAAATACAATTAGATAAAATTTTATACTTTTAGACAAAATTGACTTCAAATTTGTCCAAGATATAATTTCATATAATTATGTATATCTAATTGGATCAGATTAGACATAATTTTATATGATTAAATCTTAAGCTATAAAAACATCGAGATTGACATTTTAAGTCTATGCATTAGTTTATTTACGAAATTAATAATTTATTTAAGGATTTAAAAAAACTCGCATCTCACGCAAGCACGTATGTGCCTTCACCGGAGGCTATTGCACCTTCCGGCGAAACCATCCCATTCCGCCAACAAATCTCAGGAAACCTCCCAGAGGTACGTTCGCAAGATCACACAGGGGCCTAATCACGGCATTCGATTTCGAGATTTTTCAATCGAATTGTACATTTTTCGAATCATGAGACTCGATATCGAGTTGCGTTTTTCGAAATATTCGATTGCTCTGTTGTCGCCGAGAAGGCTTTCTTTTGATTGTTTAAGCATTTATTTGTACACATAAGAATGCAAAAACGTAAATTTTTGGTTGTGTTTTTCTCCTTTTTTGTCTATTTATTATAAAGAATGATTTATATACTATTTTTGCCAAATTTAACATAAACTAATTAACAACAATTAATTCCGGTCAACTTAATGAAACAGCAACACAATAAGATACTGCGCACAGACTAAGGGACAAAAAAACTGCGGAAGTTTCATTCCTTACTCTCGGTGACGGTGTAGCTTGGAAGAAGATAAATATATGAAACCTTGCCATAATCGTTTTCAATCGATGCATGACTTTAAACTCCTGTTAGAAGCCATTGTATTTCTGCCACTTTTTCACCACTTCCAACTTTGGAAGCTTGTAATGATCAAAAGATTTAATTGTTGATATTGCTGTCGCGCAGAAAACTTTTTACGCACATAAAATCATTTGCTTTTTGCTCCTCTCCATACATTTGCAAAATCAACCACATGCGTATATCGAAGCGCTGTAAGAAATTTACTCCGTTTGGTAATGAAATCTTTGATTTTGTCTTCCTAAGAAAGAGATCCACCAACACAGCACAATAAAGAGTAATTTTGCATTTAGATTTACAAAACCATGTAATATTTATTTTCATTTACTGCCGCCGACTAAGTTTTCTTATTTGTTTTGATTCTAATTCTATTTTTAATACTGGCAACGCAGTACAAAATGATAGCAAATTTCGATCGAATACCGCGATCCAAATATGTGTTCGTATCAATAATATGTTCGAAGCAAAAACGAATACGCTATCGAATGTGATTAGGCCGCAGATCGCAGAGGAACCGCCTCCACAAAAAGGGAGTCTGCATCCCTGCAGACCCAGACATGAACAGAGCAAGTGCTCAATAGTACCCTCCTCATCTTGACATCTCCTGCAGAAGTCATGGCCTATGGCACAGTGTCCTGTTATGACCTCTGTTAAGGTACTCATCGACCTCTTATCAAAGGCCAGTAACTCCTCCGTCCTGTGACCACGACGCTGGCCAGACTCGGGACCTTCTGGAATTCCCTCGTAGTACTGGCAACGGAGTACAAAATTCGATCGAATTGCGCAATCCAAATATGTATTCGTATCAACGTAAAAGTTCTCTTTTACATGGCCCTCCACCATACCAGTACTCCATAGGTCAATACTAGTCTCACAAAAGCCATATATATCGAAGAAATCATCTTGTTGGTTACTACCACTTGCTAAAAGACATCCACCAACAGGAGTAAAGAGCACACAGTGCCTTACGGCGCTTTTCCTCCGTATTCCTCTTCAGGATAGCTTCAAATCGAGGACTATGCCAATTTGCTGGGTGATTGCGTCAAAAGTCTGAATTACAGTATCTTTTATCTACGAGTGAAGTGCACCAGCTCCTTCCTCGTGTTGGTCCTCCAGCCATTTCAATGACTCTTCCATGCTTTCTCTAATCGTTGATAGAAACCTACCTCGGGCCAGCAACACGTAGTCGTCTGCACAAGCGATTATCTCCGTACAATTTAAAATATACTCGTTCATTGAGGAGCATGACTGTATAGTCCCTGCACAATTTGAGTTTGGCGCTATACATCATCGATGGGGCAAAGCTTTCCATTTCCGTGGTTGTTAGAATCTAACATTAGAATAAAAATATATCAAATACGAGTGTGAAAAACGGACTATTTGAATTTCAACAAGCATCGTTTACAGGCAAAAACAAAACCAACCATTTTCTAATTCAAAGATAATCGCCATCCTTAGCAATAATAGGTTTAGCTGTGTGTTATAAAAAAAATTGAAGTTATTGCCACGTTTAATAAGACTTTGCATTTATACAAGAGCCTGCATAAAAATAAAAGACATCGAGATTGAGTGGCGGCGTATTCGAGCTCAGGGGCCGTATTGCCGCATACGTGATCGAGTGCGCTTTCGTATCGAAATGTATTTCAACTTGTATTTAATGGAAGTTATGCCTCTTGTTTATACATTTTTTTGTCAAAGTTTTGATAAATAATGAACGACTTAAATACTCGCGTTCCTAAATTTCGAAAATCCCCGTTCAACAAAAAGATACATAATGACAATAGAGAGATTTCGAACGATTTTACTCGTTCACTTATACTGTAATTCGGCCCCAGCTTTCATTGAACGGTGTCTTTTGGTGGACGGTAGTAAGATGATCGCCATACTTAGCAATAATAGGTTTAGCTGTATGCTACAAATAAATGAAAGTTATTGCCACGTTCAAGAGGACTTTATTTGCATTCAAACAAGAGCCTGCATATAAATGAAGGAAATCGAGATTGGGTGGCAGCATATTCGAGCTCAGCTTTCATTGACCGGTGACTTTTGGTGAGCGGTATTAGGCTGATCACTGGCTGCAGCAGTTTTTGTTGACTTTTAGCAGTCTGCTTAGATTATTATTAATTTTAGCTGATTCCGGACGAAATCGATTTACAAAAGTGGAGAATTGCGACCCAAGTTTACTCGTTCACGCATGCGGTAATTCGGCCCTTGCATTTGTCCTTGGTACAGGCCCTGGATTTGTTTTGTGGTCAATCGGCAAGAACGTTGTGAATTAAGGACTAATTCCATATGCTAGCTAGCGACCATTTTAGAGTCTACGAACATCCCACTACTAGAATTCTTGGACAAACATATGTTTTGATTCTCTAATTACTTTATTAAGAATTGGACGATATGAAGTAAAGGTAAGAAATCTTTAGCGACTTATACGAGTATGGCATAAAAAACAATGCGCTATTCTGTAAGAGGCTGTAATGCCTTCACAGCTATCAAACTTACATGCACAGACGGACGGCAGGGATTTTTTGAAGTGACAGCTTCCCGTAAACTTGACTCTGTCTGCTAGTCTATTGTTGTTGAGGGGCTTTAGGTGAACAGAGGCGCAATCCTGAACTCGCTCTAACCATATGAATTAAAGGTAAGAAATCTTTAGTGACTTATACAAGTATGGCATAAAAAACAATTCGGTATTCTGTAAGAGGCTGTAATTCCTTCACAGCTACCAAACTTACATGCACAGACGGACGGCAGGGATTTTTTGAAGTGACAGCTTCCCGTAAACTTGACTCTGTCTGCTAGCCTATTGTTGTTGAGGGGCTTTAGGTAAACAGAGGGGCAATCCTGAACTCGCTTTAATTGAACGGTAGGCGGCTCGTCAGTTTTTATTTGGCAGCAGCAGTTTTGAATATCCTTTAGCAGTCTGCGTAGATATTTATCCATTTCGACTGGTGCCGGACGACATAGTTTTGCCAAACTGGAGTATTGCTGCTCATAATTTGCTCCCTTTTAGCGCTGAAAGAGCAACAGGAGAGTTTTAGCAAATAGATAAAAAAGTAAAAAAAAATATAATTACCTCGTTTGACGAAGCAATGTCAATCTTGGATATTTTGATGTCCGGGATAGATGACATTATCCAGCATTTGTCCTTGGTACTGCGCTTGTGTTTGTTTTGTGTTTACTCAGCAAAAAACTTGTGAATTAATGACGGGTTGCATATTTTACCGACATTTTAGAGTCTATGAACACTCCATAACTGGTGTACTTGGACAAACAAGTGTTTTGATTCTCTGATCACTATTATTAGAAATGTATAAGGTGAATTAAAGGTAAAAAAAAATTTAGTTAATTATAAGAGTATAGCAATAAAAACAATTCCCTATTCTGTAAGTGGCTGGAAATCCTAGTGAGAAAAGTAGTTAGGTATGTTTATTGCTGAATTTCTGAAAACAAATTAAACGAATCTTCTTTTGTTTAGTAGGCGATGTTGATCTTATTGAATATTCTAGGAACGATTGTAGTCCAGTTCGTAGTTTTCAATTTGTTAGCTGGCTTGCACAGACGGACGGCAGGATTTGTTGAATTGACAGCTTCCCGTAAATTGTTCTAGGTCTATTGGCCAATTGTTGTTGAAGGGTTTAAGTTGACCAGCAGCGTATTTCTGAACTCGCTGCTCGTAACTTTTATCAAACGATGACTTTTGATGAAAGGTAGGCGGCTGATAAGTATTTATCTGCCACGTTTAATAAGACTTTGCATTTATACAAGAGCCTGCATAAAAATAAAAGACATCGAGATTGAGTGGCGGCGTATTCGGGCTCAGGGGCCGTATTGCCGCATACGTAATCGAGTGCGCTTTCGTATCGAAAGGTATTTCAACTTGTATTTAATGGAAGTTATGCCCCTTGTTTATAAATTTTTTTGTCAAAGTTTTGATAAATAATGAACGACTTAAATACTCGCGTTCCTAAATTTCGAAAATCCCCGTTCAACAAAAAGATACATAATTACAATAGAGAGATTTCGAACGATTTTACTCGTTCACTTATACAGTAATTCGGCCCCAGTTTTCATTGGGGCCGAAAAATGTTGGCTCTCCACAACAAAAACTAAAATTTGTCGTTGACACGGATATAAAATCAAATAAGAATACGATCACTTTACCAGTGGTTGATGTTGCAGACGAATTCGATCTATTAAATGTCGATAATGTCGGCGGGGAATCTAGTAATTCTCAAGAGTTCTGCGGCTTTAATGATAATGCAGATTGTACCCAAAATAAAGAAATTGGTCTGGATGCAGATGCTAACACTAAACCTGAATTGCCTCGGCGTCATTCCGATGATATGGATATAGATGAAACACTTAGGGATCAGCATGAACCAAAAATGTTTCAAAACGCCACAAACATTCATGCACAAGATTCCTCCAATTTTATTACTAATGAGGAAATGGACTTAAACGGGAAAGCATCGTTGAAAATTGGGCATATTATTGATACAGTTGATTTAACATCGTCAGCAGGCAGTTCACCAGTGCACCGTTTTGACTATAATGATGGCGAAGGAGAGGATAACGATGTCAGGGAGAAATCGCCAATGGTAACAAATACAATTGTGCCTTCAACAAATATTTTGTTAGAATGTCTACAAAGAGAGACCACTGTAATACAAAACACCCAACAATTGACACAACAAACACAGCATAACACAGCACTGCCTCCATTACAACCTAAACCTATGGTAGCAACTAAATCATCAGTTTCTCTTAAATATCCCCAGTTGGCTGAGCGTTTATTGGCTAACGGTTCATCAGTTGGCTGTATGGATGTAGGACCATCTAGTGCAAAGAAAGACTCCGTCGAAAATATCATAGACTCCATAGAAATTCTTGACACTCCGGAAGGGAGTCCTCGTGGTTTCATAGACGACAGACATGAAAATGATACTATCTTTAACGAAAACCTACAAACACTAAATGGTCTAAATGTTTCAGAGGAAAACCGTTTACTGAGCCTTAATAACAACAGTTTAAATTTGAAACGACCTGTTTCGCAGGAATGTCATGTTTCAGAGACTATATGTACAGCAATGTCGGAAAAGACAATAGAAACACCCTCTAAATTGCGCAAAATACAAAATGAAAGCGAACAGCTAAATACAAAAAATAATGCCTTACAACAATATCTTCCAACAGGATACCAAAATCATCAGCGGTTGCGTAAACAAAAACATGAACATTTGTTACCTATACCTATGGACGAAGTAACAGATGCCATTCAAACAAATTCGAACGATAGTTTAGACCTTCAAATTAATATTGACTCGAATGAAAATTCTACTCCAATTGTAAAAAAAAGGGGAAGACCTAAAAAATCGGAAATCAATTTAACCTCAGAAAATGCCAAAGAAGAACATACAATAAATTCAGACAATAGACAGGATTGCAAAGCACGCAGAGTTCAATTGTTACGAAAAAGACTAGCAATTGACATGGTCGATGCGGAGCAACCAGTTGCTCTTATTACCGACATTGCAACATCGGGAGGCCCAGAAGATAACAAAAGTGAACAGAATATTATAGAAACACCTAAAAGAGAACGAAATTTACGAACTCCCCTGAGAACATCGAGAAGAAGTAACACGCCAATAAACTTTCAAAGTGAGCTTAAAACATCAAAAAGTAAGCCTTTATCGTCATTGTCATTGGAAAACAAGAAAACATCAAACGATACAGGTTCTGAAAATGAACTCAATCACTTCCACGAATCGAATTCGTCTATATCGTCTGTCAGCTTTCATAGTTCATCAACAATTCAAAATATTACAAACATTGCAAATAGTGTTAGTCATTCAATGACTTCCCAAATTGATTTGACTATATCTTCATCATCAAGCAATAGCAATGGGAGCACAACGAACACAATTACCACTGTAGAAGCTACATCGAGAAACGATGGCCCCGTCTTTGTTATTCCTGATTGTAGTGTTAATGGTGCAAATATTGGAAGTAATAGTCATAATTCAATGTTGCCACCCACAACAATTTTATCGTCGTCAGATCCTTTACCGGATATGATATTCAAACCGAACGATTTCTCTTCTATAATAGCTACACAGCAATTAAGGGTCTCCAATTTTTCAACTGTTTATAAACCTGGATCAGTTGCATCACAAGAAGAAGAAACGGCGGACGATGTTAGTGGAGCAGATAACTCTGAAGGTTCGCCAATGCAGTTTAATACCACTTTAATAAAATATTAACTACGGAAAGTTTCTATTTCTAGATGACTCAGCCAGTTCTTCTTCTATGCCTGCAATACCAGGCCGTAGCCGTGGACGTGTTCGGGGATCCCGCGGAAGGAGTATTGGTCGTGGTCAACGAAGTCATGGTATTAGTCGTGATAGTTTAAGTGTAAAATCTATAGCTATGAATCGGCCACGTTGCATAGGAGCCCTTAAGCATACCCCTGATCCTGAGAGGATTAAAGAACTCTTCAGTCCGGTACGTAACATTTTTCTGTCACAGAATAAGTCAATAATAAAATCAAAAATGTCAACCGTCAGAGCCTTATAGCTAAGCCTAAATTTGAATGGCATTTATTTTTATTTCAATCCGTAGCGATTATAAGCACTCTGATTATTTACGACAAAATAGAGCGTGCTTATTAGTTTAATATTATCATTCACTGGCAAAAAAGGTATTGATATTCTTTTATAGACTAATTTTTTTTTAATATATTTTCAGTCTCCTCAAGTTTTTGAAGAAGACACCCGTATGAGCGCCGATTTGTCTCAAACCAGTTTACAACAACAATCTCCTTCTTATTCAAGGTACATAGGGTTCTATAATATTTAATAATATTATTAATATTTATTTATAACTAAACTATTTTGTAGCCAACCTGATTTTTTTACCAATGAGGAGTCCCAGTCGTCCATTATCAGCAATACGAGCATTATAGACCCGAATAGCACGGCATCAGCTCAAAATAGTGCATCCGCCAAGAAAACAACGAAAAAAAAGAAAATGGAAGTTTGCGTTGCTGAAGAGTATGTACAACTTGTGTTATTCGTTACTCTTACAATGCAGTAACTTTAATTATTTTTTTAAGCACCGACTTCACAGTTGCATCTATAGCAGAATATGATTGGCCGCCACCGAAAGGTTGTTGTCCCTCAAAAAATCGAGATACCTTTATGATACAAGAACAGGTTGCAATGTACTTGGGAATTAAAAGCTTCAAGAGAAAATATCCCGATTTACCCCGCCGTCAAGTAGATATGGAAGAGAGAAATTGGTTGCAAGAAAAAGGGCTGGTGTCTGAAAAAATGTGTGATTTAGGAATCACGGCCGTATGGGCTTCCGACATTTTGGACATAATGTATACAGATTTCTATGAAAAGTACGAGGAGTATAAGGACTTTGTACGGCAAAAACATTTGCGTGAAATAGAGGCTAAACAGAAATCACTTGGACTCAATGTGGCTGGAAGAGGTTTACAAGCTCGCGAAAGAGCCATGTTATCTACTAGCAAATGGAACTCATACTTTAACAGAACGTAAGTTACAATGAATATCAAAAGATTTCTAGGTTATGGTACAGACAATTTTCAGGCGCAAAGACGAACGATTGTCATTCCTCGATCTTCAAACGCTGGTCATTAACAAACCCTGCCCATCTACAGCCCCTTTATCTACTATACCCAACCGTCCAGTTGCTGAAGCAGTTGCGTTAGCTATAAAAACGGAGCGCATTTCTCAACCTCCGACTTTGCTTAAACCTCGGATTTGGGAACCATCAAGGCCAAGAGATATTTATTACCCGTTATCTCTCGTTCCAGGCCAATTTTGTGAGAAATATCACGACTATTCATCTGATGAATTACGGTAGGCATGGTCTTTAAACTATTTATAAACAAATATATTCTATTTTATTTTCACTTTGGATGTATGCCTCCCAATACGACGGTAGACCTTATTTTAAACTAAAGGGTGATTTTTTTGAGGTTAGGATTTTCATGCATTAGTATTTGACAGATCACGTGGGATTTCAGACATGGTGTCAAAGAGAAAGATGCTCAGTATGCTTTGAAATTTCATCATGAATAGACTTACTAACGAGCAACGCTTGCAAATCATTGAATTTTATTACCAAAATCAGTGTTCGGTTCGAAATGTGTTCAAATTTTGACAAATTTTGTTCAGCGATGAGGCTCATTTCTGGTTGAATGGCTACGTAAATAAGCAAAATTGCCGCATTTGGAGTGAAGAGCAACCAGAAGCCGTTCAAGAACTGCCCATGCATCCCGAAAAATGCACTGTTTGGTGTGGTTTGTACGCTGGTGGAATCATTGGACCGTATTTTTCAAAAATGCTGTTGGACGCAACGTTACGGTGAATGAACACATTTCGAACCGAACACTGATTTTGGTAATAAAATTCAATGATTTGCAAGCGTTGCTCGTTAGTAAGTCTATTCATGATGAAATGTCAAAGCATACTGAGCATCTTTCTCTTTGACACCATGTCTGAAATCCCACGTGATCTGTCAAATACTAATGCATGAAAATCCTAACCTCAAAAAAATCACCCTTTATTTACAAAGAAATGTTTTCTATTTTATTTTCAATTTAGATGTATGCCACTCAATACGGTTGTAGACCCTATTGTTCAAATGTGGTCCTGCAAAGACTGTGGTAATAACAGCTCTGACACAGATTCGGCTATAGAGAGTATTGATAACAAGACTGAGATAGATAAATCATTGCCGGGCAGACGACACAAAAAACGTCGCCTACGGCGAACACGACAACCTGGAAATATGAGTGCTGATGAATTTAAGGTACCGCTGCTCCCTGGTGCACCAGTGATATCGACAAGTTCGACAGATTCTTGTTCCTCGAGTGATACGTCTTCATCGGAGACAGTAAGTGTTACTTTGTTTTAAAATATATATCTACATGTTTTGAATATAATTTTTTATTAAATTGCAGGATTCCGAATCGTCGTGTTCTTCATCGTCCTCTGATGAATCATCCAACGGTGAAGAATCATTGGCAACGTGTGAAGTCTGTTTACGTCCACATAATCGTAATCTCAATAATGTGCCCGAATTATTTCTACAATGTTATACTTGTAGACGAAGAGGTAGGAGCGATATAAATCCTCTTGGTCTTTTGAAATAAAAATTAATTTCCTTTTCAGTTCACCCCAGCTGCATTGAAATGCCACATCGCATGAGTTTACGCGTTCGAAATTACAATTGGCAATGCGCCGATTGTAAATGCTGTGTGAAGTGCAAACGTCGACATGATCAAAATAAAATGTTGTTCTGCGAACAATGTGACAGAGGTTTTCACATATATTGTCTTGGAATTAAGACCGTTCCTGACGGTAAGTTCAGACTAAATCTTTACACCAGTATTTTATGGTTCAAAATATTTTTCATGTTCATTAAGGTCGTTGGAGCTGTAACCGTTGTAGTATTTGTATGCGTTGCGGGGCAACGACACCAGAGGGCTTATCTCACATGCATCAGCTAATAAATACGGCGCAGGGAGAACATGTGAAACAAACTAAGCAAAAGAAGGCCAAGTGGGTTAATGAATATCGTTTGGATCACTTAACTAAGATAAAGGAACATTGTTCTATGTTATGCATTCCTTGTGGAAAAATGAAAAATTCCAAACGCGCGCAAAATGTAGCACACAATAACGCTACGACAAAAGCAACATCGCCGTGCTCCCTTAGTGAATCTAGTTCTAACAGCTTTATCAATTACCCCCCACCTTCAGCCATCTCATCACAAAAACTTTTGCCTTCTCCAAATGCAACATCAAATGGCGAATTAATGCACAGTAGCACTGTAAAGGAAAGTAGCGGTCATGCTGCGCCTTCGACTTCCATACCAACTGAAGATTCGTACTTCTCGGATAATAAAGATTCTGAAAGGTACTCGCCCGTACCAAGCAGTTTTACGTCATCTATAATAGCTGCAAGCAATACACAAATGACAACTACGCACAACGCAACTGGCGGCCCTCCTCCTGTGGTTGCCTGAGTAGGGGTAATACGTTTTTGTCCAAAGCTGCAACCACCGCCACAAACGCCTTTTTTAAATATACCGAATTTATAGCAGTTGTAAACAAAGTAAACTCTACTGGCTGCTAAATACATTTGGAAATATCAGGAGGTAGTTTTATTTTAAATTTATTCGTATGTTTCTTTTTCTCCATAAAATAATTTAATCTGCATTTTTTACTCGTATTGTATGGCTTACTTCACAAAGTAGAAACTGACATTCTAACCAAAGGTGTAAACAAATGTTTTCATTTATAATTTACCAGGATGTTGGAAATGGCTAAAAGATACAATATGATAATTAACATATTTTAAAATGATAAAAATTAAGAAATTAGAGATGTATCCCTTCTATAATTTTAAATTTATTTTACGTCTCAAGCATTTGCCTGATCGACATTACAAACACGTAGTCTCTTTTGATGTTTGATTCTTTAAGTAAGGCATCCGAAATTTATTTTTATAAATACATCATCTTTCATTAGATAATTTTTAAATAGATATTTATAAATTGTTTAATTAAACTTTATTTCTAATCATTTCGCGTATTATTTTTTGTTTCGTCTAATTTAATTTTTTACTCTAAGGTTAATATATATACATAATTAAGAAAACCGTGTGGCTTGTGTTTTGTCAATTGAATGTGTTAATACTGTCCACAAAAATTACTGTTCAAGATGCCGCTTTCTTTCTTTTCTTATTTTCAGCGTCACGTCGTTTGGCCGTTTATTTCATTTAAGCAGGCCATTGCTTTTTTCGTATCATCATTCTCTTCGTAGCATAAAGATCGAAATGAAGGAATAAATAGAGGTGCATTACACTCATCACCTTTTAAACACGTCAAATTCGGTGTTATTTAAACTCAAAATTTGCCCTAAATCATCCATCCTTAAACAGTTATCGAAAATTCGAATGAGAAGAATTTTGATTAAAAGTTATTTTTGGCAGCATTTTCTTTTTGAATTAATCCCAAAAAACGCAATAACTTCTGTTATTTGGATATAAGAAAATTCTATTTCAATAGACCATAACATTATAGATTTATAATTTTTATTTTTCAAATAATAACAAATACTGTATTTATTGACGCAATCCATATGTAAACACACCAAAAGTGAAAACCTTTAAAAAACTATACTTATGAAAGAAGGAAAAACATTTATATTACTGAATGTACTAAATATTTGTAAAATAAAATGTTCCTTAGCATAGGACACAATTCAAACGATAGACTAATAAAAAAGAAACAATTTATGCAATGAAGTAAATCATTTTATCTAATATTATTTATCTATACTTTCATTTGGTATTTTCATTCTCTCTAGATATCGCATACGATGTGGATGTTAGTTGAAATTGATGCATCTCTGGATATCCCATTATAAGAATAAACGTTATCAAATATTTTTCATATTAATTTTATTGAAAATTTTCTTTATAAGAAAGAATTTTATATATTTTACAGAAAAATCGTCTCGGCGTCAAATTTTTTTGTGACAATTGGAATACTTGTCTACCTAAATTTTTCTATCGAATGTTGAGCACTCCTACACGCAACCAATTAATTACTATTAGTGGCGGAATTATCTTGCGGTTTCAAACAATTTAATCGGACTCTCCCATTGCAGCCGGTTGTACGAACCGTATTGACCCGATGGAGTCCTCCATCGGCAAGGGCTATCGCCTCAGGTAAATGCACCAAAAGTGAAAACCTTTAAAAAACTATACTTATGAATGAAGGAAAAACATTTATATTAATGAATGTACTAAATATTTGTAAAATAGAATGTCCCTTAGCATAGGACACAACTCAAACGATAGACTAATAAAAAAAGAAAAAATGTATGTAATGAAGTAAATCATTTTAACAACTAATATGATTTATCTATACTTTCATTTGGCATTTTCATTCTCTCTATATATGGCATCCGATGTGGATGTTTGTTGATATTGATAAATCTCTGGATATCCCGTTATAAGAATTAACATTACTAATTTATTGAAAATTTTCTTTATAAGAAATAGTTTTATATTCTACAAAAAAAAATCGTCTCGGCTACGAACCGTATTGACCCGATGGAGTCCTTCATCGGCAAGGGCTTTCGCCTCAGTGTACAACACACTGCTACCACAACAACTATTTTTTGCCATAAACATAGGTCCCATATAATTTGATCTATTTTTCGAGCACTTTATTAAACCCGTAATACTTTGTAAATTATAACCCATGTCGTAAACAGAATATTATAGCCATTAAATCAATCTGAAAATGAAACAACTTATTTTCAGTAACATTTAGTTAAAAACCTCCTTTAATACGGAATTGTATTATAACCTACAAGGCACTTGCAAAATGCTTTTGTATATTGTAGACATGTAAGACTTAATAATGTAATCCTTATGCAAAAACAAAAAAAAACTTAGCTTTACGTAATAAAAAAATTGAAACCAAACATTTGTCACTGTTAGTTCTTAGGAGTATATATATGATTTACTACAAATTGCAATAGATATCCGCTCGTTAATGCATGACGAAAATTTTAAAATGTTTAATACATCACATTCGGTTGCTAAACGATCAACATATAATTATTTACCATGTATGTCGACGAATTATTACTTTTAAAAACATTCTATTTGTTTGGTAAAATGATCAGCTTGTAATTGCTTTATTCATATAGAAACTATTCTGGTTTGTACTAGATTTCACTTTCATGCGAATAAAGTGCCAAAATTTCATAAATGTTCATTATAAGATTTCTTAAATAAAATCAACCCACTCTAATCAGATCAAATTTGATTTAATGTGGCACAATAAATACAATTAGATAAAATTTTATACTTTTAGACAAAATTGACTTCAAATTTGTCCAAGATATAATTTCATATAATTATGTATATCTAATTGGATCAGATTAGACATAATTTTATATGATTAAATCTTAAGCTATAAAAACATCGAGATTGACATTTTAAGTCTATGCATTAGTTTATTTACGAAATTAATAATTTATTTAAGGATTTAAAAAAACTCGCATCTCACGCAAGCACGTATGTGCCTTCACCGGAGGCTATTGCACCTTCCGGCGAAACCATCCCATTCCGCCAACAAATCTCAGGAAACCTCCCAGAGGTACGTTCGCAAGATCACACAGGGGCCTAATCACGGCATTCGATTTCGAGATTTTTCAATCGAATTGTACATTTTTCGAATCATGAGACTCGATATCGAGTTGCGTTTTTCGAAATATTCGATTGCTCTGTTGTCGCCGAGAAGGCTTTCTTTTGATTGTTTAAGCATTTATTTGTACACATAAGAATGCAAAAACGTAAATTTTTGGTTGTGTTTTTCTCCTTTTTTGTCTATTTATTATAAAGAATGATTTATATACTATTTTTGCCAAATTTAACATAAACTAATTAACAACAATTAATTCCGGTCAACTTAATGAAACAGCAACACAATAAGATACTGCGCACAGACTAAGGGACAAAAAAACTGCGGAAGTTTCATTCCTTACTCTCGGTGACGGTGTAGCTTGGAAGAAGATAAATATATGAAACCTTGCCATAATCGTTTTCAATCGATGCATGACTTTAAACTCCTGTTAGAAGCCATTGTATTTCTGCCACTTTTTCACCACTTCCAACTTTGGAAGCTTGTAATGATCAAAAGATTTAATTGTTGATATTGCTGTCGCGCAGAAAACTTTTTACGCACATAAAATCATTTGCTTTTTGCTCCTCTCCATACATTTGCAAAATCAACCACATGCGTATATCGAAGCGCTGTAAGAAATTTACTCCGTTTGGTAATGAAATCTTTGATTTTGTCTTCCTAAGAAAGAGATCCACCAACACAGCACAATAAAGAGTAATTTTGCATTTAGATTTACAAAACCATGTAATATTTATTTTCATTTACTGCCGCCGACTAAGTTTTCTTATTTGTTTTGATTCTAATTCTATTTTTAATACTGGCAACGCAGTACAAAATGATAGCAAATTTCGATCGAATACCGCGATCCAAATATGTGTTCGTATCAATAATATGTTCGAAGCAAAAACGAATACGCTATCGAATGTGATTAGGCCGCAGATCGCAGAGGAACCGCCTCCACAAAAAGGGAGTCTGCATCCCTGCAGACCCAGACATGAACAGAGCAAGTGCTCAATAGTACCCTCCTCATCTTGACATCTCCTGCAGAAGTCATGGCCTATGGCACAGTGTCCTGTTATGACCTCTGTTAAGGTACTCATCGACCTCTTATCAAAGGCCAGTAACTCCTCCGTCCTGTGACCACGACGCTGGCCAGACTCGGGACCTTCTGGAATTCCCTCGTAGTACTGGCAACGGAGTACAAAATTCGATCGAATTGCGCAATCCAAATATGTATTCGTATCAACGTAAAAGTTCTCTTTTACATGGCCCTCCACCATACCAGTACTCCATAGGTCAATACTAGTCTCACAAAAGCCATATATATCGAAGAAATCATCTTGTTGGTTACTACCACTTGCTAAAAGACATCCACCAACAGGAGTAAAGAGCACACAGTGCCTTACGGCGCTTTTCCTCCGTATTCCTCTTCAGGATAGCTTCAAATCGAGGACTATGCCAATTTGCTGGGTGATTGCGTCAAAAGTCTGAATTACAGTATCTTTTATCTACGAGTGAAGTGCACCAGCTCCTTCCTCGTGTTGGTCCTCCAGCCATTTCAATGACTCTTCCATGCTTTCTCTAATCGTTGATAGAAACCTACCTCGGGCCAGCAACACGTAGTCGTCTGCACAAGCGATTATCTCCGTACAATTTAAAATATACTCGTTCATTGAGGAGCATGACTGTATAGTCCCTGCACAATTTGAGTTTGGCGCTATACATCATCGATGGGGCAAAGCTTTCCATTTCCGTGGTTGTTAGAATCTAACATTAGAATAAAAATATATCAAATACGAGTGTGAAAAACGGACTATTTGAATTTCAACAAGCATCGTTTACAGGCAAAAACAAAACCAACCATTTTCTAATTCAAAGATAATCGCCATCCTTAGCAATAATAGGTTTAGCTGTGTGTTATAAAAAAAATTGAAGTTATTGCCACGTTTAATAAGACTTTGCATTTATACAAGAGCCTGCATAAAAATAAAAGACATCGAGATTGAGTGGCGGCGTATTCGAGCTCAGGGGCCGTATTGCCGCATACGTGATCGAGTGCGCTTTCGTATCGAAATGTATTTCAACTTGTATTTAATGGAAGTTATGCCTCTTGTTTATACATTTTTTTGTCAAAGTTTTGATAAATAATGAACGACTTAAATACTCGCGTTCCTAAATTTCGAAAATCCCCGTTCAACAAAAAGATACATAATGACAATAGAGAGATTTCGAACGATTTTACTCGTTCACTTATACTGTAATTCGGCCCCAGCTTTCATTGAACGGTGTCTTTTGGTGGACGGTAGTAAGATGATCGCCATACTTAGCAATAATAGGTTTAGCTGTATGCTACAAATAAATGAAAGTTATTGCCACGTTCAAGAGGACTTTATTTGCATTCAAACAAGAGCCTGCATATAAATGAAGGAAATCGAGATTGGGTGGCAGCATATTCGAGCTCAGCTTTCATTGACCGGTGACTTTTGGTGAGCGGTATTAGGCTGATCACTGGCTGCAGCAGTTTTTGTTGACTTTTAGCAGTCTGCTTAGATTATTATTAATTTTAGCTGATTCCGGACGAAATCGATTTACAAAAGTGGAGAATTGCGACCCAAGTTTACTCGTTCACGCATGCGGTAATTCGGCCCTTGCATTTGTCCTTGGTACAGGCCCTGGATTTGTTTTGTGGTCAATCGGCAAGAACGTTGTGAATTAAGGACTAATTCCATATGCTAGCTAGCGACCATTTTAGAGTCTACGAACATCCCACTACTAGAATTCTTGGACAAACATATGTTTTGATTCTCTAATTACTTTATTAAGAATTGGACGATATGAAGTAAAGGTAAGAAATCTTTAGCGACTTATACGAGTATGGCATAAAAAACAATGCGCTATTCTGTAAGAGGCTGTAATGCCTTCACAGCTATCAAACTTACATGCACAGACGGACGGCAGGGATTTTTTGAAGTGACAGCTTCCCGTAAACTTGACTCTGTCTGCTAGTCTATTGTTGTTGAGGGGCTTTAGGTGAACAGAGGCGCAATCCTGAACTCGCTCTAACCATATGAATTAAAGGTAAGAAATCTTTAGTGACTTATACAAGTATGGCATAAAAAACAATTCGGTATTCTGTAAGAGGCTGTAATTCCTTCACAGCTACCAAACTTACATGCACAGACGGACGGCAGGGATTTTTTGAAGTGACAGCTTCCCGTAAACTTGACTCTGTCTGCTAGCCTATTGTTGTTGAGGGGCTTTAGGTAAACAGAGGGGCAATCCTGAACTCGCTTTAATTGAACGGTAGGCGGCTCGTCAGTTTTTATTTGGCAGCAGCAGTTTTGAATATCCTTTAGCAGTCTGCGTAGATATTTATCCATTTCGACTGGTGCCGGACGACATAGTTTTGCCAAACTGGAGTATTGCTGCTCATAATTTGCTCCCTTTTAGCGCTGAAAGAGCAACAGGAGAGTTTTAGCAAATAGATAAAAAAGTAAAAAAAAATATAATTACCTCGTTTGACGAAGCAATGTCAATCTTGGATATTTTGATGTCCGGGATAGATGACATTATCCAGCATTTGTCCTTGGTACTGCGCTTGTGTTTGTTTTGTGTTTACTCAGCAAAAAACTTGTGAATTAATGACGGGTTGCATATTTTACCGACATTTTAGAGTCTATGAACACTCCATAACTGGTGTACTTGGACAAACAAGTGTTTTGATTCTCTGATCACTATTATTAGAAATGTATAAGGTGAATTAAAGGTAAAAAAAAATTTAGTTAATTATAAGAGTATAGCAATAAAAACAATTCCCTATTCTGTAAGTGGCTGGAAATCCTAGTGAGAAAAGTAGTTAGGTATGTTTATTGCTGAATTTCTGAAAACAAATTAAACGAATCTTCTTTTGTTTAGTAGGCGATGTTGATCTTATTGAATATTCTAGGAACGATTGTAGTCCAGTTCGTAGTTTTCAATTTGTTAGCTGGCTTGCACAGACGGACGGCAGGATTTGTTGAATTGACAGCTTCCCGTAAATTGTTCTAGGTCTATTGGCCAATTGTTGTTGAAGGGTTTAAGTTGACCAGCAGCGTATTTCTGAACTCGCTGCTCGTAACTTTTATCAAACGATGACTTTTGATGAAAGGTAGGCGGCTGATAAGTATTTATCTGCCACGTTTAATAAGACTTTGCATTTATACAAGAGCCTGCATAAAAATAAAAGACATCGAGATTGAGTGGCGGCGTATTCGGGCTCAGGGGCCGTATTGCCGCATACGTAATCGAGTGCGCTTTCGTATCGAAAGGTATTTCAACTTGTATTTAATGGAAGTTATGCCCCTTGTTTATAAATTTTTTTGTCAAAGTTTTGATAAATAATGAACGACTTAAATACTCGCGTTCCTAAATTTCGAAAATCCCCGTTCAACAAAAAGATACATAATTACAATAGAGAGATTTCGAACGATTTTACTCGTTCACTTATACAGTAATTCGGCCCCAGTTTTCATTGGGGCCGAAAAATGTTGGCTCTCCACAACAAAAACTAAAATTTGTCGTTGACACGGATATAAAATCAAATAAGAATACGATCACTTTACCAGTGGTTGATGTTGCAGACGAATTCGATCTATTAAATGTCGATAATGTCGGCGGGGAATCTAGTAATTCTCAAGAGTTCTGCGGCTTTAATGATAATGCAGATTGTACCCAAAATAAAGAAATTGGTCTGGATGCAGATGCTAACACTAAACCTGAATTGCCTCGGCGTCATTCCGATGATATGGATATAGATGAAACACTTAGGGATCAGCATGAACCAAAAATGTTTCAAAACGCCACAAACATTCATGCACAAGATTCCTCCAATTTTATTACTAATGAGGAAATGGACTTAAACGGGAAAGCATCGTTGAAAATTGGGCATATTATTGATACAGTTGATTTAACATCGTCAGCAGGCAGTTCACCAGTGCACCGTTTTGACTATAATGATGGCGAAGGAGAGGATAACGATGTCAGGGAGAAATCGCCAATGGTAACAAATACAATTGTGCCTTCAACAAATATTTTGTTAGAATGTCTACAAAGAGAGACCACTGTAATACAAAACACCCAACAATTGACACAACAAACACAGCATAACACAGCACTGCCTCCATTACAACCTAAACCTATGGTAGCAACTAAATCATCAGTTTCTCTTAAATATCCCCAGTTGGCTGAGCGTTTATTGGCTAACGGTTCATCAGTTGGCTGTATGGATGTAGGACCATCTAGTGCAAAGAAAGACTCCGTCGAAAATATCATAGACTCCATAGAAATTCTTGACACTCCGGAAGGGAGTCCTCGTGGTTTCATAGACGACAGACATGAAAATGATACTATCTTTAACGAAAACCTACAAACACTAAATGGTCTAAATGTTTCAGAGGAAAACCGTTTACTGAGCCTTAATAACAACAGTTTAAATTTGAAACGACCTGTTTCGCAGGAATGTCATGTTTCAGAGACTATATGTACAGCAATGTCGGAAAAGACAATAGAAACACCCTCTAAATTGCGCAAAATACAAAATGAAAGCGAACAGCTAAATACAAAAAATAATGCCTTACAACAATATCTTCCAACAGGATACCAAAATCATCAGCGGTTGCGTAAACAAAAACATGAACATTTGTTACCTATACCTATGGACGAAGTAACAGATGCCATTCAAACAAATTCGAACGATAGTTTAGACCTTCAAATTAATATTGACTCGAATGAAAATTCTACTCCAATTGTAAAAAAAAGGGGAAGACCTAAAAAATCGGAAATCAATTTAACCTCAGAAAATGCCAAAGAAGAACATACAATAAATTCAGACAATAGACAGGATTGCAAAGCACGCAGAGTTCAATTGTTACGAAAAAGACTAGCAATTGACATGGTCGATGCGGAGCAACCAGTTGCTCTTATTACCGACATTGCAACATCGGGAGGCCCAGAAGATAACAAAAGTGAACAGAATATTATAGAAACACCTAAAAGAGAACGAAATTTACGAACTCCCCTGAGAACATCGAGAAGAAGTAACACGCCAATAAACTTTCAAAGTGAGCTTAAAACATCAAAAAGTAAGCCTTTATCGTCATTGTCATTGGAAAACAAGAAAACATCAAACGATACAGGTTCTGAAAATGAACTCAATCACTTCCACGAATCGAATTCGTCTATATCGTCTGTCAGCTTTCATAGTTCATCAACAATTCAAAATATTACAAACATTGCAAATAGTGTTAGTCATTCAATGACTTCCCAAATTGATTTGACTATATCTTCATCATCAAGCAATAGCAATGGGAGCACAACGAACACAATTACCACTGTAGAAGCTACATCGAGAAACGATGGCCCCGTCTTTGTTATTCCTGATTGTAGTGTTAATGGTGCAAATATTGGAAGTAATAGTCATAATTCAATGTTGCCACCCACAACAATTTTATCGTCGTCAGATCCTTTACCGGATATGATATTCAAACCGAACGATTTCTCTTCTATAATAGCTACACAGCAATTAAGGGTCTCCAATTTTTCAACTGTTTATAAACCTGGATCAGTTGCATCACAAGAAGAAGAAACGGCGGACGATGTTAGTGGAGCAGATAACTCTGAAGGTTCGCCAATGCAGTTTAATACCACTTTAATAAAATATTAACTACGGAAAGTTTCTATTTCTAGATGACTCAGCCAGTTCTTCTTCTATGCCTGCAATACCAGGCCGTAGCCGTGGACGTGTTCGGGGATCCCGCGGAAGGAGTATTGGTCGTGGTCAACGAAGTCATGGTATTAGTCGTGATAGTTTAAGTGTAAAATCTATAGCTATGAATCGGCCACGTTGCATAGGAGCCCTTAAGCATACCCCTGATCCTGAGAGGATTAAAGAACTCTTCAGTCCGGTACGTAACATTTTTCTGTCACAGAATAAGTCAATAATAAAATCAAAAATGTCAACCGTCAGAGCCTTATAGCTAAGCCTAAATTTGAATGGCATTTATTTTTATTTCAATCCGTAGCGATTATAAGCACTCTGATTATTTACGACAAAATAGAGCGTGCTTATTAGTTTAATATTATCATTCACTGGCAAAAAAGGTATTGATATTCTTTTATAGACTAATTTTTTTTTAATATATTTTCAGTCTCCTCAAGTTTTTGAAGAAGACACCCGTATGAGCGCCGATTTGTCTCAAACCAGTTTACAACAACAATCTCCTTCTTATTCAAGGTACATAGGGTTCTATAATATTTAATAATATTATTAATATTTATTTATAACTAAACTATTTTGTAGCCAACCTGATTTTTTTACCAATGAGGAGTCCCAGTCGTCCATTATCAGCAATACGAGCATTATAGACCCGAATAGCACGGCATCAGCTCAAAATAGTGCATCCGCCAAGAAAACAACGAAAAAAAAGAAAATGGAAGTTTGCGTTGCTGAAGAGTATGTACAACTTGTGTTATTCGTTACTCTTACAATGCAGTAACTTTAATTATTTTTTTAAGCACCGACTTCACAGTTGCATCTATAGCAGAATATGATTGGCCGCCACCGAAAGGTTGTTGTCCCTCAAAAAATCGAGATACCTTTATGATACAAGAACAGGTTGCAATGTACTTGGGAATTAAAAGCTTCAAGAGAAAATATCCCGATTTACCCCGCCGTCAAGTAGATATGGAAGAGAGAAATTGGTTGCAAGAAAAAGGGCTGGTGTCTGAAAAAATGTGTGATTTAGGAATCACGGCCGTATGGGCTTCCGACATTTTGGACATAATGTATACAGATTTCTATGAAAAGTACGAGGAGTATAAGGACTTTGTACGGCAAAAACATTTGCGTGAAATAGAGGCTAAACAGAAATCACTTGGACTCAATGTGGCTGGAAGAGGTTTACAAGCTCGCGAAAGAGCCATGTTATCTACTAGCAAATGGAACTCAT
Source organism: Stomoxys calcitrans (assembly GCF_963082655.1). Classification (NCBI taxonomy): domain Eukaryota; kingdom Metazoa; phylum Arthropoda; class Insecta; order Diptera; family Muscidae; genus Stomoxys; species Stomoxys calcitrans. The sequence continues at coordinate 98,863 of NC_081555.1, read as the reverse complement.
ACTTTAACAGAACGTAAGTTACAATGAATATCAAAAGATTTCTAGGTTATGGTACAGACAATTTTCAGGCGCAAAGACGAACGATTGTCATTCCTCGATCTTCAAACGCTGGTCATTAACAAACCCTGCCCATCTACAGCCCCTTTATCTACTATACCCAACCGTCCAGTTGCTGAAGCAGTTGCGTTAGCTATAAAAACGGAGCGCATTTCTCAACCTCCGACTTTGCTTAAACCTCGGATTTGGGAACCATCAAGGCCAAGAGATATTTATTACCCGTTATCTCTCGTTCCAGGCCAATTTTGTGAGAAATATCACGACTATTCATCTGATGAATTACGGTAGGCATGGTCTTTAAACTATTTATAAACAAATATATTCTATTTTATTTTCACTTTGGATGTATGCCTCCCAATACGACGGTAGACCTTATTTTAAACTAAAGGGTGATTTTTTTGAGGTTAGGATTTTCATGCATTAGTATTTGACAGATCACGTGGGATTTCAGACATGGTGTCAAAGAGAAAGATGCTCAGTATGCTTTGAAATTTCATCATGAATAGACTTACTAACGAGCAACGCTTGCAAATCATTGAATTTTATTACCAAAATCAGTGTTCGGTTCGAAATGTGTTCAAATTTTGACAAATTTTGTTCAGCGATGAGGCTCATTTCTGGTTGAATGGCTACGTAAATAAGCAAAATTGCCGCATTTGGAGTGAAGAGCAACCAGAAGCCGTTCAAGAACTGCCCATGCATCCCGAAAAATGCACTGTTTGGTGTGGTTTGTACGCTGGTGGAATCATTGGACCGTATTTTTCAAAAATGCTGTTGGACGCAACGTTACGGTGAATGAACACATTTCGAACCGAACACTGATTTTGGTAATAAAATTCAATGATTTGCAAGCGTTGCTCGTTAGTAAGTCTATTCATGATGAAATGTCAAAGCATACTGAGCATCTTTCTCTTTGACACCATGTCTGAAATCCCACGTGATCTGTCAAATACTAATGCATGAAAATCCTAACCTCAAAAAAATCACCCTTTATTTACAAAGAAATGTTTTCTATTTTATTTTCAATTTAGATGTATGCCACTCAATACGGTTGTAGACCCTATTGTTCAAATGTGGTCCTGCAAAGACTGTGGTAATAACAGCTCTGACACAGATTCGGCTATAGAGAGTATTGATAACAAGACTGAGATAGATAAATCATTGCCGGGCAGACGACACAAAAAACGTCGCCTACGGCGAACACGACAACCTGGAAATATGAGTGCTGATGAATTTAAGGTACCGCTGCTCCCTGGTGCACCAGTGATATCGACAAGTTCGACAGATTCTTGTTCCTCGAGTGATACGTCTTCATCGGAGACAGTAAGTGTTACTTTGTTTTAAAATATATATCTACATGTTTTGAATATAATTTTTTATTAAATTGCAGGATTCCGAATCGTCGTGTTCTTCATCGTCCTCTGATGAATCATCCAACGGTGAAGAATCATTGGCAACGTGTGAAGTCTGTTTACGTCCACATAATCGTAATCTCAATAATGTGCCCGAATTATTTCTACAATGTTATACTTGTAGACGAAGAGGTAGGAGCGATATAAATCCTCTTGGTCTTTTGAAATAAAAATTAATTTCCTTTTCAGTTCACCCCAGCTGCATTGAAATGCCACATCGCATGAGTTTACGCGTTCGAAATTACAATTGGCAATGCGCCGATTGTAAATGCTGTGTGAAGTGCAAACGTCGACATGATCAAAATAAAATGTTGTTCTGCGAACAATGTGACAGAGGTTTTCACATATATTGTCTTGGAATTAAGACCGTTCCTGACGGTAAGTTCAGACTAAATCTTTACACCAGTATTTTATGGTTCAAAATATTTTTCATGTTCATTAAGGTCGTTGGAGCTGTAACCGTTGTAGTATTTGTATGCGTTGCGGGGCAACGACACCAGAGGGCTTATCTCACATGCATCAGCTAATAAATACGGCGCAGGGAGAACATGTGAAACAAACTAAGCAAAAGAAGGCCAAGTGGGTTAATGAATATCGTTTGGATCACTTAACTAAGATAAAGGAACATTGTTCTATGTTATGCATTCCTTGTGGAAAAATGAAAAATTCCAAACGCGCGCAAAATGTAGCACACAATAACGCTACGACAAAAGCAACATCGCCGTGCTCCCTTAGTGAATCTAGTTCTAACAGCTTTATCAATTACCCCCCACCTTCAGCCATCTCATCACAAAAACTTTTGCCTTCTCCAAATGCAACATCAAATGGCGAATTAATGCACAGTAGCACTGTAAAGGAAAGTAGCGGTCATGCTGCGCCTTCGACTTCCATACCAACTGAAGATTCGTACTTCTCGGATAATAAAGATTCTGAAAGGTACTCGCCCGTACCAAGCAGTTTTACGTCATCTATAATAGCTGCAAGCAATACACAAATGACAACTACGCACAACGCAACTGGCGGCCCTCCTCCTGTGGTTGCCTGAGTAGGGGTAATACGTTTTTGTCCAAAGCTGCAACCACCGCCACAAACGCCTTTTTTAAATATACCGAATTTATAGCAGTTGTAAACAAAGTAAACTCTACTGGCTGCTAAATACATTTGGAAATATCAGGAGGTAGTTTTATTTTAAATTTATTCGTATGTTTCTTTTTCTCCATAAAATAATTTAATCTGCATTTTTTACTCGTATTGTATGGCTTACTTCACAAAGTAGAAACTGACATTCTAACCAAAGGTGTAAACAAATGTTTTCATTTATAATTTACCAGGATGTTGGAAATGGCTAAAAGATACAATATGATAATTAACATATTTTAAAATGATAAAAATTAAGAAATTAGAGATGTATCCCTTCTATAATTTTAAATTTATTTTACGTCTCAAGCATTTGCCTGATCGACATTACAAACACGTAGTCTCTTTTGATGTTTGATTCTTTAAGTAAGGCATCCGAAATTTATTTTTATAAATACATCATCTTTCATTAGATAATTTTTAAATAGATATTTATAAATTGTTTAATTAAACTTTATTTCTAATCATTTCGCGTATTATTTTTTGTTTCGTCTAATTTAATTTTTTACTCTAAGGTTAATATATATACATAATTAAGAAAACCGTGTGGCTTGTGTTTTGTCAATTGAATGTGTTAATACTGTCCACAAAAATTACTGTTCAAGATGCCGCTTTCTTTCTTTTCTTATTTTCAGCGTCACGTCATTTGGCCGTTTATTTCATTTAAGCAGGCCATTGCTTTTTTCGTATCATCATTCTCTTCGTAGCATAAAGATCGAAATGAAGGAATAAATAGAGGTGCATTACACTCATCACCTTTTAAACACGTCAAATTCGGTGTTATTTAAACTCAAAATTTGCCCTAAATCATCCATCCTTAAACAGTTATCGAAAATTCGAATGAGAAGAATTTTGATTAAAAGTTATTTTTGGCAGCATTTTCTTTTTGAATTAATCCCAAAAAACGCAATAACTTCTGTTATTTGGATATAAGAAAATTCTATTTCAATAGACCATAACATTATAGATTTATAATTTTTATTTTTCAAATAATAACAAATACTGTATTTATTGACGCAATCCATATGTAAACACACCAAAAGTGAAAACCTTTAAAAAACTATACTTATGAAAGAAGGAAAAACATTTATATTACTGAATGTACTAAATATTTGTAAAATAAAATGTTCCTTAGCATAGGACACAATTCAAACGATAGACTAATAAAAAAGAAACAATTTATGCAATGAAGTAAATCATTTTATCTAATATTATTTATCTATACTTTCATTTGGTATTTTCATTCTCTCTAGATATCGCATACGATGTGGATGTTAGTTGAAATTGATGCATCTCTGGATATCCCATTATAAGAATAAACGTTATCAAATATTTTTCATATTAATTTTATTGAAAATTTTCTTTATAAGAAAGAATTTTATATATTTTACAGAAAAATCGTCTCGGCGTCAAATTTTTTTGTGACAATTGGAATACTTGTCTACCTAAATTTTTCTATCGAATGTTGAGCACTCCTACACGCAACCAATTAATTACTATTAGTGGCGGAATTATCTTGCGGTTTCAAACAATTTAATCGGACTCTCCCATTGCAGCCGGTTGTACGAACCGTATTGACCCGATGGAGTCCTCCATCGGCAAGGGCTATCGCCTCAGGTAAATGCACCAAAAGTGAAAACCTTTAAAAAACTATACTTATGAATGAAGGAAAAACATTTATATTAATGAATGTACTAAATATTTGTAAAATAGAATGTCCCTTAGCATAGGACACAACTCAAACGATAGACTAATAAAAAAAGAAAAACTGTATGTAATGAAGTAAATCATTTTAACAACTAATATGATTTATCTATACTTTCATTTGGCATTTTCATTCTCTCTATATATGGCATCCGATGTGGATGTTTGTTGATATTGATAAATCTCTGGATATCCCGTTATAAGAATTAACATTACTAATTTATTGAAAATTTTCTTTATAAGAAATAGTTTTATATTCTACAAAAAAAAATCGTCTCGGCTACGAACCGTATTGACCCGATGGAGTCCTTCATCGGCAAGGGCTTTCGCCTCAGTGTACAACACACTGCTACCACAACAACTATTTTTTGCCATAAACATAGGTCCCATATAATTTGATCTATTTTTCGAGCACTTTATTAAACCCGTAATACTTTGTAAATTATAACCCATGTCGTAAACAGAATATTATAGCCATTAAATCAATCTGAAAATGAAACAACTTATTTTCAGTAACATTTAGTTAAAAACCTCCTTTAATACGGAATTGTATTATAACCTACAAGGCACTTGCAAAATGCTTTTGTATATTGTAGACATGTAAGACTTAATAATGTAATCCTTATGCAAAAACAAAAAAAAACTTAGCTTTACGTAATAAAAAAATTGAAACCAAACATTTGTCACTGTTAGTTCTTAGGAGTATATATATGATTTACTACAAATTGCAATAGATATCCGCTCGTTAATGCATGACGAAAATTTTAAAATGTTTAATACATCACATTCGGTTGCTAAACGATCAACATATAATTATTTACCATGTATGTCGACGAATTATTACTTTTAAAAACATTCTATTTGTTTGGTAAAATGATCAGCTTGTAATTGCTTTATTCATATAGAAACTATTCTGGTTTGTACTAGATTTCACTTTCATGCGAATAAAGTGCCAAAATTTCATAAATGTTCATTATAAGATTTCTTAAATAAAATCAACCCACTCTAATCAGATCAAATTTGATTTAATGTGGCACAATAAATACAATTAGATAAAATTTTATACTTTTAGACAAAATTGACTTCAAATTTGTCCAAGATATAATTTCATATAATTATGTATATCTAATTGGATCAGATTAGACATAATTTTATATGATTAAATCTTAAGCTATAAAAACATCGAGATTGACATTTTAAGTCTATGCATTAGTTTATTTACGAAATTAATAATTTATTTAAGGATTTAAAAAAACTCGCATCTCACGCAAGCACGTATGTGCCTTCACCGGAGGCTATTGCACCTTCCGGCGAAACCATCCCATTCCGCCAACAAATCTCAGGAAACCTCCCAGAGGTACGTTCGCAAGATCACACAGGGGCCTAATCACGGCATTCGATTTCGAGATTTTTCAATCGAATTGTACATTTTTCGAATCATGAGACTCGATATCGAGTTGCGTTTTTCGAAATATTCGATTGCTCTGTTGTCGCCGAGAAGGCTTTCTTTTGATTGTTTAAGCATTTATTTGTACACATAAGAATGCAAAAACGTAAATTTTTGGTTGTGTTTTTCTCCTTTTTTGTCTATTTATTATAAAGAATGATTTATATACTATTTTTGCCAAATTTAACATAAACTAATTAACAACAATTAATTCCGGTCAACTTAATGAAACAGCAACACAATAAGATACTGCGCACAGACTAAGGGACAAAAAAACTGCGGAAGTTTCATTCCTTACTCTCGGTGACGGTGTAGCTTGGAAGAAGATAAATATATGAAACCTTGCCATAATCGTTTTCAATCGATGCATGACTTTAAACTCCTGTTAGAAGCCATTGTATTTCTGCCACTTTTTCACCACTTCCAACTTTGGAAGCTTGTAATGATCAAAAGATTTAATTGTTGATATTGCTGTCGCGCAGAAAACTTTTTACGCACATAAAATCATTTGCTTTTTGCTCCTCTCCATACATTTGCAAAATCAACCACATGCGTATATCGAAGCGCTGTAAGAAATTTACTCCGTTTGGTAATGAAATCTTTGATTTTGTCTTCCTAAGAAAGAGATCCACCAACACAGCACAATAAAGAGTAATTTTGCATTTAGATTTACAAAACCATGTAATATTTATTTTCATTTACTGCCGCCGACTAAGTTTTCTTATTTGTTTTGATTCTAATTCTATTTTTAATACTGGCAACGCAGTACAAAATGATAGCAAATTTCGATCGAATACCGCGATCCAAATATGTGTTCGTATCAATAATATGTTCGAAGCAAAAACGAATACGCTATCGAATGTGATTAGGCCGCAGATCGCAGAGGAACCGCCTCCACAAAAAGGGAGTCTGCATCCCTGCAGACCCAGACATGAACAGAGCAAGTGCTCAATAGTACCCTCCTCATCTTGACATCTCCTGCAGAAGTCATGGCCTATGGCACAGTGTCCTGTTATGACCTCTGTTAAGGTACTCATCGACCTCTTATCAAAGGCCAGTAACTCCTCCGTCCTGTGACCACGACGCTGGCCAGACTCGGGACCTTCTGGAATTCCCTCGTAGTACTGGCAACGGAGTACAAAATTCGATCGAATTGCGCAATCCAAATATGTATTCGTATCAACGTAAAAGTTCTCTTTTACATGGCCCTCCACCATACCAGTACTCCATAGGTCAATACTAGTCTCACAAAAGCCATATATATCGAAGAAATCATCTTGTTGGTTACTACCACTTGCTAAAAGACATCCACCAACAGGAGTAAAGAGCACACAGTGCCTTACGGCGCTTTTCCTCCGTATTCCTCTTCAGGATAGCTTCAAATCGAGGACTATGCCAATTTGCTGGGTGATTGCGTCAAAAGTCTGAATTACAGTATCTTTTATCTACGAGTGAAGTGCACCAGCTCCTTCCTCGTGTTGGTCCTCCAGCCATTTCAATGACTCTTCCATGCTTTCTCTAATCGTTGATAGAAACCTACCTCGGGCCAGCAACACGTAGTCGTCTGCACAAGCGATTATCTCCGTACAATTTAAAATATACTCGTTCATTGAGGAGCATGACTGTATAGTCCCTGCACAATTTGAGTTTGGCGCTATACATCATCGATGGGGCAAAGCTTTCCATTTCCGTGGTTGTTAGAATCTAACATTAGAATAAAAATATATCAAATACGAGTGTGAAAAACGGACTATTTGAATTTCAACAAGCATCGTTTACAGGCAAAAACAAAACCAACCATTTTCTAATTCAAAGATAATCGCCATCCTTAGCAATAATAGGTTTAGCTGTGTGTTATAAAAAAAATTGAAGTTATTGCCACGTTTAATAAGACTTTGCATTTATACAAGAGCCTGCATAAAAATAAAAGACATCGAGATTGAGTGGCGGCGTATTCGAGCTCAGGGGCCGTATTGCCGCATACGTGATCGAGTGCGCTTTCGTATCGAAATGTATTTCAACTTGTATTTAATGGAAGTTATGCCTCTTGTTTATACATTTTTTTGTCAAAGTTTTGATAAATAATGAACGACTTAAATACTCGCGTTCCTAAATTTCGAAAATCCCCGTTCAACAAAAAGATACATAATGACAATAGAGAGATTTCGAACGATTTTACTCGTTCACTTATACTGTAATTCGGCCCCAGCTTTCATTGAACGGTGTCTTTTGGTGGACGGTAGTAAGATGATCGCCATACTTAGCAATAATAGGTTTAGCTGTATGCTACAAATAAATGAAAGTTATTGCCACGTTCAAGAGGACTTTATTTGCATTCAAACAAGAGCCTGCATATAAATGAAGGAAATCGAGATTGGGTGGCAGCATATTCGAGCTCAGCTTTCATTGACCGGTGACTTTTGGTGAGCGGTATTAGGCTGATCACTGGCTGCAGCAGTTTTTGTTGACTTTTAGCAGTCTGCTTAGATTATTATTAATTTTAGCTGATTCCGGACGAAATCGATTTACAAAAGTGGAGAATTGCGACCCAAGTTTACTCGTTCACGCATGCGGTAATTCGGCCCTTGCATTTGTCCTTGGTACAGGCCCTGGATTTGTTTTGTGGTCAATCGGCAAGAACGTTGTGAATTAAGGACTAATTCCATATGCTAGCTAGCGACCATTTTAGAGTCTACGAACATCCCACTACTAGAATTCTTGGACAAACATATGTTTTGATTCTCTAATTACTTTATTAAGAATTGGACGATATGAAGTAAAGGTAAGAAATCTTTAGCGACTTATACGAGTATGGCATAAAAAACAATGCGCTATTCTGTAAGAGGCTGTAATGCCTTCACAGCTATCAAACTTACATGCACAGACGGACGGCAGGGATTTTTTGAAGTGACAGCTTCCCGTAAACTTGACTCTGTCTGCTAGTCTATTGTTGTTGAGGGGCTTTAGGTGAACAGAGGCGCAATCCTGAACTCGCTCTAACCATATGAATTAAAGGTAAGAAATCTTTAGTGACTTATACAAGTATGGCATAAAAAACAATTCGGTATTCTGTAAGAGGCTGTAATTCCTTCACAGCTACCAAACTTACATGCACAGACGGACGGCAGGGATTTTTTGAAGTGACAGCTTCCCGTAAACTTGACTCTGTCTGCTAGCCTATTGTTGTTGAGGGGCTTTAGGTAAACAGAGGGGCAATCCTGAACTCGCTTTAATTGAACGGTAGGCGGCTCGTCAGTTTTTATTTGGCAGCAGCAGTTTTGAATATCCTTTAGCAGTCTGCGTAGATATTTATCCATTTCGACTGGTGCCGGACGACATAGTTTTGCCAAACTGGAGTATTGCTGCTCATAATTTGCTCCCTTTTAGCGCTGAAAGAGCAACAGGAGAGTTTTAGCAAATAGATAAAAAAGTAAAAAAAAATATAATTACCTCGTTTGACGAAGCAATGTCAATCTTGGATATTTTGATGTCCGGGATAGATGACATTATCCAGCATTTGTCCTTGGTACTGCGCTTGTGTTTGTTTTGTGTTTACTCAGCAAAAAACTTGTGAATTAATGACGGGTTGCATATTTTACCGACATTTTAGAGTCTATGAACACTCCATAACTGGTGTACTTGGACAAACAAGTGTTTTGATTCTCTGATCACTATTATTAGAAATGTATAAGGTGAATTAAAGGTAAAAAAAAATTTAGTTAATTATAAGAGTATAGCAATAAAAACAATTCCCTATTCTGTAAGTGGCTGGAAATCCTAGTGAGAAAAGTAGTTAGGTATGTTTATTGCTGAATTTCTGAAAACAAATTAAACGAATCTTCTTTTGTTTAGTAGGCGATGTTGATCTTATTGAATATTCTAGGAACGATTGTAGTCCAGTTCGTAGTTTTCAATTTGTTAGCTGGCTTGCACAGACGGACGGCAGGATTTGTTGAATTGACAGCTTCCCGTAAATTGTTCTAGGTCTATTGGCCAATTGTTGTTGAAGGGTTTAAGTTGACCAGCAGCGTATTTCTGAACTCGCTGCTCGTAACTTTTATCAAACGATGACTTTTGATGAAAGGTAGGCGGCTGATAAGTATTTATCTGCCACGTTTAATAAGACTTTGCATTTATACAAGAGCCTGCATAAAAATAAAAGACATCGAGATTGAGTGGCGGCGTATTCGGGCTCAGGGGCCGTATTGCCGCATACGTAATCGAGTGCGCTTTCGTATCGAAAGGTATTTCAACTTGTATTTAATGGAAGTTATGCCCCTTGTTTATAAATTTTTTTGTCAAAGTTTTGATAAATAATGAACGACTTAAATACTCGCGTTCCTAAATTTCGAAAATCCCCGTTCAACAAAAAGATACATAATTACAATAGAGAGATTTCGAACGATTTTACTCGTTCACTTATACAGTAATTCGGCCCCAGTTTTCATTGGGGCCGAAAAATGTTGGCTCTCCACAACAAAAACTAAAATTTGTCGTTGACACGGATATAAAATCAAATAAGAATACGATCACTTTACCAGTGGTTGATGTTGCAGACGAATTCGATCTATTAAATGTCGATAATGTCGGCGGGGAATCTAGTAATTCTCAAGAGTTCTGCGGCTTTAATGATAATGCAGATTGTACCCAAAATAAAGAAATTGGTCTGGATGCAGATGCTAACACTAAACCTGAATTGCCTCGGCGTCATTCCGATGATATGGATATAGATGAAACACTTAGGGATCAGCATGAACCAAAAATGTTTCAAAACGCCACAAACATTCATGCACAAGATTCCTCCAATTTTATTACTAATGAGGAAATGGACTTAAACGGGAAAGCATCGTTGAAAATTGGGCATATTATTGATACAGTTGATTTAACATCGTCAGCAGGCAGTTCACCAGTGCACCGTTTTGACTATAATGATGGCGAAGGAGAGGATAACGATGTCAGGGAGAAATCGCCAATGGTAACAAATACAATTGTGCCTTCAACAAATATTTTGTTAGAATGTCTACAAAGAGAGACCACTGTAATACAAAACACCCAACAATTGACACAACAAACACAGCATAACACAGCACTGCCTCCATTACAACCTAAACCTATGGTAGCAACTAAATCATCAGTTTCTCTTAAATATCCCCAGTTGGCTGAGCGTTTATTGGCTAACGGTTCATCAGTTGGCTGTATGGATGTAGGACCATCTAGTGCAAAGAAAGACTCCGTCGAAAATATCATAGACTCCATAGAAATTCTTGACACTCCGGAAGGGAGTCCTCGTGGTTTCATAGACGACAGACATGAAAATGATACTATCTTTAACGAAAACCTACAAACACTAAATGGTCTAAATGTTTCAGAGGAAAACCGTTTACTGAGCCTTAATAACAACAGTTTAAATTTGAAACGACCTGTTTCGCAGGAATGTCATGTTTCAGAGACTATATGTACAGCAATGTCGGAAAAGACAATAGAAACACCCTCTAAATTGCGCAAAATACAAAATGAAAGCGAACAGCTAAATACAAAAAATAATGCCTTACAACAATATCTTCCAACAGGATACCAAAATCATCAGCGGTTGCGTAAACAAAAACATGAACATTTGTTACCTATACCTATGGACGAAGTAACAGATGCCATTCAAACAAATTCGAACGATAGTTTAGACCTTCAAATTAATATTGACTCGAATGAAAATTCTACTCCAATTGTAAAAAAAAGGGGAAGACCTAAAAAATCGGAAATCAATTTAACCTCAGAAAATGCCAAAGAAGAACATACAATAAATTCAGACAATAGACAGGATTGCAAAGCACGCAGAGTTCAATTGTTACGAAAAAGACTAGCAATTGACATGGTCGATGCGGAGCAACCAGTTGCTCTTATTACCGACATTGCAACATCGGGAGGCCCAGAAGATAACAAAAGTGAACAGAATATTATAGAAACACCTAAAAGAGAACGAAATTTACGAACTCCCCTGAGAACATCGAGAAGAAGTAACACGCCAATAAACTTTCAAAGTGAGCTTAAAACATCAAAAAGTAAGCCTTTATCGTCATTGTCATTGGAAAACAAGAAAACATCAAACGATACAGGTTCTGAAAATGAACTCAATCACTTCCACGAATCGAATTCGTCTATATCGTCTGTCAGCTTTCATAGTTCATCAACAATTCAAAATATTACAAACATTGCAAATAGTGTTAGTCATTCAATGACTTCCCAAATTGATTTGACTATATCTTCATCATCAAGCAATAGCAATGGGAGCACAACGAACACAATTACCACTGTAGAAGCTACATCGAGAAACGATGGCCCCGTCTTTGTTATTCCTGATTGTAGTGTTAATGGTGCAAATATTGGAAGTAATAGTCATAATTCAATGTTGCCACCCACAACAATTTTATCGTCGTCAGATCCTTTACCGGATATGATATTCAAACCGAACGATTTCTCTTCTATAATAGCTACACAGCAATTAAGGGTCTCCAATTTTTCAACTGTTTATAAACCTGGATCAGTTGCATCACAAGAAGAAGAAACGGCGGACGATGTTAGTGGAGCAGATAACTCTGAAGGTTCGCCAATGCAGTTTAATACCACTTTAATAAAATATTAACTACGGAAAGTTTCTATTTCTAGATGACTCAGCCAGTTCTTCTTCTATGCCTGCAATACCAGGCCGTAGCCGTGGACGTGTTCGGGGATCCCGCGGAAGGAGTATTGGTCGTGGTCAACGAAGTCATGGTATTAGTCGTGATAGTTTAAGTGTAAAATCTATAGCTATGAATCGGCCACGTTGCATAGGAGCCCTTAAGCATACCCCTGATCCTGAGAGGATTAAAGAACTCTTCAGTCCGGTACGTAACATTTTTCTGTCACAGAATAAGTCAATAATAAAATCAAAAATGTCAACCGTCAGAGCCTTATAGCTAAGCCTAAATTTGAATGGCATTTATTTTTATTTCAATCCGTAGCGATTATAAGCACTCTGATTATTTACGACAAAATAGAGCGTGCTTATTAGTTTAATATTATCATTCACTGGCAAAAAAGGTATTGATATTCTTTTATAGACTAATTTTTTTTTAATATATTTTCAGTCTCCTCAAGTTTTTGAAGAAGACACCCGTATGAGCGCCGATTTGTCTCAAACCAGTTTACAACAACAATCTCCTTCTTATTCAAGGTACATAGGGTTCTATAATATTTAATAATATTATTAATATTTATTTATAACTAAACTATTTTGTAGCCAACCTGATTTTTTTACCAATGAGGAGTCCCAGTCGTCCATTATCAGCAATACGAGCATTATAGACCCGAATAGCACGGCATCAGCTCAAAATAGTGCATCCGCCAAGAAAACAACGAAAAAAAAGAAAATGGAAGTTTGCGTTGCTGAAGAGTATGTACAACTTGTGTTATTCGTTACTCTTACAATGCAGTAACTTTAATTATTTTTTTAAGCACCGACTTCACAGTTGCATCTATAGCAGAATATGATTGGCCGCCACCGAAAGGTTGTTGTCCCTCAAAAAATCGAGATACCTTTATGATACAAGAACAGGTTGCAATGTACTTGGGAATTAAAAGCTTCAAGAGAAAATATCCCGATTTACCCCGCCGTCAAGTAGATATGGAAGAGAGAAATTGGTTGCAAGAAAAAGGGCTGGTGTCTGAAAAAATGTGTGATTTAGGAATCACGGCCGTATGGGCTTCCGACATTTTGGACATAATGTATACAGATTTCTATGAAAAGTACGAGGAGTATAAGGACTTTGTACGGCAAAAACATTTGCGTGAAATAGAGGCTAAACAGAAATCACTTGGACTCAATGTGGCTGGAAGAGGTTTACAAGCTCGCGAAAGAGCCATGTTATCTACTAGCAAATGGAACTCATACTTTAACAGAACGTAAGTTACAATGAATATCAAAAGATTTCTAGGTTATGGTACAGACAATTTTCAGGCGCAAAGACGAACGATTGTCATTCCTCGATCTTCAAACGCTGGTCATTAACAAACCCTGCCCATCTACAGCCCCTTTATCTACTATACCCAACCGTCCAGTTGCTGAAGCAGTTGCGTTAGCTATAAAAACGGAGCGCATTTCTCAACCTCCGACTTTGCTTAAACCTCGGATTTGGGAACCATCAAGGCCAAGAGATATTTATTACCCGTTATCTCTCGTTCCAGGCCAATTTTGTGAGAAATATCACGACTATTCATCTGATGAATTACGGTAGGCATGGTCTTTAAACTATTTATAAACAAATATATTCTATTTTATTTTCACTTTGGATGTATGCCTCCCAATACGACGGTAGACCTTATTTTAAACTAAAGGGTGATTTTTTTGAGGTTAGGATTTTCATGCATTAGTATTTGACAGATCACGTGGGATTTCAGACATGGTGTCAAAGAGAAAGATGCTCAGTATGCTTTGAAATTTCATCATGAATAGACTTACTAACGAGCAACGCTTGCAAATCATTGAATTTTATTACCAAAATCAGTGTTCGGTTCGAAATGTGTTCAAATTTTGACAAATTTTGTTCAGCGATGAGGCTCATTTCTGGTTGAATGGCTACGTAAATAAGCAAAATTGCCGCATTTGGAGTGAAGAGCAACCAGAAGCCGTTCAAGAACTGCCCATGCATCCCGAAAAATGCACTGTTTGGTGTGGTTTGTACGCTGGTGGAATCATTGGACCGTATTTTTTCAAAAATGCTGTTGGACGCAACGTTACGGTGAATGAACACATTTCGAACCGAACACTGATTTTGGTAATAAAATTCAATGATTTGCAAGCGTTGCTCGTTAGTAAGTCTATTCATGATGAAATGTCAAAGCATACTGAGCATCTTTCTCTTTGACACCATGTCTGAAATCCCACGTGATCTGTCAAATACTAATGCATGAAAATCCTAACCTCAAAAAAATCACCCTTTATTTACAAAGAAATGTTTTCTATTTTATTTTCAATTTAGATGTATGCCACTCAATACGGTTGTAGACCCTATTGTTCAAATGTGGTCCTGCAAAGACTGTGGTAATAACAGCTCTGACACAGATTCGGCTATAGAGAGTATTGATAACAAGACTGAGATAGATAAATCATTGCCGGGCAGACGACACAAAAAACGTCGCCTACGGCGAACACGACAACCTGGAAATATGAGTGCTGATGAATTTAAGGTACCGCTGCTCCCTGGTGCACCAGTGATATCGACAAGTTCGACAGATTCTTGTTCCTCGAGTGATACGTCTTCATCGGAGACAGTAAGTGTTACTTTGTTTTAAAATATATATCTACATGTTTTGAATATAATTTTTTATTAAATTGCAGGATTCCGAATCGTCGTGTTCTTCATCGTCCTCTGATGAATCATCCAACGGTGAAGAATCATTGGCAACGTGTGAAGTCTGTTTACGTCCACATAATCGTAATCTCAATAATGTGCCCGAATTATTTCTACAATGTTATACTTGTAGACGAAGAGGTAGGAGCGATATAAATCCTCTTGGTCTTTTGAAATAAAAATTAATTTCCTTTTCAGTTCACCCCAGCTGCATTGAAATGCCACATCGCATGAGTTTACGCGTTCGAAATTACAATTGGCAATGCGCCGATTGTAAATGCTGTGTGAAGTGCAAACGTCGACATGATCAAAATAAAATGTTGTTCTGCGAACAATGTGACAGAGGTTTTCACATATATTGTCTTGGAATTAAGACCGTTCCTGACGGTAAGTTCAGACTAAATCTTTACACCAGTATTTTATGGTTCAAAATATTTTTCATGTTCATTAAGGTCGTTGGAGCTGTAACCGTTGTAGTATTTGTATGCGTTGCGGGGCAACGACACCAGAGGGCTTATCTCACATGCATCAGCTAATAAATACGGCGCAGGGAGAACATGTGAAACAAACTAAGCAAAAGAAGGCCAAGTGGGTTAATGAATATCGTTTGGATCACTTAACTAAGATAAAGGAACATTGTTCTATGTTATGCATTCCTTGTGGAAAAATGAAAAATTCCAAACGCGCGCAAAATGTAGCACACAATAACGCTACGACAAAAGCAACATCGCCGTGCTCCCTTAGTGAATCTAGTTCTAACAGCTTTATCAATTACCCCCCACCTTCAGCCATCTCATCACAAAAACTTTTGCCTTCTCCAAATGCAACATCAAATGGCGAATTAATGCACAGTAGCACTGTAAAGGAAAGTAGCGGTCATGCTGCGCCTTCGACTTCCATACCAACTGAAGATTCGTACTTCTCGGATAATAAAGATTCTGAAAGGTACTCGCCCGTACCAAGCAGTTTTACGTCATCTATAATAGCTGCAAGCAATACACAAATGACAACTACGCACAACGCAACTGGCGGCCCTCCTCCTGTGGTTGCCTGAGTAGGGGTAATACGTTTTTGTCCAAAGCTGCAACCACCGCCACAAACGCCTTTTTTAAATATACCGAATTTATAGCAGTTGTAAACAAAGTAAACTCTACTGGCTGCTAAATACATTTGGAAATATCAGGAGGTAGTTTTATTTTAAATTTATTCGTATGTTTCTTTTTCTCCATAAAATAATTTAATCTGCATTTTTTACTCGTATTGTATGGCTTACTTCACAAAGTAGAAACTGACATTCTAACCAAAGGTGTAAACAAATGTTTTCATTTATAATTTACCAGGATGTTGGAAATGGCTAAAAGATACAATATGATAATAAACATATTTTAACATGATAAAAATTAAGAAATTAGAGATGTATCCCTTCTATAATTTTAAATTTATTTTACGTCTCAAGCATTTGCCTGATCGAGATTACAAACACGTAGTCTCTTTTGATGTTTGATTCTTTAAGTAAGGCATCCGAAATTTATTTTTATAAATACATCATCTTTCAATAGATAATTTTTAAATAGATATTTATAAATTGTTTAATTAAACTTTATTTCTAATCATTTCACGTATTATTTTTTGTTTCGTCTAATTTAATTTTTTACTCTAAGGTTAATATATATACATAATTAAGAAAACCGTGTGGCTTGTGTTTTGTCAATTGAATGTGTTAATACTGTCCACAAAAATTACTGTTCAAGATGCCGCTTTCTTTCTTTTCTTATTTTCAGCGTCACGTCATTTGGCCGTTTATTTCATTTAAGCAGGCCATTGCTTTTTTCGTATCATCATTCTCTTCGTAGCATAAAGATCGAAATGAAGGAATAAATAGAGGTGCATTACACTCATCACCTTTTAAACACGTCAAATTCGGTGTTATTTAAACTCAAAATTTGCCCTAAATCATCCATCCTTAAACAGTTATCGAAAATTCGAATGAGAAGAATTTTGATTAAAAGTTATTTTTGGCAGCATTTTCTTTTTGAATTAATCCCAAAAAACGCAATAACTTCTGTTATTTGGATATAAGAAAATTCTATTTCAATAGACCATAACATTATAGATTTATAATTTTTATTTTTCAAATAATAACAAATACTGTATTTATTGACGCAATCCATATGTAAACACACCAAAAGTGAAAACCTTTAAAAAACTATACTTATGAAAGAAGGAAAAACATTTATATTACTGAATGTACTAAATATTTGTAAAATAAAATGTTCCTTAGCATAGGACACAATTCAAACGATAGACTAATAAAAAAGAAACAATTTATGCAATGAAGTAAATCATTTTATCTAATATTATTTATCTATACTTTCATTTGGTATTTTCATTCTCTCTAGATATCGCATACGATGTGGATGTTAGTTGAAATTGATGCATCTCTGGATATCCCATTATAAGAATAAACGTTATCAAATATTTTTCATATTAATTTTATTGAAAATTTTCTTTATAAGAAAGAATTTTATATATTTTACAGAAAAATCGTCTCGGCGTCAAATTTTTTTGTGACAATTGGAATACTTGTCTACCTAAATTTTTCTATCGAATGTTGAGCACTCCTACACGCAACCAATTAATTACTATTAGTGGCGGAATTATCTTGCGGTTTCAAACAATTTAATCGGACTCTCCCATTGCAGCCGGTTGTACGAACCGTATTGACCCGATGGAGTCCTCCATCGGCAAGGGCTATCGCCTCAGGTAAATGCACCAAAAGTGAAAACCTTTAAAAAACTATACTTATGAATGAAGGAAAAACATTTATATTAATGAATGTACTAAATATTTGTAAAATAGAATGTCCCTTAGCATAGGACACAACTCAAACGATAGACTAATAAAAAAAGAAAAAATGTATGTAATGAAGTAAATCATTTTAACAACTAATATGATTTATCTATACTTTCATTTGGCATTTTCATTCTCTCTATATATGGCATCCGATGTGGATGTTTGTTGATATTGATAAATCTCTGGATATCCCGTTATAAGAATTAACATTACTAATTTATTGAAAATTTTCTTTATAAGAAATAGTTTTATATTCTACAAAAAAAAATCGTCTCGGCTACGAACCGTATTGACCCGATGGAGTCCTTCATCGGCAAGGGCTTTCGCCTCAGTGTACAACACACTGCTACCACAACAACTATTTTTTGCCATAAACATAGGTCCCATATAATTTGATCTATTTTTCGAGCACTTTATTAAACCCGTAATACTTTGTAAATTATAACCCATGTCGTAAACAGAATATTATAGCCATTAAATCAATCTGAAAATGAAACAACTTATTTTCAGTAACATTTAGTTAAAAACCTCCTTTAATACGGAATTGTATTATAACCTACAAGGCACTTGCAAAATGCTTTTGTATATTGTAGACATGTAAGACTTAATAATGTAATCCTTATGCAAAAACAAAAAAAAACTTAGCTTTACGTAATAAAAAAATTGAAACCAAACATTTGTCACTGTTAGTTCTTAGGAGTATATATATGATTTACTACAAATTGCAATAGATATCCGCTCGTTAATGCATGACGAAAATTTTAAAATGTTTAATACATCACATTCGGTTGCTAAACGATCAACATATAATTATTTACCATGTATGTCGACGAATTATTACTTTTAAAAACATTCTATTTGTTTGGTAAAATGATCAGCTTGTAATTGCTTTATTCATATAGAAACTATTCTGGTTTGTACTAGATTTCACTTTCATGCGAATAAAGTGCCAAAATTTCATAAATGTTCATTATAAGATTTCTTAAATAAAATCAACCCACTCTAATCAGATCAAATTTGATTTAATGTGGCACAATAAATACAATTAGATAAAATTTTATACTTTTAGACAAAATTGACTTCAAATTTGTCCAAGATATAATTTCATATAATTATGTATATCTAATTGGATCAGATTAGACATAATTTTATATGATTAAATCTTAAGCTATAAAAACATCGAGATTGACATTTTAAGTCTATGCATTAGTTTATTTACGAAATTAATAATTTATTTAAGGATTTAAAAAAACTCGCATCTCACGCAAGCACGTATGTGCCTTCACCGGAGGCTATTGCACCTTCCGGCGAAACCATCCCATTCCGCCAACAAATCTCAGGAAACCTCCCAGAGGTACGTTCGCAAGATCACACAGGGGCCTAATCACGGCATTCGATTTCGAGATTTTTCAATCGAATTGTACATTTTTCGAATCATGAGACTCGATATCGAGTTGCGTTTTTCGAAATATTCGATTGCTCTGTTGTCGCCGAGAAGGCTTTCTTTTGATTGTTTAAGCATTTATTTGTACACATAAGAATGCAAAAACGTAAATTTTTGGTTGTGTTTTTCTCCTTTTTTGTCTATTTATTATAAAGAATGATTTATATACTATTTTTGCCAAATTTAACATAAACTAATTAACAACAATTAATTCCGGTCAACTTAATGAAACAGCAACACAATAAGATACTGCGCACAGACTAAGGGACAAAAAAACTGCGGAAGTTTCATTCCTTACTCTCGGTGACGGTGTAGCTTGGAAGAAGATAAATATATGAAACCTTGCCATAATCGTTTTCAATCGATGCATGACTTTAAACTCCTGTTAGAAGCCATTGTATTTCTGCCACTTTTTCACCACTTCCAACTTTGGAAGCTTGTAATGATCAAAAGATTTAATTGTTGATATTGCTGTCGCGCAGAAAACTTTTTACGCACATAAAATCATTTGCTTTTTGCTCCTCTCCATACATTTGCAAAATCAACCACATGCGTATATCGAAGCGCTGTAAGAAATTTACTCCGTTTGGTAATGAAATCTTTGATTTTGTCTTCCTAAGAAAGAGATCCACCAACACAGCACAATAAAGAGTAATTTTGCATTTAGATTTACAAAACCATGTAATATTTATTTTCATTTACTGCCGCCGACTAAGTTTTCTTATTTGTTTTGATTCTAATTCTATTTTTAATACTGGCAACGCAGTACAAAATGATAGCAAATTTCGATCGAATACCGCGATCCAAATATGTGTTCGTATCAATAATATGTTCGAAGCAAAAACGAATACGCTATCGAATGTGATTAGGCCGCAGATCGCAGAGGAACCGCCTCCACAAAAAGGGAGTCTGCATCCCTGCAGACCCAGACATGAACAGAGCAAGTGCTCAATAGTACCCTCCTCATCTTGACATCTCCTGCAGAAGTCATGGCCTATGGCACAGTGTCCTGTTATGACCTCTGTTAAGGTACTCATCGACCTCTTATCAAAGGCCAGTAACTCCTCCGTCCTGTGACCACGACGCTGGCCAGACTCGGGACCTTCTGGAATTCCCTCGTAGTACTGGCAACGGAGTACAAAATTCGATCGAATTGCGCAATCCAAATATGTATTCGTATCAACGTAAAAGTTCTCTTTTACATGGCCCTCCACCATACCAGTACTCCATAGGTCAATACTAGTCTCACAAAAGCCATATATATCGAAGAAATCATCTTGTTGGTTACTACCACTTGCTAAAAGACATCCACCAACAGGAGTAAAGAGCACACAGTGCCTTACGGCGCTTTTCCTCCGTATTCCTCTTCAGGATAGCTTCAAATCGAGGACTATGCCAATTTGCTGGGTGATTGCGTCAAAAGTCTGAATTACAGTATCTTTTATCTACGAGTGAAGTGCACCAGCTCCTTCCTCGTGTTGGTCCTCCAGCCATTTCAATGACTCTTCCATGCTTTCTCTAATCGTTGATAGAAACCTACCTCGGGCCAGCAACACGTAGTCGTCTGCACAAGCGATTATCTCCGTACAATTTAAAATATACTCGTTCATTGAGGAGCATGACTGTATAGTCCCTGCACAATTTGAGTTTGGCGCTATACATCATCGATGGGGCAAAGCTTTCCATTTCCGTGGTTGTTAGAATCTAACATTAGAATAAAAATATATCAAATACGAGTGTGAAAAACGGACTATTTGAATTTCAACAAGCATCGTTTACAGGCAAAAACAAAACCAACCATTTTCTAATTCAAAGATAATCGCCATCCTTAGCAATAATAGGTTTAGCTGTGTGTTATAAAAAAAATTGAAGTTATTGCCACGTTTAATAAGACTTTGCATTTATACAAGAGCCTGCATAAAAATAAAAGACATCGAGATTGAGTGGCGGCGTATTCGAGCTCAGGGGCCGTATTGCCGCATACGTGATCGAGTGCGCTTTCGTATCGAAATGTATTTCAACTTGTATTTAATGGAAGTTATGCCTCTTGTTTATACATTTTTTTGTCAAAGTTTTGATAAATAATGAACGACTTAAATACTCGCGTTCCTAAATTTCGAAAATCCCCGTTCAACAAAAAGATACATAATGACAATAGAGAGATTTCGAACGATTTTACTCGTTCACTTATACTGTAATTCGGCCCCAGCTTTCATTGAACGGTGTCTTTTGGTGGACGGTAGTAAGATGATCGCCATACTTAGCAATAATAGGTTTAGCTGTATGCTACAAATAAATGAAAGTTATTGCCACGTTCAAGAGGACTTTATTTGCATTCAAACAAGAGCCTGCATATAAATGAAGGAAATCGAGATTGGGTGGCAGCATATTCGAGCTCAGCTTTCATTGACCGGTGACTTTTGGTGAGCGGTATTAGGCTGATCACTGGCTGCAGCAGTTTTTGTTGACTTTTAGCAGTCTGCTTAGATTATTATTAATTTTAGCTGATTCCGGACGAAATCGATTTACAAAAGTGGAGAATTGCGACCCAAGTTTACTCGTTCACGCATGCGGTAATTCGGCCCTTGCATTTGTCCTTGGTACAGGCCCTGGATTTGTTTTGTGGTCAATCGGCAAGAACGTTGTGAATTAAGGACTAATTCCATATGCTAGCTAGCGACCATTTTAGAGTCTACGAACATCCCACTACTAGAATTCTTGGACAAACATATGTTTTGATTCTCTAATTACTTTATTAAGAATTGGACGATATGAAGTAAAGGTAAGAAATCTTTAGCGACTTATACGAGTATGGCATAAAAAACAATGCGCTATTCTGTAAGAGGCTGTAATGCCTTCACAGCTATCAAACTTACATGCACAGACGGACGGCAGGGATTTTTTGAAGTGACAGCTTCCCGTAAACTTGACTCTGTCTGCTAGTCTATTGTTGTTGAGGGGCTTTAGGTGAACAGAGGCGCAATCCTGAACTCGCTCTAACCATATGAATTAAAGGTAAGAAATCTTTAGTGACTTATACAAGTATGGCATAAAAAACAATTCGGTATTCTGTAAGAGGCTGTAATTCCTTCACAGCTACCAAACTTACATGCACAGACGGACGGCAGGGATTTTTTGAAGTGACAGCTTCCCGTAAACTTGACTCTGTCTGCTAGCCTATTGTTGTTGAGGGGCTTTAGGTAAACAGAGGGGCAATCCTGAACTCGCTTTAATTGAACGGTAGGCGGCTCGTCAGTTTTTATTTGGCAGCAGCAGTTTTGAATATCCTTTAGCAGTCTGCGTAGATATTTATCCATTTCGACTGGTGCCGGACGACATAGTTTTGCCAAACTGGAGTATTGCTGCTCATAATTTGCTCCCTTTTAGCGCTGAAAGAGCAACAGGAGAGTTTTAGCAAATAGATAAAAAAGTAAAAAAAAATATAATTACCTCGTTTGACGAAGCAATGTCAATCTTGGATATTTTGATGTCCGGGATAGATGACATTATCCAGCATTTGTCCTTGGTACTGCGCTTGTGTTTGTTTTGTGTTTACTCAGCAAAAAACTTGTGAATTAATGACGGGTTGCATATTTTACCGACATTTTAGAGTCTATGAACACTCCATAACTGGTGTACTTGGACAAACAAGTGTTTTGATTCTCTGATCACTATTATTAGAAATGTATAAGGTGAATTAAAGGTAAAAAAAAATTTAGTTAATTATAAGAGTATAGCAATAAAAACAATTCCCTATTCTGTAAGTGGCTGGAAATCCTAGTGAGAAAAGTAGTTAGGTATGTTTATTGCTGAATTTCTGAAAACAAATTAAACGAATCTTCTTTTGTTTAGTAGGCGATGTTGATCTTATTGAATATTCTAGGAACGATTGTAGTCCAGTTCGTAGTTTTCAATTTGTTAGCTGGCTTGCACAGACGGACGGCAGGATTTGTTGAATTGACAGCTTCCCGTAAATTGTTCTAGGTCTATTGGCCAATTGTTGTTGAAGGGTTTAAGTTGACCAGCAGCGTATTTCTGAACTCGCTGCTCGTAACTTTTATCAAACGATGACTTTTGATGAAAGGTAGGCGGCTGATAAGTATTTATCTGCCACGTTTAATAAGACTTTGCATTTATACAAGAGCCTGCATAAAAATAAAAGACATCGAGATTGAGTGGCGGCGTATTCGGGCTCAGGGGCCGTATTGCCGCATACGTAATCGAGTGCGCTTTCGTATCGAAAGGTATTTCAACTTGTATTTAATGGAAGTTATGCCCCTTGTTTATAAATTTTTTTGTCAAAGTTTTGATAAATAATGAACGACTTAAATACTCGCGTTCCTAAATTTCGAAAATCCCCGTTCAACAAAAAGATACATAATTACAATAGAGAGATTTCGAACGATTTTACTCGTTCACTTATACAGTAATTCGGCCCCAGTTTTCATTGAACGGTGTCTTTTGGTGGACGGTAGTAAGATGATCGCCGTACTTAGCAATAATAGGTTTAGCTGTATGCTACAAATAAATGAAAGTTATTGCCACGTTCAAGAGGACTTTATTTGCATTCAAACAAGAGCCTGCATATAAATGAAGGAAATCGAGATTGGGTGGCAGCATATTCGAGCTCAGCTTTCATTGACCGGTGACTTTTGGTGAGCGGTATTAGGCTGATCACTGGCTGCAGCAGTTTTTGTTGACTTTTAGCAGTCTGCTTAGATTATTATTAATTTTAGCTGATTCCGGACGAAATCGATTTACAAAAGTGGAGAATTGCGACCCAAGTTTACTCGTTCACGCATGCGGTAATTCGGCCCTTGCATTTGTCCTTGGTACAGGCCCTGGATTTGTTTTGTGGTCAATCGGCAAGAACGTTGTGAATTAAGGACTAATTCCATATGCTAGCTAGCGACCATTTTAGAGTCTACGAACATCCCACTACTAGAATTCTTGGACAAACATATGTTTTGATTCTCTAATTACTTTATTAAGAATTGGACGATATGAAGTAAAGGTAAGAAATCTTTAGCGACTTATACGAGTATGGCATAAAAAACAATGCGCTATTCTGTAAGAGGCTGTAATGCCTTCACAGCTATCAAACTTACATGCACAGACGGACGGCAGGGATTTTTTGAAGTGACAGCTTCCCGTAAACTTGACTCTGTCTGCTAGTCTATTGTTGTTGAGGGGCTTTAGGTGAACAGAGGCGCAATCCTGAACTCGCTCTAACCATATGAATTAAAGGTAAGAAATCTTTAGTGACTTATACAAGTATGGCATAAAAAACAATTCGGTATTCTGTAAGAGGCTGTAATTCCTTCACAGCTACCAAACTTACATGCACAGACGGACGGCAGGGATTTTTTGAAGTGACAGCTTCCCGTAAACTTGACTCTGTCTGCTAGCCTATTGTTGTTGAGGGGCTTTAGGTAAACAGAGGGGCAATCCTGAACTCGCTTTAATTGAACGGTAGGCGGCTCGTCAGTTTTTATTTGGCAGCAGCAGTTTTGAATATCCTTTAGCAGTCTGCGTAGATATTTATCCATTTCGACTGGTGCCGGACGACATAGTTTTGCCAAACTGGAGTATTGCTGCTCATAATTTGCTCCCTTTTAGCGCTGAAAGAGCAACAGGAGAGTTTTAGCAAATAGATAAAAAAGTAAAAAAAAATATAATTACCTCGTTTGACGAAGCAATGTCAATCTTGGATATTTTGATGTCCGGGATAGATGACATTATCCAGCATTTGTCCTTGGTACTGCGCTTGTGTTTGTTTTGTGTTTACTCAGCAAAAAACTTGTGAATTAATGACGGGTTGCATATTTTACCGACATTTTAGAGTCTATGAACACTCCATAACTGGTGTACTTGGACAAACAAGTGTTTTGATTCTCTGATCACTATTATTAGAAATGTATAAGGTGAATTAAAGGTAAAAAAAAATTTAGTTAATTATAAGAGTATAGCAATAAAAACAATTCCCTATTCTGTAAGTGGCTGGAAATCCTAGTGAGAAAAGTAGTTAGGTATGTTTATTGCTGAATTTCTGAAAACAAATTAAACGAATCTTCTTTTGTTTAGTAGGCGATGTTGATCTTATTGAATATTCTAGGAACGATTGTAGTCCAGTTCGTAGTTTTCAATTTGTTAGCTGGCTTGCACAGACGGACGGCAGGATTTGTTGAATTGACAGCTTCCCGTAAATTGTTCTAGGTCTATTGGCCAATTGTTGTTGAAGGGTTTAAGTTGACCAGCAGCGTATTTCTGAACTCGCTGCTCGTAACTTTTATCAAACGATGACTTTTGATGAAAGGTAGGCGGCTGATAAGTATTTATCTGCCACGTTTAATAAGACTTTGCATTTATACAAGAGCCTGCATAAAAATAAAAGACATCGAGATTGAGTGGCGGCGTATTCGGGCTCAGGGGCCGTATTGCCGCATACGTAATCGAGTGCGCTTTCGTATCGAAAGGTATTTCAACTTGTATTTAATGGAAGTTATGCCCCTTGTTTATAAATTTTTTTGTCAAAGTTTTGATAAATAATGAACGACTTAAATACTCGCGTTCCTAAATTTCGAAAATCCCCGTTCAACAAAAAGATACATAATTACAATAGAGAGATTTCGAACGATTTTACTCGTTCACTTATACAGTAATTCGGCCCCAGTTTTCATTGGGGCCGAAAAATGTTGGCTCTCCACAACAAAAACTAAAATTTGTCGTTGACACGGATATAAAATCAAATAAGAATACGATCACTTTACCAGTGGTTGATGTTGCAGACGAATTCGATCTATTAAATGTCGATAATGTCGGCGGGGAATCTAGTAATTCTCAAGAGTTCTGCGGCTTTAATGATAATGCAGATTGTACCCAAAATAAAGAAATTGGTCTGGATGCAGATGCTAACACTAAACCTGAATTGCCTCGGCGTCATTCCGATGATATGGATATAGATGAAACACTTAGGGATCAGCATGAACCAAAAATGTTTCAAAACGCCACAAACATTCATGCACAAGATTCCTCCAATTTTATTACTAATGAGGAAATGGACTTAAACGGGAAAGCATCGTTGAAAATTGGGCATATTATTGATACAGTTGATTTAACATCGTCAGCAGGCAGTTCACCAGTGCACCGTTTTGACTATAATGATGGCGAAGGAGAGGATAACGATGTCAGGGAGAAATCGCCAATGGTAACAAATACAATTGTGCCTTCAACAAATATTTTGTTAGAATGTCTACAAAGAGAGACCACTGTAATACAAAACACCCAACAATTGACACAACAAACACAGCATAACACAGCACTGCCTCCATTACAACCTAAACCTATGGTAGCAACTAAATCATCAGTTTCTCTTAAATATCCCCAGTTGGCTGAGCGTTTATTGGCTAACGGTTCATCAGTTGGCTGTATGGATGTAGGACCATCTAGTGCAAAGAAAGACTCCGTCGAAAATATCATAGACTCCATAGAAATTCTTGACACTCCGGAAGGGAGTCCTCGTGGTTTCATAGACGACAGACATGAAAATGATACTATCTTTAACGAAAACCTACAAACACTAAATGGTCTAAATGTTTCAGAGGAAAACCGTTTACTGAGCCTTAATAACAACAGTTTAAATTTGAAACGACCTGTTTCGCAGGAATGTCATGTTTCAGAGACTATATGTACAGCAATGTCGGAAAAGACAATAGAAACACCCTCTAAATTGCGCAAAATACAAAATGAAAGCGAACAGCTAAATACAAAAAATAATGCCTTACAACAATATCTTCCAACAGGATACCAAAATCATCAGCGGTTGCGTAAACAAAAACATGAACATTTGTTACCTATACCTATGGACGAAGTAACAGATGCCATTCAAACAAATTCGAACGATAGTTTAGACCTTCAAATTAATATTGACTCGAATGAAAATTCTACTCCAATTGTAAAAAAAAGGGGAAGACCTAAAAAATCGGAAATCAATTTAACCTCAGAAAATGCCAAAGAAGAACATACAATAAATTCAGACAATAGACAGGATTGCAAAGCACGCAGAGTTCAATTGTTACGAAAAAGACTAGCAATTGACATGGTCGATGCGGAGCAACCAGTTGCTCTTATTACCGACATTGCAACATCGGGAGGCCCAGAAGATAACAAAAGTGAACAGAATATTATAGAAACACCTAAAAGAGAACGAAATTTACGAACTCCCCTGAGAACATCGAGAAGAAGTAACACGCCAATAAACTTTCAAAGTGAGCTTAAAACATCAAAAAGTAAGCCTTTATCGTCATTGTCATTGGAAAACAAGAAAACATCAAACGATACAGGTTCTGAAAATGAACTCAATCACTTCCACGAATCGAATTCGTCTATATCGTCTGTCAGCTTTCATAGTTCATCAACAATTCAAAATATTACAAACATTGCAAATAGTGTTAGTCATTCAATGACTTCCCAAATTGATTTGACTATATCTTCATCATCAAGCAATAGCAATGGGAGCACAACGAACACAATTACCACTGTAGAAGCTACATCGAGAAACGATGGCCCCGTCTTTGTTATTCCTGATTGTAGTGTTAATGGTGCAAATATTGGAAGTAATAGTCATAATTCAATGTTGCCACCCACAACAATTTTATCGTCGTCAGATCCTTTACCGGATATGATATTCAAACCGAACGATTTCTCTTCTATAATAGCTACACAGCAATTAAGGGTCTCCAATTTTTCAACTGTTTATAAACCTGGATCAGTTGCATCACAAGAAGAAGAAACGGCGGACGATGTTAGTGGAGCAGATAACTCTGAAGGTTCGCCAATGCAGTTTAATACCACTTTAATAAAATATTAACTACGGAAAGTTTCTATTTCTAGATGACTCAGCCAGTTCTTCTTCTATGCCTGCAATACCAGGCCGTAGCCGTGGACGTGTTCGGGGATCCCGCGGAAGGAGTATTGGTCGTGGTCAACGAAGTCATGGTATTAGTCGTGATAGTTTAAGTGTAAAATCTATAGCTATGAATCGGCCACGTTGCATAGGAGCCCTTAAGCATACCCCTGATCCTGAGAGGATTAAAGAACTCTTCAGTCCGGTACGTAACATTTTTCTGTCACAGAATAAGTCAATAATAAAATCAAAAATGTCAACCGTCAGAGCCTTATAGCTAAGCCTAAATTTGAATGGCATTTATTTTTATTTCAATCCGTAGCGATTATAAGCACTCTGATTATTTACGACAAAATAGAGCGTGCTTATTAGTTTAATATTATCATTCACTGGCAAAAAAGGTATTGATATTCTTTTATAGACTAATTTTTTTTTAATATATTTTCAGTCTCCTCAAGTTTTTGAAGAAGACACCCGTATGAGCGCCGATTTGTCTCAAACCAGTTTACAACAACAATCTCCTTCTTATTCAAGGTACATAGGGTTCTATAATATTTAATAATATTATTAATATTTATTTATAACTAAACTATTTTGTAGCCAACCTGATTTTTTTACCAATGAGGAGTCCCAGTCGTCCATTATCAGCAATACGAGCATTATAGACCCGAATAGCACGGCATCAGCTCAAAATAGTGCATCCGCCAAGAAAACAACGAAAAAAAAGAAAATGGAAGTTTGCGTTGCTGAAGAGTATGTACAACTTGTGTTATTCGTTACTCTTACAATGCAGTAACTTTAATTATTTTTTTAAGCACCGACTTCACAGTTGCATCTATAGCAGAATATGATTGGCCGCCACCGAAAGGTTGTTGTCCCTCAAAAAATCGAGATACCTTTATGATACAAGAACAGGTTGCAATGTACTTGGGAATTAAAAGCTTCAAGAGAAAATATCCCGATTTACCCCGCCGTCAAGTAGATATGGAAGAGAGAAATTGGTTGCAAGAAAAAGGGCTGGTGTCTGAAAAAATGTGTGATTTAGGAATCACGGCCGTATGGGCTTCCGACATTTTGGACATAATGTATACAGATTTCTATGAAAAGTACGAGGAGTATAAGGACTTTGTACGGCAAAAACATTTGCGTGAAATAGAGGCTAAACAGAAATCACTTGGACTCAATGTGGCTGGAAGAGGTTTACAAGCTCGCGAAAGAGCCATGTTATCTACTAGCAAATGGAACTCATACTTTAACAGAACGTAAGTTACAATGAATATCAAAAGATTTCTAGGTTATGGTACAGACAATTTTCAGGCGCAAAGACGAACGATTGTCATTCCTCGATCTTCAAACGCTGGTCATTAACAAACCCTGCCCATCTACAGCCCCTTTATCTACTATACCCAACCGTCCAGTTGCTGAAGCAGTTGCGTTAGCTATAAAAACGGAGCGCATTTCTCAACCTCCGACTTTGCTTAAACCTCGGATTTGGGAACCATCAAGGCCAAGAGATATTTATTACCCGTTATCTCTCGTTCCAGGCCAATTTTGTGAGAAATATCACGACTATTCATCTGATGAATTACGGTAGGCATGGTCTTTAAACTATTTATAAACAAATATATTCTATTTTATTTTCACTTTGGATGTATGCCTCCCAATACGACGGTAGACCTTATTTTAAACTAAAGGGTGATTTTTTTGAGGTTAGGATTTTCATGCATTAGTATTTGACAGATCACGTGGGATTTCAGACATGGTGTCAAAGAGAAAGATGCTCAGTATGCTTTGAAATTTCATCATGAATAGACTTACTAACGAGCAACGCTTGCAAATCATTGAATTTTATTACCAAAATCAGTGTTCGGTTCGAAATGTGTTCAAATTTTGACAAATTTTGTTCAGCGATGAGGCTCATTTCTGGTTGAATGGCTACGTAAATAAGCAAAATTGCCGCATTTGGAGTGAAGAGCAACCAGAAGCCGTTCAAGAACTGCCCATGCATCCCGAAAAATGCACTGTTTGGTGTGGTTTGTACGCTGGTGGAATCATTGGACCGTATTTTTTCAAAAATGCTGTTGGACGCAACGTTACGGTGAATGAACACATTTCGAACCGAACACTGATTTTGGTAATAAAATTCAATGATTTGCAAGCGTTGCTCGTTAGTAAGTCTATTCATGATGAAATGTCAAAGCATACTGAGCATCTTTCTCTTTGACACCATGTCTGAAATCCCACGTGATCTGTCAAATACTAATGCATGAAAATCCTAACCTCAAAAAAATCACCCTTTATTTACAAAAAAATGTTTTCTATTTTATTTTCAATTTAGATGTATGCCACTCAATACGGTTGTAGACCCTATTGTTCAAATGTGGTCCTGCAAAGACTGTGGTAATAACAGCTCTGACACAGATTCGGCTATAGAGAGTATTGATAACAAGACTGAGATAGATAAATCATTGCCGGGCAGACGACACAAAAAACGTCGCCTACGGCGAACACGACAACCTGGAAATATGAGTGCTGATGAATTTAAGGTACCGCTGCTCCCTGGTGCACCAGTGATATCGACAAGTTCGACAGATTCTTGTTCCTCGAGTGATACGTCTTCATCGGAGACAGTAAGTGTTACTTTGTTTTAAAATATATATCTACATGTTTTGAATATAATTTTTTATTAAATTGCAGGATTCCGAATCGTCGTGTTCTTCATCGTCCTCTGATGAATCATCCAACGGTGAAGAATCATTGGCAACGTGTGAAGTCTGTTTACGTCCACATAATCGTAATCTCAATAATGTGCCCGAATTATTTCTACAATGTTATACTTGTAGACGAAGAGGTAGGAGCGATATAAATCCTCTTGGTCTTTTGAAATAAAAATTAATTTCCTTTTCAGTTCACCCCAGCTGCATTGAAATGCCACATCGCATGAGTTTACGCGTTCGAAATTACAATTGGCAATGCGCCGATTGTAAATGCTGTGTGAAGTGCAAACGTCGACATGATCAAAATAAAATGTTGTTCTGCGAACAATGTGACAGAGGTTTTCACATATATTGTCTTGGAATTAAGACCGTTCCTGACGGTAAGTTCAGACTAAATCTTTA
Organism: Stomoxys calcitrans; assembly: GCF_963082655.1. NCBI lineage: Eukaryota > Metazoa > Arthropoda > Insecta > Diptera > Muscidae > Stomoxys > Stomoxys calcitrans. The sequence continues at coordinate 67,402 of NC_081555.1, read as the reverse complement.
CACCAGTATTTTATGGTTCAAAATATTTTTCATGTTCATTAAGGTCGTTGGAGCTGTAACCGTTGTAGTATTTGTATGCGTTGCGGGGCAACGACACCAGAGGGCTTATCTCACATGCATCAGCTAATAAATACGGCGCAGGGAGAACATGTGAAACAAACTAAGCAAAAGAAGGCCAAGTGGGTTAATGAATATCGTTTGGATCACTTAACTAAGATAAAGGAACATTGTTCTATGTTATGCATTCCTTGTGGAAAAATGAAAAATTCCAAACGCGCGCAAAATGTAGCACACAATAACGCTACGACAAAAGCAACATCGCCGTGCTCCCTTAGTGAATCTAGTTCTAACAGCTTTATCAATTACCCCCCACCTTCAGCCATCTCATCACAAAAACTTTTGCCTTCTCCAAATGCAACATCAAATGGCGAATTAATGCACAGTAGCACTGTAAAGGAAAGTAGCGGTCATGCTGCGCCTTCGACTTCCATACCAACTGAAGATTCGTACTTCTCGGATAATAAAGATTCTGAAAGGTACTCGCCCGTACCAAGCAGTTTTACGTCATCTATAATAGCTGCAAGCAATACACAAATGACAACTACGCACAACGCAACTGGCGGCCCTCCTCCTGTGGTTGCCTGAGTAGGGGTAATACGTTTTTGTCCAAAGCTGCAACCACCGCCACAAACGCCTTTTTTAAATATACCGAATTTATAGCAGTTGTAAACAAAGTAAACTCTACTGGCTGCTAAATACATTTGGAAATATCAGGAGGTAGTTTTATTTTAAATTTATTCGTATGTTTCTTTTTCTCCATAAAATAATTTAATCTGCATTTTTTACTCGTATTGTATGGCTTACTTCACAAAGTAGAAACTGACATTCTAACCAAAGGTGTAAACAAATGTTTTCATTTATAATTTACCAGGATGTTGGAAATGGCTAAAAGATACAATATGATAATAAACATATTTTAACATGATAAAAATTAAGAAATTAGAGATGTATCCCTTCTATAATTTTAAATTTATTTTACGTCTCAAGCATTTGCCTGATCGAGATTACAAACACGTAGTCTCTTTTGATGTTTGATTCTTTAAGTAAGGCATCCGAAATTTATTTTTATAAATACATCATCTTTCAATAGATAATTTTTAAATAGATATTTATAAATTGTTTAATTAAACTTTATTTCTAATCATTTCACGTATTATTTTTTGTTTCGTCTAATTTAATTTTTTACTCTAAGGTTAATATATATACATAATTAAGAAAACCGTGTGGCTTGTGTTTTGTCAATTGAATGTGTTAATACTGTCCACAAAAATTACTGTTCAAGATGCCGCTTTCTTTCTTTTCTTATTTTCAGCGTCACGTCATTTGGCCGTTTATTTCATTTAAGCAGGCCATTGCTTTTTTCGTATCATCATTCTCTTCGTAGCATAAAGATCGAAATGAAGGAATAAATAGAGGTGCATTACACTCATCACCTTTTAAACACGTCAAATTCGGTGTTATTTAAACTCAAAATTTGCCCTAAATCATCCATCCTTAAACAGTTATCGAAAATTCGAATGAGAAGAATTTTGATTAAAAGTTATTTTTGGCAGCATTTTCTTTTTGAATTAATCCCAAAAAACGCAATAACTTCTGTTATTTGGATATAAGAAAATTCTATTTCAATAGACCATAACATTATAGATTTATAATTTTTATTTTTCAAATAATAACAAATACTGTATTTATTGACGCAATCCATATGTAAACACACCAAAAGTGAAAACCTTTAAAAAACTATACTTATGAAAGAAGGAAAAACATTTATATTACTGAATGTACTAAATATTTGTAAAATAAAATGTTCCTTAGCATAGGACACAATTCAAACGATAGACTAATAAAAAAGAAACAATTTATGCAATGAAGTAAATCATTTTATCTAATATTATTTATCTATACTTTCATTTGGTATTTTCATTCTCTCTAGATATCGCATACGATGTGGATGTTAGTTGAAATTGATGCATCTCTGGATATCCCATTATAAGAATAAACGTTATCAAATATTTTTCATATTAATTTTATTGAAAATTTTCTTTATAAGAAAGAATTTTATATATTTTACAGAAAAATCGTCTCGGCGTCAAATTTTTTTGTGACAATTGGAATACTTGTCTACCTAAATTTTTCTATCGAATGTTGAGCACTCCTACACGCAACCAATTAATTACTATTAGTGGCGGAATTATCTTGCGGTTTCAAACAATTTAATCGGACTCTCCCATTGCAGCCGGTTGTACGAACCGTATTGACCCGATGGAGTCCTCCATCGGCAAGGGCTATCGCCTCAGGTAAATGCACCAAAAGTGAAAACCTTTAAAAAACTATACTTATGAATGAAGGAAAAACATTTATATTAATGAATGTACTAAATATTTGTAAAATAGAATGTCCCTTAGCATAGGACACAACTCAAACGATAGACTAATAAAAAAAGAAAAAATGTATGTAATGAAGTAAATCATTTTAACAACTAATATGATTTATCTATACTTTCATTTGGCATTTTCATTCTCTCTATATATGGCATCCGATGTGGATGTTTGTTGATATTGATAAATCTCTGGATATCCCGTTATAAGAATTAACATTACTAATTTATTGAAAATTTTCTTTATAAGAAATAGTTTTATATTCTACAAAAAAAAATCGTCTCGGCTACGAACCGTATTGACCCGATGGAGTCCTTCATCGGCAAGGGCTTTCGCCTCAGTGTACAACACACTGCTACCACAACAACTATTTTTTGCCATAAACATAGGTCCCATATAATTTGATCTATTTTTCGAGCACTTTATTAAACCCGTAATACTTTGTAAATTATAACCCATGTCGTAAACAGAATATTATAGCCATTAAATCAATCTGAAAATGAAACAACTTATTTTCAGTAACATTTAGTTAAAAACCTCCTTTAATACGGAATTGTATTATAACCTACAAGGCACTTGCAAAATGCTTTTGTATATTGTAGACATGTAAGACTTAATAATGTAATCCTTATGCAAAAACAAAAAAAAACTTAGCTTTACGTAATAAAAAAATTGAAACCAAACATTTGTCACTGTTAGTTCTTAGGAGTATATATATGATTTACTACAAATTGCAATAGATATCCGCTCGTTAATGCATGACGAAAATTTTAAAATGTTTAATACATCACATTCGGTTGCTAAACGATCAACATATAATTATTTACCATGTATGTCGACGAATTATTACTTTTAAAAACATTCTATTTGTTTGGTAAAATGATCAGCTTGTAATTGCTTTATTCATATAGAAACTATTCTGGTTTGTACTAGATTTCACTTTCATGCGAATAAAGTGCCAAAATTTCATAAATGTTCATTATAAGATTTCTTAAATAAAATCAACCCACTCTAATCAGATCAAATTTGATTTAATGTGGCACAATAAATACAATTAGATAAAATTTTATACTTTTAGACAAAATTGACTTCAAATTTGTCCAAGATATAATTTCATATAATTATGTATATCTAATTGGATCAGATTAGACATAATTTTATATGATTAAATCTTAAGCTATAAAAACATCGAGATTGACATTTTAAGTCTATGCATTAGTTTATTTACGAAATTAATAATTTATTTAAGGATTTAAAAAAACTCGCATCTCACGCAAGCACGTATGTGCCTTCACCGGAGGCTATTGCACCTTCCGGCGAAACCATCCCATTCCGCCAACAAATCTCAGGAAACCTCCCAGAGGTACGTTCGCAAGATCACACAGGGGCCTAATCACGGCATTCGATTTCGAGATTTTTCAATCGAATTGTACATTTTTCGAATCATGAGACTCGATATCGAGTTGCGTTTTTCGAAATATTCGATTGCTCTGTTGTCGCCGAGAAGGCTTTCTTTTGATTGTTTAAGCATTTATTTGTACACATAAGAATGCAAAAACGTAAATTTTTGGTTGTGTTTTTCTCCTTTTTTGTCTATTTATTATAAAGAATGATTTATATACTATTTTTGCCAAATTTAACATAAACTAATTAACAACAATTAATTCCGGTCAACTTAATGAAACAGCAACACAATAAGATACTGCGCACAGACTAAGGGACAAAAAAACTGCGGAAGTTTCATTCCTTACTCTCGGTGACGGTGTAGCTTGGAAGAAGATAAATATATGAAACCTTGCCATAATCGTTTTCAATCGATGCATGACTTTAAACTCCTGTTAGAAGCCATTGTATTTCTGCCACTTTTTCACCACTTCCAACTTTGGAAGCTTGTAATGATCAAAAGATTTAATTGTTGATATTGCTGTCGCGCAGAAAACTTTTTACGCACATAAAATCATTTGCTTTTTGCTCCTCTCCATACATTTGCAAAATCAACCACATGCGTATATCGAAGCGCTGTAAGAAATTTACTCCGTTTGGTAATGAAATCTTTGATTTTGTCTTCCTAAGAAAGAGATCCACCAACACAGCACAATAAAGAGTAATTTTGCATTTAGATTTACAAAACCATGTAATATTTATTTTCATTTACTGCCGCCGACTAAGTTTTCTTATTTGTTTTGATTCTAATTCTATTTTTAATACTGGCAACGCAGTACAAAATGATAGCAAATTTCGATCGAATACCGCGATCCAAATATGTGTTCGTATCAATAATATGTTCGAAGCAAAAACGAATACGCTATCGAATGTGATTAGGCCGCAGATCGCAGAGGAACCGCCTCCACAAAAAGGGAGTCTGCATCCCTGCAGACCCAGACATGAACAGAGCAAGTGCTCAATAGTACCCTCCTCATCTTGACATCTCCTGCAGAAGTCATGGCCTATGGCACAGTGTCCTGTTATGACCTCTGTTAAGGTACTCATCGACCTCTTATCAAAGGCCAGTAACTCCTCCGTCCTGTGACCACGACGCTGGCCAGACTCGGGACCTTCTGGAATTCCCTCGTAGTACTGGCAACGGAGTACAAAATTCGATCGAATTGCGCAATCCAAATATGTATTCGTATCAACGTAAAAGTTCTCTTTTACATGGCCCTCCACCATACCAGTACTCCATAGGTCAATACTAGTCTCACAAAAGCCATATATATCGAAGAAATCATCTTGTTGGTTACTACCACTTGCTAAAAGACATCCACCAACAGGAGTAAAGAGCACACAGTGCCTTACGGCGCTTTTCCTCCGTATTCCTCTTCAGGATAGCTTCAAATCGAGGACTATGCCAATTTGCTGGGTGATTGCGTCAAAAGTCTGAATTACAGTATCTTTTATCTACGAGTGAAGTGCACCAGCTCCTTCCTCGTGTTGGTCCTCCAGCCATTTCAATGACTCTTCCATGCTTTCTCTAATCGTTGATAGAAACCTACCTCGGGCCAGCAACACGTAGTCGTCTGCACAAGCGATTATCTCCGTACAATTTAAAATATACTCGTTCATTGAGGAGCATGACTGTATAGTCCCTGCACAATTTGAGTTTGGCGCTATACATCATCGATGGGGCAAAGCTTTCCATTTCCGTGGTTGTTAGAATCTAACATTAGAATAAAAATATATCAAATACGAGTGTGAAAAACGGACTATTTGAATTTCAACAAGCATCGTTTACAGGCAAAAACAAAACCAACCATTTTCTAATTCAAAGATAATCGCCATCCTTAGCAATAATAGGTTTAGCTGTGTGTTATAAAAAAAATTGAAGTTATTGCCACGTTTAATAAGACTTTGCATTTATACAAGAGCCTGCATAAAAATAAAAGACATCGAGATTGAGTGGCGGCGTATTCGAGCTCAGGGGCCGTATTGCCGCATACGTGATCGAGTGCGCTTTCGTATCGAAATGTATTTCAACTTGTATTTAATGGAAGTTATGCCTCTTGTTTATACATTTTTTTGTCAAAGTTTTGATAAATAATGAACGACTTAAATACTCGCGTTCCTAAATTTCGAAAATCCCCGTTCAACAAAAAGATACATAATGACAATAGAGAGATTTCGAACGATTTTACTCGTTCACTTATACTGTAATTCGGCCCCAGCTTTCATTGAACGGTGTCTTTTGGTGGACGGTAGTAAGATGATCGCCATACTTAGCAATAATAGGTTTAGCTGTATGCTACAAATAAATGAAAGTTATTGCCACGTTCAAGAGGACTTTATTTGCATTCAAACAAGAGCCTGCATATAAATGAAGGAAATCGAGATTGGGTGGCAGCATATTCGAGCTCAGCTTTCATTGACCGGTGACTTTTGGTGAGCGGTATTAGGCTGATCACTGGCTGCAGCAGTTTTTGTTGACTTTTAGCAGTCTGCTTAGATTATTATTAATTTTAGCTGATTCCGGACGAAATCGATTTACAAAAGTGGAGAATTGCGACCCAAGTTTACTCGTTCACGCATGCGGTAATTCGGCCCTTGCATTTGTCCTTGGTACAGGCCCTGGATTTGTTTTGTGGTCAATCGGCAAGAACGTTGTGAATTAAGGACTAATTCCATATGCTAGCTAGCGACCATTTTAGAGTCTACGAACATCCCACTACTAGAATTCTTGGACAAACATATGTTTTGATTCTCTAATTACTTTATTAAGAATTGGACGATATGAAGTAAAGGTAAGAAATCTTTAGCGACTTATACGAGTATGGCATAAAAAACAATGCGCTATTCTGTAAGAGGCTGTAATGCCTTCACAGCTATCAAACTTACATGCACAGACGGACGGCAGGGATTTTTTGAAGTGACAGCTTCCCGTAAACTTGACTCTGTCTGCTAGTCTATTGTTGTTGAGGGGCTTTAGGTGAACAGAGGCGCAATCCTGAACTCGCTCTAACCATATGAATTAAAGGTAAGAAATCTTTAGTGACTTATACAAGTATGGCATAAAAAACAATTCGGTATTCTGTAAGAGGCTGTAATTCCTTCACAGCTACCAAACTTACATGCACAGACGGACGGCAGGGATTTTTTGAAGTGACAGCTTCCCGTAAACTTGACTCTGTCTGCTAGCCTATTGTTGTTGAGGGGCTTTAGGTAAACAGAGGGGCAATCCTGAACTCGCTTTAATTGAACGGTAGGCGGCTCGTCAGTTTTTATTTGGCAGCAGCAGTTTTGAATATCCTTTAGCAGTCTGCGTAGATATTTATCCATTTCGACTGGTGCCGGACGACATAGTTTTGCCAAACTGGAGTATTGCTGCTCATAATTTGCTCCCTTTTAGCGCTGAAAGAGCAACAGGAGAGTTTTAGCAAATAGATAAAAAAGTAAAAAAAAATATAATTACCTCGTTTGACGAAGCAATGTCAATCTTGGATATTTTGATGTCCGGGATAGATGACATTATCCAGCATTTGTCCTTGGTACTGCGCTTGTGTTTGTTTTGTGTTTACTCAGCAAAAAACTTGTGAATTAATGACGGGTTGCATATTTTACCGACATTTTAGAGTCTATGAACACTCCATAACTGGTGTACTTGGACAAACAAGTGTTTTGATTCTCTGATCACTATTATTAGAAATGTATAAGGTGAATTAAAGGTAAAAAAAAATTTAGTTAATTATAAGAGTATAGCAATAAAAACAATTCCCTATTCTGTAAGTGGCTGGAAATCCTAGTGAGAAAAGTAGTTAGGTATGTTTATTGCTGAATTTCTGAAAACAAATTAAACGAATCTTCTTTTGTTTAGTAGGCGATGTTGATCTTATTGAATATTCTAGGAACGATTGTAGTCCAGTTCGTAGTTTTCAATTTGTTAGCTGGCTTGCACAGACGGACGGCAGGATTTGTTGAATTGACAGCTTCCCGTAAATTGTTCTAGGTCTATTGGCCAATTGTTGTTGAAGGGTTTAAGTTGACCAGCAGCGTATTTCTGAACTCGCTGCTCGTAACTTTTATCAAACGATGACTTTTGATGAAAGGTAGGCGGCTGATAAGTATTTATCTGCCACGTTTAATAAGACTTTGCATTTATACAAGAGCCTGCATAAAAATAAAAGACATCGAGATTGAGTGGCGGCGTATTCGGGCTCAGGGGCCGTATTGCCGCATACGTAATCGAGTGCGCTTTCGTATCGAAAGGTATTTCAACTTGTATTTAATGGAAGTTATGCCCCTTGTTTATAAATTTTTTTGTCAAAGTTTTGATAAATAATGAACGACTTAAATACTCGCGTTCCTAAATTTCGAAAATCCCCGTTCAACAAAAAGATACATAATTACAATAGAGAGATTTCGAACGATTTTACTCGTTCACTTATACAGTAATTCGGCCCCAGTTTTCATTGGGGCCGAAAAATGTTGGCTCTCCACAACAAAAACTAAAATTTGTCGTTGACACGGATATAAAATCAAATAAGAATACGATCACTTTACCAGTGGTTGATGTTGCAGACGAATTCGATCTATTAAATGTCGATAATGTCGGCGGGGAATCTAGTAATTCTCAAGAGTTCTGCGGCTTTAATGATAATGCAGATTGTACCCAAAATAAAGAAATTGGTCTGGATGCAGATGCTAACACTAAACCTGAATTGCCTCGGCGTCATTCCGATGATATGGATATAGATGAAACACTTAGGGATCAGCATGAACCAAAAATGTTTCAAAACGCCACAAACATTCATGCACAAGATTCCTCCAATTTTATTACTAATGAGGAAATGGACTTAAACGGGAAAGCATCGTTGAAAATTGGGCATATTATTGATACAGTTGATTTAACATCGTCAGCAGGCAGTTCACCAGTGCACCGTTTTGACTATAATGATGGCGAAGGAGAGGATAACGATGTCAGGGAGAAATCGCCAATGGTAACAAATACAATTGTGCCTTCAACAAATATTTTGTTAGAATGTCTACAAAGAGAGACCACTGTAATACAAAACACCCAACAATTGACACAACAAACACAGCATAACACAGCACTGCCTCCATTACAACCTAAACCTATGGTAGCAACTAAATCATCAGTTTCTCTTAAATATCCCCAGTTGGCTGAGCGTTTATTGGCTAACGGTTCATCAGTTGGCTGTATGGATGTAGGACCATCTAGTGCAAAGAAAGACTCCGTCGAAAATATCATAGACTCCATAGAAATTCTTGACACTCCGGAAGGGAGTCCTCGTGGTTTCATAGACGACAGACATGAAAATGATACTATCTTTAACGAAAACCTACAAACACTAAATGGTCTAAATGTTTCAGAGGAAAACCGTTTACTGAGCCTTAATAACAACAGTTTAAATTTGAAACGACCTGTTTCGCAGGAATGTCATGTTTCAGAGACTATATGTACAGCAATGTCGGAAAAGACAATAGAAACACCCTCTAAATTGCGCAAAATACAAAATGAAAGCGAACAGCTAAATACAAAAAATAATGCCTTACAACAATATCTTCCAACAGGATACCAAAATCATCAGCGGTTGCGTAAACAAAAACATGAACATTTGTTACCTATACCTATGGACGAAGTAACAGATGCCATTCAAACAAATTCGAACGATAGTTTAGACCTTCAAATTAATATTGACTCGAATGAAAATTCTACTCCAATTGTAAAAAAAAGGGGAAGACCTAAAAAATCGGAAATCAATTTAACCTCAGAAAATGCCAAAGAAGAACATACAATAAATTCAGACAATAGACAGGATTGCAAAGCACGCAGAGTTCAATTGTTACGAAAAAGACTAGCAATTGACATGGTCGATGCGGAGCAACCAGTTGCTCTTATTACCGACATTGCAACATCGGGAGGCCCAGAAGATAACAAAAGTGAACAGAATATTATAGAAACACCTAAAAGAGAACGAAATTTACGAACTCCCCTGAGAACATCGAGAAGAAGTAACACGCCAATAAACTTTCAAAGTGAGCTTAAAACATCAAAAAGTAAGCCTTTATCGTCATTGTCATTGGAAAACAAGAAAACATCAAACGATACAGGTTCTGAAAATGAACTCAATCACTTCCACGAATCGAATTCGTCTATATCGTCTGTCAGCTTTCATAGTTCATCAACAATTCAAAATATTACAAACATTGCAAATAGTGTTAGTCATTCAATGACTTCCCAAATTGATTTGACTATATCTTCATCATCAAGCAATAGCAATGGGAGCACAACGAACACAATTACCACTGTAGAAGCTACATCGAGAAACGATGGCCCCGTCTTTGTTATTCCTGATTGTAGTGTTAATGGTGCAAATATTGGAAGTAATAGTCATAATTCAATGTTGCCACCCACAACAATTTTATCGTCGTCAGATCCTTTACCGGATATGATATTCAAACCGAACGATTTCTCTTCTATAATAGCTACACAGCAATTAAGGGTCTCCAATTTTTCAACTGTTTATAAACCTGGATCAGTTGCATCACAAGAAGAAGAAACGGCGGACGATGTTAGTGGAGCAGATAACTCTGAAGGTTCGCCAATGCAGTTTAATACCACTTTAATAAAATATTAACTACGGAAAGTTTCTATTTCTAGATGACTCAGCCAGTTCTTCTTCTATGCCTGCAATACCAGGCCGTAGCCGTGGACGTGTTCGGGGATCCCGCGGAAGGAGTATTGGTCGTGGTCAACGAAGTCATGGTATTAGTCGTGATAGTTTAAGTGTAAAATCTATAGCTATGAATCGGCCACGTTGCATAGGAGCCCTTAAGCATACCCCTGATCCTGAGAGGATTAAAGAACTCTTCAGTCCGGTACGTAACATTTTTCTGTCACAGAATAAGTCAATAATAAAATCAAAAATGTCAACCGTCAGAGCCTTATAGCTAAGCCTAAATTTGAATGGCATTTATTTTTATTTCAATCCGTAGCGATTATAAGCACTCTGATTATTTACGACAAAATAGAGCGTGCTTATTAGTTTAATATTATCATTCACTGGCAAAAAAGGTATTGATATTCTTTTATAGACTAATTTTTTTTTAATATATTTTCAGTCTCCTCAAGTTTTTGAAGAAGACACCCGTATGAGCGCCGATTTGTCTCAAACCAGTTTACAACAACAATCTCCTTCTTATTCAAGGTACATAGGGTTCTATAATATTTAATAATATTATTAATATTTATTTATAACTAAACTATTTTGTAGCCAACCTGATTTTTTTACCAATGAGGAGTCCCAGTCGTCCATTATCAGCAATACGAGCATTATAGACCCGAATAGCACGGCATCAGCTCAAAATAGTGCATCCGCCAAGAAAACAACGAAAAAAAAGAAAATGGAAGTTTGCGTTGCTGAAGAGTATGTACAACTTGTGTTATTCGTTACTCTTACAATGCAGTAACTTTAATTATTTTTTTAAGCACCGACTTCACAGTTGCATCTATAGCAGAATATGATTGGCCGCCACCGAAAGGTTGTTGTCCCTCAAAAAATCGAGATACCTTTATGATACAAGAACAGGTTGCAATGTACTTGGGAATTAAAAGCTTCAAGAGAAAATATCCCGATTTACCCCGCCGTCAAGTAGATATGGAAGAGAGAAATTGGTTGCAAGAAAAAGGGCTGGTGTCTGAAAAAATGTGTGATTTAGGAATCACGGCCGTATGGGCTTCCGACATTTTGGACATAATGTATACAGATTTCTATGAAAAGTACGAGGAGTATAAGGACTTTGTACGGCAAAAACATTTGCGTGAAATAGAGGCTAAACAGAAATCACTTGGACTCAATGTGGCTGGAAGAGGTTTACAAGCTCGCGAAAGAGCCATGTTATCTACTAGCAAATGGAACTCATACTTTAACAGAACGTAAGTTACAATGAATATCAAAAGATTTCTAGGTTATGGTACAGACAATTTTCAGGCGCAAAGACGAACGATTGTCATTCCTCGATCTTCAAACGCTGGTCATTAACAAACCCTGCCCATCTACAGCCCCTTTATCTACTATACCCAACCGTCCAGTTGCTGAAGCAGTTGCGTTAGCTATAAAAACGGAGCGCATTTCTCAACCTCCGACTTTGCTTAAACCTCGGATTTGGGAACCATCAAGGCCAAGAGATATTTATTACCCGTTATCTCTCGTTCCAGGCCAATTTTGTGAGAAATATCACGACTATTCATCTGATGAATTACGGTAGGCATGGTCTTTAAACTATTTATAAACAAATATATTCTATTTTATTTTCACTTTGGATGTATGCCTCCCAATACGACGGTAGACCTTATTTTAAACTAAAGGGTGATTTTTTTGAGGTTAGGATTTTCATGCATTAGTATTTGACAGATCACGTGGGATTTCAGACATGGTGTCAAAGAGAAAGATGCTCAGTATGCTTTGAAATTTCATCATGAATAGACTTACTAACGAGCAACGCTTGCAAATCATTGAATTTTATTACCAAAATCAGTGTTCGGTTCGAAATGTGTTCAAATTTTGACAAATTTTGTTCAGCGATGAGGCTCATTTCTGGTTGAATGGCTACGTAAATAAGCAAAATTGCCGCATTTGGAGTGAAGAGCAACCAGAAGCCGTTCAAGAACTGCCCATGCATCCCGAAAAATGCACTGTTTGGTGTGGTTTGTACGCTGGTGGAATCATTGGACCGTATTTTTTCAAAAATGCTGTTGGACGCAACGTTACGGTGAATGAACACATTTCGAACCGAACACTGATTTTGGTAATAAAATTCAATGATTTGCAAGCGTTGCTCGTTAGTAAGTCTATTCATGATGAAATGTCAAAGCATACTGAGCATCTTTCTCTTTGACACCATGTCTGAAATCCCACGTGATCTGTCAAATACTAATGCATGAAAATCCTAACCTCAAAAAAATCACCCTTTATTTACAAAGAAATGTTTTCTATTTTATTTTCAATTTAGATGTATGCCACTCAATACGGTTGTAGACCCTATTGTTCAAATGTGGTCCTGCAAAGACTGTGGTAATAACAGCTCTGACACAGATTCGGCTATAGAGAGTATTGATAACAAGACTGAGATAGATAAATCATTGCCGGGCAGACGACACAAAAAACGTCGCCTACGGCGAACACGACAACCTGGAAATATGAGTGCTGATGAATTTAAGGTACCGCTGCTCCCTGGTGCACCAGTGATATCGACAAGTTCGACAGATTCTTGTTCCTCGAGTGATACGTCTTCATCGGAGACAGTAAGTGTTACTTTGTTTTAAAATATATATCTACATGTTTTGAATATAATTTTTTATTAAATTGCAGGATTCCGAATCGTCGTGTTCTTCATCGTCCTCTGATGAATCATCCAACGGTGAAGAATCATTGGCAACGTGTGAAGTCTGTTTACGTCCACATAATCGTAATCTCAATAATGTGCCCGAATTATTTCTACAATGTTATACTTGTAGACGAAGAGGTAGGAGCGATATAAATCCTCTTGGTCTTTTGAAATAAAAATTAATTTCCTTTTCAGTTCACCCCAGCTGCATTGAAATGCCACATCGCATGAGTTTACGCGTTCGAAATTACAATTGGCAATGCGCCGATTGTAAATGCTGTGTGAAGTGCAAACGTCGACATGATCAAAATAAAATGTTGTTCTGCGAACAATGTGACAGAGGTTTTCACATATATTGTCTTGGAATTAAGACCGTTCCTGACGGTAAGTTCAGACTAAATCTTTACACCAGTATTTTATGGTTCAAAATATTTTTCATGTTCATTAAGGTCGTTGGAGCTGTAACCGTTGTAGTATTTGTATGCGTTGCGGGGCAACGACACCAGAGGGCTTATCTCACATGCATCAGCTAATAAATACGGCGCAGGGAGAACATGTGAAACAAACTAAGCAAAAGAAGGCCAAGTGGGTTAATGAATATCGTTTGGATCACTTAACTAAGATAAAGGAACATTGTTCTATGTTATGCATTCCTTGTGGAAAAATGAAAAATTCCAAACGCGCGCAAAATGTAGCACACAATAACGCTACGACAAAAGCAACATCGCCGTGCTCCCTTAGTGAATCTAGTTCTAACAGCTTTATCAATTACCCCCCACCTTCAGCCATCTCATCACAAAAACTTTTGCCTTCTCCAAATGCAACATCAAATGGCGAATTAATGCACAGTAGCACTGTAAAGGAAAGTAGCGGTCATGCTGCGCCTTCGACTTCCATACCAACTGAAGATTCGTACTTCTCGGATAATAAAGATTCTGAAAGGTACTCGCCCGTACCAAGCAGTTTTACGTCATCTATAATAGCTGCAAGCAATACACAAATGACAACTACGCACAACGCAACTGGCGGCCCTCCTCCTGTGGTTGCCTGAGTAGGGGTAATACGTTTTTGTCCAAAGCTGCAACCACCGCCACAAACGCCTTTTTTAAATATACCGAATTTATAGCAGTTGTAAACAAAGTAAACTCTACTGGCTGCTAAATACATTTGGAAATATCAGGAGGTAGTTTTATTTTAAATTTATTCGTATGTTTCTTTTTCTCCATAAAATAATTTAATCTGCATTTTTTACTCGTATTGTATGGCTTACTTCACAAAGTAGAAACTGACATTCTAACCAAAGGTGTAAACAAATGTTTTCATTTATAATTTACCAGGATGTTGGAAATGGCTAAAAGATACAATATGATAATAAACATATTTTAACATGATAAAAATTAAGAAATTAGAGATGTATCCCTTCTATAATTTTAAATTTATTTTACGTCTCAAGCATTTGCCTGATCGAGATTACAAACACGTAGTCTCTTTTGATGTTTGATTCTTTAAGTAAGGCATCCGAAATTTATTTTTATAAATACATCATCTTTCAATAGATAATTTTTAAATAGATATTTATAAATTGTTTAATTAAACTTTATTTCTAATCATTTCACGTATTATTTTTTGTTTCGTCTAATTTAATTTTTTACTCTAAGGTTAATATATATACATAATTAAGAAAACCGTGTGGCTTGTGTTTTGTCAATTGAATGTGTTAATACTGTCCACAAAAATTACTGTTCAAGATGCCGCTTTCTTTCTTTTCTTATTTTCAGCGTCACGTCATTTGGCCGTTTATTTCATTTAAGCAGGCCATTGCTTTTTTCGTATCATCATTCTCTTCGTAGCATAAAGATCGAAATGAAGGAATAAATAGAGGTGCATTACACTCATCACCTTTTAAACACGTCAAATTCGGTGTTATTTAAACTCAAAATTTGCCCTAAATCATCCATCCTTAAACAGTTATCGAAAATTCGAATGAGAAGAATTTTGATTAAAAGTTATTTTTGGCAGCATTTTCTTTTTGAATTAATCCCAAAAAACGCAATAACTTCTGTTATTTGGATATAAGAAAATTCTATTTCAATAGACCATAACATTATAGATTTATAATTTTTATTTTTCAAATAATAACAAATACTGTATTTATTGACGCAATCCATATGTAAACACACCAAAAGTGAAAACCTTTAAAAAACTATACTTATGAAAGAAGGAAAAACATTTATATTACTGAATGTACTAAATATTTGTAAAATAAAATGTTCCTTAGCATAGGACACAATTCAAACGATAGACTAATAAAAAAGAAACAATTTATGCAATGAAGTAAATCATTTTATCTAATATTATTTATCTATACTTTCATTTGGTATTTTCATTCTCTCTAGATATCGCATACGATGTGGATGTTAGTTGAAATTGATGCATCTCTGGATATCCCATTATAAGAATAAACGTTATCAAATATTTTTCATATTAATTTTATTGAAAATTTTCTTTATAAGAAAGAATTTTATATATTTTACAGAAAAATCGTCTCGGCGTCAAATTTTTTTGTGACAATTGGAATACTTGTCTACCTAAATTTTTCTATCGAATGTTGAGCACTCCTACACGCAACCAATTAATTACTATTAGTGGCGGAATTATCTTGCGGTTTCAAACAATTTAATCGGACTCTCCCATTGCAGCCGGTTGTACGAACCGTATTGACCCGATGGAGTCCTCCATCGGCAAGGGCTATCGCCTCAGGTAAATGCACCAAAAGTGAAAACCTTTAAAAAACTATACTTATGAATGAAGGAAAAACATTTATATTAATGAATGTACTAAATATTTGTAAAATAGAATGTCCCTTAGCATAGGACACAACTCAAACGATAGACTAATAAAAAAAGAAAAAATGTATGTAATGAAGTAAATCATTTTAACAACTAATATGATTTATCTATACTTTCATTTGGCATTTTCATTCTCTCTATATATGGCATCCGATGTGGATGTTTGTTGATATTGATAAATCTCTGGATATCCCGTTATAAGAATTAACATTACTAATTTATTGAAAATTTTCTTTATAAGAAATAGTTTTATATTCTACAAAAAAAAATCGTCTCGGCTACGAACCGTATTGACCCGATGGAGTCCTTCATCGGCAAGGGCTTTCGCCTCAGTGTACAACACACTGCTACCACAACAACTATTTTTTGCCATAAACATAGGTCCCATATAATTTGATCTATTTTTCGAGCACTTTATTAAACCCGTAATACTTTGTAAATTATAACCCATGTCGTAAACAGAATATTATAGCCATTAAATCAATCTGAAAATGAAACAACTTATTTTCAGTAACATTTAGTTAAAAACCTCCTTTAATACGGAATTGTATTATAACCTACAAGGCACTTGCAAAATGCTTTTGTATATTGTAGACATGTAAGACTTAATAATGTAATCCTTATGCAAAAACAAAAAAAAACTTAGCTTTACGTAATAAAAAAATTGAAACCAAACATTTGTCACTGTTAGTTCTTAGGAGTATATATATGATTTACTACAAATTGCAATAGATATCCGCTCGTTAATGCATGACGAAAATTTTAAAATGTTTAATACATCACATTCGGTTGCTAAACGATCAACATATAATTATTTACCATGTATGTCGACGAATTATTACTTTTAAAAACATTCTATTTGTTTGGTAAAATGATCAGCTTGTAATTGCTTTATTCATATAGAAACTATTCTGGTTTGTACTAGATTTCACTTTCATGCGAATAAAGTGCCAAAATTTCATAAATGTTCATTATAAGATTTCTTAAATAAAATCAACCCACTCTAATCAGATCAAATTTGATTTAATGTGGCACAATAAATACAATTAGATAAAATTTTATACTTTTAGACAAAATTGACTTCAAATTTGTCCAAGATATAATTTCATATAATTATGTATATCTAATTGGATCAGATTAGACATAATTTTATATGATTAAATCTTAAGCTATAAAAACATCGAGATTGACATTTTAAGTCTATGCATTAGTTTATTTACGAAATTAATAATTTATTTAAGGATTTAAAAAAACTCGCATCTCACGCAAGCACGTATGTGCCTTCACCGGAGGCTATTGCACCTTCCGGCGAAACCATCCCATTCCGCCAACAAATCTCAGGAAACCTCCCAGAGGTACGTTCGCAAGATCACACAGGGGCCTAATCACGGCATTCGATTTCGAGATTTTTCAATCGAATTGTACATTTTTCGAATCATGAGACTCGATATCGAGTTGCGTTTTTCGAAATATTCGATTGCTCTGTTGTCGCCGAGAAGGCTTTCTTTTGATTGTTTAAGCATTTATTTGTACACATAAGAATGCAAAAACGTAAATTTTTGGTTGTGTTTTTCTCCTTTTTTGTCTATTTATTATAAAGAATGATTTATATACTATTTTTGCCAAATTTAACATAAACTAATTAACAACAATTAATTCCGGTCAACTTAATGAAACAGCAACACAATAAGATACTGCGCACAGACTAAGGGACAAAAAAACTGCGGAAGTTTCATTCCTTACTCTCGGTGACGGTGTAGCTTGGAAGAAGATAAATATATGAAACCTTGCCATAATCGTTTTCAATCGATGCATGACTTTAAACTCCTGTTAGAAGCCATTGTATTTCTGCCACTTTTTCACCACTTCCAACTTTGGAAGCTTGTAATGATCAAAAGATTTAATTGTTGATATTGCTGTCGCGCAGAAAACTTTTTACGCACATAAAATCATTTGCTTTTTGCTCCTCTCCATACATTTGCAAAATCAACCACATGCGTATATCGAAGCGCTGTAAGAAATTTACTCCGTTTGGTAATGAAATCTTTGATTTTGTCTTCCTAAGAAAGAGATCCACCAACACAGCACAATAAAGAGTAATTTTGCATTTAGATTTACAAAACCATGTAATATTTATTTTCATTTACTGCCGCCGACTAAGTTTTCTTATTTGTTTTGATTCTAATTCTATTTTTAATACTGGCAACGCAGTACAAAATGATAGCAAATTTCGATCGAATACCGCGATCCAAATATGTGTTCGTATCAATAATATGTTCGAAGCAAAAACGAATACGCTATCGAATGTGATTAGGCCGCAGATCGCAGAGGAACCGCCTCCACAAAAAGGGAGTCTGCATCCCTGCAGACCCAGACATGAACAGAGCAAGTGCTCAATAGTACCCTCCTCATCTTGACATCTCCTGCAGAAGTCATGGCCTATGGCACAGTGTCCTGTTATGACCTCTGTTAAGGTACTCATCGACCTCTTATCAAAGGCCAGTAACTCCTCCGTCCTGTGACCACGACGCTGGCCAGACTCGGGACCTTCTGGAATTCCCTCGTAGTACTGGCAACGGAGTACAAAATTCGATCGAATTGCGCAATCCAAATATGTATTCGTATCAACGTAAAAGTTCTCTTTTACATGGCCCTCCACCATACCAGTACTCCATAGGTCAATACTAGTCTCACAAAAGCCATATATATCGAAGAAATCATCTTGTTGGTTACTACCACTTGCTAAAAGACATCCACCAACAGGAGTAAAGAGCACACAGTGCCTTACGGCGCTTTTCCTCCGTATTCCTCTTCAGGATAGCTTCAAATCGAGGACTATGCCAATTTGCTGGGTGATTGCGTCAAAAGTCTGAATTACAGTATCTTTTATCTACGAGTGAAGTGCACCAGCTCCTTCCTCGTGTTGGTCCTCCAGCCATTTCAATGACTCTTCCATGCTTTCTCTAATCGTTGATAGAAACCTACCTCGGGCCAGCAACACGTAGTCGTCTGCACAAGCGATTATCTCCGTACAATTTAAAATATACTCGTTCATTGAGGAGCATGACTGTATAGTCCCTGCACAATTTGAGTTTGGCGCTATACATCATCGATGGGGCAAAGCTTTCCATTTCCGTGGTTGTTAGAATCTAACATTAGAATAAAAATATATCAAATACGAGTGTGAAAAACGGACTATTTGAATTTCAACAAGCATCGTTTACAGGCAAAAACAAAACCAACCATTTTCTAATTCAAAGATAATCGCCATCCTTAGCAATAATAGGTTTAGCTGTGTGTTATAAAAAAAATTGAAGTTATTGCCACGTTTAATAAGACTTTGCATTTATACAAGAGCCTGCATAAAAATAAAAGACATCGAGATTGAGTGGCGGCGTATTCGAGCTCAGGGGCCGTATTGCCGCATACGTAATCGAGTGCGCTTTCGTATCGAAAGGTATTTCAACTTGTATTTAATGGAAGTTATGCCCCTTGTTTATAAATTTTTTTTGTCAAAGTTTTGATAAATAATGAACGACTTAAATACTCGCGTTCCTAAATTTCGAAAATCCCCGTTCAACAAAAAGATACATAATTACAATAGAGAGATTTCGAACGATTTTACTCGTTCACTTATACAGTAATTCGGCCCCAGTTTTCATTGAACGGTGTCTTTTGGTGGACGGTAGTAAGATGATCGCCGTACTTAGCAATAATAGGTTTAGCTGTATGCTACAAATAAATGAAAGTTATTGCCACGTTCAAGAGGACTTTATTTGCATTCAAACAAGAGCCTGCATATAAATGAAGGAAATCGAGATTGGGTGGCAGCATATTCGAGCTCAGCTTTCATTGACCGGTGACTTTTGGTGAGCGGTATTAGGCTGATCACTGGCTGCAGCAGTTTTTGTTGACTTTTAGCAGTCTGCTTAGATTATTATTAATTTTAGCTGATTCCGGACGAAATCGATTTACAAAAGTGGAGAATTGCGACCCAAGTTTACTCGTTCACGCATGCGGTAATTCGGCCCTTGCATTTGTCCTTGGTACAGGCCCTGGATTTGTTTTGTGGTCAATCGGCAAGAACGTTGTGAATTAAGGACTAATTCCATATGCTAGCTAGCGACCATTTTAGAGTCTACGAACATCCCACTACTAGAATTCTTGGACAAACATATGTTTTGATTCTCTAATTACTTTATTAAGAATTGGACGATATGAAGTAAAGGTAAGAAATCTTTAGCGACTTATACGAGTATGGCATAAAAAACAATGCGCTATTCTGTAAGAGGCTGTAATGCCTTCACAGCTATCAAACTTACATGCACAGACGGACGGCAGGGATTTTTTGAAGTGACAGCTTCCCGTAAACTTGACTCTGTCTGCTAGTCTATTGTTGTTGAGGGGCTTTAGGTGAACAGAGGCGCAATCCTGAACTCGCTCTAACCATATGAATTAAAGGTAAGAAATCTTTAGTGACTTATACAAGTATGGCATAAAAAACAATTCGGTATTCTGTAAGAGGCTGTAATTCCTTCACAGCTACCAAACTTACATGCACAGACGGACGGCAGGGATTTTTTGAAGTGACAGCTTCCCGTAAACTTGACTCTGTCTGCTAGCCTATTGTTGTTGAGGGGCTTTAGGTAAACAGAGGGGCAATCCTGAACTCGCTTTAATTGAACGGTAGGCGGCTCGTCAGTTTTTATTTGGCAGCAGCAGTTTTGAATATCCTTTAGCAGTCTGCGTAGATATTTATCCATTTCGACTGGTGCCGGACGACATAGTTTTGCCAAACTGGAGTATTGCTGCTCATAATTTGCTCCCTTTTAGCGCTGAAAGAGCAACAGGAGAGTTTTAGCAAATAGATAAAAAAGTAAAAAAAAATATAATTACCTCGTTTGACGAAGCAATGTCAATCTTGGATATTTTGATGTCCGGGATAGATGACATTATCCAGCATTTGTCCTTGGTACTGCGCTTGTGTTTGTTTTGTGTTTACTCAGCAAAAAACTTGTGAATTAATGACGGGTTGCATATTTTACCGACATTTTAGAGTCTATGAACACTCCATAACTGGTGTACTTGGACAAACAAGTGTTTTGATTCTCTGATCACTATTATTAGAAATGTATAAGGTGAATTAAAGGTAAAAAAAAATTTAGTTAATTATAAGAGTATAGCAATAAAAACAATTCCCTATTCTGTAAGTGGCTGGAAATCCTAGTGAGAAAAGTAGTTAGGTATGTTTATTGCTGAATTTCTGAAAACAAATTAAACGAATCTTCTTTTGTTTAGTAGGCGATGTTGATCTTATTGAATATTCTAGGAACGATTGTAGTCCAGTTCGTAGTTTTCAATTTGTTAGCTGGCTTGCACAGACGGACGGCAGGATTTGTTGAATTGACAGCTTCCCGTAAATTGTTCTAGGTCTATTGGCCAATTGTTGTTGAAGGGTTTAAGTTGACCAGCAGCGTATTTCTGAACTCGCTGCTCGTAACTTTTATCAAACGATGACTTTTGATGAAAGGTAGGCGGCTGATAAGTATTTATCTGCCACGTTTAATAAGACTTTGCATTTATACAAGAGCCTGCATAAAAATAAAAGACATCGAGATTGAGTGGCGGCGTATTCGGGCTCAGGGGCCGTATTGCCGCATACGTAATCGAGTGCGCTTTCGTATCGAAAGGTATTTCAACTTGTATTTAATGGAAGTTATGCCCCTTGTTTATAAATTTTTTTGTCAAAGTTTTGATAAATAATGAACGACTTAAATACTCGCGTTCCTAAATTTCGAAAATCCCCGTTCAACAAAAAGATACATAATTACAATAGAGAGATTTCGAACGATTTTACTCGTTCACTTATACAGTAATTCGGCCCCAGTTTTCATTGGGGCCGAAAAATGTTGGCTCTCCACAACAAAAACTAAAATTTGTCGTTGACACGGATATAAAATCAAATAAGAATACGATCACTTTACCAGTGGTTGATGTTGCAGACGAATTCGATCTATTAAATGTCGATAATGTCGGCGGGGAATCTAGTAATTCTCAAGAGTTCTGCGGCTTTAATGATAATGCAGATTGTACCCAAAATAAAGAAATTGGTCTGGATGCAGATGCTAACACTAAACCTGAATTGCCTCGGCGTCATTCCGATGATATGGATATAGATGAAACACTTAGGGATCAGCATGAACCAAAAATATTTCAAAACGCCACAAACATTCATGCACAAGATTCCTCCAATTTTATTACTAATGAGGAAATGGACTTAAACGGGAAAGCATCGTTGAAAATTGGGCATATTATTGATACAGTTGATTTAACATCGTCAGCAGGCAGTTCACCAGTGCACCGTTTTGACTATAATGATGGCGAAGGAGAGGATAACGATGTCAGGGAGAAATCGCCAATGGTAACAAATACAATTGTGCCTTCAACAAATATTTTGTTAGAATGTCTACAAAGAGAGACCACTGTAATACAAAACACCCAACAATTGACACAACAAACACAGCATAATACAGCACTGCCTCCATTACAACCTAAACCTATGGTAGCAACTAAATCATCAGTTTCTCTCAAATATCCCCAGTTGGCTGAGCGTTTATTGGCTAACGGTTCATCAGTTGGCTGTATGGATGTAGGACCATCTAGTGCAAAGAAAGACTCCGTCGAAAATATCATAGACTCCATAGAAATTCTTGACACTCCGGAAGGGAGTCCTCGTGGTTTCATAGACGACAGACATGAAAATGATACTATCTTTAACGAAAACCTACAAACACTAAATGGTCTAAATGTTTCAGAGGAAAACCGTTTACTGAGCCTTAATAACAACAGTTTAAATTTGAAACGACCTGTTTCGCAGGAATGTCATGTTTCAGAGACTATATGTACAGCAATGTCGGAAAAGACAATAGAAACACCCTCTAAATTGCGCAAAATACAAAATGAAAGCGAACAGCTAAATACAAAAAATAATGCCTTACAACAATATCTTCCAACAGGATACCAAAATCATCAGCGGTTGCGTAAACAAAAACATGAACATTTGTTACCTATACCTATGGACGAAGTAACAGATGCCATTCAAACAAATTCGAACGATAGTTTAGACCTTCAAATTAATATTGACTCGAATGAAAATTCTACTCCAATTGTAAAAAAAAGGGGAAGACCTAAAAAATCGGAAATCAATTTAACCTCAGAAAATGCCAAAGAAGAACATACAATAAATTCAGACAATAGACAGGATTGCAAAGCACGCAGAGTTCAATTGTTACGAAAAAGACTAGCAATTGACATGGTCGATGCGGAGCAACCAGTTGCTCTTATTACCGACATTGCAACATCGGGAGGCCCAGAAGATAACAAAAGTGAACAGAATATTATAGAAACACCTAAAAGAGAACGAAATTTACGAACTCCCCTGAGAACATCGAGAAGAAGTAACACGCCAATAAACTTTCAAAGTGAGCTTAAAACATCAAAAAGTAAGCCTTTATCGTCATTGTCATTGGAAAACAAGAAAACATCAAACGATACAGGTTCTGAAAATGAACTCAATCACTTCCACGAATCGAATTCGTCTATATCGTCTGTCAGCTTTCATAGTTCATCAACAATTCAAAATATTACAAACATTGCAAATAGTGTTAGTCATTCAATGACTTCCCAAATTGATTTGACTATATCTTCATCATCAAGCAATAGCAATGGGAGCACAACGAACACAATTACCACTGTAGAAGCTACATCGAGAAACGATGGCCCCGTCTTTGTTATTCCTGATTGTAGTGTTAATGGTGCAAATATTGGAAGTAATAGTCATAATTCAATGTTGCCACCCACAACAATTTTATCGTCGTCAGATCCTTTACCGGATATGATATTCAAACCGAACGATTTCTCTTCTATAATAGCTACACAGCAATTAAGGGTCTCCAATTTTTCAACTGTTTATAAACCTGGATCAGTTGCATCACAAGAAGAAGAAACGGCGGACGATGTTAGTGGAGCAGATAACTCTGAAGGTTCGCCAATGCAGTTTAATACCACTTTAATAAAATATTAACTACGGAAAGTTTCTATTTCTAGATGACTCAGCCAGTTCTTCTTCTATGCCTGCAATACCAGGCCGTAGCCGTGGACGTGTTCGGGGATCCCGCGGAAGGAGTATTGGTCGTGGTCAACGAAGTCATGGTATTAGTCGTGATAGTTTAAGTGTAAAATCTATAGCTATGAATCGGCCACGTTGCATAGGAGCCCTTAAGCATACCCCTGATCCTGAGAGGATTAAAGAACTCTTCAGTCCGGTACGTAACATTTTTCTGTCACAGAATAAGTCAATAATAAAATCAAAAATGTCAACCGTCAGAGCCTTATAGCTAAGCCTAAATTTGAATGGCATTTATTTTTATTTCAATCCGTAGCGATTATAAGCACTCTGATTATTTACGACAAAATAGAGCGTGCTTATTAGTTTAATATTATCATTCACTGGCAAAAAAGGTATTGATATTCTTTTATAGACTAATTTTTTTTTAATATATTTTCAGTCTCCTCAAGTTTTTGAAGAAGACACCCGTATGAGCGCCGATTTGTCTCAAACCAGTTTACAACAACAATCTCCTTCTTATTCAAGGTACATAGGGTTCTATAATATTTAATAATATTATTAATATTTATTTATAACTAAACTATTTTGTAGCCAACCTGATTTTTTTACCAATGAGGAGTCCCAGTCGTCCATTATCAGCAATACGAGCATTATAGACCCGAATAGCACGGCATCAGCTCAAAATAGTGCATCCGCCAAGAAAACAACGAAAAAAAAGAAAATGGAAGTTTGCGTTGCTGAAGAGTATGTACAACTTGTGTTATTCGTTACTCTTACAATGCAGTAACTTTAATTATTTTTTTAAGCACCGACTTCACAGTTGCATCTATAGCAGAATATGATTGGCCGCCACCGAAAGGTTGTTGTCCCTCAAAAAATCGAGATACCTTTATGATACAAGAACAGGTTGCAATGTACTTGGGAATTAAAAGCTTCAAGAGAAAATATCCCGATTTACCCCGCCGTCAAGTAGATATGGAAGAGAGAAATTGGTTGCAAGAAAAAGGGCTGGTGTCTGAAAAAATGTGTGATTTAGGAATCACGGCCGTATGGGCTTCCGACATTTTGGACATAATGTATACAGATTTCTATGAAAAGTACGAGGAGTATAAGGACTTTGTACGGCAAAAACATTTGCGTGAAATAGAGGCTAAACAGAAATCACTTGGACTCAATGTGGCTGGAAGAGGTTTACAAGCTCGCGAAAGAGCCATGTTATCTACTAGCAAATGGAACTCATACTTTAACAGAACGTAAGTTACAATGAATATCAAAAGATTTCTAGGTTATGGTACAGACAATTTTCAGGCGCAAAGACGAACGATTGTCATTCCTCGATCTTCAAACGCTGGTCATTAACAAACCCTGCCCATCTACAGCCCCTTTATCTACTATACCCAACCGTCCAGTTGCTGAAGCAGTTGCGTTAGCTATAAAAACGGAGCGCATTTCTCAACCTCCGACTTTGCTTAAACCTCGGATTTGGGAACCATCAAGGCCAAGAGATATTTATTACCCGTTATCTCTCGTTCCAGGCCAATTTTGTGAGAAATATCACGACTATTCATCTGATGAATTACGGTAGGCATGGTCTTTAAACTATTTATAAACAAATATATTCTATTTTATTTTCACTTTGGATGTATGCCTCCCAATACGACGGTAGACCTTATTTTAAACTAAAGGGTGATTTTTTTGAGGTTAGGATTTTCATGCATTAGTATTTGACAGATCACGTGGGATTTCAGACATGGTGTCAAAGAGAAAGATGCTCAGTATGCTTTGAAATTTCATCATGAATAGACTTACTAACGAGCAACGCTTGCAAATCATTGAATTTTATTACCAAAATCAGTGTTCGGTTCGAAATGTGTTCAAATTTTGACGTGAACAAATTTCATTAAAATAAAAATAAAAATAAAAATGAAAAACTAACTAATTCCCTTGAGTAAATGAAACAAAATATTTTAAATAAAAATAGAAGAATAAAAATAATAATAATAAAATATAAAATAAATAATAAATAATAAATAAAATATAAATAATAAAAATAAAATTAATTAAAGATTAAAATAACTAAATAAATGAATAAATTACAATAAAATATATGATAATAATATTAAAAATTAGTAAATTACAATAAAATAAGAATAAAAATTATAATACAAAATTCCATTAAAATAAAAATTAAAATAAAAAATTAACTAATTTCCTTGAGTGAACAATCTTCATTAAAATAAAAAATAAAAAATGAAAAACTAACTAATTCCCTTAAGTAAACGAAACAAATAATTTAAATAAAATTATAAGAATAAAAATAATAAATAATAAAATATAAAATAAATAATAAATAATAAATAAAATATAAAATAATAAAAATAAAAATAAAAATTAATTAAAGATTAAAATAACTAACTAAATGAATAAATTACAATAAAATATATGATAAAAATATTAAAAATTAGTAAATTACAATAAAATAAGAATAAAAATTATAATACAAAATTTCATTAAAATAAAAATAAAAATTAAAATAAAATTTAACTAATTTCCTTGAGTAAAATGAAACAAATAATTTAAATAAAAATAGAAAAAATAAAATAATAAATAATAAAGTGTGTGAACAAATTTTATTAAAATAAAAAATGAAAAATAACTAATTCCCTTGAGTAAATGAAAACAAATAATATAAATAAAATTAGAAAAATCATGTGAACAAATTTCATTAAAATAAAAAATAAAAATAAAAATGAAAAACTAACTAATTCCCTTGAGTAAATGTGAACAAATTTCATTAAAATAAAAAATAAAAATAAAAATGAAAAACTAACTAATTCCCTTGAGTAAATGAAACAAAATATTTTAAATAAAAATAGAAGAATAAAAATAATAATAATAAAATATAAAATAAATAATAAATAATAAATAAAATATAAATAATAAAAATAAAATTAATTAAAGATTAAAATAACTAAATAAATGAATAAATTGCAATAAAATATATGATAATAATATTAAAAATTAGTAAATTACAATAAAATAAGAATAAAAATTATAATACAAAATTCCATTAAAATAAAAATTAAAATAAAAAATTAACTAATTTCCTTGAGTGAACAATCTTCATTAAAATAAAAAATAAAAAATGAAAAACTAACTAATTCCCTTAAGTAAACGAAACAAATAATTTAAATAAAATTATAAGAATAAAAATAATAAATAATAAAATAAATAATAAATAATAAATAAAATATAAAATAATAAAAATAAAAATAAAAATTAATTAAAGATTAAAATAACTAACTAAATGAATAAATTACAATAAAATATATGATAAAAATATTAAAAATTAGTAAATTACAATAAAATAAGAATAAAAATTATAATACAAAATTTCATTAAAATAAAAATAAAAATTAAAATAAAATTTAACTAATTTCCTTGAGTAAAATGAAACAAATAATTTAAATAAAAATAGAAAAAATAAAAATAATAAATAATAAAGTGTGTGAACAAATTTTATTAAAATAAAAAATGAAAAATAACTAATTCCCTTGAGTAAATGAAAACAAATAATATAAATAAAATTAGAAAAATCATGTGAACAAATTTCATTAAAATAAAAAATAAAAATAAAAATGAAAAACTAACTAATTCCCTTGAGTAAATGAAACAAAATATTTTAAATAAAAATAGAAGAATAAAAATAATAATAATAAAATATAAAATAAATAATAAATAATAAATAAAATATAAAATAATAAAAATAAAATTAATTAAAGAATTTGAACAAATTTCATTAAAATAAAAAATAAAAATGAAAAAACTAACTAATTCCCTTGAGTAAATGAAACAAAATATTTTAAATAAAAATAGAAAGAATAAAAATAATAAAATATAAAATAAATAATAAATAATAAATAAAATATAAAATAATAAAAAATTAATTAAAGATTAAAATAACTAAATAAATGAATAAATTACAATAAAATATATGATAATAATATTAAAAATTAGTAAATTACAATAAAATAAGAATAAAAATTATAATACAAAATTCCATTAAAATAAAAATTAAAATAAAAAACTAACTAATTTTCTTGAGTGAACAATTTTCATTAAAATAAAAAATAAAAAATGAAAAATTAATTAATTCCCTTAAGTAAAATGAAACAAATAATTTAAATAAAATTATAAGAATAAAAATAATAAATAATAAAATATAAAATAAATAATAAATAATAAATAAAATAATAAAAATAAAAATAAAATTAATTAAAAATTAAAATAACTAACTAAATGAATAAATTACAATAAAATATATGATAAAAATATTAAAATTAGTAAATTACAATAAAATAAGAATAAAAATTATAATACAAAATTTCATTAAAATAAATATAAATAAAAATTAAAGTAAAAATTAACTAATTTCCTTGAGTAAAATGAAAACAAATAATTTAAATAAAAATAGAAAAATAATAAATAATAAAGTATGTGAACAAATTTTATTAAAATAAAAAATGAAAAATAACTAATTCCCTTGAGTAAATGAAAACAAATAATTTAAATAAATTTAGAAAAATAAAAATAATAAAATATAAAATAAAAAATAAATAATAAATAAAATAAAAATAATAAAATAAAAATAAATTAAAGATTAAAATAACTAACTAAATGAATAAAATACAATAAAATATATGATAAAAAAATTAAAAATTAGTAAATTACAATAAAATAAGAATAAAAATTATAATACAAAATTTCATTAAAATAAAAATTAAAAAATAAAAAATTAACTAATTTCCTTGAGTAAATGAAACAAATTAATTTAAATGAAAAATAGAAAAATAATAAATAATAAAGTATAAAATAAATAATGAATAATAAATAAAATATAAAATAATAAAAATAAAAATAATTTAAAGATTAAATAACTAATTAAATGAATAAAATACAATAAAATATATGATAAAAATATTAAAAATTAGTAAATTACAATAATTAAGAATAAAAATTATAATACAAAAACAATAGAAAAATTTCCCGGAACGATAATCATGTGAACAAATTTCATTAAAATAAAATTAAAATGTAAAAATTAACTAATTCTCTTGAGTAAATGAAATAAATAAATTCAAATAAATTAGAAAAATAAAAATAATAAACAATTAAATATAAAATAAATAATAAATAAAATATAAAATAATAAAAATAAAAATAAATTAAAGATTAAAATAACTAAATAAATAAATAAAATACAATAAAATATATGATAAAAATATTAAAAATTAGTAAATTAAATAAAATAAGAATAAAAATTATAATACAAAAACAATAGAAAATTTTGAACAAATTTCATTAAAATAAAAAATAAAAACACTAACTAATTTCCTTGAGTAAATGAAACAGATAATTTTAAATAAAAGTTGAAAAATAAAAATAATAAATAATAAAATATAAAATAAATAATAAATAAAATATAAATAATAAATAATAAAAATAAAAATAAATTTTATTAAAATAAAAAAAATAAAAATGAAAAACTAACTAATTTCCTTGAGTAAATGAAAACAAATAATTTAAATAAAAATAGAAAAATAAAAACAATAAATAACAAAAACATAAAATAAAAAATAAATAACAAATAAAAATATAAAATAATAAAAACAAAAATAAAACAAATTAAAGATTAAATTAACTAACTGAATGAATAAAATACAATAAAATATATGATAAAAATATTAAAAATTAATAAATTACAATAAAATAAGAATAAAAACTATAATACAAAAACAATAGAAAATTTTTTGAATAAATCTCATTAAATTAAAACACTAATCAATTCCCTTGAGTAAATGAAAACAGATAATTTTAAAATAAAAATCGAAAAAAACAACCACTTACCTAAAAAAATTAATTAATAAATTAGATATAAAAATTCCAAAATAGATACAGAAAACTTAAAAAAACCTAAAAATCTTAAAAATCCAAAAAAATTCCTAAAAAATCCTTCAAAATCCCAAAATCTTATTGGAATGTGAAATAACACCAAACATCAAATTGAAATATAAACCCAACATCCCAGAAAAAATATTCTGAAAACAGAATGTTTCAGTACTTAAATAAATCAAGATCAACAGTAGTAAGAAAAACCAAAGTAAGAATAAAAACAGAAAACAAAAATAAAAAATTAAAAATCTTAAAAAAACATATATATATATATGTGTACGTGTATACACAAACATACACAAATATAATCACACACACATACCCAACATATACACATACCTACAAACACATATACATGTGTACACATACATACATACATATACACATTCAAAACATAAACATAATATCAACACATAAACATATACACATGTACATACATACATATACATTCATACACACAAATACACATTCATTCACACAAATTTACATTCACATAAACACACATACATATTTACTTTTCCAAAAAACATACATCCATGCATATGTATATACACATACACATATCAAATTTAAATAACAAATAAACAAAAATAAAAATGATAATAAAAAAACAACACAAAAATTTATTCAAATATCAACAACTACAATAAATACATGGCTGCCCGGAGCGCTTTCGCCTCTTGCCAGGGAGGACTCATCAGCGAGCTTCAAAAAATACAAAAAACAAAACAAAAATAATAAATAATAAATAAAAATCAAAAACATTAACATAAAAACAAATAAATTACAACCAAAAAAATAAATACCAAATAATAATTTCACACAAAAATGAATGAATAACATATGCACAAATTGAATTGACAAGATCACAATTGATCTATTGAAATATTAGATTCCCAAAAAAATCTTTATCAAGAAAAAATATTCTAATCGTTAAAAATCCAAAAACCTCCTTACAACAATCTATATCATCAAGTACATCCCATGATTAAACAAAATAAAATTTTCCCTTCCAATTTCCATAGTAAAAAAACCTAAACAAGGAAAAAAATATAAAAACAAAAAAATAAAAAAAATAAAAAAATCTTTTTCACCTTAATATAGTATATAAAATATATATAAAATAAAATAAAACGGAAATTATAAATAAAAATTGTCACTAAAAAAATTTTCAATTAAAAATTAAAACCATGAAATGAAATAATCAAATAACAACAAAGAGAATAACCAGAATATATTTAATCTAATAACTTTTACGAAGTTTCATATCACAACAATTATTGTTAAATATCACAGAATAAAAAGAAGAAAAACTTTATCTTGCAACAGATCACAGACAATAACAAACGTATATTCAAAAATTATTTTTTAAAAAATAAACAAAAATAAAAAATCATCATTTCTTATAAATAAACTTGTGATCCTTAACATCATGTATATAATTTAAATAGATATATATGTATAGCATATAAAATACAAATATTACATAAAAAAACAAAATGTAAATAAAAACAAATTGTATTTGATTCTTACCGATAACATTGAAAAAATAAATTTACAAAAAAATAAAAATTTCTCCAATATCAGAAAATCATCTCCTTTTTTCTAAAAAACAGAACGAAAAAAACAGACCTTTGTTTTAATAAAAGAGCCATAAACACAGCATGCTTTCAAGAGAAACAATTTCTTCTATATGTATCAAATTTTCAATAAAAAACAATCTTAAAACGAAAAAACTTCTTACATTGAACTAAAAATTTCCTTTTCCTTTTCTTTTTCCTCAATCTCAAATATGTAACGAAACTTCATTTTCGACAGAAAAAAACATATGTCCATTATCTCAATAAAAATAACAAATTCACAAAAAAATAAATCAAACACTTGACTTCTTAAGACACTGCACTCATTCACAACTAAATCAATACTCAAGATAAAAATGTATAACATAACTTACATATTCTCAACGAAAGTAAAAAACAAAGCCTACTTTACTATTTCATTCAGAGAGAATTCAAAAACATTATTGTCAAAAACAAAATAACCGGTTTGAAAAACAAATAAAAAATCTTTCCAACTTCCTAACAATAATCAGCAAGATTCTTCTGTAAAATCAATATATATATATCCACAACATAAGTATAATACATTGTACGCATGCATCCAAATCAAAAAACTTTTCTTCTCCTCAAAAAAATCAAATCGTATCATAAAACCTCTTGTGGAAAAATGATTATATCAATTTATATCAATTTGTCTCGAAAAATAGACACAAATGAATTTTAAATCGAACATCGCCCTAACAGGTAACATAAACTTGAAAAAGAAAAAATCACTTCAACAATACAAATCAAGTTATGAAGAAAAATCAACCTCAAGAATGAAAAAATCATTTCATGAAAAATTCTTCCTCCTCAAAAGCAATGAAGAATGTCCTATTAAGTAAAACTTGCAAGTTCCTCTTGTCATAGCATCCATCATTCAAAAAGGTAACCATAAAATAATCCTTCCCAAAAACAAACGTAGTACCATCCTTAACATGTAAAAAAACATATATATGATGTATCATGTAAATATAAAAAAATAAGATGTACCATGTAAACATAAAATATGTCCATACAATACAATGAGATCGTCACTCAAAAACAAAGTAAACAAAAGCACTCTGTCTATCTTCCTCTCACTAATGTCCCATATCATTTGCAACAAAACCATCAGAGACCCAAGACAAACCACCATGAAAAAAATACAATCCACTAGCCAAAACAACTTCACAGAGGAAAGTCATACCCAACGTTCGTACAAAAAATCCCATGTATATGGAAATGAATGGGAAGGGTCAAATCAAATGGCAAACGTTACCGTCTGCAAAAATCACATTATAAACTAAAGAATAGAAAAACATACCATCATGCATGCCAATAAAGGTAAGTTTCAGCAAAGCAACCCCAACCCATAGGCTGAAAAAAACCATCAAAATAGAGTAACCCTTCCATATCAAAATCCAGCTCCCATTAAGTCAATATCAATAAAAAACTTTATTCTATTTCCAGAAACCAAAAATGAACAACAAACGGGGGACATACAAAGCAAAAAAGGGGGGTTGTCAAATATCATCAATTATCAATAATCACAAAAACAACAGCGATTCCACACAGGAAAAATTAAACGCAAAACTCCACACACATGACCAAAACGAATCATTCATCAATGGCAAAGATCATATATGATAGAAATCAGCTAATCAAACGGACGAAGACAACAAATCAAACAGATAAAACAAATAAAAACCAAAACAAATCAGAAATGAAATAAAACAAAAATATATAAGGACAAAAAAACTTTTTCACCTCTTTTTACAAATAAAATTGAAAAATAAAAAACAATATATCTCTCATATACATATTCCACAATACACATCCGTTCACTCATCTATTCACAAATATAAAACACAATAAATTTATCCAAAAATCAAAAATATATGCAAAAAGTATATAAAGTCAGAAATATAAAAACAAAAATAAACAACATTAATAAATAAATAAAATAACAAATAAAAAATTCATATAAAAATACATATAAAAATATATTTCCGAAAAAAGCATCCATTTATTTAAAAAATACCTAAATTTTCCTAAAAAACATTCATTCGAAAGAAATTTCCTTATAAAAACAACTGATACAAATTAAAAAACAACCAAAATACTAATTTATTTCACAAACCCAATTATTTCACAAAATTTAATTATGTAAGACATTAAAAAATATAAACAAATAACCCTATATCTACATATAACTATTCATATATATAAGAGAAAACAAAAAGAAAAATATTATCTATATATTAAGAGAAATTATATTAAAAAATATTAAGAGAAAATAAATAATAGAACAAATATATACGAAAAATATCTTCATAAATAATTAATATAAATATAAATAATATAAAATTGTCATAAAATGTTTACTATACATATTCATCTATGTATATATAAATGTAAATTAATAAAAAAATTATTAAAAACATTAATAATAATAATAATATAAGAATTTGAATAAATTAAAAATTAGAATGAATAAAATATAAGAAATTGAATAAATTATGATTAAAAATAGAGTTATAAATTATACTTATTATGCATATTATTTAATATATATGCAATTAATAAAATAAATAAAATAATAATTAAAATATATGACATCTGTGTTAACTCATATATGTACTGGCAGTTATAAATATTCAAATATATATCTATTCAGATATACATAGATTTCCCTCAAGTCAAAATAATGCTAATAAAATATTTAAAAATATTTTTATCATTATTTACATATTCACTCATGTAAATAAAAGTTATTAAAAATGAATTATAAATCGGAATAAACAAAATGGTTATAGGAAATAATAAAATGAAAATATTAATAAAGATCTATAAAAATGTATAGATATCCTATTCACATATAATTATTATAAATATAAAATATAAATATAAAAGTATAAAATATAAATATGGATAATATGAATAAAAATAAATTGATAATACTTAACATGAATGTCAAAAATTGTTAAAAAAATGTCAAAAAAATGTCAAAATTTGTGAAAAAATTAAAAAAATTAAAAAATTAAAAATGTCAAAAAACATGCATATGTAAATAATAAAAATAATTAAAATGCATATTAATAAATAATGAATAATAATAAATATAATAATAATAAAAAAATTCTTTTAAAAATTTATAAATAAAAATCCTATAATGTATATTAATTTATACATGTATAGGAAATAAAATAAAATATATTACATACAAATTGGTTCATGTATGATAAGTATACCACAGGACATATAATAAATAAACAAATAAATAGTATAAATAAAAAAATAAATTATGTAAATAAATATCATCAAAAAGGAGTTATATATTAAATGACGTAGTCATATTCATCATGTTGACTATATATATTAATTCATGCATATGTAATTAATGAAACAGATATGTAAATAATAAAATAATTAAAATGTATATTAATAAATAATGAATAATAATAAAAATAATTAAAATGTATATTAATGATAATGAATAATAATAAAAATAATAATAATAAAAATTAAAAATTAATAAATAAAAATCCTATAATGTATATTAATTTATACATGTACAGGTAATAAAATAAAATATATTACATACATATTGATTCATGTATGATAAGTACACCACAGGACATATAATGAATAAACAAATAAATAATATAAATAAAATAAATAATTTTATGAATAATGAATAAATAATAAAAATAATTAAAATGTATATTAATAAATAATGAATAAAAATAAAAATAATAATAATAAAATTAAAAATTAATAAATAAAAATCCTATAATGTATATTAATTTATACATGTATAGGTAATAAAATAAAATATATTACATACATATTGGTTCATGTATGATAAGTAAACCACAGGACATATAATGAATAAACAAATAAATAATATAAATAAAATAAATAATTTATGTGAAATAAATATCATCAAAAAGGAGTTATATATTAAATGACGTAGTTATATTCATTAAAAATAAATAAAAAATCTAAAATCTTATAATGTATATTAATTTATACATATATAAGTAATAACATAATATACATATCATACATATTAATTTATGTTTGATAAGTATCTTATATGATAAAATAGTAAATAATAATAAATTAACAAGATGACTGATATAAATATATTCCTATGATTAATATTGTAAAACATTATGCTGACTATGCATATTAATTCATGCATATGTAATTAATGAAATAGATAAAAGAATTTATATTCAAGTATATGACATATATTTTGAAGTCATATATGTATTAAAAATGATCATAAATTAAATAACATATCTGTGTATGCATAAGTAACTTTTAATTTAAAATAATAATAAAAATAATAAAAAAATATAATAAAAATTAAAAAATAAATAAAAAATCTAAAATCTTATAATGTATATTAATTTATACATATATAAGTAATAACATAATATACATATCATACATATTAATTCATGTTTGATAAGTATCTTATATGATAAAATAGTAAATAATAATAAAATAACAAGATGACTGATATAAATATATTCCTATGATTAATATTATAAAATATTATGCTGACTATGCATATTAATTCATGCATATGTAATCAATGAAAACAGATAAAAGAATTTATAATCAAGTACATGACATATATTGTGAAATTATATATGTATTAAAAATGATCATAAATTAAATTACATATCTGCGTATGTATAAGTATTCCTCAATTTAAAAATAATAATAAAATAAAAAATATAAGAATTTTTTATCTATAAAAATATTTATATAAAAAAATTTTTTTATATAAAAAATGTGAACAAATTTCATTAAAATATAAAATAAAAATGAAAAACTAACTAATTCCCTTGAGTAAAATGAAACAAATAATTTAAACAAAATTAGAAAAATAAAAATAATAAATAATAAAATATAAAATAAATAATAAATAATAAATAAAATATAAAATAATAAAAATAAATTAAAGATTAAAATAACTAACTAAATGAATAAAATACAATAAAATATATGATAAAAAATATTAAAAATTAGTAAATTACAATAAAAATAAGAATAAAAATTATAATATAAAATTTCAAAAAAATAAAATTTAAATAAAAAATTAACTAATTTCCTTGAGTAAAATGAAACAAATAATTTAAATAAAAATAGAAAAATAAAAATAATAAATAATAAAGTATGTGAACAAATTTTATAAAATAAAAAATGAAAAAACTAACTAATTCCCTTGAGTAAATGAAAAACAAATAAATTTAAATAAAAATAGAAAATAAAAATAATAAAATATAAAATAAATAATAAATAATAAATAAAATATAAAAATAATAAAAATAAAAATAAATTAAAGATTAAAATAACTAACTAAATGAATAAAATACTAAATGAAACAAAAATAAATTGAATAATAATTAATAAATAATTAATAATTAAATAAACTATAATGTATACTAATTTATACATATAAAAATAAAAATATATGATAAAACTATAAGTATATATAAATATAAATTAATTAAAAATAAATACGTAAGAATTTTTATAAAAATAAAAATAATAAAAATATTAATTATAATAAAAGGGCAAAAATAAGTCAAATACAAAAAGATGTGGTAAAAAATGAATGACTAAATTAAATATTGATACCTAAAGATCTAACTAATGCGTAAAAAAAGGGAAAATCTTTTAATTAATAATGTCGTAAAGACCTTAAAATTTTCTTTATTTTAAATATCAGAAAATAAATTTCAAAAATACAATAAAAAACCACATGTTTACCCCTTCATAGAGACAAAAATTGTATCTATGGGTTTTTCAAATTTAAATAAAAACCATGTGATATATTGTATGTTGGGTCCAAGAAAAAGGTCAGAAAACTGTAAAAAATTTTTTTGTGTAAAAAAACAGAAGGCGCAGAACAGGGGCAGTGTAAAAATGTTATGTAAATAACAGTAAATAAAAATTGAATAAACAAGTCTGTCAATGTACAAATTGTAAAATCATGTGAACAAATTTCATTAAAATAAAAATAAAAATAAAAATGAAAAACTAACTAATTCCCTTGAGTAAATGAAACAAAATATTTTAAATAAAAATAGAAGAATAAAAATAATAATAATAAAATATAAAATAAATAATAAATAATAAATAAAATATAAATAATAAAAATAAAATTAATTAAAGATTAAAATAACTAAATAAATGAATAAATTACAATAAAATATATGATAATAATATTAAAAATTAGTAAATTACAATAAAATAAGAATAAAAATTATAATACAAAATTCCATTAAAATAAAAATTAAAATAAAAAATTAACTAATTTCCTTGAGTGAACAATCTTCATTAAAATAAAAAATAAAAAATGAAAAACTAACTAATTCCCTTAAGTAAACGAAACAAATAATTTAAATAAAATTATAAGAATAAAAATAATAAATAATAAAATATAAAATAAATAATAAATAATAAATAAAATATAAAATAATAAAAATAAAAATAAAAATTAATTAAAGATTAAAATAACTAACTAAATGAATAAATTACAATAAAATATATGATAAAAATATTAAAAATTAGTAAATTACAATAAAATAAGAATAAAAATTATAATACAAAATTTCATTAAAATAAAAATAAAAATTAAAATAAAATTTAACTAATTTCCTTGAGTAAAATGAAACAAATAATTTAAATAAAAATAGAAAAAATAAAATAATAAATAATAAAGTGTGTGAACAAATTTTATTAAAATAAAAAATGAAAAATAACTAATTCCCTTGAGTAAATGAAAACAAATAATATAAATAAAATTAGAAAAATCATGTGAACAAATTTCATTAAAATAAAAAATAAAAATAAAAATGAAAAACTAACTAATTCCCTTGAGTAAATGTGAACAAATTTCATTAAAATAAAAAATAAAAATAAAAATGAAAAACTAACTAATTCCCTTGAGTAAATGAAACAAAATATTTTAAATAAAAATAGAAGAATAAAAATAATAATAATAAAATATAAAATAAATAATAAATAATAAATAAAATATAAATAATAAAAATAAAATTAATTAAAGATTAAAATAACTAAATAAATGAATAAATTGCAATAAAATATATGATAATAATATTAAAAATTAGTAAATTACAATAAAATAAGAATAAAAATTATAATACAAAATTCCATTAAAATAAAAATTAAAATAAAAAATTAACTAATTTCCTTGAGTGAACAATCTTCATTAAAATAAAAAATAAAAAATGAAAAACTAACTAATTCCCTTAAGTAAACGAAACAAATAATTTAAATAAAATTATAAGAATAAAAATAATAAATAATAAAATAAATAATAAATAATAAATAAAATATAAAATAATAAAAATAAAAATAAAAATTAATTAAAGATTAAAATAACTAACTAAATGAATAAATTACAATAAAATATATGATAAAAATATTAAAAATTAGTAAATTACAATAAAATAAGAATAAAAATTATAATACAAAATTTCATTAAAATAAAAATAAAAATTAAAATAAAATTTAACTAATTTCCTTGAGTAAAATGAAACAAATAATTTAAATAAAAATAGAAAAAATAAAAATAATAAATAATAAAGTGTGTGAACAAATTTTATTAAAATAAAAAATGAAAAATAACTAATTCCCTTGAGTAAATGAAAACAAATAATATAAATAAAATTAGAAAAATCATGTGAACAAATTTCATTAAAATAAAAAATAAAAATAAAAATGAAAAACTAACTAATTCCCTTGAGTAAATGAAACAAAATATTTTAAATAAAAATAGAAGAATAAAAATAATAATAATAAAATATAAAATAAATAATAAATAATAAATAAAATATAAAATAATAAAAATAAAATTAATTAAAGAATTTGAACAAATTTCATTAAAATAAAAAATAAAAATGAAAAAACTAACTAATTCCCTTGAGTAAATGAAACAAAATATTTTAAATAAAAATAGAAAGAATAAAAATAATAAAATATAAAATAAATAATAAATAATAAATAAAATATAAAATAATAAAAAATTAATTAAAGATTAAAATAACTAAATAAATGAATAAATTACAATAAAATATATGATAATAATATTAAAAATTAGTAAATTACAATAAAATAAGAATAAAAATTATAATACAAAATTCCATTAAAATAAAAATTAAAATAAAAAACTAACTAATTTTCTTGAGTGAACAATTTTCATTAAAATAAAAAATAAAAAATGAAAAATTAATTAATTCCCTTAAGTAAAATGAAACAAATAATTTAAATAAAATTATAAGAATAAAAATAATAAATAATAAAATATAAAATAAATAATAAATAATAAATAAAATAATAAAAATAAAAATAAAATTAATTAAAAATTAAAATAACTAACTAAATGAATAAATTACAATAAAATATATGATAAAAATATTAAAATTAGTAAATTACAATAAAATAAGAATAAAAATTATAATACAAAATTTCATTAAAATAAATATAAATAAAAATTAAAGTAAAAATTAACTAATTTCCTTGAGTAAAATGAAAACAAATAATTTAAATAAAAATAGAAAAATAATAAATAATAAAGTATGTGAACAAATTTTATTAAAATAAAAAATGAAAAATAACTAATTCCCTTGAGTAAATGAAAACAAATAATTTAAATAAATTTAGAAAAATAAAAATAATAAAATATAAAATAAAAAATAAATAATAAATAAAATAAAAATAATAAAATAAAAATAAATTAAAGATTAAAATAACTAACTAAATGAATAAAATACAATAAAATATATGATAAAAATATTAAAAATTAGTAAATTACAATAAAATAAGAATAAAAATTATAATACAAAATTTCATTAAAATAAAAATTAAAAAATAAAAAATTAACTAATTTCCTTGAGTAAATGAAACAAATTAATTTAAATGAAAAATAGAAAAATAATAAATAATAAAGTATAAAATAAATAATGAATAATAAATAAAATATAAAATAATAAAAATAAAAATAATTTAAAGATTAAATAACTAATTAAATGAATAAAATACAATAAAATATATGATAAAAATATTAAAAATTAGTAAATTACAATAATTAAGAATAAAAATTATAATACAAAAACAATAGAAAAATTTCCCGGAACGATAATCATGTGAACAAATTTCATTAAAATAAAATTAAAATGTAAAAATTAACTAATTCTCTTGAGTAAATGAAATAAATAAATTCAAATAAATTAGAAAAATAAAAATAATAAACAATTAAATATAAAATAAATAATAAATAAAATATAAAATAATAAAAATAAAAATAAATTAAAGATTAAAATAACTAAATAAATAAATAAAATACAATAAAATATATGATAAAAATATTAAAAATTAGTAAATTAAATAAAATAAGAATAAAAATTATAATACAAAAACAATAGAAAATTTTGAACAAATTTCATTAAAATAAAAAATAAAAACACTAACTAATTTCCTTGAGTAAATGAAACAGATAATTTTAAATAAAAGTTGAAAAATAAAAATAATAAATAATAAAATATAAAATAAATAATAAATAAAATATAAATAATAAATAATAAAAATAAAAATAAATTTTATTAAAATAAAAAAAATAAAAATGAAAAACTAACTAATTTCCTTGAGTAAATGAAAACAAATAATTTAAATAAAAATAGAAAAATAAAAACAATAAATAACAAAAACATAAAATAAAAAATAAATAACAAATAAAAATATAAAATAATAAAAACAAAAATAAAACAAATTAAAGATTAAATTAACTAACTGAATGAATAAAATACAATAAAATATATGATAAAAATATTAAAAATTAATAAATTACAATAAAATAAGAATAAAAACTATAATACAAAAACAATAGAAAATTTTTTGAATAAATCTCATTAAATTAAAACACTAATCAATTCCCTTGAGTAAATGAAAACAGATAATTTTAAAATAAAAATCGAAAAAAACAACCACTTACCTAAAAAAATTAATTAATAAATTAGATATAAAAATTCCAAAATAGATACAGAAAACTTAAAAAAACCTAAAAATCTTAAAAATCCAAAAAAATTCCTAAAAAATCCTTCAAAATCCCAAAATCTTATTGGAATGTGAAATAACACCAAACATCAAATTGAAATATAAACCCAACATCCCAGAAAAAATATTCTGAAAACAGAATGTTTCAGTACTTAAATAAATCAAGATCAACAGTAGTAAGAAAAACCAAAGTAAGAATAAAAACAGAAAACAAAAATAAAAAATTAAAAATCTTAAAAAAACATATATATATATATGTGTACGTGTATACACAAACATACACAAATATAATCACACACACATACCCAACATATACACATACCTACAAACACATATACATGTGTACACATACATACATACATATACACATTCAAAACATAAACATAATATCAACACATAAACATATACACATGTACATACATACATATACATTCATACACACAAATACACATTCATTCACACAAATTTACATTCACATAAACACACATACATATTTACTTTTCCAAAAAACATACATCCATGCATATGTATATACACATACACATATCAAATTTAAATAACAAATAAACAAAAATAAAAATGATAATAAAAAAACAACACAAAAATTTATTCAAATATCAACAACTACAATAAATACATGGCTGCC
The DNA here is from genome assembly GCF_963082655.1 of Stomoxys calcitrans. Lineage (NCBI taxonomy): Eukaryota > Metazoa > Arthropoda > Insecta > Diptera > Muscidae > Stomoxys > Stomoxys calcitrans. The sequence continues at coordinate 24,875 of NC_081555.1, read as the reverse complement.
CGGAGCGCTTTCGCCTCTTGCCAGGGAGGACTCATCAGCGAGCTTCAAAAAATACAAAAAACAAAACAAAAATAATAAATAATAAATAAAAATCAAAAACATTAACATAAAAACAAATAAATTACAACCAAAAAAATAAATACCAAATAATAATTTCACACAAAAATGAATGAATAACATATGCACAAATTGAATTGACAAGATCACAATTGATCTATTGAAATATTAGATTCCCAAAAAAATCTTTATCAAGAAAAAATATTCTAATCGTTAAAAATCCAAAAACCTCCTTACAACAATCTATATCATCAAGTACATCCCATGATTAAACAAAATAAAATTTTCCCTTCCAATTTCCATAGTAAAAAAACCTAAACAAGGAAAAAAATATAAAAACAAAAAAATAAAAAAAATAAAAAAATCTTTTTCACCTTAATATAGTATATAAAATATATATAAAATAAAATAAAACGGAAATTATAAATAAAAATTGTCACTAAAAAAATTTTCAATTAAAAATTAAAACCATGAAATGAAATAATCAAATAACAACAAAGAGAATAACCAGAATATATTTAATCTAATAACTTTTACGAAGTTTCATATCACAACAATTATTGTTAAATATCACAGAATAAAAAGAAGAAAAACTTTATCTTGCAACAGATCACAGACAATAACAAACGTATATTCAAAAATTATTTTTTAAAAAATAAACAAAAATAAAAAATCATCATTTCTTATAAATAAACTTGTGATCCTTAACATCATGTATATAATTTAAATAGATATATATGTATAGCATATAAAATACAAATATTACATAAAAAAACAAAATGTAAATAAAAACAAATTGTATTTGATTCTTACCGATAACATTGAAAAAATAAATTTACAAAAAAATAAAAATTTCTCCAATATCAGAAAATCATCTCCTTTTTTCTAAAAAACAGAACGAAAAAAACAGACCTTTGTTTTAATAAAAGAGCCATAAACACAGCATGCTTTCAAGAGAAACAATTTCTTCTATATGTATCAAATTTTCAATAAAAAACAATCTTAAAACGAAAAAACTTCTTACATTGAACTAAAAATTTCCTTTTCCTTTTCTTTTTCCTCAATCTCAAATATGTAACGAAACTTCATTTTCGACAGAAAAAAACATATGTCCATTATCTCAATAAAAATAACAAATTCACAAAAAAATAAATCAAACACTTGACTTCTTAAGACACTGCACTCATTCACAACTAAATCAATACTCAAGATAAAAATGTATAACATAACTTACATATTCTCAACGAAAGTAAAAAACAAAGCCTACTTTACTATTTCATTCAGAGAGAATTCAAAAACATTATTGTCAAAAACAAAATAACCGGTTTGAAAAACAAATAAAAAATCTTTCCAACTTCCTAACAATAATCAGCAAGATTCTTCTGTAAAATCAATATATATATATCCACAACATAAGTATAATACATTGTACGCATGCATCCAAATCAAAAAACTTTTCTTCTCCTCAAAAAAATCAAATCGTATCATAAAACCTCTTGTGGAAAAATGATTATATCAATTTATATCAATTTGTCTCGAAAAATAGACACAAATGAATTTTAAATCGAACATCGCCCTAACAGGTAACATAAACTTGAAAAAGAAAAAATCACTTCAACAATACAAATCAAGTTATGAAGAAAAATCAACCTCAAGAATGAAAAAATCATTTCATGAAAAATTCTTCCTCCTCAAAAGCAATGAAGAATGTCCTATTAAGTAAAACTTGCAAGTTCCTCTTGTCATAGCATCCATCATTCAAAAAGGTAACCATAAAATAATCCTTCCCAAAAACAAACGTAGTACCATCCTTAACATGTAAAAAAACATATATATGATGTATCATGTAAATATAAAAAAATAAGATGTACCATGTAAACATAAAATATGTCCATACAATACAATGAGATCGTCACTCAAAAACAAAGTAAACAAAAGCACTCTGTCTATCTTCCTCTCACTAATGTCCCATATCATTTGCAACAAAACCATCAGAGACCCAAGACAAACCACCATGAAAAAAATACAATCCACTAGCCAAAACAACTTCACAGAGGAAAGTCATACCCAACGTTCGTACAAAAAATCCCATGTATATGGAAATGAATGGGAAGGGTCAAATCAAATGGCAAACGTTACCGTCTGCAAAAATCACATTATAAACTAAAGAATAGAAAAACATACCATCATGCATGCCAATAAAGGTAAGTTTCAGCAAAGCAACCCCAACCCATAGGCTGAAAAAAACCATCAAAATAGAGTAACCCTTCCATATCAAAATCCAGCTCCCATTAAGTCAATATCAATAAAAAACTTTATTCTATTTCCAGAAACCAAAAATGAACAACAAACGGGGGACATACAAAGCAAAAAAGGGGGGTTGTCAAATATCATCAATTATCAATAATCACAAAAACAACAGCGATTCCACACAGGAAAAATTAAACGCAAAACTCCACACACATGACCAAAACGAATCATTCATCAATGGCAAAGATCATATATGATAGAAATCAGCTAATCAAACGGACGAAGACAACAAATCAAACAGATAAAACAAATAAAAACCAAAACAAATCAGAAATGAAATAAAACAAAAATATATAAGGACAAAAAAACTTTTTCACCTCTTTTTACAAATAAAATTGAAAAATAAAAAACAATATATCTCTCATATACATATTCCACAATACACATCCGTTCACTCATCTATTCACAAATATAAAACACAATAAATTTATCCAAAAATCAAAAATATATGCAAAAAGTATATAAAGTCAGAAATATAAAAACAAAAATAAACAACATTAATAAATAAATAAAATAACAAATAAAAAATTCATATAAAAATACATATAAAAATATATTTCCGAAAAAAGCATCCATTTATTTAAAAAATACCTAAATTTTCCTAAAAAACATTCATTCGAAAGAAATTTCCTTATAAAAACAACTGATACAAATTAAAAAACAACCAAAATACTAATTTATTTCACAAACCCAATTATTTCACAAAATTTAATTATGTAAGACATTAAAAAATATAAACAAATAACCCTATATCTACATATAACTATTCATATATATAAGAGAAAACAAAAAGAAAAATATTATCTATATATTAAGAGAAATTATATTAAAAAATATTAAGAGAAAATAAATAATAGAACAAATATATACGAAAAATATCTTCATAAATAATTAATATAAATATAAATAATATAAAATTGTCATAAAATGTTTACTATACATATTCATCTATGTATATATAAATGTAAATTAATAAAAAAATTATTAAAAACATTAATAATAATAATAATATAAGAATTTGAATAAATTAAAAATTAGAATGAATAAAATATAAGAAATTGAATAAATTATGATTAAAAATAGAGTTATAAATTATACTTATTATGCATATTATTTAATATATATGCAATTAATAAAATAAATAAAATAATAATTAAAATATATGACATCTGTGTTAACTCATATATGTACTGGCAGTTATAAATATTCAAATATATATCTATTCAGATATACATAGATTTCCCTCAAGTCAAAATAATGCTAATAAAATATTTAAAAATATTTTTATCATTATTTACATATTCACTCATGTAAATAAAAGTTATTAAAAATGAATTATAAATCGGAATAAACAAAATGGTTATAGGAAATAATAAAATGAAAATATTAATAAAGATCTATAAAAATGTATAGATATCCTATTCACATATAATTATTATAAATATAAAATATAAATATAAAAGTATAAAATATAAATATGGATAATATGAATAAAAATAAATTGATAATACTTAACATGAATGTCAAAAATTGTTAAAAAAATGTCAAAAAAATGTCAAAATTTGTGAAAAAATTAAAAAAATTAAAAAATTAAAAATGTCAAAAAACATGCATATGTAAATAATAAAAATAATTAAAATGCATATTAATAAATAATGAATAATAATAAATATAATAATAATAAAAAAATTCTTTTAAAAATTTATAAATAAAAATCCTATAATGTATATTAATTTATACATGTATAGGAAATAAAATAAAATATATTACATACAAATTGGTTCATGTATGATAAGTATACCACAGGACATATAATAAATAAACAAATAAATAGTATAAATAAAAAAATAAATTATGTAAATAAATATCATCAAAAAGGAGTTATATATTAAATGACGTAGTCATATTCATCATGTTGACTATATATATTAATTCATGCATATGTAATTAATGAAACAGATATGTAAATAATAAAATAATTAAAATGTATATTAATAAATAATGAATAATAATAAAAATAATTAAAATGTATATTAATGATAATGAATAATAATAAAAATAATAATAATAAAAATTAAAAATTAATAAATAAAAATCCTATAATGTATATTAATTTATACATGTACAGGTAATAAAATAAAATATATTACATACATATTGATTCATGTATGATAAGTACACCACAGGACATATAATGAATAAACAAATAAATAATATAAATAAAATAAATAATTTTATGAATAATGAATAAATAATAAAAATAATTAAAATGTATATTAATAAATAATGAATAAAAATAAAAATAATAATAATAAAATTAAAAATTAATAAATAAAAATCCTATAATGTATATTAATTTATACATGTATAGGTAATAAAATAAAATATATTACATACATATTGGTTCATGTATGATAAGTAAACCACAGGACATATAATGAATAAACAAATAAATAATATAAATAAAATAAATAATTTATGTGAAATAAATATCATCAAAAAGGAGTTATATATTAAATGACGTAGTTATATTCATTAAAAATAAATAAAAAATCTAAAATCTTATAATGTATATTAATTTATACATATATAAGTAATAACATAATATACATATCATACATATTAATTTATGTTTGATAAGTATCTTATATGATAAAATAGTAAATAATAATAAATTAACAAGATGACTGATATAAATATATTCCTATGATTAATATTGTAAAACATTATGCTGACTATGCATATTAATTCATGCATATGTAATTAATGAAATAGATAAAAGAATTTATATTCAAGTATATGACATATATTTTGAAGTCATATATGTATTAAAAATGATCATAAATTAAATAACATATCTGTGTATGCATAAGTAACTTTTAATTTAAAATAATAATAAAAATAATAAAAAAATATAATAAAAATTAAAAAATAAATAAAAAATCTAAAATCTTATAATGTATATTAATTTATACATATATAAGTAATAACATAATATACATATCATACATATTAATTCATGTTTGATAAGTATCTTATATGATAAAATAGTAAATAATAATAAAATAACAAGATGACTGATATAAATATATTCCTATGATTAATATTATAAAATATTATGCTGACTATGCATATTAATTCATGCATATGTAATCAATGAAAACAGATAAAAGAATTTATAATCAAGTACATGACATATATTGTGAAATTATATATGTATTAAAAATGATCATAAATTAAATTACATATCTGCGTATGTATAAGTATTCCTCAATTTAAAAATAATAATAAAATAAAAAATATAAGAATTTTTTATCTATAAAAATATTTATATAAAAAAATTTTTTTATATAAAAAATGTGAACAAATTTCATTAAAATATAAAATAAAAATGAAAAACTAACTAATTCCCTTGAGTAAAATGAAACAAATAATTTAAACAAAATTAGAAAAATAAAAATAATAAATAATAAAATATAAAATAAATAATAAATAATAAATAAAATATAAAATAATAAAAATAAATTAAAGATTAAAATAACTAACTAAATGAATAAAATACAATAAAATATATGATAAAAAATATTAAAAATTAGTAAATTACAATAAAAATAAGAATAAAAATTATAATATAAAATTTCAAAAAAATAAAATTTAAATAAAAAATTAACTAATTTCCTTGAGTAAAATGAAACAAATAATTTAAATAAAAATAGAAAAATAAAAATAATAAATAATAAAGTATGTGAACAAATTTTATAAAATAAAAAATGAAAAAACTAACTAATTCCCTTGAGTAAATGAAAAACAAATAAATTTAAATAAAAATAGAAAATAAAAATAATAAAATATAAAATAAATAATAAATAATAAATAAAATATAAAAATAATAAAAATAAAAATAAATTAAAGATTAAAATAACTAACTAAATGAATAAAATACTAAATGAAACAAAAATAAATTGAATAATAATTAATAAATAATTAATAATTAAATAAACTATAATGTATACTAATTTATACATATAAAAATAAAAATATATGATAAAACTATAAGTATATATAAATATAAATTAATTAAAAATAAATACGTAAGAATTTTTATAAAAATAAAAATAATAAAAATATTAATTATAATAAAAGGGCAAAAATAAGTCAAATACAAAAAGATGTGGTAAAAAATGAATGACTAAATTAAATATTGATACCTAAAGATCTAACTAATGCGTAAAAAAAGGGAAAATCTTTTAATTAATAATGTCGTAAAGACCTTAAAATTTTCTTTATTTTAAATATCAGAAAATAAATTTCAAAAATACAATAAAAAACCACATGTTTACCCCTTCATAGAGACAAAAATTGTATCTATGGGTTTTTCAAATTTAAATAAAAACCATGTGATATATTGTATGTTGGGTCCAAGAAAAAGGTCAGAAAACTGTAAAAAATTTTTTTGTGTAAAAAAACAGAAGGCGCAGAACAGGGGCAGTGTAAAAATGTTATGTAAATAACAGTAAATAAAAATTGAATAAACAAGTCTGTCAATGTACAAATTGTAAAATCATGTGAACAAATTTCATTAAAATAAAAATAAAAATAAAAATGAAAAACTAACTAATTCCCTTGAGTAAATGAAACAAAATATTTTAAATAAAAATAGAAGAATAAAAATAATAATAATAAAATATAAAATAAATAATAAATAATAAATAAAATATAAATAATAAAAATAAAATTAATTAAAGATTAAAATAACTAAATAAATGAATAAATTACAATAAAATATATGATAATAATATTAAAAATTAGTAAATTACAATAAAATAAGAATAAAAATTATAATACAAAATTCCATTAAAATAAAAATTAAAATAAAAAATTAACTAATTTCCTTGAGTGAACAATCTTCATTAAAATAAAAAATAAAAAATGAAAAACTAACTAATTCCCTTAAGTAAACGAAACAAATAATTTAAATAAAATTATAAGAATAAAAATAATAAATAATAAAATATAAAATAAATAATAAATAATAAATAAAATATAAAATAATAAAAATAAAAATAAAAATTAATTAAAGATTAAAATAACTAACTAAATGAATAAATTACAATAAAATATATGATAAAAATATTAAAAATTAGTAAATTACAATAAAATAAGAATAAAAATTATAATACAAAATTTCATTAAAATAAAAATAAAAATTAAAATAAAATTTAACTAATTTCCTTGAGTAAAATGAAACAAATAATTTAAATAAAAATAGAAAAAATAAAATAATAAATAATAAAGTGTGTGAACAAATTTTATTAAAATAAAAAATGAAAAATAACTAATTCCCTTGAGTAAATGAAAACAAATAATATAAATAAAATTAGAAAAATCATGTGAACAAATTTCATTAAAATAAAAAATAAAAATAAAAATGAAAAACTAACTAATTCCCTTGAGTAAATGTGAACAAATTTCATTAAAATAAAAAATAAAAATAAAAATGAAAAACTAACTAATTCCCTTGAGTAAATGAAACAAAATATTTTAAATAAAAATAGAAGAATAAAAATAATAATAATAAAATATAAAATAAATAATAAATAATAAATAAAATATAAATAATAAAAATAAAATTAATTAAAGATTAAAATAACTAAATAAATGAATAAATTGCAATAAAATATATGATAATAATATTAAAAATTAGTAAATTACAATAAAATAAGAATAAAAATTATAATACAAAATTCCATTAAAATAAAAATTAAAATAAAAAATTAACTAATTTCCTTGAGTGAACAATCTTCATTAAAATAAAAAATAAAAAATGAAAAACTAACTAATTCCCTTAAGTAAACGAAACAAATAATTTAAATAAAATTATAAGAATAAAAATAATAAATAATAAAATAAATAATAAATAATAAATAAAATATAAAATAATAAAAATAAAAATAAAAATTAATTAAAGATTAAAATAACTAACTAAATGAATAAATTACAATAAAATATATGATAAAAATATTAAAAATTAGTAAATTACAATAAAATAAGAATAAAAATTATAATACAAAATTTCATTAAAATAAAAATAAAAATTAAAATAAAATTTAACTAATTTCCTTGAGTAAAATGAAACAAATAATTTAAATAAAAATAGAAAAAATAAAAATAATAAATAATAAAGTGTGTGAACAAATTTTATTAAAATAAAAAATGAAAAATAACTAATTCCCTTGAGTAAATGAAAACAAATAATATAAATAAAATTAGAAAAATCATGTGAACAAATTTCATTAAAATAAAAAATAAAAATAAAAATGAAAAACTAACTAATTCCCTTGAGTAAATGAAACAAAATATTTTAAATAAAAATAGAAGAATAAAAATAATAATAATAAAATATAAAATAAATAATAAATAATAAATAAAATATAAAATAATAAAAATAAAATTAATTAAAGAATTTGAACAAATTTCATTAAAATAAAAAATAAAAATGAAAAAACTAACTAATTCCCTTGAGTAAATGAAACAAAATATTTTAAATAAAAATAGAAAGAATAAAAATAATAAAATATAAAATAAATAATAAATAATAAATAAAATATAAAATAATAAAAAATTAATTAAAGATTAAAATAACTAAATAAATGAATAAATTACAATAAAATATATGATAATAATATTAAAAATTAGTAAATTACAATAAAATAAGAATAAAAATTATAATACAAAATTCCATTAAAATAAAAATTAAAATAAAAAACTAACTAATTTTCTTGAGTGAACAATTTTCATTAAAATAAAAAATAAAAAATGAAAAATTAATTAATTCCCTTAAGTAAAATGAAACAAATAATTTAAATAAAATTATAAGAATAAAAATAATAAATAATAAAATATAAAATAAATAATAAATAATAAATAAAATAATAAAAATAAAAATAAAATTAATTAAAAATTAAAATAACTAACTAAATGAATAAATTACAATAAAATATATGATAAAAATATTAAAATTAGTAAATTACAATAAAATAAGAATAAAAATTATAATACAAAATTTCATTAAAATAAATATAAATAAAAATTAAAGTAAAAATTAACTAATTTCCTTGAGTAAAATGAAAACAAATAATTTAAATAAAAATAGAAAAATAATAAATAATAAAGTATGTGAACAAATTTTATTAAAATAAAAAATGAAAAATAACTAATTCCCTTGAGTAAATGAAAACAAATAATTTAAATAAATTTAGAAAAATAAAAATAATAAAATATAAAATAAAAAATAAATAATAAATAAAATAAAAATAATAAAATAAAAATAAATTAAAGATTAAAATAACTAACTAAATGAATAAAATACAATAAAATATATGATAAAAATATTAAAAATTAGTAAATTACAATAAAATAAGAATAAAAATTATAATACAAAATTTCATTAAAATAAAAATTAAAAAATAAAAAATTAACTAATTTCCTTGAGTAAATGAAACAAATTAATTTAAATGAAAAATAGAAAAATAATAAATAATAAAGTATAAAATAAATAATGAATAATAAATAAAATATAAAATAATAAAAATAAAAATAATTTAAAGATTAAATAACTAATTAAATGAATAAAATACAATAAAATATATGATAAAAATATTAAAAATTAGTAAATTACAATAATTAAGAATAAAAATTATAATACAAAAACAATAGAAAAATTTCCCGGAACGATAATCATGTGAACAAATTTCATTAAAATAAAATTAAAATGTAAAAATTAACTAATTCTCTTGAGTAAATGAAATAAATAAATTCAAATAAATTAGAAAAATAAAAATAATAAACAATTAAATATAAAATAAATAATAAATAAAATATAAAATAATAAAAATAAAAATAAATTAAAGATTAAAATAACTAAATAAATAAATAAAATACAATAAAATATATGATAAAAATATTAAAAATTAGTAAATTAAATAAAATAAGAATAAAAATTATAATACAAAAACAATAGAAAATTTTGAACAAATTTCATTAAAATAAAAAATAAAAACACTAACTAATTTCCTTGAGTAAATGAAACAGATAATTTTAAATAAAAGTTGAAAAATAAAAATAATAAATAATAAAATATAAAATAAATAATAAATAAAATATAAATAATAAATAATAAAAATAAAAATAAATTTTATTAAAATAAAAAAAATAAAAATGAAAAACTAACTAATTTCCTTGAGTAAATGAAAACAAATAATTTAAATAAAAATAGAAAAATAAAAACAATAAATAACAAAAACATAAAATAAAAAATAAATAACAAATAAAAATATAAAATAATAAAAACAAAAATAAAACAAATTAAAGATTAAATTAACTAACTGAATGAATAAAATACAATAAAATATATGATAAAAATATTAAAAATTAATAAATTACAATAAAATAAGAATAAAAACTATAATACAAAAACAATAGAAAATTTTTTGAATAAATCTCATTAAATTAAAACACTAATCAATTCCCTTGAGTAAATGAAAACAGATAATTTTAAAATAAAAATCGAAAAAAACAACCACTTACCTAAAAAAATTAATTAATAAATTAGATATAAAAATTCCAAAATAGATACAGAAAACTTAAAAAAACCTAAAAATCTTAAAAATCCAAAAAAATTCCTAAAAAATCCTTCAAAATCCCAAAATCTTATTGGAATGTGAAATAACACCAAACATCAAATTGAAATATAAACCCAACATCCCAGAAAAAATATTCTGAAAACAGAATGTTTCAGTACTTAAATAAATCAAGATCAACAGTAGTAAGAAAAACCAAAGTAAGAATAAAAACAGAAAACAAAAATAAAAAATTAAAAATCTTAAAAAAACATATATATATATATGTGTACGTGTATACACAAACATACACAAATATAATCACACACACATACCCAACATATACACATACCTACAAACACATATACATGTGTACACATACATACATACATATACACATTCAAAACATAAACATAATATCAACACATAAACATATACACATGTACATACATACATATACATTCATACACACAAATACACATTCATTCACACAAATTTACATTCACATAAACACACATACATATTTACTTTTCCAAAAAACATACATCCATGCATATGTATATACACATACACATATCAAATTTAAATAACAAATAAACAAAAATAAAAATGATAATAAAAAAACAACACAAAAATTTATTCAAATATCAACAACTACAATAAATACATGGCTGCCCGGAGCGCTTTCGCCTCTTGCCAGGGAGGACTCATCAGCGAGCTTCAAAAAATACAAAAAACAAAACAAAAATAATAAATAATAAATAAAAATCAAAAACATTAACATAAAAACAAATAAATTACAACCAAAAAAATAAATACCAAATAATAATTTCACACAAAAATGAATGAATAACATATGCACAAATTGAATTGACAAGATCACAATTGATCTATTGAAATATTAGATTCCCAAAAAAATCTTTATCAAGAAAAAATATTCTAATCGTTAAAAATCCAAAAACCTCCTTACAACAATCTATATCATCAAGTACATCCCATGATTAAACAAAATAAAATTTTCCCTTCCAATTTCCATAGTAAAAAAACCTAAACAAGGAAAAAAATATAAAAACAAAAAAATAAAAAAAATAAAAAAATCTTTTTCACCTTAATATAGTATATAAAATATATATAAAATAAAATAAAACGGAAATTATAAATAAAAATTGTCACTAAAAAAATTTTCAATTAAAAATTAAAACCATGAAATGAAATAATCAAATAACAACAAAGAGAATAACCAGAATATATTTAATCTAATAACTTTTACGAAGTTTCATATCACAACAATTATTGTTAAATATCACAGAATAAAAAGAAGAAAAACTTTATCTTGCAACAGATCACAGACAATAACAAACGTATATTCAAAAATTATTTTTTAAAAAATAAACAAAAATAAAAAATCATCATTTCTTATAAATAAACTTGTGATCCTTAACATCATGTATATAATTTAAATAGATATATATGTATAGCATATAAAATACAAATATTACATAAAAAAACAAAATGTAAATAAAAACAAATTGTATTTGATTCTTACCGATAACATTGAAAAAATAAATTTACAAAAAAATAAAAATTTCTCCAATATCAGAAAATCATCTCCTTTTTTCTAAAAAACAGAACGAAAAAAACAGACCTTTGTTTTAATAAAAGAGCCATAAACACAGCATGCTTTCAAGAGAAACAATTTCTTCTATATGTATCAAATTTTCAATAAAAAACAATCTTAAAACGAAAAAACTTCTTACATTGAACTAAAAATTTCCTTTTCCTTTTCTTTTTCCTCAATCTCAAATATGTAACGAAACTTCATTTTCGACAGAAAAAAACATATGTCCATTATCTCAATAAAAATAACAAATTCACAAAAAAATAAATCAAACACTTGACTTCTTAAGACACTGCACTCATTCACAACTAAATCAATACTCAAGATAAAAATGTATAACATAACTTACATATTCTCAACGAAAGTAAAAAACAAAGCCTACTTTACTATTTCATTCAGAGAGAATTCAAAAACATTATTGTCAAAAACAAAATAACCGGTTTGAAAAACAAATAAAAAATCTTTCCAACTTCCTAACAATAATCAGCAAGATTCTTCTGTAAAATCAATATATATATATCCACAACATAAGTATAATACATTGTACGCATGCATCCAAATCAAAAAACTTTTCTTCTCCTCAAAAAAATCAAATCGTATCATAAAACCTCTTGTGGAAAAATGATTATATCAATTTATATCAATTTGTCTCGAAAAATAGACACAAATGAATTTTAAATCGAACATCGCCCTAACAGGTAACATAAACTTGAAAAAGAAAAAATCACTTCAACAATACAAATCAAGTTATGAAGAAAAATCAACCTCAAGAATGAAAAAATCATTTCATGAAAAATTCTTCCTCCTCAAAAGCAATGAAGAATGTCCTATTAAGTAAAACTTGCAAGTTCCTCTTGTCATAGCATCCATCATTCAAAAAGGTAACCATAAAATAATCCTTCCCAAAAACAAACGTAGTACCATCCTTAACATGTAAAAAAACATATATATGATGTATCATGTAAATATAAAAAAATAAGATGTACCATGTAAACATAAAATATGTCCATACAATACAATGAGATCGTCACTCAAAAACAAAGTAAACAAAAGCACTCTGTCTATCTTCCTCTCACTAATGTCCCATATCATTTGCAACAAAACCATCAGAGACCCAAGACAAACCACCATGAAAAAAATACAATCCACTAGCCAAAACAACTTCACAGAGGAAAGTCATACCCAACGTTCGTACAAAAAATCCCATGTATATGGAAATGAATGGGAAGGGTCAAATCAAATGGCAAACGTTACCGTCTGCAAAAATCACATTATAAACTAAAGAATAGAAAAACATACCATCATGCATGCCAATAAAGGTAAGTTTCAGCAAAGCAACCCCAACCCATAGGCTGAAAAAAACCATCAAAATAGAGTAACCCTTCCATATCAAAATCCAGCTCCCATTAAGTCAATATCAATAAAAAACTTTATTCTATTTCCAGAAACCAAAAATGAACAACAAACGGGGGACATACAAAGCAAAAAAGGGGGGTTGTCAAATATCATCAATTATCAATAATCACAAAAACAACAGCGATTCCACACAGGAAAAATTAAACGCAAAACTCCACACACATGACCAAAACGAATCATTCATCAATGGCAAAGATCATATATGATAGAAATCAGCTAATCAAACGGACGAAGACAACAAATCAAACAGATAAAACAAATAAAAACCAAAACAAATCAGAAATGAAATAAAACAAAAATATATAAGGACAAAAAAACTTTTTCACCTCTTTTTACAAATAAAATTGAAAAATAAAAAACAATATATCTCTCATATACATATTCCACAATACACATCCGTTCACTCATCTATTCACAAATATAAAACACAATAAATTTATCCAAAAATCAAAAATATATGCAAAAAGTATATAAAGTCAGAAATATAAAAACAAAAATAAACAACATTAATAAATAAATAAAATAACAAATAAAAAATTCATATAAAAATACATATAAAAATATATTTCCGAAAAAAGCATCCATTTATTTAAAAAATACCTAAATTTTCCTAAAAAACATTCATTCGAAAGAAATTTCCTTATAAAAACAACTGATACAAATTAAAAAACAACCAAAATACTAATTTATTTCACAAACCCAATTATTTCACAAAATTTAATTATGTAAGACATTAAAAAATATAAACAAATAACCCTATATCTACATATAACTATTCATATATATAAGAGAAAACAAAAAGAAAAATATTATCTATATATTAAGAGAAATTATATTAAAAAATATTAAGAGAAAATAAATAATAGAACAAATATATACGAAAAATATCTTCATAAATAATTAATATAAATATAAATAATATAAAATTGTCATAAAATGTTTACTATACATATTCATCTATGTATATATAAATGTAAATTAATAAAAAAATTATTAAAAACATTAATAATAATAATAATATAAGAATTTGAATAAATTAAAAATTAGAATGAATAAAATATAAGAAATTGAATAAATTATGATTAAAAATAGAGTTATAAATTATACTTATTATGCATATTATTTAATATATATGCAATTAATAAAATAAATAAAATAATAATTAAAATATATGACATCTGTGTTAACTCATATATGTACTGGCAGTTATAAATATTCAAATATATATCTATTCAGATATACATAGATTTCCCTCAAGTCAAAATAATGCTAATAAAATATTTAAAAATATTTTTATCATTATTTACATATTCACTCATGTAAATAAAAGTTATTAAAAATGAATTATAAATCGGAATAAACAAAATGGTTATAGGAAATAATAAAATGAAAATATTAATAAAGATCTATAAAAATGTATAGATATCCTATTCACATATAATTATTATAAATATAAAATATAAATATAAAAGTATAAAATATAAATATGGATAATATGAATAAAAATAAATTGATAATACTTAACATGAATGTCAAAAATTGTTAAAAAAATGTCAAAAAAATGTCAAAATTTGTGAAAAAATTAAAAAAATTAAAAAATTAAAAATGTCAAAAAACATGCATATGTAAATAATAAAAATAATTAAAATGCATATTAATAAATAATGAATAATAATAAATATAATAATAATAAAAAAATTCTTTTAAAAATTTATAAATAAAAATCCTATAATGTATATTAATTTATACATGTATAGGAAATAAAATAAAATATATTACATACAAATTGGTTCATGTATGATAAGTATACCACAGGACATATAATAAATAAACAAATAAATAGTATAAATAAAAAAATAAATTATGTAAATAAATATCATCAAAAAGGAGTTATATATTAAATGACGTAGTCATATTCATCATGTTGACTATATATATTAATTCATGCATATGTAATTAATGAAACAGATATGTAAATAATAAAATAATTAAAATGTATATTAATAAATAATGAATAATAATAAAAATAATTAAAATGTATATTAATGATAATGAATAATAATAAAAATAATAATAATAAAAATTAAAAATTAATAAATAAAAATCCTATAATGTATATTAATTTATACATGTACAGGTAATAAAATAAAATATATTACATACATATTGATTCATGTATGATAAGTACACCACAGGACATATAATGAATAAACAAATAAATAATATAAATAAAATAAATAATTTTATGAATAATGAATAAATAATAAAAATAATTAAAATGTATATTAATAAATAATGAATAAAAATAAAAATAATAATAATAAAATTAAAAATTAATAAATAAAAATCCTATAATGTATATTAATTTATACATGTATAGGTAATAAAATAAAATATATTACATACATATTGGTTCATGTATGATAAGTAAACCACAGGACATATAATGAATAAACAAATAAATAATATAAATAAAATAAATAATTTATGTGAAATAAATATCATCAAAAAGGAGTTATATATTAAATGACGTAGTTATATTCATTAAAAATAAATAAAAAATCTAAAATCTTATAATGTATATTAATTTATACATATATAAGTAATAACATAATATACATATCATACATATTAATTTATGTTTGATAAGTATCTTATATGATAAAATAGTAAATAATAATAAATTAACAAGATGACTGATATAAATATATTCCTATGATTAATATTGTAAAACATTATGCTGACTATGCATATTAATTCATGCATATGTAATTAATGAAATAGATAAAAGAATTTATATTCAAGTATATGACATATATTTTGAAGTCATATATGTATTAAAAATGATCATAAATTAAATAACATATCTGTGTATGCATAAGTAACTTTTAATTTAAAATAATAATAAAAATAATAAAAAAATATAATAAAAATTAAAAAATAAATAAAAAATCTAAAATCTTATAATGTATATTAATTTATACATATATAAGTAATAACATAATATACATATCATACATATTAATTCATGTTTGATAAGTATCTTATATGATAAAATAGTAAATAATAATAAAATAACAAGATGACTGATATAAATATATTCCTATGATTAATATTATAAAATATTATGCTGACTATGCATATTAATTCATGCATATGTAATTAATGAAATAGATAAAAGAATTTATAATCAAGTACATGACATATATTGTGAAATTATATATGTATTAAAAATGATCATAAATTAAATTACATATCTGCGTATGTATAAGTATTCCTCAATTTAAAAATAATAATAAAATAAAAAATATAAGAATTTTTTATCTATAAAAATATTTATATAAAAAAATTTTTTTATATAAAAAATGTGAACAAATTTCATTAAAATATAAAATAAAAATGAAAAACTAACTAATTCCCTTGAGTAAAATGAAACAAATAATTTAAACAAAATTAGAAAAATAAAAATAATAAATAATAAAATATAAAATAAATAATAAATAATAAATAAAATATAAAATAATAAAAATAAATTAAAGATTAAAATAACTAACTAAATGAATAAAATACAATAAAATATATGATAAAAAATATTAAAAATTAGTAAATTACAATAAAAATAAGAATAAAAATTATAATATAAAATTTCAAAAAAATAAAATTTAAATAAAAAATTAACTAATTTCCTTGAGTAAAATGAAACAAATAATTTAAATAAAAATAGAAAAATAAAAATAATAAATAATAAAGTATGTGAACAAATTTTATAAAATAAAAAATGAAAAAACTAACTAATTCCCTTGAGTAAATGAAAAACAAATAAATTTAAATAAAAATAGAAAATAAAAATAATAAAATATAAAATAAATAATAAATAATAAATAAAATATAAAAATAATAAAAATAAAAATAAATTAAAGATTAAAATAACTAACTAAATGAATAAAATACTAAATGAAA
This sequence comes from Stomoxys calcitrans, assembly GCF_963082655.1. Classification (NCBI taxonomy): domain Eukaryota; kingdom Metazoa; phylum Arthropoda; class Insecta; order Diptera; family Muscidae; genus Stomoxys; species Stomoxys calcitrans. Next base: position 6,896 of record NC_081555.1, on the reverse strand, counting down.
CAAAAATAAATTGAATAATAATTAATAAATAATTAATAATTAAATAAACTATAATGTATACTAATTTATACATATAAAAATAAAAATATATGATAAAACTATAAGTATATATAAATATAAATTAATTAAAAATAAATACGTAAGAATTTTTATAAAAATAAAAATAATAAAAATATTAATTATAATAAAAGGGCAAAAATAAGTCAAATACAAAAAGATGTGGTAAAAAATGAATGACTAAATTAAATATTGATACCTAAAGATCTAACTAATGCGTAAAAAAAGGGAAAATCTTTTAATTAATAATGTCGTAAAGACCTTAAAATTTTCTTTATTTTAAATATCAGAAAATAAATTTCAAAAATACAATAAAAAACCACATGTTTACCCCTTCATAGAGACAAAAATTGTATCTATGGGTTTTTCAAATTTAAATAAAAACCATGTGATATATTGTATGTTGGGTCCAAGAAAAAGGTCAGAAAACTGTAAAAAATTTTTTTGTGTAAAAAAACAGAAGGCGCAGAACAGGGGCAGTGTAAAAATGTTATGTAAATAACAGTAAATAAAAATTGAATAAACAAGTCTGTCAATGTACAAATTGTAAAATCATGTGAACAAATTTCATTAAAATAAAAATAAAAATAAAAATGAAAAACTAACTAATTCCCTTGAGTAAATGAAACAAAATATTTTAAATAAAAATAGAAGAATAAAAATAATAATAATAAAATATAAAATAAATAATAAATAATAAATAAAATATAAATAATAAAAATAAAATTAATTAAAGATTAAAATAACTAAATAAATGAATAAATTGCAATAAAATATATGATAATAATATTAAAAATTAGTAAATTACAATAAAATAAGAATAAAAATTATAATACAAAATTCCATTAAAATAAAAATTAAAATAAAAAATTAACTAATTTCCTTGAGTGAACAATCTTCATTAAAATAAAAAATAAAAAATGAAAAACTAACTAATTCCCTTAAGTAAACGAAACAAATAATTTAAATAAAATTATAAGAATAAAAATAATAAATAATAAAATAAATAATAAATAATAAATAAAATATAAAATAATAAAAATAAAAATAAAAATTAATTAAAGATTAAAATAACTAACTAAATGAATAAATTACAATAAAATATATGATAAAAATATTAAAAATTAGTAAATTACAATAAAATAAGAATAAAAATTATAATACAAAATTTCATTAAAATAAAAATAAAAATTAAAATAAAATTTAACTAATTTCCTTGAGTAAAATGAAACAAATAATTTAAATAAAAATAGAAAAAATAAAAATAATAAATAATAAAGTGTGTGAACAAATTTTATTAAAATAAAAAATGAAAAATAACTAATTCCCTTGAGTAAATGAAAACAAATAATATAAATAAAATTAGAAAAATCATGTGAACAAATTTCATTAAAATAAAAAATAAAAATAAAAATGAAAAACTAACTAATTCCCTTGAGTAAATGAAACAAAATATTTTAAATAAAAATAGAAGAATAAAAATAATAATAATAAAATATAAAATAAATAATAAATAATAAATAAAATATAAAATAATAAAAATAAAATTAATTAAAGAATTTGAACAAATTTCATTAAAATAAAAAATAAAAATGAAAAAACTAACTAATTCCCTTGAGTAAATGAAACAAAATATTTTAAATAAAAATAGAAAGAATAAAAATAATAAAATATAAAATAAATAATAAATAATAAATAAAATATAAAATAATAAAAAATTAATTAAAGATTAAAATAACTAAATAAATGAATAAATTACAATAAAATATATGATAATAATATTAAAAATTAGTAAATTACAATAAAATAAGAATAAAAATTATAATACAAAATTCCATTAAAATAAAAATTAAAATAAAAAACTAACTAATTTTCTTGAGTGAACAATTTTCATTAAAATAAAAAATAAAAAATGAAAAATTAATTAATTCCCTTAAGTAAAATGAAACAAATAATTTAAATAAAATTATAAGAATAAAAATAATAAATAATAAAATATAAAATAAATAATAAATAATAAATAAAATAATAAAAATAAAAATAAAATTAATTAAAAATTAAAATAACTAACTAAATGAATAAATTACAATAAAATATATGATAAAAATATTAAAATTAGTAAATTACAATAAAATAAGAATAAAAATTATAATACAAAATTTCATTAAAATAAATATAAATAAAAATTAAAGTAAAAATTAACTAATTTCCTTGAGTAAAATGAAAACAAATAATTTAAATAAAAATAGAAAAATAATAAATAATAAAGTATGTGAACAAATTTTATTAAAATAAAAAATGAAAAATAACTAATTCCCTTGAGTAAATGAAAACAAATAATTTAAATAAATTTAGAAAAATAAAAATAATAAAATATAAAATAAAAAATAAATAATAAATAAAATAAAAATAATAAAATAAAAATAAATTAAAGATTAAAATAACTAACTAAATGAATAAAATACAATAAAATATATGATAAAAAAATTAAAAATTAGTAAATTACAATAAAATAAGAATAAAAATTATAATACAAAATTTCATTAAAATAAAAATTAAAAAATAAAAAATTAACTAATTTCCTTGAGTAAATGAAACAAATTAATTTAAATGAAAAATAGAAAAATAATAAATAATAAAGTATAAAATAAATAATGAATAATAAATAAAATATAAAATAATAAAAATAAAAATAATTTAAAGATTAAATAACTAATTAAATGAATAAAATACAATAAAATATATGATAAAAATATTAAAAATTAGTAAATTACAATAATTAAGAATAAAAATTATAATACAAAAACAATAGAAAAATTTCCCGGAACGATAATCATGTGAACAAATTTCATTAAAATAAAATTAAAATGTAAAAATTAACTAATTCTCTTGAGTAAATGAAATAAATAAATTCAAATAAATTAGAAAAATAAAAATAATAAACAATTAAATATAAAATAAATAATAAATAAAATATAAAATAATAAAAATAAAAATAAATTAAAGATTAAAATAACTAAATAAATAAATAAAATACAATAAAATATATGATAAAAATATTAAAAATTAGTAAATTAAATAAAATAAGAATAAAAATTATAATACAAAAACAATAGAAAATTTTGAACAAATTTCATTAAAATAAAAAATAAAAACACTAACTAATTTCCTTGAGTAAATGAAACAGATAATTTTAAATAAAAGTTGAAAAATAAAAATAATAAATAATAAAATATAAAATAAATAATAAATAAAATATAAATAATAAATAATAAAAATAAAAATAAATTTTATTAAAATAAAAAAAATAAAAATGAAAAACTAACTAATTTCCTTGAGTAAATGAAAACAAATAATTTAAATAAAAATAGAAAAATAAAAACAATAAATAACAAAAACATAAAATAAAAAATAAATAACAAATAAAAATATAAAATAATAAAAACAAAAATAAAACAAATTAAAGATTAAATTAACTAACTGAATGAATAAAATACAATAAAATATATGATAAAAATATTAAAAATTAATAAATTACAATAAAATAAGAATAAAAACTATAATACAAAAACAATAGAAAATTTTTTGAATAAATCTCATTAAATTAAAACACTAATCAATTCCCTTGAGTAAATGAAAACAGATAATTTTAAAATAAAAATCGAAAAAAACAACCACTTACCTAAAAAAATTAATTAATAAATTAGATATAAAAATTCCAAAATAGATACAGAAAACTTAAAAAAACCTAAAAATCTTAAAAATCCAAAAAAATTCCTAAAAAATCCTTCAAAATCCCAAAATCTTATTGGAATGTGAAATAACACCAAACATCAAATTGAAATATAAACCCAACATCCCAGAAAAAATATTCTGAAAACAGAATGTTTCAGTACTTAAATAAATCAAGATCAACAGTAGTAAGAAAAACCAAAGTAAGAATAAAAACAGAAAACAAAAATAAAAAATTAAAAATCTTAAAAAAACATATATATATATATGTGTACGTGTATACACAAACATACACAAATATAATCACACACACATACCCAACATATACACATACCTACAAACACATATACATGTGTACACATACATACATACATATACACATTCAAAACATAAACATAATATCAACACATAAACATATACACATGTACATACATACATATACATTCATACACACAAATACACATTCATTCACACAAATTTACATTCACATAAACACACATACATATTTACTTTTCCAAAAAACATACATCCATGCATATGTATATACACATACACATATCAAATTTAAATAACAAATAAACAAAAATAAAAATGATAATAAAAAAACAACACAAAAATTTATTCAAATATCAACAACTACAATAAATACATGGCTGCCCGGAGCGCTTTCGCCTCTTGCCAGGGAGGACTCATCAGCGAGCTTCAAAAAATACAAAAAACAAAACAAAAATAATAAATAATAAATAAAAATCAAAAACATTAACATAAAAACAAATAAATTACAACCAAAAAAATAAATACCAAATAATAATTTCACACAAAAATGAATGAATAACATATGCACAAATTGAATTGACAAGATCACAATTGATCTATTGAAATATTAGATTCCCAAAAAAATCTTTATCAAGAAAAAATATTCTAATCGTTAAAAATCCAAAAACCTCCTTACAACAATCTATATCATCAAGTACATCCCATGATTAAACAAAATAAAATTTTCCCTTCCAATTTCCATAGTAAAAAAACCTAAACAAGGAAAAAAATATAAAAACAAAAAAATAAAAAAAATAAAAAAATCTTTTTCACCTTAATATAGTATATAAAATATATATAAAATAAAATAAAACGGAAATTATAAATAAAAATTGTCACTAAAAAAATTTTCAATTAAAAATTAAAACCATGAAATGAAATAATCAAATAACAACAAAGAGAATAACCAGAATATATTTAATCTAATAACTTTTACGAAGTTTCATATCACAACAATTATTGTTAAATATCACAGAATAAAAAGAAGAAAAACTTTATCTTGCAACAGATCACAGACAATAACAAACGTATATTCAAAAATTATTTTTTAAAAAATAAACAAAAATAAAAAATCATCATTTCTTATAAATAAACTTGTGATCCTTAACATCATGTATATAATTTAAATAGATATATATGTATAGCATATAAAATACAAATATTACATAAAAAAACAAAATGTAAATAAAAACAAATTGTATTTGATTCTTACCGATAACATTGAAAAAATAAATTTACAAAAAAATAAAAATTTCTCCAATATCAGAAAATCATCTCCTTTTTTCTAAAAAACAGAACGAAAAAAACAGACCTTTGTTTTAATAAAAGAGCCATAAACACAGCATGCTTTCAAGAGAAACAATTTCTTCTATATGTATCAAATTTTCAATAAAAAACAATCTTAAAACGAAAAAACTTCTTACATTGAACTAAAAATTTCCTTTTCCTTTTCTTTTTCCTCAATCTCAAATATGTAACGAAACTTCATTTTCGACAGAAAAAAACATATGTCCATTATCTCAATAAAAATAACAAATTCACAAAAAAATAAATCAAACACTTGACTTCTTAAGACACTGCACTCATTCACAACTAAATCAATACTCAAGATAAAAATGTATAACATAACTTACATATTCTCAACGAAAGTAAAAAACAAAGCCTACTTTACTATTTCATTCAGAGAGAATTCAAAAACATTATTGTCAAAAACAAAATAACCGGTTTGAAAAACAAATAAAAAATCTTTCCAACTTCCTAACAATAATCAGCAAGATTCTTCTGTAAAATCAATATATATATATCCACAACATAAGTATAATACATTGTACGCATGCATCCAAATCAAAAAACTTTTCTTCTCCTCAAAAAAATCAAATCGTATCATAAAACCTCTTGTGGAAAAATGATTATATCAATTTATATCAATTTGTCTCGAAAAATAGACACAAATGAATTTTAAATCGAACATCGCCCTAACAGGTAACATAAACTTGAAAAAGAAAAAATCACTTCAACAATACAAATCAAGTTATGAAGAAAAATCAACCTCAAGAATGAAAAAATCATTTCATGAAAAATTCTTCCTCCTCAAAAGCAATGAAGAATGTCCTATTAAGTAAAACTTGCAAGTTCCTCTTGTCATAGCATCCATCATTCAAAAAGGTAACCATAAAATAATCCTTCCCAAAAACAAACGTAGTACCATCCTTAACATGTAAAAAAACATATATATGATGTATCATGTAAATATAAAAAAATAAGATGTACCATGTAAACATAAAATATGTCCATACAATACAATGAGATCGTCACTCAAAAACAAAGTAAACAAAAGCACTCTGTCTATCTTCCTCTCACTAATGTCCCATATCATTTGCAACAAAACCATCAGAGACCCAAGACAAACCACCATGAAAAAAATACAATCCACTAGCCAAAACAACTTCACAGAGGAAAGTCATACCCAACGTTCGTACAAAAAATCCCATGTATATGGAAATGAATGGGAAGGGTCAAATCAAATGGCAAACGTTACCGTCTGCAAAAATCACATTATAAACTAAAGAATAGAAAAACATACCATCATGCATGCCAATAAAGGTAAGTTTCAGCAAAGCAACCCCAACCCATAGGCTGAAAAAAACCATCAAAATAGAGTAACCCTTCCATATCAAAATCCAGCTCCCATTAAGTCAATATCAATAAAAAACTTTATTCTATTTCCAGAAACCAAAAATGAACAACAAACGGGGGACATACAAAGCAAAAAAGGGGGGTTGTCAAATATC